>NC_044012.1:30686488-31311488 GCF_900496995.4 Aquila chrysaetos chrysaetos | reverse complement strand
ACCCACAGAGTGGTCAGGATCATGAGAACACCTTTCAGTGCTGAAGATTTTCAAGGAAGTATCTTCTATAAATAACTTCTGCTTGACAAATTACAGTATAATATATTTTGTCTTCCCATGATACCAGAGTCTACTAGCCCTTTGCTGTTCCAGCATTAGAGCAACTAGTCTGGAAATAAGTATTCTGCTTTGGCATTTCTTAGGAGCACTGAGGCAGGTAGGAATTGCTCATGGAACAAAATCCTGCCTTTTCTCAAAGCAGGCTGCTGTCTATACAAGCATGCAGTTTTTTAAAAGCAAGCAGCAAAGCCCGTCAGTCATGCAGAAATTTAGTATTAATTCTGTGTGCTGATTTCCTTTGTGCCCTGTCTTCACCTCAGAGCAGTGATTAAGAACTGTCACAAAATGACTTATGGACCTAACAATAATAATAATTAGTCAAAGCTGCTCTTGGCTCTCAGTCCAGATTCCAGCTCTCACTCCATGAGTCAAGAAATTCTTCTTGGAGCACAGGTGGGAATAGAGATTTGTGATTTAATGCATTACATCTCTGAAAGTTGGGGGATGTGCAGGTACTGCAGGGTAGCAATAACTAGGCTGGATTTTTATTCACAGTGGCACACCAAAAGCTTTGATACAATGAGATTGCACAGGACAAATTACTTTATACCAGATCCTTTGCAGTTAATTTGTTTGCATACAGTGTTACACATCATTAGTTCGTACTACCTAAGAGGCAGTTTCTCAAATGATAAGTGATTAACTCTAGTTTTACATACTATATATGGCATTTGTATTGTATCAGTTAGAAAATAAGTGCATAGTGGGGCAACAGGAATAAACTGGATAAAGCCGTCAATGAAAAATAAAAGCAGAACCAGGCTTTCTGTAAATAAAGCCACTTAAAACTACTTACCACTCCAAGTGTACTTGTAATTAAAACCAAACAGAATTTCTTTACAATAAAGCTTTTAAAATAATCTAGTGCCCTCAGGTGGCAGAACTCTGTACTTCCTCCAGCAAACAAATTATTTCAAACAATGCTTGGAGTGAAGGATTTCCTTCAACAACCGTCAGTAATTCAGGAGCAACATTCTGATTTCAAGTTTTATACATGTCAAACTAATATTTAAGTTTGACCTAATACCTGCTTTATAAGTGCAGATACAGGACAGGTATTGAAAGGCAATTTTTCAAAAAAAATGAAAGGTAAATGTAATTACAAAGGAATGGTTTAACAGATTTAATATTGAAATACTTACAATTCTTTTCTAAGTTCTTCCACTTTCTGGTTCTCCAGATTTAGAAGCTCTTTTGATTTATTAAGTTCCTCTTCATTTTTCAGGTTGTTTTGTTTAAGCATGTCCAACTTAAAGAGGAAAAAAACCCTCATTATACTAATGAAACTATACAGCTCTTAAGTGTAGCACTTGGAAAAGATACTCAGCAAAATGGGGGCCTGAGCTGAGCTGTTCCACTTTTTCATCTTTAGTCCTTAGATTAATTCAGTCTGTTTGTACTGAGAAGCATGTCTAACAAAAAATGTTGAGACTTTCTGCATTGAAGTCGAGCAGCACAAAGAATTCAAAGTCCACTGAAGAGCAGCTGACAGTAATCTGATGTATATACCCTGATATAAAAGGTAAAGCTCCAAAGCACCTCCGTTTTAAATGCTATACAACTCAAAGCACCTTTTTTTTTTTTTTTTTAATTCAACGCTTGTTGCAAAAATTAGTTGTTCCCTTGATCTTTATTCCTCTAAGGTAACAAATAAAAAGTTCTGCTTTACCATACCTTAATTTCTGAGGAACAGTAGGCTGACTGTTGTGCTTGCAACCATAAGAAATGAACTCCTTTCAGAGATCTTGTTGCATGGGACAAATTGCTGTATATCAATTTACTGAGCTTGCATCTGCCACGCAAACACAAGCTTGCAAACCTTATTTGTTTGCATTCAGCGACACATTATATTACATAACAGATAATCTTCAGCCATTCTCATGGCATTACAGGACCCTGTGGATTTTTTTTTTTAATCCAGAAAGTGAAGCCCTGCCATTATTAACGTCATCGCTTTTAATTCTCAAGTCATCAGATCTCATTGGAAATCATTACTGTTTCAGCACAAGCCGTGGCATTTAGGTTAGCCCAGCTGTTCACTACCCATTATTACAGGAGCTGCAAAAGATGAAAGCCATCAAAAAGAGGCCACTGGGTGCTCAAGATCTGCAGAAAAGATGCCAGTTCAATGTTAGACTAGATACTCTGGGGCAAAAGTGTGAAAGAGATTAGTGGGGACATCCTTCCCTTCTTCAAATTCTGAAGTATCACAAAGTGGTGGGAGGACACAGACTGAAAACGGGTCCCTAGAGGAACTGCTGTACATGTTTGACTGTGAAGTTCTTTGAGACCATTGTGCTCATGTATAGTGCATAGCTCAGCAGAATTTGTACCTTGTCAGACCACAATTCTGATTAACAGAAAAGTGGAAAAAAGAAGAAATGATAACATTACATGTCAAGATCACAAAGAAGATGTACAGAGCAAGAAGTGCATTATTGGTGAGAAATAGAGCGATAACTTTCGTGGATTAGGAGCGCTGCTACTCTCTCTGCAGCACTTCATGAGAGTGTGAAGTTGCACCCCATGCTTACAGCCAGGGAATTGAAGCACAGAGTGGTCACATCTAAGCAACTTATCCAAAGCTATACAGCAAGACTGATTAGTCCTCAAGTCAAACCCATGTCTCTTGATTCTGTGATGTGCAAAAGCTGCTGTAGCATCCAGAACTCCTATTACATAAGATTTTTTTTTTTTTTTGCTGCACCAAGATTTAAGGGACATGAACTTACATGCTGTACGTATGGTATTTGAAACCACACGCAAAATACAAAAGAACATAGGTCATATGGCTATATAAAGCACCTAGCTTTTGCATCAATATGCACTCATCTAGTAAGTTTTCACAAGCCAGTCAAGACTGAATATTGTGGTGGGAAAATGACAGAATCCACTCTTGCCTAATCTAATTCTCTGTAATTCAACAGTTGTTCCTTACAAACTGGGCAAAACTTTTCATATAAAAGCATTTAAATGTGATTACTTCATTCTGTAGCTTCTCGTTTGTCTGTCTAGAGTTCTCCAAAGAGGCCAAAGTTTCAATCTTTTCTTTGTGAATGGCATCCTTCTCTTTGGTCACCTTCTCCACAGTCTGGAAAACATCTTCTGCCATTTTGGCAGCCTATATATAAAGGAGGGTGGGGAGGGGAAAAAAAAACCCAAAAAAAAAGGTATTACCCAAAGGGACCTCTGAAAGCAAAAGATGAACCACAATACTTTATGCACAGCTCCACGGTTTACCAGCTGCTTTCCAATTAAATAAGGACTTCAACTGAGAATTTCTTTGCATTTTGAAGCTGCATAAAGTATAAAAATAAAGAGACATGAGAAGATTAAATTCCATGCAGAAATAGATCATAACCCCATGCTTGTGTCACCACCGAGGAAGCCCGTTTCTTCAATTCCTGGAATTCTCATTACCACCACTGTGATTGCTCTTAGACTTCTAACCACTTTAGACAGTAGTAGTTCAATAGATATTCACTTCCAACAGACTGCTCTATTTTCAGAAAATGTGGAATTATAAAAAGCTGTTAAAAATTTGAAAAATAATTAAAAATTAAATAGGAGATAAAGCCAATTATCGCATTATTTCAGTGTTGCTCATTATGCCTTCATAAAAGGAAACACTTCACAAGAATATTAAAATACTTAGGAAGGCATAATACATTCCTACAGGATATCTTGATTCCAATGTGTATTCAAAGTGATTTTATGGGCTTCACGCCCCACAAACCGAAATTCAAAATACTTTACAGAATTTGTTGGTGGTGAATACAAAACACTTCTGTGAATAAAAAGAACACCAGAATTGTCAATGTCTTTAACAGACTGGAAGTCCTATAATGTAAATTTAAATGGTTCTCTTACACTACTTTTTATCCAATTACATTTACAGGAGGAGTACATTGTTTTATATTTTTTTGAGTAACTCAAATTCGTAGTTTGTTGTAATTTAACATAAAATTGCACAAAGATCTAATCTAAAACCTTATCTATTACTACTCTAACTTTTAAGCTGCAGAGTACTTCAACAGGAGGTGCTCAATTTCTCCCACCAGATTCAGGAAACAAAACTTCCTTTTATTCACAGTTTACATTGTTTTCTTGCAACATTCAGCGACAACATAGGCTTTTATATTTAGAAATATTTAAAAAAAAAATATTGAAGTATCTTTCAGACTCACAGTTACAACTTGGAAAAAACCCCAAAGTAATATATTGAGAGAGACCATAATTCCAGCCTGTTTATACTGAGATGAAGTGCTGATTGTGCAATGAAGTGCAGAGAGGAAACCATTGGGTTAGTGCTCAGTATTAGTAAAACCATATTCGATTGTTTAACTATGTGTTTCAATACCTCATTTTTTTGCGCTACTGTTTGGGCCTGGAGAGTCTCAATTTCTTTTACTTTCAAAGCCAGATTGTTCATCTCCTCCTGCAGCATCTGATTTTTGCCCTGACAGACCAGCAATTTGCCTGAAAGGTCACTATTAGTTTGTTCTAAAAGTGCTACTTCCTCGTGCAGTTTATAATAATCCTTGGAGAATTTCTCCTTCTGTTTTAGTATTTCTTCCTTCATGATGAGCAGACTCCTCTGTTCAGCAAGCAGGCTGTCATTTTCGTGAAGTAACTTTACTCTCTCCTTCTCTGTCACCTCGTGCTTGTGTTGAAGATCATCTAGCCTCTCGGAGACACAGCTGTGCAAGTCCTGGAGCTCTGCTTTTGATTTAGACAAGGAAGCAAAGTCACTCTTCAGTCGTTCGATACTGGAAGCAAGCTGCTCCGTCTCTGCAAAGAGGGTTTCTTTTTCTTTAATTATTTCCACCAGTTTAGTTTCAGATTTTTCTTTCTCCTGAAATAGAAGTTCTTTCTCAGTCAGAAATGCTTTATTTTTGTCTCTCAGCTCCTCTATCTCCTTCTCTAAGAAGCTGATGTTGCTTTGAAGTTCCATACGTTCCAACAAAAATGATTCCTTGTCCAGTTTTCTAGCTTCCTTTTCTATGGTTAAGTTTTCTTTCGTAATCGCAACCTCGCCATTTAATTTCTGACACTTATCTTGCAATTCAGTCCTCTCTCTGGTCAGCATTTCCCTATCAGAGGAACAGGTCTCGAATGAAGATGACAGGACCTGCTTGGCATGTGACACGGCAGCTAGTTCATTTTCTAACGTTCTTTTGGCATCCTGGGCCTCTTTCAGAAGATCTGAAAGGTCACATTTACAGGCTATTAGCTCTTGATTTTCTAGAGTCTTCTTACTTAGGTCTTCCTTGAGGGTTTCAATAGAATTTTGGAGCATGGTATTCTCTTGGGCCAGAGCTCTCTTGGCTGAGACGTCCAGTTCATGTTCTCTCTTCATATCAGAAATTGCATTTGCAGAAGACTTGTTTTCATCGAGAAGTTCTAAGTATTTGTTCTGCAATTCATTCTTCTCTTGGAGAAGAGTTTCATTGTGCTTTTCAAATTGCAACAACTTATGAAAAACAGATTCCTTTTCCAAGTTCAGTTCGTTTATTTTCTCAGTAAAGACTCTCTCAGCAAGCACGGCATCTGCTGTGGCCTTAGCAAGCTTTTCAGCAATTGCCTTATTTTCATTTAAAAGTTCCTCCCTTTCAGCCAAAAGCCTTCGCTCTGATGAAGAAAGAGCCTCTTTCTCTTGAAGTAACTGAACACATTCAGAATTGGATATCTCTCTTGAGGCTTTGATTTCCTCAAGAAGACAAGAGAGACTAGCAAGAGAATCCTTCAACTCCCTATTGTCTTTCATCGCTTTTTTAAGTTCTTTATGTTCAGTCTCAAGTTCTGTTTGCATCTTTTCCCTCCTCACTTTTAATGCTTGGTTTTCACTAACTGTATTGTCTAAACTCACATGCAGCTCTTCTATGCTTTTAAGGAGCAACTCCTTCTCAGACTGCAGACTTTGACTTGTCTGCAACAGACAGTCCATTTCATTTTTTAAGGCTATATGTGTATTTTTAAGATCTGAGTGTTTTCCTAGGGCTGAATCTCTCTCTGCAGTCAGAGTTGAAAGTTCTTGCAGTAGCTCTCTTCGATCTCTGGCCAGGGCCTCACAAGAACTTTCCAGCTTCTGAATAACATCATCTTTGTCTTTAACAACTGCATCCTTCTCTTCCAAAAGCTTCTTCTGATAATTGTCCAGTTCTTCCCATTCTTTGATATGTTTCTGACATACCACATCCACAGCATCTTTGTTGGCCTGAAGTTCTTTCAACTGTTGGAGCAAGGTTGACTCTGAAGACCGGAGAGCATCATTTTCTTGAGTTACCTTCAGGAGGTCTGCCTGTGCTGCCTCTACTTCAGAGAGTAATTTGCTTTTCTCAGAAATTAGGGCTACCTTTTCTGTGCTTTCCTGTTGGCTTTTGGCCTCAGCTTCTTCCTTCTGCTTCAGGATTTTTTTATTTTCTGAATTAAGTTCTTCATTTATTGTCCAAAGTTCTTCTTGGTCTTGTTGCATTAATGAAATCTTTGATTCCAATTCTAGAAGTTTTGATAACAAGGAACCTCTCTCTAATTTTAAAGTATTCCCCTCCTGTGCCAAAGTCTCTTTTTCTGATATCAACTCCCTCATCTTGTCTGACATTAGTTCAATTTCTTTTCTGGCTGATGCTAACACAGAGCTTAAGGACTAAAGAAACAAAGTCAGGGAGAAGGGAAAACAAAAATGGAGTCAAGCTGACAAATGAGAAACATGGTTTAAGGGCAAATAGAGCTATTGTAACTTAAGTTTTAAAAAAGCGTATACACTGACACACAGTCCCTGTGCGAACTCAACTGTTGACAGCAACCCCTGATATTTCATTACAAAACACCCACCATCCACAAGAAAACTTTACAGTGGTTAATAAAAATAATAAAATAATAATAATTAAAAAAATAATGGTTTGAAGGTTCCTCCATACAAGACTCATCTTGTTTTTAAAACTACTCTCAACAAATTTTCTCAATGTAAATTACTCAGAAAGTAAAGCCACAAAATTATTTCATGAGAATCTAACTGAATTAAAATGCAAGGAGTTATATTAGATTAAATTCACCTTCCAGAGAGAATTCTCCTCATGATTCTGTCCAAAACATATTGTCATAACCCGTTTAATTCAAAACACCACATCAGTGGTGTATTTAAAATTAACCTGTGTGCCAATTTATACACTAAATATTTTGCTAAAGCATAAAACAAAGAATATAGCAAATAACTAACAAGGGATGAAAGCAAGCAGTAATGTCAAAGAAACAGTAGAAAAAAAAATTACTAAAGTCAAGCTACACACTAAATAGTTGCACATAATATGGGATCATACCAGTGAACAAAATTTCAGGTGTGTAACACTTTAAAATGAGATAGTTCACAACATATTTTAAAATAATTAATGCATTTACAAAACAGAGAAGAACACTTGGCTCCAACTGATTGTGCTGAGCCAGATATCTATGAATGTAAAATGTTAACATTAAAGAACCGTATTTCATGGATTCTTGTGTAATCTAGAGAAGACAACCAGTTAGTCGTGTATGCTTCTTCTCCCTTACCAAAATTAATCTACCCTGGAAAAGTTCAAAAAAGAAACACTGCAAAAATCTTACTATGAAATGGTGAAGCCAGGCAAAAAAAAGTGATTCACCAAAACAGAAAGACTTAAACTTTAAATTACTTGCAGAGTAACAAATATACATACTTTGGCCTGTTCTGCTTGATTTTTCAGCTCCTCAGCCTGTTTTTCTAACTCATCATTTTTCTTTTGTGCAATTTGCAGTGCCTCTTCTGCATCCAGCAAGTTCTGCTTAAACCCTTTGATATCTGCATCATGTTTAGTGATCATCTCAGAAGTTTCTTTTTCATACTTTGCCTGAAGATCCTTATACTGATTCTGGCTAGTCTCGATTTGCTTTTTCTGATAGAAGATAAAACAATTGGAACACAGTTAAAGAAGCAGTGATACAGTATTCTGCACATAGTTAGCTAGTGCTTTTTAAAGTTGTTCTTACCATGTCTGTTAGTTGATCCTGCATATTTTTCAGTTCTGCTTGATGAATCTTGAGAGTTTCTTGCTGACTCTGCTCAGCTTTCTGTGTTGTCTGCTCCACATTTTTCTGAAGCTGAACAGCCTTTTCATTTGCTTTTGTAAGCTCAAGTTGTATTTGGTCCAACTGCCTAAAAGACCAAATAAAAGAACATTACTTTTTGCTGACAGCATGACAAGCACATAGATGAAAGACTCTAAATTATGCTGAAGTTCTATATTCTGTCCAAGCATTTAGAAAGAGATTTAATTATTTAACATATAGAGAATAGTCTGCTAAATTAAATATACACAAGTGAGACCGAGCACTTGCTCGTGTGCAGACCAACGCAGCTCACAGTTACTTTGCCCCCAGGGGGTTTGTAAAGGTAAAGAACAACTATTCTACATATAATTTTTATTTGAAACAAAACACATTTTCTTTTGCTAGACAAAAATGTGATGCAAGTCTTTTATATATCCAAATAAACCAACCTTATCAGGTAATCAAATAATTAGGAAGCACAATCACAAACCAGTCTAGATTATTAAAAAGGTCGTTTACTCTGGGCAATGAGAAGCATGTTACATAAGAATTTTGGAATGATAAATGTTAGATGCTCTCCAAATCACTCTGAGGAGACTGTTTTGATTAACTTAGTTTGATAGAATAAGTTCACTTGTCATATCAGTGCGACACTCAGGAGCATCTTGTTCAGATATTTACAAAAAGATAAAATGAAAAGCTGGGAGTGCACGAGTAAAGAAATGTGAAAATGTTCTGACAACAATGGAATACCTTTCTTTTAACCGAAGCTCATTGTTCATTTTCGTAAGCTGGGCAGAGCTGTCTCCTGAAGACTTCATGATCTCTGCTATATCATTTTCAAGTTTGGCTTTAGCTTCAATCAGTTGCTGTTCTCTCTCTTCTCGCTCCTTCAATTTCTTCTCCATCACTGAGCAAGACAAAGGCTGTTAGTCTAGTAAATTTAAGAGAAAGGGTATGCACAGACTAGCTAGAAAATAGCAAAGAATATCAACAGAGCAATATGAATGCTACAGACCTTGCAAATTACCCCTTTAAAATTAAAAATTATGATTGTTTGAACTTTGAACTGTTAACTGTAGCAAAAGGTTAAGAACTCTTCAGAAATAGTAAAAAAGCAACTAGTCAAGAAATCTTTCTTTCAGAAGTGATTCACTTAACTTCAGGCCATGAGAAGTGGATATGAGTTCTAACTGTATCAGAGGATAATCAAGCAATATAGTAAGAGAGGTAAGCACATCTTACAGGCAAGACAACTCACCAGCTATTTAGTAGAGCAGCAGAAGACATAATGCAAGCAACATGAAGCTGCAGCGAAAAAATTACTCAGTCCAGGGCAGGCACTGCCACCAAGGGCAAGAGGAGCCTGTGGGATGACTTCTACAGTCCCAACAGCACCTTAAAAGGCTTGCTTACAGGGTACGTAATCATTCTTAATTTCTTTCTACTTTGATTTTAAATTGAGATGTACAACTAGAAAGATACAGCAAGACTCCCTCCTATGAGACAGGAAGAAGGAGACAACCAGACTAATGTACAGTCTTTTTTATGTCCTTAAAAAGAAAACACTACTTATGGACTTAATTCACTACTGTGAATTAGCTGTCTTACATTTGTAATGCTTCAGTCTGGTCCACAAGCCTTTTTCTGGTATCTGACCATCACCCCAGCACGACTTTATTGCAACGTCAAACAAGAATTTAACTATTGATTTGGAATACAATCAGCCAGGAAGTTGTCTGCTTTACTGCACTGTTTCCTTAACATTATCACCACCTTGCTAGGTCAATATGCACAGTGCCACAAAAGCTGTTTTCTGCCTAGAAAAAAGGCTTTCTTTTGAAGGCATACGCATTTGTGAAAGCATTATACACTATGATGTGGCAAGCTGAGCAGGAGGCATACGAAAGCACAAAGCTGATGCACATTTCAAAACATTCTATTTTATTACTTCCTTACCAGTCAAACTAGACTTCAGCTGTTCCAGTTCTGAAGACATGAGTGCAAACTGCTCTTCTTTTTGGTTTAGTTTTTTTATTGTTTCTATGCAAGTAAAATTTTGAAAACAAAGTTAGTAACTACTTAGATGCAGACAATTCCACCTTCTTGCAAGGTGTATTACTCTTAAGAAGAGAGGCTGCAAGTAATCCTGTCCTTTACATAGCTGCTGAAACTGCTGTGCCACCAGGTGTAAATTTGAAAGCGCATAAAAAAAACCCTTTATTTTGCAGCATTTATTTTCTGCAGCCTTTCAGTTAAGTTCAGCAGCAGACATACCTTGCATAGTTTGTTGAACGTTTTCTGCTTCATCAGCTGCACTAGTAAACTTGTCTTTCTGAAAAATGGATAAAAACCTAAGGTAAGATTTGGTAATAGCAGTATAATTCAGCCACTGAATTTATATTAGGTATTTTTCAAGTACAAAATAGAATGGTCTTCACTCCAATCATAAATAGATCTGAAGTTTTTGAATTACAGTTTAGCATAGATATATTCGGCAACATAAAGCAAGATTTTTCCCTTGCCTTGGTTGCAAGCAAGTCCCTAAATTTTCAAAGTAACTTCACCATCTGCTAGCATAGCAACAGAACTGCAGCCACAGAGTCCGGTGTAGGAGATGTGATTTCTGGGCTTCTCAACACAAGAAGCTATCCATGCTGCTCATAGGCTGCACAGTGGACATCTGAAATCTTGTGATCAATCTCATACCAGTGTCTTCCAGCTTTACCAGCAGGAAGAGATGCTAGGCTATCAAAAAAAGGGAGGATACTGAGGAAGACAAGAAGCAAGACTCTTCCATGTTCAAATATTTGCTATGGCCATAGAAAGATTTTATCACAGGGACAAGTAAAACCTGAAAGCATGTCTTTTTGTTACTGACTCTGGTGTAGTTTCTCAGGAGAATCCCACCCAACTACACAATACTTGCAAACCTAATTACATTTGCAAAATGAGAAATCAGGTGAAAAATGTATTAAAAAACCATTTGTAAGACATGCGTATAGTGAGCATTAATTTGTACAACATTTATAAACGAGGGCCACGTGTTCCTTAATGAGTAGTCTAAATTTAAGCTACATGCTGCTTTTGATTTGGTTTAGTATTTTATCTGAAATCCATAAACAGGTGAGTTCTATTTAGACAAAACACCTGATAACACAGAACTCAGGTGAAATGCTCTTTTCGTTCTGAGATGGATCCTATTAGTCACGAACCTTTGCTTTCTTTTTCATGAGTAAAATAGCTTTGAAGACCTTTGCTCAGTCAGAGTTGATCCTCAGATTTCAATTGCACTCTCACCATGAAAACCAAAATCCAAAGGATAAAGACAAAATTTTGGGGTATTACTCACCAAAACTTGAAGTTCATTTTCCAAAGAATCTTTAACTTGATTTACTGCGCTCAAGTTTTTCTCAAGGTCAAGAAGCTTTTGCTCTTTGCCCTGCAGTTCTTTGGCCAGATTACTAGCCTAACAAAGATGATGAAATGGAGTAAAATAAAATTACAAACATGAATGTAAAAACAGGAAAATTAAAAATAGAATCTGAAAGAAATAACTATATTATTAAAATCACTGTAAGATGAAAAATAAAAAAAACTGAAGAAAAACAATGTGATGTATTAACTGAGCGAAGCTGATTTCCACCGATGACTACATCACAGTACTAATTGCATCTTGGAATATATTTGAAATCATTAAAATTTGGTTCTCTTGGAATTAACGGTGAAAACATTATTTAATGGCAGACATTTCTGAGTACATTCAAAATTTCCAAAGTTACAGCATCAGTTGAATTAGAATTCTTGGTTCTTTATTGTTTTAACCGTTTTTATCTGATAAATTTAGCATTTATGTTTCAACTGGCTATTCAGACCAATACACATACAGGGATGTAATTTTTCAAAAGGCTCTACCACACCAAGGGGTAGTACAGCAATCCAGTGTGACCTCAAAAATAGAGTCAAAGGTCTGTAGAAATCCAGTATCTTGGAACCATCTGCGAAGAGTTTAGGAAAGCTATTTCTGTTTACTTTCCCGCTACTCTTAATTAGAGCTCGAGCTTGTCAGGTCATGCATAGATTGGGGGTTTGGGGGAACTCCCAAAGTGAGATTATACCTTAGCGCTTTTATTCCTAGCTGCAGTGGTGGAACAACTTTCAAGTACTGAATGCCATGCTATCAACTTTAAAGAGATATTTCATCTAAATCCAAGAAAAATCTTGGTAAGATGTATCACATTGCAGTCCGTGCTTCAAAAATGCTGTGACACAGTGCCTAACAACGTCACTGCACATCCTTGACTTAAAGAAAAGTTCCACCAGGATCTTTTTTGCTTTCTTTTGTTTTTAATAGCCTCTTCCATCATCTTGTTTGATGAGATGCAAGGTAGTGAAGGTACAGAGGAAACACTTCCCCACTGAGCCCCAAGTCACTTTTTATCTGAATACCTCTACCACCAAAGGTTAAAAACTTGTATATTAAGGTATGTGGATTCTTCTCCAAAACAAGCCAAACTAACTTTTCCATAACACAAAGCTTTCAGCAGAAGCATGCCAAAGCTTGCAGCAAGAAAATGCAGAAAGAATTTCTTTTTCTTTTGCTTAGTGGTGCTGACTGACCACTAGAAACCTGTTTAGAGACATGACCCAGTTAACACTTTTCTCTAAACCTCCTCAGATGGTACTATGATATGCATTCAATAAAACTTTTTTCTGTGATGAGTTTGCTATAGCAGATTAGAACAGTACAAATGTAAAATAAAAACAAAGTAAAAATAAAAGGATGGATGTTGATACAAACCTTGCTACTTCCATCAACCTTTTCAGTCTCTAAATTCTGAATTTGTTTCTCAGCTGCCTCAAGCTGCTTGCTAAGTTTCTGGATTTCCAATTTACCTTCAGAATTGGCTTTCTGAAGTGCAGCAAGGTCCAAAAGCTTTTCTTCAGCAGCTTTGATCTGTGGTGTAAGACTATCAATAACTTTGGTTTGTTCATTGTACTTGGCTTGCAGTACCTCTAGCTCCTTTACCTTTATTTCAGCTTCCTGTAATTTGTTTAAAGTGTCTTCCATTTCTACTAGATGCTGATCTTCCACACTTTCCAGTTTGGTCTTCAGGCTTTCCAGGTTTTGCTCTTTCTCCTCTGTGACTGCCAACAGTTTTGCTTTCAGTGATTCAATCTCTTTTAAATGATGAGATTTTTCATTTTCTTGTTTCAGTTTTAAATTTGACATTTCATTTTCATAGTCTAACTTGATCTTCTCAATCTGAGTCTTTAACTCTGCAAATTCTGCTGTCTGAGCCCCTACACCTTTGCTGAAAGAAACTTTTAGTTCTTCCATTGCTTGCTGATGGGAGGCAATTGCAGATTCCAGCTTTGACTTCCATAGCTCTATTACATCTGAATTCTCCTTGTTGGCGTGATCAAGCTTAGTTTTCAAGGATTCATTTTCTTTTGCCATTCTCTCATTTGATGCTGAAAGTGATTTGATCTCTTTCTGCAATGCTTCTTCACTAATTCCAAACTTCTCTTTCAGTGAATTAATCTCATTCTGATGTTCTTTGCTAACTGCTGCCATTCTTTCTTGCAAAGAACTTATTTCTTGTAACAATGAAAGAGAAGTGTCCACATCATCCATGTGTTTACTAGACTCTAATCTCCCTCGAAGCTCAGCTACTTCCTTCACCCGCAATGCTAGATCTCTTTCTAGTTCCATGATGCGAGATTTTTCTGATACCGTGGCCACCTACGATTAACAGCATTTTAAGAAAAGAAGAAAGAATTATAAAAGATATGTTTAATACAAAGACACTTAGGCCTCACTGAAAAGAAACCACCAAGTGTTGCAAACTAACATCATTAGTGTATTCTTACCAGCAATTTGGATTAGAATACCTTTGAGTTTTTGTCAACTCCTATTTCTGTGGAAATTCTAAAGAAACCTTAAGTAAAAGCAAATGCTGCTTTTACATGGAAGGCTGTGAAACAAGACCAACTGTTGTTTCACTTATGTATAAATTACTGCTTTAAAAAAGGAAAAATGTCCACATCTTCATATTACATGCATACTATAGTCTCTCTAAAGGTGGAATTTAGTTAAATTCATTTTTCTGAAGTTATCTAGAAATAACAACTTGCTAAACAACTTGCAAACTATGCTTATGTATATTATCAATGTTTAACAAAATGTTCCTCAGAATCATTTAAAAGCAGACTGAAAAAGAAAGGAGAACCCTGAGGTCTTTATTTGTTGAAATAACTGCTTCCAAATTCATCTCATGCCAGCTATGGAACTGTCAGAGAAAAGTACAAACACATTTTTAGCCTACAAACTCTTTGAAACTCCTTCTATATCCACTCCAGTTTCCCTCTGAAAAAGTGTCCTCACATTATCTGACCTTTCACTGACTGTTGAAGCAGCTTGTGGAATGGAAAAGCATGCAAAGCTACCACAATTATTTCTAATTAGAAAGTTACTGTTTCAACCTCCTTATTATACCAACATCCTGAAAAAAATATTACTTACCTGCAACTGCTTTTTAAAAGTACTTATTATAGAGCACATTCACTTCAAGGAAAGGTGCATGTGTGAGCGTGAATCTCTCTCTCTCTCCCCCCCCTTAAGACCTGACATCTGCTGAACTTCTGACTTGGGACAAAGCATGTCCAGTAATATTTTGACAGCCAACAGTATTACTAATGCTACTGGGATATCCATGAAACGATTATGTCACGGGTGGAAAAAAAGAACTAAAAAGCCATTGCAAACCATGATTTAGCAAAGCAAGTAGTACCACAACTCTTTAAGACTTCAGAAACCAAGCCCCAAATACTAAGTTTATGTTAAAAGCATTGGCACAGTTGATCTTACTTTTTTTGGATTTAATGAACTTTGCTACTTCTAAAAATGAACCACTGAACACCCCTTTATGTCAACTGACATTCCCATTTGCTACTTCTGACTTGGAATCAAGTATTAATTTTGCAGTTTTAAGACATCTTACCTGAATTCTTCTGAAGAAATGAGTATACATATACAGGCATACACACACGCAACACATTTGAGCAACAGCTCAAAATGAATGCTAATTTTTAAAGTGTTCCAGCTATATCTATAGCAGATACTGATCACAGCAGGAGCAAGGATCTGTTTCAGGATGTGTTATACCCAGCAGACTGTGTCATCAGAAATCTTCCACAACACAAATCAGTCTTGTTATTTAAATAGTGAAAACCATTACCCTAGTGTCTTCTAACTCCCTCTGGAGTTTGTCAGCTTTGGTCTTTTCAAAGAGCAGGCTCTGTTCAAGCTCCTTAATGCGGGCATGCTCCAGTTTGGTCTGCGTCTGTTAGTAAAAAGGGAAAGGAAGAGAACACAACGGTGCCACCATCACATGCCAGCACAAGAGGAGGAAGCCACATGCAGGCCGTGCTGCCAGAATCTTCTACCAATGATGAGCAGAGAAGATGCAGTGAATAAAATGAACAGGGAAATGCTATGGATGAGAAAGATGGACTGAAAGTGTAAATGGACTGACGTGTAAATAAAATAAAAAATGTAAAAAAAAAAAAAAATCACAAACGAAGAAATATGAACAAAAAAGTTTCATGCAGCCGAGTAGAAGTTATTTATCAGTACATGAAGTTTTCAGCACAAATTAGAATAGTTATGTAAAAAATATATATCTATGCCTGTTCTAACAGGATGGTAAGTCCCTTTCCTTGTCATCCCTCTAACTTTTTTCTTTAATGTATTTGGCTTATTTTATAAATGATTTAGTTATTAACCAGGGGACAAAAATTCACCACTGAAGCTCATGTGACAAATCAAAACTTTTAACTTTTTTTTTTTTTAATAGTAGCTGTATCTCAGATGTCAGCCATAAAAATCCTTTTGGCCAAGACCTGGGAACATTAAGGTTCATTTGTCACTATGGTATGAATTATTTGAATAGAAAGAGAATGGTTGTCTATAACTGCTTAGTTCTTCCCCCTCCTCCTCTTTCAGGAAGGAAGCAAACAACAAGTAAGATTCTCTAAAACCAGGTAAAAAAGTGATTCAGTCTGGTTGCTCTATAGTTACTGAAGTCTAAAGACACTGAACAAGATGTGGATGTAAGGGAAAAAAAAGTAAGATCTTTATAAGTATAACAGGCTCCTAAAGAGAAGCAGGAAGCAGATGAAGCTAAGTGAGCAGGTACCTCCTGCCTTTTGCTTATAAAGAGGTAGAATTTTTAGCAAGAACACAGAATATTGGATATTCTGGCTTGACACACAGATACTCCCAGAGGCTCACAAGAGAGCTTGAAGTTTGAGAGATGCAGGTAAAGTCCAGCAGCTAGTTCAAATCTGACCTTCACCTCTGAAGTAGGGAAAAGGCGGGTAGGGGAATAAAAGAAAAATACAAGAGGTAAGAACCAGGTGCCATGCTTGTTTCTGAAGTGCTGAGATTCCAGTATTTTGTCAATCGTGACAGGTCACTGTTAGTTTAAGTTTACTAAACAATCCAAATTAAAAGGATTATGAAAGTCTATTGTTGCTTCACAGTGTCTTTTCCAAAACGAGCAGCTTTTCAGGGCTGGCCCACATTGAAAGTAAGGTGGATGTCCAGAAGAAGACTGAATGAAGTTGAAGATTTGTTTATCAACTGAAAAAGTTCCATCCATCAGTCCTGATGAAAGTTCTCCACACAGCTTTACTGCAGCCATTAATTTACTGCAGAACAAAGTAACACAGTAACCCCAAACCCTATGAACTACTATTAACAGAAGAGAGTCTTGCAACCTGAACAGCTACCCATTGAACACTGGATTGAAAGAAACTGAAAGGGCAGGAAGACGCCTGAATAATTCCAAAGCCACACTGCTGCCAAAGCCACAGCGCAGCAGTGTGCGCACAGCTGGCAGGACACTGCTGCTTCTCTGATCTTTGTAATATGATATTTAAAAATCCCTACAGAACCATGTTATTTATAGAGTGACAAGCTGATTAGTACTGCCTCCAAACCAGCCGCAGCAGTTAAAGATCTTATGTTGTCTCTGCAGAGCAAGTGGGATGGGGATGAGCCTCTTGTTTTGCTTCAGGCCTGTTCTCCTCCAAACACAGTATTCCTTCTGACAGCATCAAGTTATCTTCTTTCCCAAAAGCATGCAGACATCTGGTGGTTTAATTTTTTAAACATTTTTCCAGCTGAAAACAGTTGGCTGTTTTACTATGTAGTTACTAGGTCCAAAATACTAAAATCCACAAACACTAAAAGTCACTACTTAGATTCGTCTATTTTTTGAAATTCCATAGCAGATTTGTTTCTCTATCAGTGGAAGATCTTCAGTGTATATGGGGGAAAAAAAACCCACAAGAACACATATTATTGTTTTTGCCTCCCATAGCCTTTGAAAATGGAACTAAGCATTCTAACGGAAATAACAATATTTTATAAGTGGCTATAATTCAGTTCCCTCTCTGACACAGGTATCAGTTCCAATCCACAACAAAATTTTAAGTCTGAAAAGTAATCTATTTTTTAAAATTGAATATTCATACCTTCCTTGCTCTAATTCACCAAAGGGACCTATTAAAACCCAAGAAACCCCAAACCTGATAGTTGCAGGATTCTCCCAACATGACTTTGCAAAATATGCTATCTTAAGTTTTTCTATGCTTCATAAAACCCAGAACATTTTGATCATTAATTTTATAGACATTGCTTTACGACTGCAAAGGTCAGATATGCCATCACCGATTACTGGGGATTTTTTTAATCCCATCTCTTATATATTACAAAGGGAAATAAGTTAAAATCCTACCAAAATGGGAATAAAATTAAAAAAAACAAAATGGCAGAGGTCTTTGCTGGACACCTTTTTCCCCATTTAGGGCATGAGGGATTATCCTTTAAACAAGTCTGATTTCCGAAGGACAGGTTCCAGTTTCCCTGAGGTAAAAATCACTGCAAAGTTTTGAATCACTCAAATTTCTCTCCTGATCCTCTAGAGACAAATGTCTAAATAATTATGTTTCTCTTTGAGGAAACCCAGAGCACAGTAAACTGAGAAAAACAGAGTACTACAAAACGAAGAATTTGATTGTAAACCTTAACTTGGATGGAAAAGAAAAACAGAAAAGAAAAAAAAACAACCACCAAACCCAACAACAAAGGAAGCATCTTCACCTTTTCCAAAGCTTTGCAGTTAGATTAAGAGTGATAGGGAAATGGGACAAGCCTTACACTGCCTTGAACCTTAAAGCGTTCCACTCAAACAAACTTCAGAGACCAGTCATCAGCTATTTTCAGCACTTGTATATTCTAGCTACTCTTTCACTTCAAAATAAACCTTACTGTTAAGTTTTCCATCTATAGGTCAAACTGTGAAATTGTGCTGAAGCCATAAATGCTGATAATCAGTTCTAGGATAGGGGCAAGATGACCTTCAGTCCCTTCGTGCAGGGATAACAATCACAGAGCATGACTGAGATTACGAAGCATTAGCCTAGAAACTAAGTGATCACCCACTTCTCTCCTTTAGAGAGTGAAGATATCAATTTTTTATGGAAAAATTAGAATAGGGAAATTAGGAGTAAAGATAGGATTAAACAAGGAGTGCACAAAACAAGAAAAAGGAAGGGCACATGCAGATTTACTTCTAACACACCGTGAGCCTGATTGGAAGAATAGAGGAGACCCAGATCGCTGAAGTAGCTTCGCAAAAGGAACACCTAAGAATGCACAGCAGGAAACCAGTTTTAGTCTTGAGAACTTCCTATCTTGGCTGGGGATGCAGCAGAGGAGGCAGCCTGGGATAAATTTTCCTGAGTCCAATCAAAGAGAGGGCTTTTAAATTCCACTATTCTGAGCTATGGAAGCAAGAGGGCTGCTTAAACGTCTTGTAAGGCAATTTCTGTTATCCAGTAGCATATATTTTTCCTACATAATTCAAAGAGAAGCTACATGAAGATACAGTAAAAACAGACAGCTTTATACACTAATTCTTCAGATATTTTTAATCATCTCTCCCCTTAAAATTTCACGCCAAAAAAAGGAAAAAAATAAGGGGAGGTGGGGAACATACCGATTTTTTTTTTCCTCAGAAAAATTAATCTGCTAATTGCATACTACATCTATTGAACAGCAGTAGGAGCTCATAGGAAAGCATGCAGAATTTTGTGAAGAAAGCAACTAAAATCCTACATTTAAATAAAAGACATTTCAAGATCCTGGACAGTCATTTTCTACAAGCTCCTATACTCTTCAATTAGTTGCAAAGTTTTTGACCCTAAAGAATTCTAATGACACATTCGCCCTCTCTTCAGTTAATGGGGATTACAACGTTTAGTCATTACACACATTCTTTTTGATAAATGTTGTAATTGCTCTGAAAGCAACATGCACACAAATACTAGAGTCAATGTTTCAATAACAGATTATGCAGTTAGTGAATAAGTATAAGCATTTTCTGCACACAATCTGTTAACATGGGACATCTCTGCACATTTAAGTGCCCTCTTACATTTTCTGGGTCTTCCGAAATCTGCCTCTTTCGCTATCAGTAAAATTAAAACAAACAAACAAACAAAAATATTTCACCTGCAGACTTAGCACTATCATTCCAACACAAACAACAGGATACATTTCATTATCTTGAATTCAGTTTAAACTCTTGAAGTTATGCAGCTTGACAAACCAGAGTCTTTAAGATGGTTTGCCATGACTACCGACTGATTTAACAAAAAATGAAAAATTAAAACTTTCCATGAACTAAGCAATAAAAGGAGCATTCTATGAAGAGTCTAGGTAGGTATCTTAAAATGAATGGAAGACTAAAATAAAAGAAATGTTATATGAAATGAATAATTTTCATAAGGCTAGCACTTTGATCATAAATGGTTCACAGGAACACAAGTTAATTAAGTTTGTACTTTATGTTGTGCAAGAAGTTCTAAGATTTTTCGGATTGGACAACAACAGAGTAGAACAACTAAAAAGGATCTTGATTTTTAATTTGAAATTTGGGATAAAAATTAGCAGGGTTTAAATATCAGAGTGTAATCCTTCATTAAATGTTTCCTATTCTGATTGTGTAATAACATACTGTGGTTTAGCCCAGCATTATAGTTATACAAACAGTAGAAAGATAAAAATTGCACACATTAACTGCTGTTTAGATTTTGTGTACAATGGCTCTCAGGACAAAACATTCTTTGGTAATCAATCTTCCCTAAGGAAAGCACAGGGATTATCCAAAAAATTGATTGAAGACAAACAGAACTAGTCTTCGATATTAATTTTCAAAGGCATAAATATTAACTTGCAAAGTCATAACTTCAAAATGATTTTTTGTTGGTGGTTACTTTTAAGCAATTTCAGAAACATTAGTAAGATATAATGTAAAGTATCAAAAAGTAGGGTTTTCTATGAATTAATTTAATTACTTTAAACAACTACAGCCATTTCACAGTACAACCCTTGCTAAAGTGTGTAACTGAATTAAGGGTGCAATCCTGTAGTTTCAGGACTGTTAGCTTACTCCAGGACTGCAGAACTGGGAATCACTTTCATGTGCTTTACATATGCTTGGACCAGTGTTGCATCTATTAACCATTCCTGCCTTTCTGTTTTAGAGAACAGTAGTACACTTAATCTGAACTGACAGCATTTCTGTGTCCTACTATATATCCTGTTTACAAAGCTGGAGATATTTTACCTCTAGGTCTCCTTTGGTAATGGATTCTTCTTCCACACGGAACTGAAGGTCTTCAACTTTCCTGTGGGGACAATTAATTAAAATTCAGATAACTTTGAAAGAAAATGCTTTCAAGCTAACATTTCAGTGGAAATCAGAACTACAGTGACATCATTCTCATTGTACCAGAAAATTGCAAGAAACATTAAGGAGAATTCTCTCACAGGAAGCATCAGAGAACAGGAAAGCTGCTGTCTTTAAGACACACCCACTGACAAAGTAAGGCATCAGTCTTCCTGCAGCTCTACAAAGGAAGTATTTTGTTGCATTTTCTGATGAGTTACAAAGAAAACCTTTAAGTCATCATTGATTATCTCATTCTTTCACCCTTCTGCACATCCTCAAAAGAGGGGACCTAAATGAACAGTTTGATCTCACATTCTACATGTTCTATCATTCACCTAAGAAACAGTCAGTTTAGTTTAGGACACATCCAAGAAACTCACGGGCTTTCTAGAAGCGTGCTCGTCAACTTGCGTCAAAACTCTAGCATAGACAAATGTGTTAGGTGTCAACGTGAACCGCAAGATGCGGAATGGGAGCGCAAGCAAGAACATTAGCTTGCCTTGCTCATACAGGAGTCTTAGAATGAGAAGACCAAAGTGAGAAGCTACTGTCTGACTTAAAATTTGCAAACAGTTATTTCTTCCTTCCCCTGAGTCTGGTATACCCCAGTGAACAGGGGGCCAGATCTCTTCCTTTTCCCCTTGATCCTTTCAACACTAAGATGTTGCGAAGGAATAGACAAGCATGTCATCTTTCCTTGAATTACACACGTTGCTGGTGCCTGCAGCTTGGCTGACAAACATAGAAATCATTGCATCAAAGGGAGTTACAAGTGATGGATGTCTAAAATAAAAGGACAGCAAGAACTTACTACTGGAAGTGGGTCTCACCAACATGCTTTGGGAAACAGAGAATTAAAGATTATTTGACTTCAAGTCACTGCTGAGACTGACTTGAATACGTATTACAGAGAACTTTCAAAGTAAATAAGTCTACAGTGGTTAGGAGGAAGGAGAAATATTACACCGCCGAAGCCGTGAAATGTTTTCTCGGCTGCAGGATATCACTTCAGCAAATGGGTAGCAGGCACAGAGCAGCACTGCCACGCTGCCTAGCAACATGCTGAAGGTGAGCTCAAGGCCACGGAGGATTGCGGTAAAACAGCCCCCCACTGACCTGGCATTCAGCAAAAGTAGGTCCACAGCCAGGCTACCGGAGGTGTTGCAAAGCTGCTTGGTTTTTTTTTGTTTGTTTGTTTGTTTTTTTAAATTTAAAAACCCACCGCATTTTTTCATAGAAAATAAACAAATAATTCCAGACCTAACTCTACTGCTTGTTCTGAAAATTCAGTTAGAGTGGGTCCCATAAGAAGGCAGCCTGAAAGTTGTAAAGGAATTACCCCCCCACCATTGCATTTTCTCATCTCTGATTTCTAGTTTTACGTTGACATCTGACTGATTTCAGGGGCACACATAAGCCTACACAGCAGACTCACAATGCGTTTCTAAATAGACTCTCACTTTTCAAAAGCATTCCAAATCCACCAAAACAGTCTATCAAATTATTTCCTCACCCAACCTTGTCCCAACAATTTACCAGATTATTTCCTTTCCTAACCTCACCTTACCTATTTGGTAATCTCAGTTCCTTTCTTCAAGTGGTTACAAAAGGCAATTAAAATAATGGCTTTGATGATCTTCCTGTAAGAGACAAACCCTAACTAGAAGCAAATGACTACTAGTAATAAATTATTCACAAGAGAACTAAACTGTAAATTCTTAATCTAGCACTGTCAGGAAATGAGATTATAAAAATTTTCATTCTGAAGTGGAAGAAGAGTATTTCAAGAAGATCAGGCATGATCCATTCATTTCATATGAGTAAGAATAAAATCCTTCATAACAGAAAGCAATTATAAAAGGAGTGAGTTGCATGAAATTAAGCTATAAGCAATAGTTACAGCTTCTAAAAAAAAGTCCACTTTCTTTGCCTTTCCCTCCCCAAATTTAAGAGTTTCTTTTTTAGTATTAATTTTAAGAAACTGCAATATGATTTTATAGAATAATTATCCCTATCTGCATTATTTGTAATTTGTTTCATATTTCAAAGTCACCACAGCATTTGCTTTTAATGGAAAGTTTATTAACAGTTATACTAATAAAGACAGTGTTCAGTTACCTTTTCTCTTCCTCAAGCTGATTGAGAAGCTCCACTTTCTCCCTATCAGCAGCCTCCACCATAGCTCGTAGCTGGTCCATTTTTGCTTCCATCTCCAGTACATGCTAATTAGCAAGAAGAATAAGAAAAAAATCTTGGAAATTTTTTCCAAGTTATGTATCTATACCTCAGTAATCACAATTTGGTAAAGTGATAGGCCAAGGCACAGGAATGTTATAATATTCAAATATGCATATAATAAAAGAAAACCATCGCTTATTGAGATGTGTGGAGAAGTTCAACCAAAATTAGTTAAATGAAATAGATTTGCTATCTCATCAAGTCAAAGCTCCCACAAGGAAGATCTCACAGGTATGGACTACTTTAGTTTTAGAACACCATCTCTTACTCCCAGGCCTTTTGAATAAGAGAACACAATTTTGGAAATTAAGTCAATTGTCTTAAAGCCTCTATTTTAAGAACAGCAACACCACTCTTACCCGATCATGTCCATCGCGAACAAGTGCTAATTCCTGCTCTATTTCCCCTACATGACTGGTTGCTTTTGCAACTTCTGCCCTCTCCAGGTCCCTTTCTGCCAGGAGCTGTTCAATGTGTTGCTGCTTCTCTTTCAGTGCCTCCTGTAGGGCTGTGGTACCAGATATTTTTCTTGCATACCGGGAAGATGTTTCTGTCAACTTCACAAAGTAAGTAAGTTAAAAAATCATTCTGTATCAAGTGAAAACAAGGGATACCTCCAGACTCTACAAACATTGGGTTAGTCAAGCAAATGCTTTCTGTGACCTACTGTACCCTCTCCTTTTACATTTAAATTACTTTATTTTCTAGAATTTAACAATGGCCATATACATGTAGTAAGACTGCTTTGTAGCCATCAGCAGGTAGTGTGTAGGAGACAGAAGGGTTGAAGTGAAAACAAAAGGCTAGCCTCAATTGAAGGTTTGCTTAGTAGATTCACACAAAGGCTAGCTCATTATGTTTCTAAGCATCTTTTTGCATCAAAAAAAGAAAGGCAGCCTTTTAACAAGTTAAAAACATTGTGCCTCTAGTTACAAAGTCATCATCTTGGGTCACCAGCAACAGTATAACATTTCCAAATGCTCTATCAAATGCTTTTGGAACTACAGCTAGCATTTTGCACCTCTACTATGGCAATAAGACATCGAGGATGAAAAGCATTTACCTTGACCTAAAAAGCCAGCCTTACAGGTAAAAACTTGTGAAGAAGAACAATTAATATCTGATTAAAACATAAATGACTTGGAATTAAATTACTTCTGGAAAAAAAATCTGAAAGACTAAACTTAAAGAATAGAAGTAAAAATGAATCAGTCTGGAGAACTATAGCTAAAATGAATCCTTAGGGTTTTCCTTGACCTTGCATGATCTCTGCTCCACTGAATGGAACCAGTGTCAGTGAAAATTCAGCATGGCCCTGTCTTCTACTTTCTCAAGAGTTTTTGAGCTAGAAGGGAAAGTAAATAAACTGAAATTATGTAACAGAAGCAGACAAGAGTTGTGAAAACAGCAAAAACTGAACGAAAAAAATCTGATACAGCTTATAAAAACCGACTTTATGCTTAACAGCTCAGAAATGTCTAAGTATTAAATGAGAATGACATCTTAACTAAAGCCTTACTTAAACCAAAAAAAACAAGAAACAAAGGCTTGCTCTTCTGTACATTAACCTTTAGCTCTGTCTAATAGTATTGCACAAGAATAGGAGCATGTTTCTTCCATGATCCTTTCAGAGATCAAAATGTTGAACAATAGTTGCCATATACAGCCTGGAATTCTGGCATTGGACAACATCCCCAAGAGAAAGCATAACATGGACATATTCTCCTGTCATCACAAAAATACACTTCCCCTACTGTTACCATGATTGCTATACAATCTTACTAACTTGTCTACCCACAGCCTTGAATGATACGTCTACAATCCATTGCAAATGCTGTATCAAGTGACTCAAAAGGTATGAGATAGAATAAACCATCTTTCACTTTGATGCTTAGATTAGTTGTTTCAGATCCTCTCAGTTTCAAGAAGATATCTCATTCCAGAATGTGTTGGTTTTTAACAATTCTAGCTCTTCGAATCAAACTTGACTTAACTCCTGATTCCAAAAGAAATCCAAAAGAATCCAGAGATACATCAACTTTGTTCAGACTGGGCAATAAATACAAATTGCAACAGGCAGCCCTCTTAAATCATTAGATCACCTACTTTGACAGTTGCTTTTCTTACACAGGAAGAAGAACACAGCAACAGACTTGAATAATTGAGAAGACTATGTAGGAGCCCAGTAATTTCCAGATAAGTTATAATTTTCCTAGAAACTGGAGCAATAAGAGTCTGCTGTGTCAAAACTGATTTCAGGAAATCCTGCGTCTTCAGCAGCTTAACTTTTAAAGAAGTGTCAGAATTATTTTAACTTGGATGGCAACCAAATGCTCACATTGCCCAAGAAAGAGAGTTGGAAGAAAGCTGGAATTTTAATTCTAGAAAAAATGGATTACAGAAGCTTTGTATTTTATGGCCCAAAACATGCAAAAGCCCTGGGGCACAACACAGAGGGCAAAATAAGAAAATATATTGTAGACATTTACAATGTGTAACTGTATTCTCTTGTTGCTTAGAATATCATAGCATATGGAATAAAATGTAGAGGTCCATATTAATGCTTTCACCATCAGCTCATGAGTTCTGCCCTGAACCTGAGGTAGTACCGTATGTCAGTGCACCGATTTCAAACTAGGGGGCACTCTGCAGCTAGAAGTGCAACTTCCAGAATGGCTAAAGTAATAAAGTCCCACTGTTTGTGCCAAATAAAAATCCCTTATGCTTTTTGTGATAAGGTATTAACCCTGCTGCCCTGACCAACTGTTGACCTCTGTTCGCTTGTAATCTGCTTCAGTTTTGAAGGACTATGGTAAGTCATCTGCACCTGCTGGTCAGTGGGACAGTATGCCAGCTAACCAGTTCCAGATCAGTGGGAGTGATCTCTTCCTAATTAGATGTATTTATGTACTTTGGTTTAAAAAAAGGAAAAATCTAGGGTGACTGTGGAAAAAAACCAATTATTTCTATGCTTTTAATTGCCATAAAAGAGAGACTTTTTAAAATTCAGCTTTCCCAGAAGATTTCCATTTTACTGCTGCAACCCAAGATTAGGACACTTATGTAACAGAGCAACTTTAAAAGAATCCATAGTAAGTGTATTAGGCGGAATTAGTACTGTGTTAGAATTCACCTGAGCCACTGTACTTTGCAACATTTAGCCTTTATGAATTCATAGGATTAAAACCAAAACTAAAAGAAAAGAAAGAGGCTTCTTGTCAGCAAAGACTTGACAATTGCTACTTCTGTATTTCTCAGCTGACTCATCTCTTTAACAGTAAAAGAAAGCCTTTTACATTTTAGACAATTTGAAGCTTCCTGCTTAATAAAACAAGTTTGATCTATGGAAGCTTTAGTGCATACCAAATCCTCAAACACAAACCCCATATGACAGAGGTAGTGCTAGGAAAATTAACAACTAAATGGAGATTCCAGTCAGAGAACACTGATGCCTTTTCAGTTTGTTGACATCACAAGCCCCTTTCTTATTGCAATAACTCAGTTAGCCTGAATTAACTGTGTAAGCGTAAATATTCAAATATTCCACTACTCTTCAGGGCTAGTTAAGATTTCCTTCCTTCATGCATGCTTTGAATGAAAGAGAGCACAATTAAATGTATATTGTGCTCTGCCCAAGATCTGTTCTATTCTCAATTTATGCAAGTAGACCACAGGGAAGTGCCACATGGATTCCTGCTTGGGAATGTAAAGCATGCAATAGAAAAAGAAGCTTACTAGTCCTGTACGGCTTGGCTTGCTGCTTACTGAAGATGCCACAGAACTGAGAGAGCTCAGGGAAGATGCACTTGGACTACGTTTCAGGGCTGTGGGAGTCGCAATCACTTTTCGCACAGTTGTCTTTGCTTTAGCTGGTGTGGTTGATGGGAATCCAATCTTCGTAACTTTGTGGACTGGAGCAAACAAACCATATTTTGGCTGACACTGAAAATACCTTTAAAAAAGCAAAGCAGACAGATGAGAGTACTAAATTAACTTCTGTCTTTTCAGATACACAGTATGGCTTCACAAAAAATGCTAGATGAATAGTCTAAAAGTATTAAAGGACAGGGTAACAGCTGATGACAAGCTAATCTATATTAGACTGCAATTTTTTTTTTTAACACTAGATTTGGAAAGGGGACTTTGAGAGGCTGAAACAGCCTGATTATATCAGACTTCAGAAATTCAGAGTAAACTCTTGAGCTAGAGCTCCATTTCCTAAAAATTCCATTCAGATTCAAAGTTTAACATGCATAGCTTTCCTCTTCGATACATTCCTCTGAGCTGCCAACAGCAAATGTGATAGCAGTGAGTTAAAAATAAAAATCAGATTTTAATTAAATCAAGTAGTTTTGTATTTTTATTACACACATACCTATAAATGTATGCATATTTGATTATACAGAACATATATCTTTGGTTATACATAAACAAAATCCACTTAAAATTTTAAGTTGTGATCACCTATGTTAAGGTGGCACAATCCTTGTAAAACCTCTTTTTGATGAGTTAAAGGACTGTTCCTTATACCAAATGAGAAAGAAAGTTAAATTGTCATGTGGATTAATGCTTTCTAAGCGTGACTTATTGGAGGAAGCAGCTATACCATTCCCAATCTTTATAATGAGGCAACTATTGGTATAGGAGCTTTCAGTTCCTGTAATCCTGGAAGATTTTCCTTAATTTCAGCTATTAAAAACCCAGAGATATTTTCTTAACTGAGCATTCATTCCCAGCTGAGAAACCAAGGAGAGCAGACATTCAAAAAGCAGGAAATTGTGTTTTCCATTACCAGTCTATGAATAAAACTCACACGGAAGTAGGAGACATCAACTAATCCCATGAATGTGGGGTTGATGCAGAGTTTCAGATACGTGTAGGCGTCATATATTCAAATCGGCATCTAACGATCCCCCCACACCATCAGCAGATAGTCAGGTTTACGGCCTACCTCCCTCCCTTGATATAAAGTTTCATGTAAAATATTTAAAAAAGCAAAATCTTTAAGATGGCTGCTATCCAACGATAGACTAACCTTGTTCCAGCAACAGCTCCATCATTCTTTCCCAGAGGTTCATCCAGTTCTACTCCACACCATTCTCCTTTAGCAAAGTCAGTTTCTCCCAAGAAACGCACAACTCCAGCTTTTGTTCCACCAACCTAAAGCATTAAGACACACAACTGCATTTACTGCATTTCCAAATTAAAATACCACATAATGAAAAAGCATTCAGCATAATCATGTTCACAAAGCACATTAATGATGTGACCAGTTCTTATTTCAAGCTGCATATTCTTTTGCCTATAAGTTTGTTTTAATGTTGAACAGATCTTTACAACCAAATTGTTTACAGAAAAAAACAAACACCCCCCCCCCCCCCCAAAACCAAACCAAAAATCACTTCCCTAGCATTTAGTTCTGTCCAATTTGGTATTCAGGAATTTTGTCATGACTGAAGTCCACAATTCTATTAGGTGACTTGATATGGCTGTAAGATTAAAAATACATTTAAGAAGACTCAGTATAACCAGCGTACTGAATGCAATAGATTTGTACTATCGTTTCACCCAAATTTCTAACAGCAAATAAGGATTTCTAAGAACCGCTTATTTCTTATTCTAATTCTGTGAGGAAAAGAAAAAGAAATGAAATGAGAAAAAAGTTTTTCATATTTTCTCTAAGGAATAGTTCAGATAAACTACAATAGTACAGCCCTCTTGCATTTAAAAGACTGATATAAAGCATGATGCACAGCACTTTGCAAAACTGTAGATGCAAACAGCTATTTGAATTCTTGGGGAGGGGAGAATCATTTTTTTTTCACCTTTACTTGAAAAAACCCAACAAACCAACCAGCCAAACCACAACCAAAAAACAAACACTCCTAAGTGGAAGACCAGAAATCAGTTGTTTTCAAACTTATAATATTAAGTATTTGCAGCCATTCCAATTACTTGCAATGTCTGCAAGATACAGCTTTTCATAATGCCCAGGGGAAGGAAGAATTAAATTATGTGAAGAAGCAAAAGGTGTTCAGTGTGGCTGAGAAGCATGCCAAGAAGGGCCACAGGCCAGAACTGCAGGATTCTCGCAGGTCAGAATGACAATATGTTGTGTCCTATTTGTGTGCAAATCTGTTCAGCCTGTATCTAGCATTAAGAAACCAAGCAAATGTTAGTGAAAACCTCTTCAAGAGATTCACTGAATTCAACATGGACATTTTCAGGGCCATTGGGGTTTTTTTTCCCACTTGTGTTTTCCAGCACACGTAACACAATGAGGAATATTTTGTAGCCTTGGCAGAGAGCTTGGATGTAACCTGCTAACACAAAGACTATAATTTTCCTTTTTATATACTAAAAAGTAAATTAGGATTTCATATAATTTTTACATTACACATTCTATTTCTTGGGGGGAACTTTCCAGGATAACTAGAGAACAAGCAGCTGCTTGTGCCATAAATTAAGGTGCAGGATCACAGTACATTAGATAATTCATATTAATACATTTGGGAAGTGTTCACACGAGGTTAACTGTGAGGAATCTAGGAATGGAGGACATTATCTTGCACGAGAGCACTAAGTGTCCACAAAGTACTAAGTTAGTGCACAGTAGCTGCCACACACATTTTGTGCTCTAGCTTCTGGCTCAACTTCCCAGAGCCAACAGCTCTGTTAGCAATACAAGGCTTCAGCTGGTGAGAAAAAATAAAAATAAAAAAAATCGTAATCTACACTAACCTCAGAAATTCAGGGAAGAATAATTAACCTCTTTTGATATTACTAAAATAAGAAAGCTGACAGAGACATCTTTTGTGCATATTTAAGGTGGCAGCCTCCTTCACTGCTCTCATTAGAGGCAGTCTTGAAACAACGTCTAATCTGCAGATCACCTTTTCTCTTGCTTTAAGTGACACTGTAGCAAATTATTACTCTTCATGGAATAAAAATACACAAAGTTTACAGTTATCATGACTCAGCCTAACATAGTAACTAGTAGAAGGTTTGGTATTTGGTGTTCTTGGCAGAGAACAGACAAACTTCCCCTCTCAAAAAACAAGCACGAGTATTGTCTTAGGGAAAAAAAAAAAGAATCGTAACCAGCCAAAAGAGACACATGGAATCCAGATCTCTGTGGCACAGTGGTGAAGAGGGAATATATAACATTTGTTACAAGTATTTCCTGGGAAGAACTATCCTTTAAGTCAACACGTTATTCACCCACAGACATGATCTACTTTTTCTAGAGGATAAATATAATTAACCTAAATACAAACACTAAAATTTAACTAAGCAGTGTGAGAGAAAAACATGCACGTGTCTGTGCTATCAGTCCATACTAGGTCTTCCAAGTTGTCCTTCTCCTTATTCCTTTTCTAGCCAGTTTGGGGGTTTTTTTTGTTGTTTTTTTTTTTCTTTAAAGATAAATTTGGAAGATATCTGTAGGTGAAAAGACTAGTTAGTTCTGTGCGTTCTGTTTCCCTACTGAATTTTGTACTGTTGTCTGCCTGAATAAACAGTTAAATCAAAAAAGGCTGTAAAAAACCCCATTAAATAAATTAGACAGGAAAGCTAGAACAATAGCTTAGATAAGGAGCATTCCTTCAAAGACAATAGTCAGGTTTGTGGTTGCACAGAGGGATTCCTCAGCGCCCTTTACAGAACTGTTTAGCCAGGCCAAGGAATTTTATTGCAGTTTTGTGGAGTGGTGGTTGTTTTGCACAGTTATGTTGTTTATTAAAAAACAAAACAAAACAAAACCAAACAAAAAAAGCCAAAAAACCCAAGTCAATTACCAAAACACGCACCACACAAAACCTTTCCATAGGAAGGTATGTGGGGTAAGCAAGATAAGAGCTATCTGAAGCTCGGTAGTGGAAAAGGATGACTACATGCAAAGACTCCCAGAGACAGGAAAAACTGTTGCAATCTCTTCCCTCCAACTCAAACTGTAAATAAACCTCTAGGTAAGTAATGCTAGCTCCAGGATAATACAGATTAAACTTGAGTACAGAATATTCATTCCTTTTTGTTTCATACCTTGGCCCTGCTCATCTTCCATATTTAAGTAAAAAATGTATGGCATTTATTTTGAAGACATTGCATCCAAATCACAAACCAGGAGACACAATCCAGTAGAAAAGCTTTGGCAATGACCAGTGCCCATTGGACCTGCTACAGCAATCACATACACTGTATCTGCATGGGATTGCAACCCAAGGCCCAGGAGTGAGCAAATGGAGGAATTCATATCCCAAGAACATATGAGGATGCACAACACGAGATCCCCAAGAGAAACAGCAATGTGACTAGTCTTGTAACCATGGTACCAGGGTTATTTTAAAACAAGATGCAAGGAAGAATGCCACAGAATTTTTGGTTTTTTTCCAAACCTAGTCAAGCTTCTTTGAATAACTGGCTACTACATTTCTGCTTTCTGCAAATACTGAAATGCGTATCCTTACCAGTAGTAGGAATCAGAGTACACTGAGGCATCGACGAAGGTCTATATATGCAGTTTAGCTCTGTTTCAAGCAAAAGTCTGCTAAGTCTTCAGCTTTAAAGACAGGGTCAGCATTGCTCTATAAAGCCTGAATATATTGAAGACTTCCAATCATTCACAGACATCTGCCTCAAACAATATATTTATCTCCAGCTGCAATTAAGTACTCTGCATGTGACAACACACCTACCTTGAAAGCATTTAATAAAATAATCACTTATTCCCTTGGTAGTACAATGTGAGGTGCTACTGTACAACATAGTATGGTAAAGGCTTTTCTACGCATCAAAGTTGCTGTACATATACAGACTTACACTTAATGGTCTAAAGGGCAAAAAAAGATTAAGACATGATTACACTAAACTGTATATATCACTATGAAAAAAGAATTGGTACTTACAGAATTATAGCATTTATTAGAAAAATTATTAAAAATTTTAATTATAAGAATTATAGCAAAAAATGTAAAAAAACCCAATTCAAAAAACTAGTTGCATTTGCCAGCAGATATACTTCCCAGTAGTGCACGAAGGACTAAAAAGAAAAAAAGCCGTTTCTAAAAGAAACAGGAAAAAAGGTTTATTAAAAAGTTTCTAAAAGTTATATGGAGAAATGGGGCATCACTACCACGAAGAGAGTTTTCCATGACCTTCATTCATGCTAAGGCAGGTCACTAAATAATAGATCAGAGAAAAGAACTGTCAGACCTTTTTGTAGTCAGTTACCACACTCAGTATAGTCAAGCTGTAAAATATAAAGCAATAATACGCCAGAGAATCTAGGTTAGGCTACGGGTCATTGTGGGGTGAGGAAATTTGCTTCGAATTCACTAGTGTTATGTCAAACACATGGGAAAAGTGATTAAATTCCATTTATCAAATTACAACTAAACCTACATTAATTTGCTGCAATGCAAAGTGAAGTAGCAAAATGGGTTTGTAAACCTGAAGCAGTTAAAAACTTCCTGATGAAAGCATATCGGGATGAGCACATCAAACTTTGTGAGAACCTTTGTAGAACTGCATTTCCAAAGATAAGTAGAAGCAGGAAACAAATAAAACAGTGTAATCCAGGAAAAAAAAGAGATGGTCTAAAAAAAATGAGACTGCTATTTAAACAGTATTCATTGAAAAATACAGATCTCTCTGAAAAGAGGACAGCCCCTGTCTGAAACTGTCAGTGTAACAATATCACTTACTCAGACCAGCTGAGCAGATTTAAAAGATGAATAACAATTGCTCTGTCTCCCTTTCTGCCTGAGCACTTATTTATAGTGACTCTTGCAAAGCATTGCTTGGGTATTTCTGTGTTTGTCACATAGACTGGGCATTTTCACCCATTTGCACCCATAATACACACCACTTGAAAAAGCAAAAAACATTCAGACAAACAAATACGGCCTTTGAAAGACCTGGGATCTAATCAGAATCTTCTTTCTCTTGTTTCTCAAAATTTAGAGGAACCATTTCCAGCTGGCAAGAGCAATTGTATTTAATTGATTGTTCACCCATTCAAGGCCAGAGGGAACCATTAGACCATCTCCTCTGGCTCTCCTGAAACAGGTCTTTACATTTCAGCCAGTTACATCTGTAATTAACCCTGTAACTGTACTGAGCTAAGCTGTATGTGTTGATGTTTTTAGATCAGAGCTGATATCCATCAGAAAACATGCTTCTACTGACAGTCTATTTTCATAGTTAATCACTCCATTGTTAGAAACGTATTTAAATTTGAAATAAAACAAATTTGTGGCTTCTAGCCACTGACTCTCATTATGCTTTTATTTGGAAGATTATAGAGCTCTTCAGCAACTGGCATTCACCATGCAGGAACACACATGTTTTAAGCAAGACACCTCATTTTTTCCCTTCATAAATGAAACAGATTGAGTTCTTCAAATCTTTTATTGCAAGATATTTTCTCTTGCTTGAGGCATTTTGCAGTTGTGTTCTGAATTCTCGCCAATGTTTCCAATGGGCTTTTCAAATAACTATATACAGTATTTGAGTACTGACCAAAAGCATGGTTAGCACCACTTAGAGCATCATGTATTTTCATTGGTCCTTCTGCCATATCAACCCATGAACTCCTCTTCAGTACCTTTAGCTCCAGGATCTTCTTCAGTCACTACTCTCTCCAGCAGACAGCTGCCCATGGCTGTAACACAGCTTATGTTCTTATTCTTAGGCTTATAAACTCAGCCATTGAATGCAAAATGCAACCAACAGCTTGGCCTGCTGGAGATGAAAGAACAAGTCCCCCTGGACTGCTCCATGCATATTGTTATTTACCCCTCTGACTATCTGAAGATTTAATCTGGAATGATTTACAATTACTTCCAGAGCATGGATCAAAGCACCAGATTAGCTCAAAGAAAAACCACACTAGTGACCATATCCAATGGTGGTACCAAGCAAGCCACTTTTGGGGGGAGTATGGGGGTGGGTGTTTGGCATCCACCGCCCAGTTCTTAAATATATCAATGAAGTCCAATCTAATTTTGAAGTTAGACTGTTAGATAGTATTCAAAATTAAAAAAAAAAAAAAAAAATCCCACCACACAACAGAGTTTTCTTCATTAAATCTATAGTTTCACAGCAGGAAATTAAAACATGTTTGACAAAACTGCCATGTTTTAGTTTGTCAACATCTGGTTCCTCTGTCAGTTTTTGCCTGTCTTTTTCTTCCTGATATTAGACAGTCTAGCTTCAGATTATCCTATTTCCTTTTAGAAATATCTGCATAACATCCGACACTTGATCAAGGCATGACTGGAAGAGTGCTAGAGTATCTGCTAAACTTTAAACCTGCCTCCCTAATTCAGATTTTTCAAACCAGCAATTCTGTGAATAGCAGGATTAATGATGTCAGTTTTCCTGTGGCATTGGATACTATGGTCAAGTGACTTTGCGATCTAAAAATGCAAGAGTGACTACAGCTATTTTTATTGATGGGAACAAACAGTATTTAGACAAGACCTTGATCATGTGGATTCTCTGATGTGCAAGTATCTGTGAAGGCAAATTGCAGCTTTTCCAAAATCGGTGGTTAGGTTCTCTACCGTCCACTGGGCGTATCTGTTTCCATGAAACTTGTTAAGAACTTATCTTCGAAACCTCTACATTTCTACCCAATTTTGTTGCAGTTGACTAGCAAGTTCAAAAGCAAGGCCTAAGTGGGCAAAAGAGCTAATATGTGCAATAGACACACAGACACAATGCTATCACACAGACCTTCACTTGCAGAAGAAAATAGTTTAATAATTAAAAACTATGCGCTATTAACATTCAATTCATTCAATGAACTCATTCAGTCAAAAGGAAGCAATAAAAAAAAAAAAAAACTAACAGCAATTCCATACTACGAAAGCCACATGTGAATTTGCCACCACAAAAGAAGCAAAGGCGAAGACTAAAATAATAAATAAATAAATTGTTCTTTCGCTCATCCTGTGTTGAAATGAACAAGGACAACATGTTCCTGGATATCACGCCCCTTGGGAAGGCAGGGGAAGGGACACAGGGAGTCCACACACACACACACAAAAAACACCCCTTCTTGCATGAACAAACTATTAACAAAGCCCCTACTGCTGCCATTATATCCCAGTAACTCACATGCAATTTTAAGTTAAACAAGGAGTTGCCAAAACAAAATGATTCAGACACAACTCATACCTTGCTGCATTAAGATAAATTTAACATCTTATTTATCTGTGAGCAGATAGGTAACATTATGTCCTGAAAAATGCTTAAAAGTAACATTAAAAGAAAGCTGCAGTTTGCACAGAGAAAATAGCCTAGATAATGAATTACAGACAAAGCCTCTAGATACCCTCTATCCTTCAGCTATATTCTCATATTTCATGCTGTGGCAACCACTTTGCAAACTCATCTACATTATACTTTACAGTATCCAAAATACTATGTCTAAATATACATACATAAATATAAGAATTACTTTCATCCTTGACTTAACATGACAAAGCCATCAAAATACCTTACAGTCAACTCAGCTTAAGGATAAAGCAAAAGCATGACTGAGCAGTTAAATATTGTGGTACATTTGCAGTTACAGTAAACGAGGCTCAGGAGATGACAGCCCCAGTAGAGCACACAACAACTGCATGTTCTCAACTTCCAAATTTTTCTTCCTTTTCTATCCTCATATGCATTGTGGCAAGATATTTTTGCACTGCTTTAACTGTAACAATGCCAATTAATATTTGTTTTTCCTAACAGTTAAATACTGACTATTATAGATTTTTAAACAGACTAAACTCAGAAGTGCATTTTCTATTAAGAATGTTACAGAAACTAGAAAATGGAAAACTTAAAAATACCACACGGACAATACAGGATTACTTCTAAAGGGAGAAACTTCTCTCTACATGTGAAGTTTTCTTCCCCTTCATTGCTTTTAAGAGCCCTGGAATTTAATGAGTTGACAGCCTTACATCATGTTTACTTGAAGATAGGTTACATGAGCAGAAACAAATCTGACAATAATCTCCTATCAGTCTTTGCCTATTACATCACTAAAGAACTCAGTAAGAAACAATGAAGCAAGAAGTTAACTTACAGTAAGCACTGTGAAACAGAGAAAAAGAAGAAATTACATGTTACTCCTGCATAGAGAATAACTTCGCAAAAAGGCCACATCAGGATATGCCTGTAAATCTAGTTTGCGACCTTTTGTGAACATATGGACAGAGGCCCAAGTTACAGCTTTACAGCTCAGCTCCAGAAGCATCAGATTTGGCAGACCACGATGAAGCTGTAACTGGTTAAATGAATGAAAGCACTTTAATCCCTTGAGAAGGTTAAGGCCCCTTAGGTTGATAAGATTTTTTTAATTTATTTAAAATACAGCATCTGGTCCATCCAGGAAAAAGCCTAAGATGCTCTCAAAGCTGCTTCAACTTTTGGTAGGTGCAACGGTTGTCCCACAAAACAGGTTTCCCCCTTTTATTTCAAAAAGTTGGATTTTTTCGGTTGGTTAGTTCAGGTGGTTTTATTTGTTTGTTTTTTTAAATCAACTTCGCATCGGGCTCTTAAGAAATCGTAAGTGTTTGCAATACCAGGGCAAACAGGTTCTCTGGCTGCAACTCAAACAGGAAACAGAAACTGGCTTAGCCTGAAAGTAATTTGTTTTCTGAATTAATTTTCAGTTATTCTTTCCCCATCTGCTTTAGTACATAGCGACAACACTTCTTCCAGTGGCACAAGAAGGGATCACTTTTTGCATAGGAATTCTTATTCATACAAGGTTCAAAATGTTGAAGCTGTAGCCTAATTTTCAGCAGGCAAATCAACTACAGTTGTGTTAAAGACCTTGCACTCTGTCATTAACCCAGTAAAGGCTGGATGAGTGCAATGAAGGAAATGCAGATTTCCACATCAACACTTCCTACTTTACAGCAATCCCCTAATACGAGATCAGGCTGCCCAGAGTTAGTGTCCTCTCTCTAACAACTAAACCATATCCAGATTCCAGAACATACTTCAGATGTTAAGAATGAAAATTATGGTTAATACAGAGCTATTTGAATTACTCTTCACATTAATAATTTTTTCTTTGGTTTAGCTATGTTATTTTCTTCCAGTAAAAGTTATACATCAATGCAACAAATGAAAAGCTGAATAATGAGTTAAATATCAGAAACCACAATTCTTTTAAATATGTACTTTATCTCCCTATATTTTCAACATTGCCACATATTAACGTGAAGTATTTCCAAATACTTGTTAGCAAAAGGAAAATTACTGCTCAGCTTCAAGTCAACTACACAATTAAGTACATGCTTGCTGAATATGGTTCAGATATACCGGGCTCTGAGGGAAACAGACGACTTCTTATCAGAGATTTCCAAGACTGCAGAGGGCTTGCTTGCTGTTTTAACCTAATTGTCTTTGAGAAGGAGTAAACTACAGAAATCTAAAGGACCTCTCCTTTTGCACTGGAACATCCATTTTGGGGTATAGTACTTCAGCTCGTGTATTCACTTCACTTGGTTTGATTTGCTTTTGATTTGCTTCGACTCCTCCAGAATCTCAAGAAAGAGAACTTCTAAGAAAACACGACAATGTGAATTTCTCCACGATTATTATATTTCCCTTACGGACATTGATGTCTACCATGAGATATTTTTCTGATGTTTACAACATGATTTAATGGCCTGGAACATGTCTTCTTCAAATTGACAGGGGAAAAAAAGAAAAAAGTTGTAGCTGACTGTTGCAGCAAATCTACAAGTATTTTTCTGCAGGCATCCACAGGAACACAACTCAGCTGACATATCACATACCTTGAAGCACTGTCTGTCTGTTTTGATGTTAATGAAACTTTTTTTTTTTTTTATCTACAAGTCTTTTGGAAAAAGATGTTTTCTGCCCCCTGAAAAAGCAAGCCTACTTGCTTTTCCATCTTTCCATCTCCACATCTATCGCACTGTTCAGCACAACCTCACATGAGATACTCTAAGCAAGCCTGCATTTGAAAATATATAGGCGATCACCTCACAACTCTACTTGTTTTTTGCAGTGGAATTTTTTTTCTCTGGCAAGCAGAATGAGTGTCCCAAATGCTTAGTATGTATGTAGCCACTATTTTTCCTAACGTTATCTGAATTAAGGAAAGATCCTGTAGGGCACCTGTCTTCGTATCCAAATAAATCTGGGATACATACATCGGAAGCTTCCTTTATTACTAAATCTATGTATTTTTTAAAGACATCAGTTCTCCCATAGAAGTTTGGGGGGACTGTACATATGGGACCATGTAGCCTTAAATAATTTCTAACTTTAAGTGCAAAAAAGACTGGTAAAACAACTAGAGAGCAAAGGAATAAGAAGAGAAGCTTAAGACATTTTTTCTATCCACACAAAACAATACAGACCACGCACTACAGCTTTAATCATCTCTTCCAAGATTTCTTTGCAAGTACGGCCTTTAATCAAACTACCTCATCCCAACACCACTGGCTATGAACATATGACGCAGTAGTTTGCTGTGACAGAATGCAGAAACAACTATGAAGAGCTGACAGCTTCTTTTCACATAGAGGAATAGTACTAACATCTCAGTAGGAACTAAAAAATGTTCCAGCAAAGCTTAGCTGTTGGGAAACATCAGTTTGTCAAACCTGAAATGCTTTGAACTCAATATTTGAACCCAAACTTGTGTCAAATTTACATTTGTGTAATTTAAAAAATAAGCCAAGTTGAGGTGTGAATTGGTAAACGCACTTCTCTGGCATTTAAACAGTTGTCAGAATGGCCTCTTGTTTCTTGATAATCCAGATTAGGCAGGAAAAAAAAAGCTGTATGATTTTGCCTTTTTTGTTGAAGGTATCATCCAAAACCAGCCAGTTGACCCCCCCCCCCAAAAAAAAAAAAAAAAAAAAAATTGAACAGATCAATTTAAGGCAACTCCTATTAAGCACATTTTAAAATCAAAGTTAGAGGAAAATATTTAACAGCTTGAAATACTCCAGTGTAACACCCCACTCTAAGATCACACACTAAGATCAACAAAGTTGAGCCACATCTGAAGTCCATTCTAGAATGTAATCTTAGCTGATGTGCTATGTCTTACCCCTCTATGAATTTGCCCTTAAGGACATACTTTTCCAGTTAAGTATTTTAATAAGACTCCCAAATGAGCTTTTGTCTATCATGAATTCATTGTTCTGCTGAACTGCAATTCTACACTGCTGTAGGCTCACCATTTTTAAGATGCAATTCTCAGCAGTTGTTTTCCCCATATATCCATAATCATCATGGCATTGCTATTACTAAGAACCTTCAGAAAGTGTTCAATAGCGGTCAGTCCAAGCTGCAAGAACCAATGAATGTGGGCAGTATTTAGTCGCTAAGAGTTCTGTAATGATACAGTCAGGCTGGAGGGTATCTCAGGCTTATGATGCTACATTGTCACTTAAGAGGGAAAATTCTGTGCTGAGGTGGGACTTAAAAATTCCATCAAGCCTCTTATCCTCTTGTATAACATATTACTGAAAAGTTACTGCTGTCAGGATAAATAAAAAACAAATGACGTGGAGCAGTCCAGTTCCATTTGTACCTTTGATGGAGATGGAATGGCTAGGCAAGCTACGGTAAGTGACAGGCAGGTCTTTCACAACAACCAGTGCTAGCTGTAGGCTCTGAGGATAGTTTCCAGCAATTACTCAGTAACAGCTCAATTCTACAGTCCATAGTGCTGGACAGGAGTTCAGTGGCAGAGAAAGAAAAAAATTAACAGATGAATGGGTTATTCAGCCAAGTTTACTATTATTTGCACTAACCTGGAGATTTAAGATATTTACATCTGAAACTATTTTTAGACATGACATCAGCAGAGTCTGGGATCTACTACAAAAAATTAGCATGGGACCCAAAATGGTTAAAAACCAGATGACAAGAATCCGGTCCGTTTAACATTTGTATTCCTGTGCGTATGCTGTGTTAGACTGGCATATAAATTACAGATATGCATCACTGACATGCTGTGCTAGGAATTACACCAAAACCTCAAACTACAATTTGATGATTCAACAGGAAGACTTAAGGCAAAGAGAGGAAGTAGGGAGAATGAAATACTAAGTTTAATCTCCTATACTTAACAAACAGTTTTGGGGACCTTATTACCATCAAACTGTGGCAGTTAGGATATGCCGCTCCTGTAACTTGCACTAACAAGTTACAGAAAGTTAGAGTGATGCCTTCATAGGCATCAAAGAATTTTCCCACACAAACAGGACATCCCAGAAGATCTCACAAAGATCCTTGAGAAGAAGGCAAACAAGTGGTTAAAAACCCGACACTGATTGGAAGATGACAGGGCTCTAGTCTCCAACAGAAATAGCTAGGGATAAATGGGGAATCTTCTGTTTCCATTGCTACTCCAAGAAAACAAATCAGCCCAAGTCTAGCTGTCGGTCAAACCCTGCCCTCACTTCACCTTAGTCTCCTTCATACTTTCATCAATTTGGCCCCTACACTCTCTTTACACAGAAAGAGGAGTCAAATTCTTCCTTAAAAAAAAAAAAAAAAAAAAAAAAAAAAATTCACCTTCACTACAGCATCATTATCTGGTGGGGCAGTGCAGGACAAACAATAAAATCCATGAGATTTTTTTCTACACAAGGTTCTCATGTAACCCCAGAAATGCTTTCTATGCGAGGGCGTTCATTCCTGTCCTTGTTTTTACCTAATGGAAATCTAAAAAATTATACTGTAAATAAAAAGAGATTGCATCAAAACAACAGCAAGACAATTCTTCAGCTTAATGACACATGCAACTAATTCAAACCTAAAATCAGATCTCAGTTACAGCGGTTGTAGATCTGGTGGACGTACAAATATCATTCTGGTTATATTTGAAGGCTACATACATAGCCTTTAAATAAAGAATACAACATAAACAATGTTAACACCAGCTTCCTACTGCCTTTTCAAGCAAAGGCTACTGTTTCAAGGCAAAGTTTCCCACTTTTTTTAGTGGGTGTATGTCAAATCAGTTATCAAAAATGACCCATGCTGTATTACATTGATCCAAATATAAAAGGTATACAACATAATTATTTTTAAAAAAAAAGTTTAAACTAACAAAACTTAACTCCCTTTTAAAAGGGTGAAATGATACATCAGCAGAAACATTTATGGTTCTGAATTCAGGAAGGGCAGCCAAGTAACATGGCACATCACCAACAGAACACGTAATTCCTGGGTGATCAGTGGCATTATGTGACTACTTCTGTTGCTGCCTATCACTACTCGGGAACAATCAATTACTGAACCGTTAGCTTTCTAAAGACATGGCCTTGAGTAGGGCAAAAGAACCGCATGGAAATCTCACAAGCTTTGTTTTTATTTATCATGACCATAGTTCTTGAAGTTATGGAAAGCTATGCTACAAATAAGTTGTTAAAGACCGAATGTCTTTTTTAAATACTGGCAAAACATAGTAGATTAAAACCGGCCAAATGAATCATTTTATCTTGGTAATGCAAAGATCTTCCTACAGTATGCAAAACTGCATGGGAAGAGCTTGTCTACAGAAGACACTCAATGAAAAGTAAGCTAGAGCATAAATTTACATTACCTTGACCAAGGAAATATTAGAACAGTTTTGAGTATTAGCAGAAGTTACAATTCATCAATCAAAAAGCAGACACAGAGGCTGCAGAGGAATCTTACCAGAACTCGATCTCCAATTTTGAGCTCCCTTTCACCTTTCTTTAGTGATCCGGCTTCAGAGAGATTTGATATAGATTCACTTGCAGTTTTTGAAAGATTGGTAATCTGAGAAGGAGTTGAATGCTCCTTAGCAGCAAGTGGTGAAGTTTTTTGTGGAATTCCTGAAGGCGGAAGTGCAGCTGCGGACGAAGACACCATACTAGCAGCTGATGTGGAAGTTGGTGATGTAGCTCTAGAAGCATGAGCTGTCTGTGTACCATTGGCTTCATCTTCTGTCAGCACTTTTCTTGTCAATTTTGATGGTCTTGTAAATATTCCCCTCAAGGGTTCACACTGGAAATAGCGAACTCCAGCCACAGAGCCATCATTCTTACCAATTGGTTCATCTAGAACAATCCCTGCCCACTGTCCTGGAGCAAACTGTGTTTCACCAAGGAACTGAATAAAGCCAGGTTTATTTCCATTGACCCAAACACGCTCCCCAACTCTGAAATCATCCACAAACTCTTCATGTGCATCTGCAGTGGTTGCACTTGAGGCCTTTTCACTGGAAGCTGCTTTTTCTACTGGAGCTGGAATCAAGCACAATGAGAAGGCAAATAGGCTAATATTCCAGAGAGCACCACTACGTAGTTTCAACGTAACAAGCATTTGGAAGAGCATGATTTCTAAAAGGAAAAGCACAATTCCAAATTTTCTTACTTATGGAAACACTGTTATCTCTGGAATACAGTAATTCAAAATCTAACGACAGAGACACTGAATGAATTTAACATAGGTTTTGGTAAAAATCTTGTAAAGATTACAAGTCTTACCTCAAAACTACCCAAACATTTTTATCATGACATGGTTTCTTCAAGGAAAACTGCTTGATCACATCCCAATTAGTAACTTCAGATTTATTGCACATTGTACACATAACTTTTTTAGATCAGAAATAGAAGCAAAAATACCTCAGTGTAAATAGTAAAAATGGTGTATACTCATAGCTTTCAAGGTACTTTTTGTTAGAAGATGAAAGGGAAAAGTGAAGATATTTAAATATTCCTTACCAGCTGCAACAGATGCAGGTGGTTTCAGCAATGTACTCCCATGCTTGATAGTCTTTGAAGGAGCCTTAAGTCCACTTGGTTTTAACATACTCATCTTTTTGCAATACCAGTGTTAATCCTCTTCGTCTGTAGCAACTATCTTTTTCCAAACATGGATAAAATATATTATACGAGTTTTTCCAACTCTGGAATAAACCTGTATATAAAAATATTAGACGTGAAACAAAAAATCAGTATTTTAACTCCTGCAGAAGTAATTTCTATATATACACAGTCTGTGTATGAAATGCATGATAAAAGATGCTTTACAATAACAACCAGAAGCATTTCCCAGGATAGCATTTACAACTCCTCATCTTTTGAAGGCCATTTCCTGTTAAAAGACACCAAGTCTGAACCTAAACCATCAAAATAACTCACTTCACTGAATGCTGCTGTATTCATCTTGAGCTTTAAACTAAACGGCTATTTTAAGAAAGAAAAACAAAGCCCTTAACAGCATTACTAACATTACACATAGATATAACACAGCTACGCACCCTACTGTTTTCAGTCACATTTTTCAAGTGTTGCAATATCCCAGCAAAAACAACTTGAGACTAGAGAACTAACTGCAAGAGAAATCAAGAGAACCAGGAATTTCAGGATAAAAAGTTTTTAAGAGAGATTGGAACTGAAAAACTGAAAATGATCAACAGAGTTAGATGATGACAACTAAAAAGTAAACATCCACCTCAGCTGTATGTCATTCTTTTAGATCACAAGATACACTGGCTCCCAGTCCCCAACACAGTGCCCCAGCTATGTTCCCCTGGCAAGAGGAGGAGGGACTCTTCCCTACGTTGCTAGGATAGAGCCCTGCTCTGACTTGCAAGCCAGCTATAAGCTCTTCAGGGAACTAAGTCAGGAGGGTTTTGCCACAGAAGGCATCTTCCTTCTGATTACAAAAGCTTTAGAAATGCTTTTTCATCTATAATGAAAAAAATCTGGGTTTTTTTTTCCTCAAATATGAATTCAAAGCCAAACTGTAAGATGACTGGTCTCCCCTCATCTTCTAAAGCATAAACTGTTCTGCAGGAACACAGCTTGGCTGTTTGCTAAGGCACTGACAGAATAGCTATGCCCACTTAAACAAAAAAAAACCCAAACAACATGCATCTAAACAAAAACCTGAAGGAAAAAAAAACCCAAAACATAGGCATGTAGCGATAGACTACTTGCTTAAGTGTTTGCTCAGAACATGACAAACAAGAACTGCAAAGCAGGTCTCAGTCCTGCCGTTTACTCAGCATTTTGGCACCAATCAGTACACATGCACAGGCAGAAAGCAATTGCAAACTTCCCAAAACCATTATTAGCAGTGCCCAGGTGCATGTACAGGGGGTACAGTACGTTTAAAGGCAAAGCAAACACTACTGAAGGAGAGACTGCTATGCTACAGGAAGGAAGACTAAAGAGACAAGCCAACCGCACCTTTTGCCTACCAGTATAAGTTTTACCCCTCATGTATTATTAATAGCCAGTGCATTAGTGTTCCTAAAAATCAATTCACTGCAAAAAAAAAAGTATCAGGTACGCTGCTTTGTGAACCTAAATACCAAAGTGAAACATTTCTTATGCTATTTCAAGATTGACCATGCCAAATTCAAGGCATTTTCTAAGAAGTCTGCAAAAATGTTATACTTTAAAAAGCATTAATTACCACCTTGGATGTATGGTGTTTGTCTACAATTTAAGTTATGCTCTATGAAAACTCTGAAGTAGTGCTGTGAAGATTTCTGAACATTTTTTCTAGCATTGCCAGAAGTATGTCACCCATCCATCTGCAAAGTTATGACTACTGAAGAGAAAAATTTCCCCATTGTTTTTGCAATACGTATGCCAGTTTAATTTTTAAGTGGGAGCTTTCATGTTCATCAACATGAAAGCAGACTTAGCTCACTAAAATCAAAGCAGAAGGACATGCATGAAATATGACTAAGCCATGAAAGAACTGGGAGGCACACAGTTATACAGAAGAACAACTAAGAGGATCACATTAAGATGTCACTTTGGATACAGCAGGAACACTGTGGGTTTTTTTCCCCCTCCTACTACATACCTGCCCTCCTTGCTAAATCTGAATGCATCGTATTTCCTCATATTTTGTTTCAGAAATCTTCTAAAACTGCACTTTGCTCTTACACATCAAGGACTTGAAAAGCCTTCCTTTCTCTCTTATACACATGCTACCTACCTATTCTTCCTCATGCTGCAGGCCCTATTCCCTCCCCTACAGTGCCAGGATCTCCATGCATGTCTCCATTACTTTCCTCAACCCATCAAAATCCATGGAATGGAAAAACTGTACATGATAAAGAAGGATTTGGTACAAATACAGAAATGTGAGAAGTATCAAGGTCAGTTCTTTTCAGTTCACAGTCTTCTCTGTCAGTGCCAAACACCAAATCTATGGAAATTCAACCACCTCATTTGGGCCAGAGCAAGTCCCCCTTAAGAAAGGCTGCCTCCTAAAACCAGGAAGCTAGAAGCTGTCTTACAATATTCTGCCATTCTTTTCCATATACTATCTCTTTTTTTGCCCCCAAAGAGCATTCCAGCACCACACAGGTAGTAACCATCTATATCGTGCAAGGGTAGGCATATTAAAAGAAAATAAACACTACATTACCCCTCAAAATTACATTTTGCCAGTTTCAAATAATTATTTATTAATAGATGTTTAACAAACCTCTACTCAACAGAAAGTTAGAATGTTCTAATATTGCATTTCTTGGCTCGGGGTACTCATTCATATTTTAATCTTGCTCTCCACAGTCATGGTTTATATATCTGCTGCGTCATTTGCTTTTCTCAACATACAGGCCTTCAACTAGGCCAGAAGTAACACAATCCCTTGTGCGCTGGTTTCAGAGTTACTGAAGTGTAGCTTAATTCAAAAAACTGCTAAAATATAGGCAACACATTTTGGTAAATTACTGCCTTATTGCAATAGTGAAAATGCAACTTTTGGTCGTAGAAAGAGACAGGACATTCACAGTAGCATTTCCTAATAGAATTTGTAAGACACTGAAAGCACGTAAATTTGCATCAAGTGATTTTAAGCATTACGCACTCCAGCATTTCCTAACAGGCTCCAGATGTCAATTACCTCATTTTAGTTCTCATAAGAGAGAGCAGCTAGCTACTTGTCTCAATTTGTTCTCTTTGCTTCCTTGAATCTGTCTCAGCTCTCCTGAAAAAGAATCTTTAAAACCAAAAGGCAGTAACATTAAGTTTCTCAAAAGATCATATCAGGAGTCTAAAGAAATGCCCAGACAGAATATGATAATATACATTACTTAAGTGTTCAGAAAGCCACAAGTTCTAAATACCGTAACTGAGCATAAAAAAAGAAACTTTAAAGACAAGCTTTACATTTGTGCCATTACTGGGAAATATATGATTTCATACAATATGAAAATGCATTACGTTCTCAAGCAAGCTGCAATTTTTTTGTGTGTGGATGACTACTAAAAATTTTCAAATGCAAACATGAATCCTTGCATTGGCCCTTTTAGCTGATTAATAATATCCTTATTCTTATTTGCCTTTTACAGACCTCTAAAGTAGTGCATGAATTGAAGCAATCCAAAAGCAGCGAGTTGAGAACCATTGGTGTAAGAAAGTAAATCCTACTAATCTGATGAGTCTGCTGGCAAATCGAGATTAAAAATAAATAAATAAAACTTAACCACATAACCCTGAATTAAAAAGGCACAATATTTTCCAACTGTCAAAAAAGGAATTCCTGTATTAAAAAGAAAACAGCTATCCACTACTGTTTCTTTCAAAACTGTCTTTTCAACAACTAGTACTCCAAAAAGAACTAAACCACAATTAAATAAGAAAACAGGGAAAAAAATTAAAGCCTCAGCTCACACCACTTAAGAACCTTATAGTCAAAAGAACATTACAGTACCAATAGTTCTTTAAGCTTAGTTGATGCCTGACAAGCATGCTGCCACCATCACACGCTCCTTCCTCAGGACAGGTAATGCCATAATTAAAAGTAAAACGTTTCATCTGACAAAACATTTGAAACAATGCTTGACAATTTAAGGAAGAAACATTTGCTAACATCACTACTCACGACTACCACAAACAGATGCAGTGTTTCCATGGAGAAAAGTAAGTCGTCTGTCCATTTGGTACAGAAACAAAGAGGACATTCTAGACCAGAGCAGCATAACGTTTGAATTGACTCAAAACAGACTGCATAATCTCAGTCTTCTGCATGCAGACACACGCAGTCTGACTGTGCAGTGTACTTTGAGGCTGAAACCCTATTCTCATGGTTTATTTCTATAATAAAGTGAAACAATTATTTTAATTGATGATCACCTGCTATCTGTCCTGCATGAGTTCTTCAAAACATTTCAAATTTAAAAGATTAATATTAAACTTAATTAACACCATTAAGAGACTAAATACTGTTGGAAAATGCCTTTCAATGCCAACACATTTCTAAGCTCAAGAAAGAGACCGCTTCCAATTTGTTAATTCTGCTAAGCATACCAGTGCTTTGCAAAATACATATAAACATTAAGACTAATAGATACAGAGTAAATATTCTAAAAGGGTTATGCAGAATAGATAACTGCTGAAAATCTCACATGGATCTATAAGCAGAGAAAATCATATGCAATCCCTGTGTCAGTCAACTAGTAGGTATCTAGAAAACAAATTCTGACCATACCATGAAGAAAATGTAACATGTACAAAATAAATTAGAAAATCCCTTCTGTAAGAAAGTGATATGGAAAATATATTTCAAAGACCACCCACAATCCAGTAACTTCGCTTTTCTGAGAGAAAAACAAACTCACCACATGAAGCACTATGTTTGAAATAGCAGCCTGAACAGCATTTCTTAAATATGTTTCATACTCTCGATGTTCATACCGCTATTGCCAAGCTTTCAGAAGCTCATGAATCATTCCTCAAACATCCTCACAATGGTTTAGAGAAAGTAACTTGGAATTTTGAACCTGAAAAGTTTTCTCTCCTGGTCCATGAGTTACTCCTAGAGCTCAGACCATTCACAGTTACAAATGCTTACAACTCCTAAAATTATCGCAATCTTAGAACTTTAAAGCATATAAACATCTTCTGTATGATTCAGATCTAATTCTTATTACAGCTCTAAAAGTTGTATTTGCAGTCTCCTGGGCTGGTATTACATTTCTGTAAAAAGTGAGCATATATATTTCCAAAAGCACTTAAAATAATGCTTTTAGTTGAATTTATAGGCTTTTGAAATTCATACACAATTTAAAAATACAATCACATTTTAGCTTTGAACAAAATAAATGCCTTCACATTGCACTGCTATTTGCTTCTTGCTACCTCTTTAAGAATATTTCTCTCTGTGAAAGAATGCACCAGATCACAGACACCAACTTCTAGAAGGTTCAGATAGGAATGAGATTAATTCATCCACAGCAGGTCCACAAACTGACCAGACTGGGACATACCCATCAACATCCTTACTAAAACAATTCTGGATGAGGTAGACAGAGAGGGATAAATTGCAGAAAGCAAATAGCCTCACACACCCTCCCTAAATATCATTTCCTATTTCTACCATTTGGTTTTGTTTTCAAGGAGGAATACAAGTATAGTCCTCCACCACCACATATTATGCAGCCAGATTTCTCATGTTTTGGAAAATTGCAATGTCGGCACACTCAGAATGTGAGAAAGGAGCTGCGTCCTAGAACAACAGTCTTCCTGAACATGATGCCTCCTCTGCCACATTCTGGGTCTATTGGAGATACTTCATATTGGGCAACCAAAAAGACTGAATCACTATTTTGCAAGCATTGGATTACACTTACAATGAAATAATTCCACAGCACACAATATCCATTGTAAATATCACACTAAGCTTCAAAGTCAGTTCTGTAACAATTACAAGTAGCTAAGCCAAAAAGATGGGTTTGGAAGCCTTCATGAATTAACTTCTCACAACTTCTCTTGTAATGATGCAGCACACTTCATATTCCTAGCCATTTACTACTTAAATACAACCATTTTGGAGCTATGAATTCGCTTCAAGGTCTCTTTGCATTTAGCCACTGGAGCCAATTACTGAAATAGTAAGTGAACTTCTCTCTGAACATAATGCTTATGACTTATGTGCATGTTTTGTCAGCTCCAAAGCATTTACTGAATGAGTAGCAAGTTCAGACTGAAACAAGCCAGAAAGCACTGCAGGCATTTGATAACAAAGCAAGTCACAAACAGCAAATTGTTATGGTACTGATGTAACAGCCTCTGTAGTAGTCACTGTCAAACCAAATTGATTACCTGAATGTTGCTCAAGAATTTAACTGTGCTGTTCAGTGATTAGAGACTGTGGGATTACAGAGGCATCTTCAGGTATCATTTAAGTTGAAATTAATAGAATTTAAGGAAGAATTTATATATAAAACAGAAAACACAGAATTAAGAATTTAAGATTTCAATAGAACAAGAGTTGGCATTTTGGAGTCTACATTTGATTACTCATTCAACACATAGCAATTAGAAGAAAGGGAGCATTTAAAAGCATGACTTCAGTTTTATTTTCTCTCCCAGAAAACATGGATTTTGATGTCAATTAATCGAGTAATATGATGATCTGAATATATTCTTCAGTTACATCACTACCATGAGAAAAGACACCAGAACAATATGCATCATTTAATTCAATGTTTATCATGCTAAGTGCCATCAGATCATATTTATTTGGCTTCCTAGATGCTCTGCTTACTGCCACCATCAAAATATATGGGCTGGTATGTGCCTATCAAACCAGTGTTTTGTACCTCACTTTTAAAGGCAGAAAAAATTCTGCATTTAAACCCCAGCTGATCAGGTGGAAAATAAATAAAAGGAATCCAGACCTTTCTATCAGATCTCTTTGCAGATGCTGGTATAGGAAATAAAAATTTACTAAGAAAATAAGCAAGAATGTCCCCTAATTTATATAAGATCATTCTTTTGATGACATTCTATTTCAGCTCATTCCGGCCCAATCCAGTATAACTATCATACGAATTCTAGACAGGTATACCCTTTATAAAGGCAAACACTCATCCTACGTGAACCACAGTGCCTCAGTTTCTCATACCCTGTTCTTAACATAAATATGAAATTTGTAAGGGACAGATTCTTGAAGAAGTGCATCTCTGTTTATTTTAACTAGGCATAACTATTAAATTAACAGAATGAAAGCAATCCTTTGTTTTTCTGAAGTGCCTTCAAAGTCACTACCAGGATTACTCCAGGAAATTACTGTTGCATGCAAGTTTTAGTATGTCTTTCGTCTAACTCAAAATACAGTTTACTTTTGCTATCATAAAAATACAAAACCAAAAGCTTGTAGTAAGTTGGGAAGTATGCCCACTGGTATGACACAGCTCTTTTGACAGCATCATTGATTTGATGAACATAACTTGAAATGAAGAGTGGCTGACAAATTACTCAAACTGAATCACATCTATACAACCACTAGCAGAGGTCCTGAAATGTCTTTCAACTCTATTTTAGAGGGCATTTGTTTAGATAAACATTACTTAGTCTGAAGCAACTAGTATGTTCAGTGAAACAGACACCCAGAGGATATTTAAGACAGTCCCAACACTAACACAAACACTATGCCTTGTCATCACTCATCCCCCTATCAAGCTTGATACCACAGCATAAGGACATCCCCCTAAATAGCTACTGGTTTTCTGTACTTCAAAGACTGAATCCCTGTTTCCTTAAGAACTCAGAAGACACTCCTACTTTCTTGTACACTTAGAGGGACCGGGAAAGAACAAAATTTGTTGTTTCAAAACCAATCCAAACACCCCACAATGCTGTCCCTCGTTAAGGACATGGCTAATATAGAGCTCAACAAGCAACTTTAGATTTGTTTCTTAACTGAGATAGATAGTAGATGCTCTATTTCTGTATCATGGAGATGACATGAACTGTTTCCCATGTGAGTTCACAGATCCATAGCATAGTCAGGACCAAAGACTTTTAGATTATCTTTCAACTTCAGGGCTTTTATGGCAGCCAGGCCTGCATACAGATCTGTATTTCTCCTTTGATTTAACACGCTGGGTAATTTCAGCTAAATAAAAGGCAGGAGACTTCTGAAAAAAAAAAAAAAAAAAAAATTCTTACAAGTCTCACAGAAGTAGGCCAACCAGTAGGAAGAAGACTTGTGTTCAAAGTCTTGAGCTTCTCCTCATAAGTTTAGATCAGACCAACTAATTTCTGAAGCAAAATGGAAAACCAAAGTTTTGCCATCAATACACTTGGTAGCAGCAAGTTATTAGTATGTTTGGAGATAATATAGAATTTGAATATAATATAGTTAGGAAGGCAACCATTATGAGATGCAAACCCACTGAAAATTAGAGGGTTTTAGTGACACTGCTAAGTTGGTAAAGAAGACACATGGCTGGTTTCCTACCTTGGAAAGTACAGGATATTGACTGCAAACTGGATAAACAGGATTCTCTCTGCATATGTTTGGGAAAGGGAAAAGGCAGGGTAAATTCTTATAACTACGAAACTGTACTAAGAACAAGATGAATCAGATCAAAGATAGTAAGAGGCTTAGGACCTCAAACCATCAGTCATATTACAGCAATGCTATGAGGAAGGCAATTCATTAAAGCTTCTGCTCTGCTTATGGATTTTAATTCTGCATTAAGGACATTTTAAGTCACCTCATCTTACCATTCTATAACTTGCTATGCTCATTCAGATTCCTAAGTGCCTCAAGATCCTCAGTAAAAAAAAAATATCATTGAAACACAAAGACTTAGACTGCTGACTACAAAGCACAAATAAGAGAGGATGTCTGTAACAGTAAAAAACTATTTTGAGCTAGCAATCATAATTTTTTCTCAATCTATGTTGCTATTTCTAAACACAGTCTGTTCAATTTTTTAAAAAAAATCCCATTTTAATTAATAAGGAAGAGCTGGTAACTGTTAAAAAGCTTAAAAAAATAATCACAGAAAATATGATGCAAACTCTAACACTTCAATTTGCCACTGTACACATGCATTATAAAAATGTCGCTGCTATAGTCTATTAAAAGATCAGAAGGCACATGATCCTCCCAAGCACACATCATTCTCTACAGAATGAGTCAAGGATTGAGAAGTACAGAAAGTTTTCACCCAAGAAAGTAAATAATTGCCACCTCTTCTGGTAAGCCCACTATCAATACTTACTACTTTTCCTACATTTTTCCAGGGAAATTCTTGCCTCTCCCAAAAGCCCTCCATTTTGATAACAAGAAGAGTAATTTGTTTAACTGTATGCACTGACTTCTTCTGATGATAATGTATTTCAACCATCCCAGTAAGGACATTCAGTCCACAACAACAATTATGATTTTGGAATAGTAGTAGAGCATCAAGTTTAAGTTACTGGGGATCTAAAGTTTAAATGAAAGTTTGAGAAGGAAAACAGCATTTCCTGTCAGCCTCAAAACCAAATGCATATAAACAAAGACACAGGGCTTCTCCCTAATACAATTACAACTGAAGCACCTGAAACAAACATGTTGCTTTTTATAGTAAGAATTTAATTTTGATAGACTTGGGTGAAACTGTAACTGTTTCACACTCTTTGAAAACATCAAGTCAGCAACCTCTTTTTAGTTCTCTATGTTCTTCGCCTTTTAAATTAGCACCATGACTGCTATACGGCTGGCATATAATAAAGTACAAATACAGAACTTAGGTAAATATTGTTGTGACTGAGTGGCTGCTGCTGCCAAGCAGTGAAGCAGAATAAGTGTCAGATAAGATAACTCTGTATCAAATACTGAGTTTCTCTCTTTGCCTTTCCCCTCGAAATAAGCTAAAAAATATAGCCAGTAAGATTATAAAGATCAGGAAAACTGAGCAGCTTTTAATGGTGTTTCTCCTCGAAATGGTAGAGTGAAGACATGTCTTATAAATTAAAAGAACATATGCTACTATTCACCCAAGAGTCTTCTGTCTGAGTTTGTACAAACTATTGATGAGACATTCCAGGTGGAAAACAGCTAGGCGGGTGTTAAGGTAGAAACTTGTACAGTCTGTTCTTAGATATATCTTCTAAATCCTTTCCAGCCTTTCGGACGCCAGGAGCTAGATACCAGATTTGTGGGTATTTCTAAGGGTCAGTTGTACCACTATAAGTCATGCTAGTGCAACATCACTCTGCAAAAATAAATGCATGTAAAGGAGACAGACACTTGGACAAGCACAGACATATTAGTAGATGTTTGAAATCATCAGGGACCACGATGCTGACAGAGCTGGCTTCAGCTCTGCTGGTCAAGAAGAGCGAAATGGTTGCTCCAGCAGAAATTGGCATCTAGCTGAGGGCAGCTGAGATTACAGCTAATGCAGTATATAATTGCCTTTCATTAAATAACAAAACACCATCCATCTGAGGCATTTCTAAACATGCCAGTCCAATAAGGATTCCAGTGCGTTACTTTTTATACGTGCCAGCAGAGCCAGTAGCTCCTAAGGAATGCCAAAAGATGAAACAAGAGCTGCATTCATTCATGGTCATCATGTTCAAACATTAGAAACTTGCATTCAACATACAGAGCTAACATTTGACCTGAATGTTTTAGAGAGAGAAAGGAAAGCAGTTTTGAAAAATCATATTGGCAAGACAGATCGCTCTATTTCTTTTGAAGGAAGATCTATTTTGAAATAGTCTCAGTCACTCCCAAGAAAAACTTTAACAGGGCTAAAAGGATAAAGGGAGGAACAACTAAAGGAACTATCCAATCTGCCCAAGCTAAGTAAATAAAGGTTGTCCTAGATATTCACATTCAGAAGATGGTAAAGAGACACAGCCTATAGCTCAGACAGGAAATCTATAGGAGCTCTAGAAAGTCATAGCAATCAGTATCTATGAGCACTGCTCCTTCCTACAGTATAATCACATGAGGAAAGAGGTTATTTCCTACAGTACACCTCCATGGTGAGGATACCAGACAGCTGTTTTTCTGCCCTTCATTAGACAGTTGAGATCTTCTCTTTAAAAGAAACCATACAAATTATACAAAACTAATTTTTTTGCCAAATAAAAATCTCCCTTGATCCCCAAAGATATGGACGTTTGAAGTCACATTTCCAAGCTTTTCTGTTTCAGCCAACACAACCCTCTTCTTTCAATACACACAAAGATTTAGTGCACTTTAGCACAGACAGAAAATCTTCTAGCACATATAAGGATGGACAGGAAGAGAACCCTGAAATCTCCTAATTTTAAACCAGGAACTAATAAACCTCTGCACATTTTTCAGTCATTCTACACTCAGTATGTAAATAAAGAAGTTTTGTACCTAGACAGTTATACATTCCTTAGACTAAGACACATTGCTGTTGGGGGGATAGGAGGGGATATTTACTTTTCCTCCACACTATCTACTTTGTTATCTTGTTACATGTTGTAGCAGGTGCACACAGACACATATTTAAGAAAAATCACTCTCTGACACAGCTAGTTTCATTATTATATGCCTATTTCTGTTCTTTAAATAAAATTCTTCGTGAAGCAGCCAGCATAAAGGCATTTCCTCTTTTGTACCTCTTTTCTTTCTTCTTCCTACATATTAATACAGCTATTGCGTTTTAAAATCTTTCTGCTCAAAGATCTCAAAGCAACCTGTGAACTTCCATAAAACCCTACCCATTCAGCACACTGGGTAAGTAAGTGAAGGGGTGGGGAGGAAAGAGTCTTCCTTTCACAGTCATATTTTTAATCATGAACATATACAGTCACAGACTGAATTTTCTTCCCCATGCTATGTTTCAGAAGAGATTTTTGCGGTGTTGGCTTTTGTTTGGTTTGGGTTTTTTTTTCTTTTTTTTAGTTATTTAAAACACATACACAAAGATGTTATAATGAAAGGGAAAACTAACTCCTGATTTTAACGCAGCAGGATCCACATTAACATGTAAGTAACAGCAACAATTACCATGTGCCCCATGACAGCTGAGGCACAGAAAAGAGAACACTGAATCGCCTTAGGTAGCAGCACTAGTGATATAGCGGAAAGCAGGAGGGGCCTACAGCATAGCCTTTGCCTGGGGATCCTACAGGTCTAACGCTGGCTATAAACATGGCAGTAAACTCTAGCTGAACCGACGCGGAACCGTGGGGCAATACAAGAGCAGCTCACCTGCAAACCAGTAGCTTTGAAAACAGCACAGGCACCAGGAGCAGACATAAAACAAAACCAACAGCAACAACAACAAAAAAGCCAAGGTAAATCATAAACCAAATCGTTAATAGGTAAAATATCAGCGCATAAGTGTGGGATGCTAGGAACTGCAGGTCAGCATTTACCACGAAATACTCAGACCCCTTCTCCCCAGAATCATCCACTCAAGCCACCAAGCACAGCGCTTACCTATCTTCTAAAGGTAAGACTGGAGCAGAGAGCGCATTCAAAACCCTCACGTCCCTACCTGTTCCTCACGAACCACCAAGACACCCAAAGGCTCTGCGCGGTGGGAGACGAGACCGGGCAGGCCCCCAGCCCACCTGGGATGCTGCGCCCCACAACCTGCCGCTGCCCGACCCCCTTCTCCCCACCAGCCTCCGAGTGTACAGCGTGCAGCTGCCCCGGGAGCACGGCGGGCAGCCAGCCCCGTCCAACCGGGGGCACGGCGGCGGCGGGAGAGGGTTGTGGGGCGGGGGGGGGGGGGGAAGCCACACATGAGCGGAATGAGCCCGGCAAGCCCGAGCACACGGCTCGGGAACCGGCCAAACCGGCTGCTGTCACCGCGGCCCTGGCAGGCCGGTGGGGAAGCGCGGGCACGTGTGGCGGAGGCTAACAGCTCCCGGGGGGGGTGGACTCCCGCCCCAGCTCCGGGGCCTCGCCCCACCCAGCCCAGCATCGCCCCTCCGGCGCTGCCCACCGCCCTACGCCCCCACTCAGGACCCCTCAGCTCCACGGAGGGTCCCTCAGCGCTCCATAGCCACCGCCACCCGTCCCCTCACAGCCCACCCTCCCAGCGCCTCACCGCCGGCCGCGCCGCCCCCGCGCCGTCTCGCTTCCTCACCGCCCGCCGCCCCCGCCCCGCAGCCCGGCGCGGGTACAAGCGAGGCACCCGCCAAGGCGCCCCGGACGGGAAGCGGAGGCCCCAAGGCGGGAGGCGGCCGGCGGCTCCCCCCCGCCCTCAGACGGCGCCATCGCGAGTCCGGCAGCGCCGCCACCCTCCCCGCGCGGGCCCCAACGGCGGCCTTACCGCTGCCGCCTTCGGCTCCGCGCCGCCGCCTATTCCCGGCCGCCGCCAGCGCCGGGCGCAGCTCCTGTCGCCTCCGCCTCCTCCTCCTCCCCCTCTGCAGCGGCGGCGGCGCCTCCCCGGCTCGCAGGGGGCGGGGCGGGCAGACAACGTCTGCGCCCGGCCGGGCCCGCGGCACCGCGAGGCGGAGACTGCAGCAGCGGGAACCGCGCCTCCCTCCGCGCCCCTTCCTCGCCGCCGCTCCCCCGCGGTCTCTCTTCGTCCCCTCCTCGCCTCTTTTTCCCTTTGTCTCCCCCCCCGCTTTGTTCGCCCCGGGGCAGCCCGCGAGGGGTGCCCGCCGCCGCCGGGCAGAGGGGGAAGGAGCGGCTATCCTCGGCTCTCGGTCTAACCCTGCCTTGCCGGGCGGCCGGCAGCCAGTCGCCCCGGGGAGGGCAGGCCCCAGGGGGGAACCGCCCGTCCCGGCAGCCCTGCGGGGAGCCGGTGGAGCGCGGACTTGGCTCGGTGCGGAGGGTCGTCGTCCTCCTCCCCGCAGCGGGGAGGGGGCCCGAGCACCGGTAGCGCTGACCCCTTGGGGAATGCGCTGCGGCAGCCGGCGGGTGTGAATGGGAAGGGGGGGGGTGGGAAGGGAGGGGAGAAGAGACAGGGAGGTATGAAGCACATCGCTGTTAATGGATGAATAACTTTACTGTCTGCTGCTTTTCTGCATTTTCCTTTTGTCCTGATGGCCAGAAATTTATCGTTCCTTCTCTTTCTCTAAAGTACTGAGTATTTTAATTTGCATTGCGTTTGTGAAGCAACACATTGGAACCTGGCGTTATTCCACTGCTAAAGTTTAAACAGCTGTAGCAGTAGCTCTAACACCATCATCAACCAAGGCTGAATCGAACAGCTCTGCTTCGCTTCTTTACCTCTTACAAATAAGCAACAGAGCCCAGCCAGAGCTGGCCCATAACTGCTGAATTCATCACAAAGCAAACCTCAGTTTGCAGTCTCATAGATCATTTAGTTTCTGCATGATACCATTCAAACAAAAGGGTGATGAGAAAGCAGTTCCATTGCTGGAGACGGATTGCAATTTGTGTTTCATTTTGGCTTCATTCTTTGGCATTAATCCAGCATGGTAAAGCACAAAATGCTGTGACGCAGTCCCCCAAATAATAGGTTTCAACTAGATCAGCATTTAGCAATGTTTGTTAGAATTTCACTTCGTAAATGTTAAATAGAATCTCTTACCATGGCCATTAGATGTTGAAACAGATACTCGAATCCATGTACAGCCACCCTTCCTTCTCCCTGCAAAATATGATTAAAGTTTCGCTGAATAAGGACTTCAGGACTTAAATATTAGATTGTATTCATAAGCGCAGAGCCAGCAAATGATTGCTTAAAACAAAAAATTGACCCTGCAGCCTCTAGCTATGGAAATAATCCCTAACACAAAAATTGCAATTAGGGTTAAAACTAGAAAGTCAGACTAACTTTACAGAACACTTGCCCAAAATATCTGCTAGCTTGAGAGCTACAGTTGTGAACCTTTGTGTTGTTTCTAGTATCATAGATTTGAGCTTTCTGAATTGATCTGATGCTAATATAGAATTTTGTGTTGTTTTGTTTCGGTAAGTGTATAATTTTCCATCATTTTGCATCATTAATTTGATTTTTTGTCTTACAGTTAATTTGTTACCATGTAGGTAGATTTCAAGAGTATGCAGTTTAATGCACAACATTAAAAGTTTTCATAAGCAATATTAGACTGATGTATCTATTACAGAGCACAGCAACTTGAAGACAGAAACGAAGAGTTGCAGCTTTGCGCTGTTCTTGTACAACTTGTAATGAAGTGCTAGCAGTAAATAACAGTGGTGAAATAATAGACGAAATACGGTTCAAATGTGTAAGTAGCTTGCTTTACTCTCTTGCAAGGCTAAATCTAAAAGTGTCTTGTTACTAAAGCAAGACTTGAGAATGATATCGTGTAGATCAAAAGCTTCTACCTATAAAGGGAATGTGCCATTGATTTTTCATGCAATTTCCTAGTGAACAGAATCATAGCTTCAAGATCAAAGTAATCTTGTAGGAAACAAGGGAGTTAGTTACCCATCATTAACCAGTATCAACCTTCATACCATGAAAAAGTAGCTTTAGAGCAACTGTATCTTAAGTTCATCCCAATTAGAAATGATTGACTTAGCTTCTGTGTACCAGTCTACACTTAGATGGATATATGCTGACTGTGATAACGGTAATATCTAGTATGTTCACAACCAATCTGTAGCAATCATTATAAAAAAAGATGCTGGTACTATAAATCACAGTACTATAAAGGACTAAATATGACTGTGAGCCAGAATATCTTTGATTCCAGTCCTAATGGCTCTCTTTTCTGAACTGCATGACCATAATATACAGACGTTTTCATAACTATGAAAACAGGAACTGCTGGATGCTCCAGGGAAATTCAGGATGCTGACATAACTACTGGCATCCTGGCCACAAGTATAAGGCCTACTTTAGAATTAAAATTGTTCTCTTCAATAATGTGGGAACACCAGTTGAAATTGTTTCTGCCCTTTTTCAGATGTGAAGGGTCCAAAATTATTGAAGCTTTCAGAATAGCTAAAACATTGTTCTTTAAGAACTGCATTTAAGGATACCCTGACTTAAGAGATCCATTTTTATATTCAATGGGACATATCCACACAAGTATGAAGATTTTGAGTACAGGATTTTTTTTTCCCCTGAATGATCTCTTCAATGTGTACATTTGGCAGTTCCTATACAGAACTGATGGTCACACCTGCTTCAGAAAAAGCAACTAATTGTTTTGGTTTTGGTTTTTTTTTTTTTTTTATCATGGAAGTGCTGCTTCAAAAAATCCCAGCACAGAAACTTGCACTATTTTTTTCTGTAGTTTTTTGTGGTTTTGCAAGAACACAACAGGATTCCCCCCATCTCTTTTAACCCAAGTGGTACATTTTGCTCATCTATTTACAGCTATATTGATCCTAAAGAGATTTAGTGTCCTGAAGCCTCAAGCTTACTCTAATTATTTCTGGCTTTAAATTTATGTCTCTAAAACTGGCAGTCTTTGACTGATAGATTAACGCTATTAATTGTCATGTATGCAACAGTTCCAGAAAAATAGTGCAGGCGTGGCAGTTACTTTCACAGTTTAGTGGATTGAAAGGCTGCAAGAAGTCTTTCCATTCTTAAGGTACTTACTGTTTTCCTTCCCTAGGGTCAGCCGTACTACCCAACAGCAGTACAAAAAAGCTCTGCAAGTCCATGTTTGTTGGTGTGCTACACAAGACAAACTTTCATCCAATTTTACATTATTTATTCTACCCAACATGGGTAAAACAACAGAAAACAGTATTTAAACAGACAGTATTTAAAGAATCCTTTCCGCATGCCTGTTTAAACAAGGTGCTTAATTTAACAATAATGTTCATCTTGATTAAGAATGTTTCATTTCACAGATAACTGAGAAACCATAGTCTATTAAAAAAGAAGGACTATGCAAATCATTCTACCACTTATGTAAATACCACCAAAAGCTGAATTCTCACCTACAGAGAAGCAAAGCAGGTCTTTTGTTCCTATTGAGAGCGCTGCGCTCTAAAGAAAAGGTAAATAAATTTTTATTCAGTCATTGGATGATAGCTAAATATACATTGTAAAAAAATCTTACATCAAATCTTTGTTGGTTGTAGTTAACTAAAGTTTAGGAAGTGTCCAACTGTCACCCATTAGTTACCATGTTATTAAATCCATCCTGTTTGTAAGCTTCTCCAAGGATCAAGACCAATTCTGACCTCTGACTCACCCCCTCCTACCCCCCAAAACGTAAGTATGACTCTACAATGTATTCTTAGGAACAGAATCAATCTTCAGTGGCATTTACTTACCAGAGGCAATACAGCTGTGTTACAAAATGAAGGTACTACAGAGTTCCATGGAAACTACCAATGCATTTGAAATGCTTTAATTATATTTGAGCTTTTTCCTCCTTTTCATTTTTCTTTTTTTTTTCCCCAGCTATCCTGCCTTACAGAGTTTGCAGTAAAAATAGTAACTCTTAGCAGCTAACGTGTCTTTCAGATATCTTCTAGAATCTCAGCTATTTCTCTTTCCGTGACATTTTAAGCACTGTGAATTAGATTATAAAAATGTAAGTTAGAAATTCAAATCTTTTAAGAGACAACTAGCCACCTGACCAATAGCCTGAATATTTTGCACAGATTAGATATTTTTATATGTGCATAAGCATTTTAAAATACTTTTGCTGTTCCAAATGCTGTAAACAAACATGAGTACTATGCCAACAGGAATCTGTGGGAAAATTTGAGTGGTGCCTGCTGACATTGTACCCACCTCATTACAAATTTTATTACTCATTCATTTCAGTAAACTCTAATCTAGGTTATTATGCCACACCCATCACCATGGGAATGTGACTTAAAAGTACCAGCAATACTTTGCTATTCAGCTTTTTCTCAGACCTTGTAGTGTGAGCTGATTGCAGTTTCAATATACAAAAACTATTTGAGTAGTTACACCTGACAGATTCAAAAAATTCAGTAATTACAAGCATCTTCAACACAGCAACAATATATAGCACTTGATAGGCACAGTGAAGTATAGATAAATAGCTAAGAGATCAAGATTCATTCATTCTTAACCATGAGAGAAACAGCAGGGGTAACTCCCCATCCCTAATTAACTGTCTTACAGCAGGGGTAAATACAGTAGGAGTTTTACTTACTGGTTCTGCTCAATCTTCTCGGAGCATTATCCATACTGACCGCCACCTCCATGGAAAGAACAATTTAAAAGACAAGATTTAAAAGAACAATTTAAAAGACAAGATTTAAAAGAACAATTTGGATTGGTTTGGATTTTGGCAGCCTCAGACTTTAAACATCTACAGATGATTAAGATGGATAGAATAAGAAAAAAGGAAGTAGAGTTTTCAGTATATGGTATAGGTGGTCTAAGTCTAACAGTTCACGCTCTAATTCATAACAGGATTCAGGGATAGCCTCTAAATACCATATCCAGACAGCCCAAATGCCAGGCAAGGCCTAGTAACCCAATGCTTTCCACTGACTAGCGCCAATCAGCTCCTGGCTCAGCAGTTTCCTAGTCCCCTGCTAGCAGTCTACTGAAGTGCCTACTTTTGCCTATCAATAACCAACTCATCATACAGACTTTGACTATATAAGAAAATATTTGTGCCACCTATTTATTAATTATACTGATAGCATCAGAAAAGAATGAGCACTGGTATCAAATGACACTTGACTTATGCCCCAAAACATATTCAAGACAGATGGAGATAATACCAAGACTAAAAGTAGCAAGTCTAAACATCTGCTAACAGTTTTGCAAAAGCAGCACAAAAGCAATATAAAAAAAAAATAATTCTGAGCATGCAGACAACTCAGTATTTACAAAAGCCTAGAGCCTTTCATTACGTTAAAAAACCAAGAGTGTTAAATGGAAACAATCCCATTTATGAGAATTTTAATTCAAGCATGTATGCAAGTGTAACAGCATGGGACACGTGCTTCAAATTGTAGTAGACTACAGGTGAAGGACAAAAACATTTCCTGGCTTGAACAACTAGTCAGTCCAGTCACTTTGGACAAAAATTCCAGTGGATATAAAGTGTGAACCCAAACATAGTCCATTCCTGCCCCAAGCCCCCCCAAATAATATTTGCTTTAGATACCAGAAGACATCAACTTCCAAATATGAAAAAGATCTGTATCTCCAAGTAGTTTGTGTGCAGCAAATACAAGAATGACCAAAGTGATAAAAAATGCTGAACAATTTAAAATTCAAAGCCTTATGAAAATTAAAGACTTAACATATTTAAACTAGAATTTACCATTACATTAAAAGCCATGTTGTTGGAATGACTTCACTTTACCCTTACTCTAATACCTTCAGTATAAACCTTGGAAACAGTAAAGTTAACAGCTACTTTAATGAGAAGTCTGAGAATTTGTACAAATGATAAAGACTTATCTATTCTGACCAATTAGGTGGAAGGGTGATTTATTATTAATTTATTGTCAACACACAGAGCGCTGTATGGGTACTGAGCATATGAAGATGATTTTCATCTTGCGGTTTCTGTAAGCAAGGCAGAACTACGCAAGTGCTCCTGTAAAGTTTAGGCTGCATGTCCTACTAAAGCAGCAGCATTTCATAAGAGCTATTAAAAAAAGATCTTCCGAGGTGTGGAGAGAGAACTGCATGTTTAAAATATGAGCACCTCAACACACCCAAAAGGTGTGTATGCTTGAAATCATTACCTCATGCCCTGCATCACATTATCATCCACATGTGAATGATGCAGCACACAGCACATAATGGCTTGTGTAAACTGTCATTACTAGCTTTTAACTCCATGGCAGGAGATGGCATGGAGAAAGTATAAGATCTCTATATATGCTTCCCAACAGAGATTTCTTTCTAAAGTGTGTGGAAGCTGGAAGCAACGTACTATTTCATTATCCATTCCTCTTACAGAAAGTAATACTATTTCTCCTATAAAACATGGGGTAGGGGGGAAAGCCTTTTATTTCAGCACATACAATGAACATTTACCTGGACCACTGCTTTCCAAATGCAACCAGCTAAACTGAACTGGCAGATGCTGCAAGAAGTTTTTTTAGCCTCTCAGAAGACAAGCAGTTCATATGTAAGACACTTTGATTTTCCCTTCCTGTAAAGTTTAGAGGAAAAAAAGGAAATAAATATAAAAGCTTTAACTACAAAAAGCCTGGGGTCCTCTTAAGCGTTCAAATGCAGTGTACTAATATATGGATCTTTGGGAAATAAGTACTATCTGTAAAGCCAAGAATTTGAAAAAGTAAGTTCAGTCTCTGAAGTTACCTTATCAAAAACACTTTTGAACATCCCCCCTTCACAAGTCTTTTCTTAGATACTTGAAAATACTTTGTTTTACTATGCACCTCACTTGGCTAGGAAGACTTTTTTCCTACATTTATATAAGGACAAACAAATGCTTTACCAGCTCCAGAGAATACTGTTAAGTCAATCTAGTACTCCCTCTGTTGGCAATGCAAATTATGTACAGTCATTTCACCTACAGGTCCCTCTGAAGACAATTAACAGAAGGGAAAAGTGTTAGAACAATTAATCAGCAGAATTATAACACTTTTAAGCTTTCAGAAGTGGTCAATTCTTCAGATTATGAAAACTGAATGATATGGCAAGTTTCTATTTGAGTAGCTAAAATAATTTTAACAGTTTCTTGATTATGAAAACCTGAACCCAATAGTTGTGACCCTTCCTAAAATATTTAACTTTATTCACCCTCTTTTTAAACAGCTTGTTTTTCTAATTATCTTCAGCAGCTAATTTTCAAAAATCAGCAGTTTGATTGTTTAGGACTTGAAAAAAAAATCTTTATATAAAAGCTCATTTATTAAACATCTGTACACAACAATGAACATGTATGTACAGCAAGTTTACATGAAGGATGAAGTTACAAAAGATACAGTGGTAATTAAAACTGACCCACATAAATAATTTATAAAAATATTTGAAATGGTGAAGATAATGCTGGTAATCCCTGATTATTTTCATCCAATTGTCAGGATTTTGATGATGTGGGAAATCTTTATGTTAGACCTTTTTAAAAACATTCTGAATATATTAAACTTATCTACAGGATAATTAGCAAAATGTATAAAGTATAGATTATTGTACAAAGGACAGATATTAAAAAAATCACCAATCCACCTGAAACTCAAGGACAATATAAATCTTAGCCAAAGTAATAAACAGCAAAACACAAACTCCTCTTTTTATTGTTTCATGTATTGGCAAGTAAACTGCTCTTAACAAATCAACAGTCCTATTATTCCTCAGTGGAAGGATGCAATCTGGGAAAATTCTGTATTTTCTGGCTGCATTGGTGGTCCTGGTCAATACGGAAGCCCTGCACTGACTTCAGTTCCAAAGAAAAACAGGGCAGAGCTGTTATTTGTCAAGATTTTCTCCTTCCCACAAAAGAATAAAGAAGGTTATCTGAGTTTGTAAAATTGGAGGAGGAAAGAGAAGGAAGCAGGGATTTGGACATAAGAAACACAGGAAGACTAGTTAAGACTAAGTCTTTTTCTTTTGCTGGTTTCTTGGGGAATTTTTTAACACGCTTCTTATTCGTAGATAAACACCTGTTGATTCTGCCATATTTTCAAATTCAAATGGTGTTATGCCTGCAGCAAACTTGCTCATATCAGGAACAAGACTGGAGTTTTTTGCAGATGATTCAGTGCTTGTTACCACTTTATTACCGCCTGCATTTTCTCCATCATTAACCTCACGGTTGGGAGCAGGCACGGTGTTATCCAGCAAGCCTTCAGAATCTGTATTATCAGGATTTTCCTTGAAATTAAGTAAACTGTCTCCTGGATTAGGACTAGTTATAGAACGTTCATTTTCTCTTATCTGTTCACTGATGTCGGAAAACCTAGTTTCCACTGTAATCACCTTATCAGATGATCTTACTTCTGCAACAAGATCTACTTCATTCCTAGATGGTGATGATGTAACAGAATTTCCAGTTAAAGGTGTATCAACAGGAATCTCAGAGTCACTGTTTGTGCTTTCTGCCTGCTCTAATGCTGCCCAGATTAATCGCTGCTGTTCCTCTAGCTCTTCCAAGGTCAGAGTATCCTCATCCATTATCGAGTCCACTATTTTTGGCTGAGGAATATCACTGGAAGGATTCAATGGTGGAGTAGTCCTAGGAAGAGGAGGGCGCGTGGGTGTTGAAGGTTGAGGTGGTGTAAGATTTAGTGGAGGTGTTCCTTGTGGTAAAGGAGGAGGAGTTGACATTGATGGATGTCCAGGTGGCAGCGGAGGTTGGAACTGAAAACTGTTGTGAGTTTGAGATCTTTGTGACACTTCCAGGTCTAGAAACAGATTAAAAGACATCTATTAGAATCTGAAATCTGATGAGGACAAGATTCAAAGTGCCAATGTTCTAATTAACTAGCAGACTTATGTCTTTTCATCCTTGGTTTTCAGCTGAGAGAGAACAAACTTTTTGAAGGTTTTAATATCCACTGAAACTATGTTTTTGGGGATTTTAACTCTGCTAGCCATTCAAGGAAAAAAAAAAGATAAAATACTCTTGAGGGTATTGAGAACAAACTTATTCCACACCGAGACACACTGAAGGATTCCCTCATAGGAAATCCAAAAGGAAAGCCAGAGGTTTCTCTAGCTATTCTAACATTTAAACAACACTGTAAGTCCTCATGTGAGTTTGACTCATTTTTAAGACGTTGTCAGCTTGTAACTTCCTACATTACTTCATCCAAATATTTAAGGATTTGGAGGTCTTCATAACAGATGTTTCTTTAGGATACACTTGAAGTAAAGAGATCGGAATTTGGAACCTAACATTGCAATTGCTCTGAGCACATTTGAAACCTCCTACTTGGTACTGGAAGATATGACAAGCACAGCAACAGAGAATGCTTATTATAGAGGCCCAAATGAAACTACAGTAGGACACTGCTAGCATATGTTAGCAGTTACATTAATTACCACCATAATGAATATTAACACATTGGTTTCTCTTCAGGAACACTGACATTTCAATTCAGAGCAAGTTATTGTGAAAATAAAAATTGAAATTAGAAAAAAATAATTGCAGAATAACTATACCAGAATCTAGGTCCATGTCAGCTGCTGGTACCTCCAAATTGTCATCTTTTGGTCGTTTAGAATGATGAGACCTTGACTGAGATGCAGCCCTTTTATTGCTAGATTTTGGACTTGGCTGAAGAGAAATTATCCAGGAAAACAAAAGAAATTAGTATTAAATTCTACAAGGTAACATTTCCAGCTATAAGAATATACTTAAAGCAATTTCTAAGTATACAATCATTTGGCGACCCGGTGTGTAAACTAGACACTGAAGTTTGAGAGACTTAATGCAACTTAATAGAACTGTAATCTTGTTCAGGTTTAAGTGGCAAAAGAAAAGACTGTCTGCATTCCAAACACACGATTACGACCAAGTCCCCACCTGGACACCTAGATCTTATGAGACCATCACAAGACAAGTATTGCACATCCCTTCCTGGCAGGCTTAGAATTTATTTTTTTAATTCCATATAGCATTACACTTTGGGACTGAGAGCATAGCATGCATCTTCACCCTTAACTGGAAGTATTCTACAGTAGATAACACTAGGCTAGAGTCACATTAGCGAAGACCTGAGAATGATACAAGACAGGACTACCATGTGTTTTCTCAAGTCACTGTAATAAGGTTACTGTAAATCATGACTACACAAGTAAGCTTTTCACTTATTAGGGAAGTCTGGAACTAAGACTGTTTTTAGGCTGTAAAAGTTTATAGCAACCTCTTTGCACAACTGTTTATAAAATATTGCACACTTGGGATCTGCTTATATTAATTGAAATAATGGAATTTGTTCTAAACATGAAGCTCCTTTTTGTTAGAACAGGTAAGCCAAGCATCAGCATTTCACGCCTGGTAGTGTCTGCAAGAAAGTCTATCCCCTTGTGCAAAAAAGAAGATATAAACAAGAGGTCATCACTGGCTATGCTAACTACAAGACAACTTTTCTTTTTTTTTTTTTTTTCCAAATAACAATGAGATATATTCACCGCATGAAAATTTGAAAGGTAGTTAGCAAAAACATCCTTCTGTTGAGATGGCTGCATGGGGATGGAACCAAATATCTGCCATTCCTACAGAAAAAAAAAAAAAAAAAGGAAATACTGTTGCATATGGTTGCCTAGTAACACAACAGTAAAACTTAAGAGAAACACTTGAGAGATTAACAAGCCAAGATGAATTCCTATTCTCATCAAAAGCCTCATTTATTAGAGTAAATAGATCTTTAGTAGAAACTTCTGGCAAACCAAAGTACTCTCACCTGTGAACACAAACAGCTGATGCAATGCACTATGACTGGGTAGTAGGAATAGTAATTTAAAAAAAAAATCACCTTTACAAAATGTCGTTAGCTATTTCATAGCAACTACTCTTCAACATTTGCAACACAACTACAAACTTCCCCTTGAAATAACTGTTCAGACAAAAAAGGCTTACTTTGAAAAAGTGTTAATTCTTAGTGAAAACTAAAAAAAAAAAAAAAAGGACCGAACTTTGCTTAAGAATACTGAATGAAAAAACACATTTGGAAGCCACTAAATGGGCAAACGTAAAGCTGTAAAAGAAAATGTACAAGTGCTTCTTTTCAATGCACAGGCATTAACATCAGTGATGGAGTTCACTACTAACAGCAGGTTAAAATGCTTTTGAAGATAAAAAGTTCAGCAGCAGCAGGCACAGGAGATTCCTTGTGTGCTCTGTGCTTAAGAGGGCACCCACTATGTGGGTCTTCCGATATGACTCGTTTTGTTCTAGCTGTTACAAAGCTTCCCAGAGCTTGTCCACTAGTCTGATGTAGTTTTCTATGGTTGAAATTATATTTATGATAACACCCACAGTAATTTTCACACTCCAAGAACATTCAGAAAATTTAGATGTATGGAAGGAACAAGCATTCATGTGTGAAGTTTTCTGTTTTTTAAAAAAAAAAAAAAAAAAAAAATCAAACTATCCTTCTAGGCTCCTGTTGGTCTCATAATGGAAATAATCACCACAAAAGCACTGTCAAACCCTACGCACAAAAGTTGTGACAGATATCAGATAGATGGGTGTCATGCCAATTACCTCAATGGCCCCTAGTCCCAAACCAGGTGCTTAAAAATAAGAGCCTGTTGAAAGAAAATTGTCATATGCAGAATATAAAATGTTAAAACTTGGCTAAAAGTAATTAATGTTACTCAGCATGTTGTTTAGAAGGCAGAGGACAGCCACTTACATCTGGGATCCCACTTGGAGTGGATATATTAAAGCCTGGATAGTTTATCAACTTAGAGACATCGTAAGTGGTGTGTTTTGTTTGGTGAGATCCTTCATCTTCCGTTCCACCATCACCTATAATGAAATATAATTATTATTGATGCTAATTAAGAATGTTACTGAAAAAGTCCACAGGATTTAAGAACAGGGTTTTGGGGTTTGGAATGTAAGTATTGATAGAAGGCTTTGTAATCCACAAAGGCAATAACAATGACCAAATCTATCAAATACATGTGTGAAGCTTCCCCAGAAACCTAACTGGGTATTCATAATAATACTACTCCTCATGAACCATTACTAGCCTCACAATTTGGCATCAGGACTGTTCTCCGAGATGCAGCATAAATGCTGGTCTTAGAAAAAAGCTGGTAAATTACTTGGTAAGTTGGGTTTCAAAAAATGTATTCTTTCCTTGTTGGTGGTCTTACTCTTATTATATACGAGTAAGTTACTGAACTTTAGAAAGTACTATGGTTTCTTTCATAAAACATAAGAAAAGAGAAGCTTATTAAAAAAAAGGAAGAGGAAATCTGACAACAGGCTATTTGCAAGTCTTGCACAGTTTCACAGGAACTCTGTTCTAATAGCAAGGGTTGATGAGAGTGAAATCACACTGAGAGTCATCATCTATGCAATCCAATCATTATAGAAGTTGTTTCATTGTCACATCATAGCCAGATGAAAGGGGAGTATTTTTACATTACTTTAGAAAAGAAAACTTCATTTACAACTTTGTCTCTCCCATGAGAAAGATGAAGGTTTACAAACTAGGTACTTTGTCTCCTGAATAGGGTGCAGCCAGTAAATAGCCTGCATTCTGAAAACTGCATTCCTGCAGCACATTCCTTACCTTTTCCATCGTAAAGCGCAAGTCCCGAGTACTCCATTTCAGCCTCCTTGAGCCAGCCTGGAGGATAACCCAGCTGACGCATGCGATATATAAATGGAGGAAGACTTTTATCTGTGACACCAAGTGCATCTTGAAGTTCCCCACTAAGTTAAGGAAACAAACAAAACAAAATATTCTCCACTAAAATCCATGATTGATTTCTGACAAAAGGAAGTTATGAATATTTTGTTGAATTTTAAACTCTCAAGTTAAAATAACTTAGTGTTAGCTCAAACTATGTTGCCTGTCAATCCCAAATATAACAATTTTAGGTTAAAACCAGCTCTGCTGTTAAAGGTTACTTTTAACACTTTCATTTCTCGTATGCTTAAACATTTTGTGAGAATTAATTCTATGCTGAGAACAACTTACTTGACTTGTTACTTCCGATTCACAGCCTTAACTGTAGCTATATTGACAGGAAGGGTGGAACTTAACACAACACTAAATTTACTGGTGATTTCTTTGGAGACTGCTACAGTCATATTATGATTTTTTTAAAACATTTTGAATAGAGAGAAAAAGAGAGGAAGGGACACTCAAAGTTCAAAATTTTCAGAATTTTGCATGCATTTTTAGTTTATTAGGAACCTAATATATTTGCAATTTGAGTAGCCAAAGAGTAACATTTATCTCCCTACATTAGGGAAAATGCCATGGGAAAGAGTAGGACTATTAACTACCAATGAGTTTTCATTTGAAAACTACCTGTGCAATTTATTAAACAAAATTTTATTTAGCAAACAAATTTGAATATAATACACCCATAGTTAAGAGTAGCAGATGGACTTAATAGAACTCTGGAAAGTAACATCTGGCACTCCAAATGTAGAAAAGGTATTCCAGAAAAGCAGTGCAACAGCTAATGGAAGGAAAAGAGATACCTAATTACTCCTGGTTTAAATTTTCCAAACCTCTCTTCTACTTCTTCTGCATGATAACGCTGCTGAAAATTCTGATTGCTCGCTTCACCACAAGCTTCCATAAACTCCTTTCTCTTCTCACTTATACGAGCTGCATTTCGTGGCTTAAAGATAACACAATTGGGAAGTTTAGATTTGGACAATTTAAAGTTTATGCACTCCTTCACCCAACATAAAACTGATACTCCTTGCCCTCAGCATGCTTAATCATTTATCGCATGGCCATGGGATAGAACTACAGTTGTAATGAAAACTACATAGCAAAAAACTAAGAGTATTTGCATTGGATCTAGCAGAGCTCTGAAACAGGAGGAAAGACTGTTCAAACTGAAAAATGTCCCTCCATAAATTAGAGGAGACATTCAAACCATTACACTACAAAATTAATTTATGTTCTGATTTAGTATGTTAGAATTTATAAGTATGAACAGTATAATCTAATCAACAGAGATGAATAACCATTTGTACATCCTGTCCCCAATGCATCTAATTATTTTTTTTTAAATGGTGCAGTTACACTGAAACATTTCTTCGAGAGCAGCAGTCTTTTGAATACTTATGTAGACTTTACCTTTGGGCAATCTTTCATTTGATGGTCTTCAGAACCACAATTGAAACAATGCGGTTTTGGCCTGCTTAAAAAATGCACAAGAAGTTAAGCCTGAAAATCATTTTGCAATGTTGAATGCACTTAATTATTTTAAATCTTGTTGGATTTTTAGTTTTAGACTTTGAAAGAAAAAAGTAAGCATTGCTTGCGGACTTCATATGCTGTCTTCTGCTTCTTTAAATTGACTGCTTAATGTTAATCTTCAAAATAGACTAACAGAATATTGTTTATTTCACAGTCCTAAGGGGAACACAAGAAATGAGAAAAACACAGGCACAGCATTTGGGGGTGGGGGGGAAGAATACATGACAGCATGTGGAGAGGAGGTGGGGAGAGAAAGAGAGAGAGAGAAAAAGCGAGAAAGAGAGCGAGAGAGCGAGCGAGAAGAACTAAAATTACAGTGGAAAAGTAGTACTTCCGGGCAGAAATGGAGCTTTTCTATCCCATATAATAGAGATCTATTCCTTTAAGAGGGAATACAATAGTCATACAATAATTCAGGCTGGATCTCAGGAGATCTCTAATCCAATCCCTTAATCAAAGCCGGGTCAGCTATGAGATCAGACCAGGTTGCTCAGGGCTTTATCTAGTTGGGTCTTGAACATCTCTCAGGATGGAGACTGCATAACCTCTCTGGGCAACCTGATCCAATAGTTTACTGTCCTAAAGGTGGAAAAGCTTTTCCTTATATCATGCTGCAGATAGAAGAGTATTCACTGAAGGATTTCTGCTTCTGATTAAATATGTAAACATTTGCATAGATAGTGTCAATAAATGAAAACAAACCCTACATACTAAAGCTTACGCTATGTCCAGAGGAAGGAAAGTGAAGATGTTAAAACAATACTTTTAACTCTAGAGTACAGATAAGGAACCCCTCAATTTAATATGCCTGTAGTACATTAATACCTCTATTTCTCTTTTTATGCTTGTATCATCAGAGGTCTGATCCTTTTTACAATACTAAGAATCAGTTACCAGTAGAAACAAGTAGGAGAGCATGGCTACTTCTTTGGAAAGTCCTGGTCCACAGTTTGAACAAGTTATGCATATTGTGAAATTGTGCACTGAAAACCTGGAATGGAACTGCAGCTGGCTTCAAGCTTATTTTTCCTTGTAAATTCATACCATGGCAGCAAACATTTTCAACATTATAGGGAGGGAAAATCCCAATCTCTTACCAGATTTTAGAGAAAGATTTCTTTTCTGAACATTGTTTTTTTACCGAATTAGGATGGGAACCAGAAGTGGAGGCAAAAGGATGACACAAGAATGAGTGTCCAGGGTAACCCCCCCACACGCACACACTCCAACCACTTGAAGCCTCTAGTAAGCTAAAGTGAAGCACGTCTTCTGCTTCATCTTTACGTAGTATCTAAACAGAAACCTGTGGTGATCCAAGTTTTATCACCATCCCTTTTCACGAGCACAACCCTTCAATCTGCTTTCCATTTAGACGGTAGTACTTCTAATCAAACCAGAGTTTAGCTCAGCATGCCCCTTTATCTTTGAAATTCCCGCTAAAAGCTTGCCTAGTCTTCATTGCATCTGAGATCAGTGACTTTAGATGCTACGAAGACCACACAAGCTGTCAGGTGGATACTTGATTTGCTTTACTTCTTACCTCCCATAAAAGCTATACAATCAAGTCTAAGATCAGTCTGTCTTAAAAGTCTATAAAATAAGTCAGACAGGAGTTGTTCTACAAAACAGTAAGAATGATAGTAGTACACCAGTGCAAGGATGACAAAGCAATCACTAAAAAGGCAAGCAACAGAAGAACTGAACATAAACTTCAGAAAGTTTTTTACACATTGATTTTAGGCCCTTCCTAAAGAAAGTCAATAAACAAGAGAGACCCATTGACTGCAAAGCTCAGCACTGGTTTACTTAATTTAAACTCATTGCTCAAGTATGTTCAAGGGTTTAGTATACTAGGGAATAATCACAGTGTACATCTGAACTTTTCAGCTCAAAACTTTATATTTAAGAATAATACAAACCTTTTTGGTTTTACTTGTATTTCTTGTCCATCTAGGGAGAGAATCTGGCTGAAAACTTGCTGATATCTTTAGATTTCAATAAGGAACTGCTACTGGATGAAGCAAAATTTCAATCTTGTTTAAAATATCAGTGAAAACCTAACAGTGCTTTGAATAGAATACTGACTCTTCTGGATTAAGTTACAGATGGGTCCTTGACATGAAGTCCATAGTATAAACTACAGAACTGTATCTACAATAAACTATTTGCTAAGATGGGCTTGCGTTGTTTCCTCCTACCCTTCCATCCAATAACCAATTTTGTTCTTTATCAGCACTTGCTAAAACTACAACACTCTTGTTTATAGGCAGAAGTTTCAAGCTAATAATTCTGATATGCTTAACAGCAGTCTTATTAATAACACATTTTGGTACAGTTTCAGAAATATAACTTGCTTCTCAAGTATGTGGAGACAAGTTGTATCATACTACTTGTGTTTGCTTTTGGACTGCAATGTGTCAGCTGCTCTGCCCATTTGTCTAAAAACGTATGAGAAGACAACAGAGCTGCATGCAAACCTGTATGGTAAAGACTTAACAAGATTCAGTAGAGTTCAGAAGCACAGCAGTTTCCAGAATCTAACAGTTGCTTTTAAAAAGAAGAGCAGATGCCAGATACTAGTCGAACTGACATGTTAATTGAGTGCAGTACTTCAGTCATTCAGAAGCACGGTACCTGATATACCACTTCACTCAGAAGTAAGTGTTATTTTAGGCTTAATGTCATCTATGGGAGCTATAAAGAAAGATGCAGTAAGTACATTTAAAGAACAGTATCAAAGCTAAGCTGGCAGACATGAAACTTTAGCCACACTTAACTTGGCATTTTAGGAGAAATTCCCCTGTTAGGCATCTAATTCCTTCATCTAGAAGTTGGGAGACAGTACAAATATCATTCGGAGAAAAAGACTGACTTAACGAACTATAACAGAGACAGCTTTCCAAAGGTAAAAATTACAGCACAGTGCATACACAGTCAAAGGCAGGCACAAGAAAACCCAAGCTAGCCAGCTTATAAATTGGCAATTTTTGTTCAGATAAAAGTAATTTTTATAACACTAGGAAGTGACCTTTACTACAAGCCCGATAACTAGATATTGCAGAAATGAACTGTGAAACTGGTTCTTGTCCTGACTCTTTCTGGGGCAGAAGAATACTGGAAAACCAGGGAGATGAGATTACTTGTGAAACTTCCTGTCCAATTTCTTTTTGTCATGGAGGACTAAAATATTAAAAAACACTTTTTCCAACATTTCCCTCAATCCCACCTTTCAAATACTGGCTTTAATAAACAGTAAAGAACCAACTTTAAAATGGACGCAAGTTAAGAGCATTCCATAGTTAAATTTTACTACAAGACTTTCCCTCTGGCTCCCACATTTGGAAAAAAAAAACACCTTACAGCATATTTGAGTTTGCCAAGCACTTTTCTTCTCCCAAAGAGCAGATTTTACAGTGGGAGAACACTTATTTGTTATCTGGAATGAGCTGTCATTCCAAACCTGATTACAAACTGGCCCAGGAAATTCCTAAAGTCACAAGATGTATTTATAAGGATAAGGCATTCACTCTTCCCAAGCATAAGCCTTCTAAAAATCAGCAAGCCAATCATATCAAAATACTTACAAGTTTTGAGTAAAAAAGCCATTAATGACTCATTAAAACTCTTCATCTATAACAACTGATAATAGTTTAGATATTACAATCTACTGAACAGAATCTGAGTTCAATTTACCCACTGGCATTCTTTGGATTTGACAAACGGAAAAAACCCCTTGTTTTAGTAAACAGGATACTTAGGTATTTCCCATCCTTCTGTCAGCTGTGGATTCTCATTTAATATAGGCTGTCCCAGTTTATCGAGACAAAAATTGGTAAAATACAGAACACTTCCTACAACCTGTAGAAAAAAAGTCAGAAAATTGTCAGAAATGTGTCAGCATTTAGGTCAGATTGGTAGCATTTCTATAAATTTACACTGCTTGAAATACTTCCAGGTTTTTTTTCCCCCGCTCTGTAAGAATTTACAAATAATACATGCCCACACCTGTACAAATAAGTATTTTTTCCACTGATGTAGCCAAAACATGCTGAACTTAACTGCTATTACACTGATAAATGAAATTTAACAAGATCTTATTTTAATGGCAGTGTATACTGAATATGTAGAATGAAGAGTCAGACCTACCATTGAAGAGTACATAGTCAAAAACTTACACTAAAAGCTTCTTTAGTTTTTTTAACAGAATTCGAGCTTGCTGTTTTACAGTCCTCTTCCAAAAGAACACTGGAGGGCTGACATGAAAAGTAAAAATGCAATTAATTAATTTGAAATAACAGGAAATAGAAGAGCTCTTAAATTACTGAAGCATGTAAAAGGCACAGAACATGGAATACAGCTGCTACTCTTTCATACAACATTAGTTAAACAGTAGGATGGAGATGTCTACATCAGTCATGATGCCTTCCACAGTCCAAAGTAAGACACAGCCCATTTTTAATGTTTTCTTTGATGGGCAATCTGCTGCATAAGAACATCTTTATTCTTACCTCAAAAGCTAAGAGAAAGATGGGGAGAAATGTGCCATTTCACCTTTTTACTGAAAGGGGATTCTAAAAAGTGAATGTTAAGTAAAACTCAAAATTCTAAACTAAGAGAAGAAAGTGGAAATTTCCAGATTCTGTTGTTCATCTACGCTCTTATATATACTCAAAGTTGGGCCAAATACTGTCAGAACAGGATACGTTAAGTTTGTACCTTACGGTCTTTTCTCGATTATTTAAACCAACTTATAGCTTTGCTTTTACACAACTTTCACTAGGAACAGTTCTAAAGAAGCATTTTCATAGGCAGAAAGGCTATTTTCTTTGTCCTGGTCCTCTATTTTTGGAACAATTAGTTATATAACATTTGTTTGAAAGTTACATGATTTGGAATTAAACAGGAAAAAATATCTAGAATTCAGCTACTTAGCAGTATTTAGTATTTCAATATTCCCACTATAAAGATACAAAAGAAGGAGCACCTAATAACAATTTGAGTTTTAAAGTACCTGTGGCTTAACATTGAAGTGCGTTTTTTCTTGTTCACCTCTCTTCTGCTCTTCATATTTCTGAACTAAATTAAAAACAAAATCTTCAATTTCTTGACGATACTGCCTGTAACAGAGTGAAGAAGTATATGGAGATGAAGACATGAGGAAGATTGAAACATATGCCAGATGTCTTTTTTTTAAGCATTTACTGTTTACTAAAGAACTTAGAAAAGGGGCAGTCAACTTCTTTCCTGTCCTCCTCCCTCCCAACCCCCACCAACATGAATGCAATCTATTATTAGAGAGCACCCTTACATTAGGGTGGCAAAAAAATCAACTCAGAGGCAGGGAAAATTTAATTTACTATATTTACCCACAACGCTCATGAAACTCAAACTGCTATTCAGACTCACTCCAAGTTCCTGGAAGTCACACTTCATTTCATGATAAAAATGGATATGAAAGCAACAGGCCTGCTGTCATATTGCTCATTATCCCTTCTTCCCTTCAAGCTTAACAAGTTTATGTTACTGAATAAAACATATATCCATCCTTTGGGCAAACACTAACATAGCCTAACAAACAAACAAGAAGTCCCATTTCCATTTCCTGTCAGGATTGCTTTTTCTTGGAAAGTACTTACTTAGAAATTACATTGTTCATAAATAAAATCTGTAACAGAGGTCCATCAAGTTTGGAGTTGTCCACTGAAATTCCACTAGAAGAACAGAACAGAGACACAGACAATGGTTACTGTACTAGCTTTACTGTAAATATTCCCTACCCATTTTATCACAGCGAAGAGTCTGTAGTCCACAGAGAGAGGGAGGTTTGGCTAATACAAGTTCTGTCCTTTTAAGAAGTTCCAATTCACTTAAAACAGAAATCGTCCTCTTTCAAGCAAAGCAGGTTGTCTGGTGTGAGGTAGAAAGAAAACAAAACAGAACACCACACTACAGAAATTTTCTTCTAATTGCGGTAAACTATTATAAAATAAGATCTCTTATTTATTCAACCATTTTAATTTACTTGTTCTCACTGCTGAACTTTACAATAACCTGTTTTCCTAAAGGTCATGTAAGTTTCATAAACAGATAGATACACACAAATAAATAAAGTTACAGCAATACAAACTAAGTTCTTGATACTGAAGTCTAAAAGACTTTTCAAGAATGGCAATGGCATTTTAGAAACCCAATATCTGAGCAGGGACAGGGACACAGAAGCAAGGTTTCTAAAAGACATTGTTACCTCAGGCAGCTGTTATCTCAGACAAACTCTATTTCAAACACGTATAGGTCATGAAAAGCATTTTACGTCAGCATTAACATACCTAGGACGAGTCAGAATATTCAGCTTCCTTTTAAGTTCTTGATGTTAGTTTATTGTTAAGGAACATTACTTTCTTCAGAAGACAGACCCACATCTTAATTAAAGGATCAAAACAAACAAGAAAACACCTAACAAGAATTCCACACAATAACTGATGGGGTTTTAGGCCTTCCTTTTCACTGCACAGAGGATTATTTAGAAATCCACCTGCTGCTGAAGAAACACAATAAAATGAAAAAAAAAAAAAAAAAAACCAAACAAAAAACAAACCCCCAAACCACAACCCCCCCCAAAAACCCTAAACAGGTGGAAAAGAGGACTAGCTGTGACAATCCAAATAGTATAATTTATTACATGCACTATGGTTGAATTGTCAGATTTATAGTATTTAATTTTAAAAATGCCTACAATCATCTCAAAAAAAGTCAACAGTAAGACACACATACTTGTAAATACAAAATAAACTGTAAAAACCATTTCAGATTCCACTCTGCTGCAGTATCGAACCCCAAAACCGTTTAGGGTACCAGTCACAATTTAACAGTTTAAAATTATTTCTAGCTATGTTAAAGACGGATTTTCAAAGTGAACATACAGCTGTTTCTCTTCTCTAGAAAGACAGAAAGAAGGACTCCAGAGTCAAGTGTTTTAACAGCCATCCCAGCACCAAGAGCTCCGCTATCTCCTGTGCCAGCTTAAGTGCAGCTGCCACGGACCTGGACGTTCTGAGAATCAAAGTTTTCAGAGAAAACTTCCTCTTAAGTGACGGAAGCAGAAGCCAAGAAAAACCAGCCACCGCACCGAGACGCGGGCTCGCAGGGGCCCAAGGCGGGAGCCGCTGAGGGAGGGGGGAGGCTTCCCCCCTCCCCGCCAAGCTCAACTCTCATCGTCCTCAGTACGCGCCAGGGCTCCGGCTGCCAGGCAGAGACTGACAGGGCCTTCCCCCACAGAGGCACAAGGCCCGGCCTCACGGAGGGAGGCGGGAAAAGCCGGAGTCCCTCACGCCGGAGGCAGCCGCCAGCCCCGGGACGGCAGGCGCCAAGGTTGGCCCGGAAGGGAACGGGCGGCAGGAGCGGCGCCCGCCCCTCCCCGCCCCGCCGCTGCGCCCTCCCCGGAGCAGGCCCTGCCTCTCCGTCAGGATATTCTCTGCCCGGAGCCGCCGCACCGTCTCCTCGCGGTCCCGCAGCCGGGCGTACAACTCCTCCAGGGCTTTCTCGGGTCTCTCCTCCTCCTCCTCGGAGCTGAGGCGAGGCGGTGGCGGCGGCCCGTCCTTTTCCTCGAGCTGCTCGAAGAGCTCGCGGTCCCCGAAATCCACCTCAGCCGCCATCTTAAGCTGCAGCAGGAAGGGAGGGGCTTGGGGGGAGGGAGGGGGGAGCTGCCGAGGCGGGCGCAAAGGGCAGAAGGAGCCGCCGCTCGCAGCGGGAAGCGCCGGACGGGCGGGCCCTACCCCGTTGCGGAGCCGGGGGACCACAACTCCCAGCATGCAATGCCGGCAGCCCGCCATGGCGGCGCCCGGCCTGCGGCACTGGGAGATGTAGTCTGCGCCCTGCAGGCGGGCGCGGTGCGTGCCGGGCTGTCCGCGGCGCACGGCGCGTCGGGAGCTGTAGTTCTGCGGAGGAGAAGCCTCCCCAAAATGGGGGGAGGCCGGCAGCTTCCTCGACAGACTCTCTTGTCTCCAGGAACCATCTGCCCTACTGCTCCTTTTTTGTTGTTGTTATTTTTTTCTTCCTCGGGGTGAGGGATGGAGAAAAAGAGGGCAGCAAGCAGGGTGCAGGACAAGAGTATTTTTAAGCAGGCTGTCTGCAGCAAAGGCCCCGTCCAAACTGCATCCTGCCCTGGAACTCCAAGAGTCACGCTCCTGTTAAGGCTCTGCCTCCTGCATTTAACATGCCCAGATACAGCTGTTCTAAGACAAGCTTATATAATCTACTACAAAAATCAGAACACACTTTTAAGTACTGAAGTATTAACAAGGGGCTTTAACGTCCTACCTTGCTCCCCAAGGGTTTGGTTATCCCTCTCTCTTTCCTAAAATTTTAGTATCAAATTGAAAAAAAACCAAACACACATAAAACAAGTTCAGCAGTCATCACCATGCATTGTGCTCCATACTGCAAACCTCCTCATTTTAGGAAAAACCTACTTCAAAATAAGCAAAGCAAAACACACACTCTATTTCTGACTTCTCAAGTTTTCTTGACATACCTTAATTAGCTCCCTTAGAGTTTGGCCCAAAAGACAACTTAATGTAAAGTAAGACCTTAGAGAAAAAAATGTCTTTATTATTAACCAGGTTTTTTGCACTGGATTATGTGCCTATTGGCCCAGACCGCTAAATAACATCTACACAATGTTTCTTTCATGTTTCAAGAATTGGAAATAACTGTACAAGGTTAAAGTACAAAAGTACACAAGACAGTGGACACGAAATATCCATGTATGAGTTTATCCCATCTGCTGCTTGGTTTGAAAAGTAGAACTTTAACTAAAAAATACTGTCCTCCTATAGTTCTGTCAAGTTTAATGGAAGTGGGTATAACCTGATTACAACACTAACACCAGTATCACTGATCTGATATTTACAAAAAAATTGTATTTTTCAATAAATTAAAGTCAATGCAACACCCATGCAAGCTAGAATGCTAGCTTTTTGGTGAACAAGGACCCAACATTTGAACAAGAACCTTCCATAGTCCCAAACTTTAAAACTGCCTTTTTTTTTTTTTTTTTTTTTTTCAAACTGCATCCATTCCTCGCATTGAAGATGTAAACCCCAATCCCATTCCTCTTTGCGTATGAGTCTGTGATCTTGCCATTTCATACTGTGCATCTAGATTTCTGAAAACCTCTTCCTGTTGTTTCAGCGTTTTATAACTCTCTTCATCCACGGAACTACAGCCAGCTTCATCCTCACTCTAGAAACCAGACAGAGGAAAACAAACTTTAGTTGTGTAGGAAGTGGTGTTTTCATATACTACAGGTGTCCTAAACATAAGAATTTTGCTTTGTAGTTTTCAAAAGCTAGTTAGAATTCAAGCATTTGGTTTTATTGCTGTAACATTCTAGCATAGCTTCCCTCTCACTGTCGAGAAACATGTAGAGACCTTCAACCAGCTCCTTGTTGTAACTCATTCAAATAAATGTCTCCAACTATCTATACAAAGCAATACTGTTTTATAACATTATGATTATAACATATGATTTATAACATATGTTATAAAAATATTAAAAACATTTATAACATTATGATTTATAACATTATGGTTAGTTACCACTGTTGTTACGGATCATAACAGTTGCCTTGTTAGCCAGAAACATAATGAAATTCTGGAATTTGAATTGAATTCAGATTTAGATGCTGCTTGTGACTTTAATGAGAAATACTTAAAGTTCTTAACTACATCAGGTAGTATCAGGTTCACTAACATCTTTACTGGTTAAGGTACACTTTAAAATAAAAAAGAAATCACTATCCTACAATTAATAAACTTAATTACACATTCAGAACTCTTTACCTTAATGCCCATGAGTTTTCTGAATTTGACATTTTGGTCCTTGTTTCCAAAATTTAATTTTTCCCATATTTCTGCAGACTGTGATTTATCCTGTACAAGTTAAAAAAAGATATATCACCTTTTTATATAAGTTTCCATTAATATCACAATACAGTAGCAAGCAAAAAAGCAGTATTAAGAATAAGCCCATTGTGCAGCGCCAGCAGAGCTGGAAGGAAAAGGTTTCCAAGTCACATCTGACATTCCTGCAGCATCCTCACAGAAACTCTTTGCAAGGGACGTCTGCTTAACCATAGGTTTCAAAATGGAGGCATATTCTTTACTTGGGTAGATTGCACTCACTTCCATAAAGTTTGGAAACCTTGTCAGAATGCACTGCTTCAAGTGAATTATAGAAAAAACGAATTTGCTTATTCCATTTAATCAATATAAAGCACAATTCAGGAAGAACTGCCTAGCATTCAGGTTTCTTCTTCCCTCCCTTTCGTCTCCCATCAATGCCACATGAACCAGTTTCAGTTTTTCACATCTTACGAAACGGTCTGTGAAAAGCTAAGTAAGCTTGTTACATAACAGACACATGATGATAATTAATGTAACAAACACACTTCTATAATAGCATATCAAAAGACAAAAATACAAATATTAGAGCACCATTTTTTCCATAGTATCACCAGGCAAAACCTGTACTCAAATCCAGCGACTTTCTGAAAAAGCAACTGCCACAGGAGCCTTTTTCATTTGGAGGCCTATACTTGGCTAATTGCAAGAGCATTTATTTGACACAGCGTAAAAGCCTGAAGGCTTTTTGTAACTTTTGTTAGTGTTAGCAATGCATTACTCTACTCCTGAAAAGTTCCTAGCAAGGTTAGCAGACTTGTTTTTGAAGCCTGGAATTGGACAGGATACAACCAGCAAAGGAAAAATCTCCACAGTCACAGAAAGGAGTAGCCAATTACAGCTCTATACCTTAGCCATCACTTTTCAGTAAAAATAGACCACCTGTATCTGATATTTAGTTGTAAGTTGTAGGTAAACTGACAGAAGTAACATTAAGATCTAATTATACCTCTTAAGTTTTATGACATTACGGGTTTGCCTAAGGCTTGTGTCACAACCATTTGCTACTGAAGGTCTAGTTATCTTAGTCCTTTCACTCCTGAAGTTTTTACCTTGGGCTGCTATTAATAGGGAAACTGCCTAACAGGTATGATAGTAATTTTGCTGGAAATAACATTAATAAGCATCCTTAAACTGTGTGAGTGCAAAATGTTTCCAAACAAGTTTTATGAAAGTAAGAAAAGACAACATTACCCCTTCCTTTTTGCCTTGCCAAAGCATCTTCCGCTTTTTCTCTTGCTCAGCGAATTTCATTGGATTCACTGCTGCCGGGTTATAATAGCTAGGTACAGCTATTCCAGTCTCTGCTAGTGCTTTTGCTTGCAGTGCTGCCATTTGAGCTGCCATGGCTATTTGAGGAGTCACTTGTGTTCCCGATGCCAGAAGGGCAGCAACATTAATAACGGAACCTCCAGTGGCTGCAGCCGCTAAAGAAGAAAGGTAACTTGCTATCAGACAGTGAGTTCTGACTTCTTTTGAAAAAGAAAACAAACAACATCCCCCCCCCCCCCAATCAACAAATAAAACCCCCAAACACTCCCTTTACCAGAAATAAGTTGAAAATGTCTGAATAACAAATCCATGATAAAAATACACGTTATTTGTAATTAAGAAACAAGTCTCCAATGGTTTTAATAAACCAGAACTAAAAGTGAAACTAATGTACCTCATGCTTCTAAATAACCCTGAGCTGGCAATAGCTTTCAAACTCTTGCTTAATGATGCATAAAAGAAGGGTCCAATGACCATCATGAAATCATTTACCAGCCTAACATACAACATTTCTGTTGCATACTCAGTAAGTGGTAAGAAATCCTGATCGTTTTTGTTGGGGTTTTATGTGGTTCTTTTGTTTTGTTTGTTTGGTTTTTTTTCCAAACGTTTCCTAGTTCTAGTTGTGGTTCTTATATATGGACCAAGTTAACAATTATACAAAGAAAGACAACCTGCACACTTGTTCGACAGGACTGTAATACTCAGCACATAAGCCTACAATATCTTCCACTCACACTACTGTTTGGGAATTAATATAATATACATGGACTACCTGCAGCCATTTCCTGTTGCTTCTGTTTTTCAACCATTTCTTTCTCTCTCTGTTCTTGCAGTTTCTTTGCTCTTTCCAGTCTAGAAGTAAGTAGATGAGAATAAAAATATTTAGACAAGCAAAGTCAACAGCAGCAGCTTATTTACGTCACATATCACCAAAATCATAACAACTTCTGACCTTCTGGCTAATGCTTCCTGTGCATCCATAGCTGTATTTCGTCCCCGAAAAGGGGGTGGACTCGGACTCCGGCTGTGACTCCTGCTGAACCTTCGGGGCTTTTCAATTCTTTTCTTTCGCTCTCTGTAACCAAATTTAACAGAATTGCTAAAACAATGAAAGTACATATATACCTTAACGTTTCATAATGTGTTTGATCACAACTCTGAAAAATTGCCTGATGATTAATTTGGACAGCTCTGAGATTATACTGTAACAGTGTAACAGTCACACTTGCCTTGTAGCAAGACAGAGCTAAAACCCAAGACTTCCAACTGCAAGATGTAACGGCATGTGTAATTCTGGGTATTCATTTACCCTCTTATACTTAGTGTTTAGAACAAATAGATCTGCTCTAGAGATTTTAATTCTAAAACCTGGCAAGAAAAAAACATCATGTAACTTTCAGTAAAGTCAATTGCAAGAAAACTGTAAAATGGATCAAGTTGCAAGAATGCTTTAAAACCATAAAAGACCTCACAGCACTATAATCATATTAAAAATGAGCATTTTGAAGAGGCCTGATTTAAAAACTGGAATAGTACTCAGGGAAATTAGTATTTATCTCCCTTCTGTATACTCTTCACTAAATGTACTTTGGACAACTGTTTGAGGGAGACTATCAAGCTAAATGGGAGAGCTGGTTTAAACACATGTGATTTGTCTCACATTTGCTCTTGAGAAGGACGGTACTGTGCAGACAACTATGAAGCATGCATTATCTGGAGCCTGACAATCTGAAAAGAATCCAGTTAAAGTGTATTTTTAAGCAAAATATCAAAATACTCAGTTAATTTCTCCTTTAGTAACCTTCTCCCCACATCCTCACAAGTAGAAGCTGTTCTTCTGACATATACATCTAGTCCCATCTAAGCAACAGCTGCTCAAAATACACATATAAAGTACTATTAGCAGTATTTCTCTTTGCCAGGACCATTAATATCTACATTACAAGAGATATGGTTTATCCCTGTTTAAGCCTCTGACACTGATGTTTTAAACAAGGAAGTCACAAATACTGGAAGTGTCCAATAAAGCTTAAATTACAGGAGGTATCACTCACATTTTTCCCAGATTTGCCATAAACAGTAAGTTGAGATGCACAAAGATGTTTCTGCAATTTTATAGTTAAATGTTATTATCAACCATTTGAGATAATAGCTAACTTGACAACAGCCACTTTAAATGGCATTCAGATATTCTGTTTCTTCTGCTTGCAACTTGGGCAGCATCTACAAACATCATGAAACGTAGACTGAAGTTACAAAAAGTGATCCTTGTTTACATGACAAATCTGGTAGAATACAAAGGAGGCAAAACTTATCTTTTCATAGAAGATGACAAGATGCAGATTCAGGCACTGGGAAGTGACAGATCTGCATTCCTGAGATAAGATGTAATGCATGTTTCAAAGATACCTTCATTTTTCCCGTGCTGACTATTGTAGTTTGGTCTTGTCTTTGGTCTGATGCTTTATTGCACTGGTAAACATCAAGGAAATAAATATTTGAGCTTTTGTATTTAAGTATTTCCATTTGAAACAAGCAGATGGTGTCATGTTTTCCACCTAGCATTTAATCAGAGCCATGCTAAAAGAGAACTGCCAGGAGGGTCTACACGCTCACAGAACAAAAAGATTACAGTTTAAACACTAGTGAGGACAGATCACTTGAAAACATGAGCTTGAGATTATGCAAAGAACCATCAGGAGAAGCTCAAGCTCTACTATTTACAAATGCTTCTGTCATAGCCTGTTAACTGTAACACAACAAATATTGCATTTCATGAATGAGGGAATTCATTTCACAGTTGAGTTTTAACAGGGTAGGTTTCCACATCATGTTTATCTGGTTTGTGAAGAGTTTTCATTGAGGCTTGCCCCACAATTCTCTTTCCAAAGGCTTCACCTAAGCCCACAACTTGATGAAGTGTTCTAGCTACTGTTAAAAAAAACTTATGCCTCACTTATTTTCCTTCTCTAGGATTTGCAAGGCAAAAACAGTAGAAAAGAAATTGATTCTTGCAGTATGTCCATCACTATCCAACAAGGCATGTTTCCAGCTGAAGAAATTCCTAAGCTCCCTTACTTTTTCTTCCCACATTTGCTGTTCTGTTTTAGGTAATGTGAATTACGCTGCAGAAGCAGAAAACTATTCTGGGATGTGAAGTTTTCATGGAGCCATTAAACGCAGAACGTTCAAAGTGACTTTTAGAAACAGTAAATGCACATCATCTGTAATAACTGAAAATAATGGGGAACTGAAGCCTTACACATCATGCTGAAGGTGGCTTAAATACCATTAAATGCAAGTAACATGTATACCAACTGGAGACCCAGCTCTACTCACCCCAGCTGAAAGTTTGGTATAAAGTGCATGCCAAAATAAAATATGACACAAACCATGTAATTCAACTAGTTCTTCAGAAAGAAGTCTTCTTAACAGTTTCACAAGTGATGTTGTAGCATTACATGAGTGTGCTATATTCTAAAGTCTCCAATGACCCACTGTAATGTTGAGTAGTTATAACCAACTTCTACATCCTTTAAATATGCAATTTAAAATACTCTAGTGAAAATACTACTAAATGAACTGGAACACTGGCAACACTTTCTTGGGAGCTCTGAAGGGACACCAATTTGCATTCAAACGACGTGTTTTACTTTAAACAAGTAGGAGGGGAAAAACACAACTGTAGTAGTCATTAAGTCATATTTCAGCTTACTCATTCAGAAAATCCTACAGGGCATTAAGAATGCAAAGCTAACACATACAAATAGACTCAGAACTCTACACCAAAATACTGAATGATTCATCAGTATTGGAAAACATCAACTTCTATACAGTGATGAAAACCTCAACTCTAGCATATTCCAGGTGAGGCATGGATCTCAACCCTGTCAGACCCAGAATAAGCCAGTATGTATCTAGCTAGAGTGTTTCAATCTGTGCTTCTAGAATTTAAGTTTAAGGAAGAAATGGAGACACCCAAGATAGGGAGGAAAAATTAACATGATAAATATTCTCCTGTTGAACTTGACAAAAAGGAGTTAGTAATCACTAACACAGAATAGTACATTCAGATCAGAAAGTCCATCTGACTCAAAATTCACCTTAACGCTACACTAACCGTGCTAGTTAACAGACAAGACAAATTTTTAAATGAACTTTGTGGAGCTGATCAGGATTAGCGTCTGATCAGTGTATCTGCTACGGCAGCCAGTGACTCCCAGTTAAACTTCCCTTTTATGATATATACACGAAGAGATAAATACTATAGTATTTTTACAGTAGTGATTTGCCAACCACACTACTCTCGTATCAAACACATGAAAGGGTTAGTTGTACCTTATTCTTCAGTTTTTCCCACTTAAGTATCATTTAAATATCCTATTTAAAATAGTAAATTCAGTTGTGGTCTAAGCAGCCAAAAAGAGCTTGAACTGTGGTAATCGTTCCTAGGCAAAATATTATTTACTTTCCTTCTATTTTATCAGTCAGAAGTTCTAAAATGGTGGTTTTATAAGATACCCACAAAATAACTAGTAAAGCATTTCTAATTACTAGCAAGAATCATGCTATGAAAAGCCGAGAATCTGAGACATTTAAGCTGTCTAGGACAAATGTTTCTGTAAATGTATGCATAGTCATCCTTAACCCACTATATCAAAACAGCTGAGAAAAAGCCAAACACATTTAGTTACACTGAATAGACATTAACTGGCAAACCCATTATTTTTCTATACATCAGCCTGTCACAGAACATTCAACCAAACACCACTACTAAGCGTATATGGAAGGTAACACTCACCTGCTTCTACTCCTAGTTCTGCTTTTACTTCTGCTTCTATGTCTGTGTCTAGATCTTGATCTAGAACGAGATCTTATACGTCGTTTTCTCTCTCTGCTGCGAGATCGGGATTTTTTCCTATCACGACTTCTACTACGATGACGTCTGAAACACATGTCCCAAATTCTTACATATATTCTCATGTTTAAATTCAGCTTCTACTTAAGGACTTACATATAGGTTCATCACCACAGGGCAAAATGCATCAGGCAGGGTGGGGAGACTGCAAACTACACACGGAAGAGTTCATGCCTGGAACAGTTTAAGTTGTAAGACCAGGAGATGAAATGATAAAGGAATCAAACACTACCACCAGCCACAACAGACAAGTGAGTTACACAGAGTTTATGTAAACAGTCATACTCATCAATATAGCTATTTTTAGTTGCTCATTAAAGTGTACATCTCAAAACAAATACACAGCCAAACTAATCTGATGCACAAGTCTTGAATTCAAGGCAACAATACTCTCCTCCTCCCCATGATATTCAGAGAATCACAGAATGGTTTGGGTTAGAAGAGACCTTAAAGACCATCTAGTTCCAACCCCCCTGCCATGGGCAGGGACACCTTCCACTAGACCAGGTTGCTCAAAGCCCCATCCAGCCTGGCCTTGAGTACTCCAATACCTTAGGGAAGAGATGCCCAAATTTCAGCTTGTGTCACACATGCTCCCTCATTAGCTGAAGTTTGTTCCTTGCTATCATGTTTGCTACAGATCCCTCAGCTATGAGCCAAACTTGCTGAAAAGTTCTGCTGGCAGCAACCTCTTTTGTCCCAAGCAATTCTCCTACCACAAGTGTGCTAGGTGGCCTACTGCGCAAGGCAGCTTAGACAGCATTGTCCCTGGATAAACTCTTGATTTAGGAGGTAAAAAGCCATGACATTGCTAAGGTGTATTTTCTTTACTGTCACTGAAAACAGGAACATTTAATACACCCTGTTTATAAATTTTCTATACTCTGTAAGCTAACTATAAACATGAGACAGATCACCTATATAAAGCCTTAGAGACATTTTGTACTTTTCCTCAGAACCAATCTGAAAAAAAAAAAGTAGCGGCAAATGCACTACCCAATGAAAACTGAAACGTGCAATATAAACTGATGCTTTAGAGTTAAATTAGATCAGTAATATAATTGAGCTGTACTTCAGAAGTCTACACAAATTCCAAACATTGCTTTTGCAAATGCACTTAAAAGAGAATAATCATGTAAAACAACTTACCTTTCACGAGACCTGGATCTTGAATGACTCCTCCCTCTTGATGATTTTCTCTCTTTGCGTTTATGTCTATCCTCACCGTTTTCAGATGAATTTAGGCTATCTCTTCCCTTGTCAGAAGAATGTTCTTTGTCATTGTGGTCTTCAGATTTGTGCTTCTTGGAGGACTTCTCTTTGGATTCATGTCTTCTTGCCTGTTTTAAGAAGAAGTTGGTTCTTTCAGGAAAATAGTGCAACAAAGAGAGTTAGTATGGGTATCAGAAGATAAAAAATGATAAGCTGTGATGCAACATTAGTAACCTTAGGAGTATGACTCAATCATGAGTGATGGCTATTTTACCTAATGCCACCAACTATCCAAAGTTGCAAATGCACACTATCTTTTTTCCCCCTTTTCCCTCCTCCCCACTTTCTAAAGGATTTCTAAAGCACCCATCAAGGTATCTTTACAGTGTTTCCACATAAGAGTTCACAGCATTGTAACAAAAACAACTGTAATTCTCAGTTACTGTCTCCATTCCAAACACATAAGAAGTATCTATCTTGAAGTACCTGACAATTTATGAATATGCATATATATACACACACTCAATTTGGAGTGAATATTTAGTATTTGCCTAAACCTCTACCAGGTAGAAAGTTACTAAAATCCAAACATAGTTGCAGACATGTACTATCTTGCTTTTAGCACTAAAACAATTTTCTATCCCTTATTAGGTAACTGATTTTTAGAGCAAAACTCTCCTCAGTCAGTAAGTTCCAACAGTTTTTAAAAAGCAGTAAGTTACATGGTTGTCATCCCATTTTTAGTATTTAAAACTAACATGCATCACTCTGAGACTTCCCACAGTAGTTTTAAATTAAAGAAATGCTGCTCCACTATACCGCAATTTCTTCCTGCAGTGCCTCTTAAAAAAAGATTCCTTTTTATAGCCGCAATGCCAAAAATACTTAGCAAGGTCAGGCCTGATTTTTGCCAGTGTTTTCCTTAGAGACTAAGTCATGACATCAACACCTTTTCTTAATATATCCAGTTTATTTTGAAATCTTTCTAGCGCAAAAGCATAGCCCACTTAAGTCTAAAGGTTAAATAATGTTTTGTTTCAAGTCACCATTTAAGCACGATACATTCATTTTAGACCAAAACCCAATTCTTCAGTGCATTTTTTTGCTTATCTAAATCTGTTAACTACTCGTAAAACCTTTCCTATAATCATAACTCTCTCTCAAAAGAAACAAGTCTGGAGAAGATGCTATAATTAGCTTATACCCATTTACCCAAGCCTTTCTAACTGCTTATTAATATATATCTGTTTCTAAATATATTTGATTATAGTTCTTCAAGTATACAATAATGCTATATATTTTTCTTCCTACAGTATTTTATTCTTAACTCCTTGAATACTCAGTTGTTACATAAAAACACATCTGAAGTTTGAGATGTTAACCTGTACATTTTGTTTTTATGCAAGTCGTCGTTCCAATATACGTATTAAAAATAATTACTGATATTCAGTATTTAGTCTACAAAGAGCTTAATCTTGCAAATGAATGAACACAGTAAATCTACTGTGGGACATTGTTCCTTATCTGTTCACTCTGTGAAACTTAGAAATTGCTAAATAAATTGTGTAAGATTAGATCCAACAGCATGGCAAAACACTGGACATAATTTTAAGCGAGGACTTTTTTTTTTTTTAAACATTAAAAAGAGATTTTAATTTTTTTTTTTTTAAATCATGTCTTCCAGGCACACACTTAGTAATAAACCACCATTATATCCCATAACGGATTTAAGATATTTTTAAGGGAAATATGAGTTTGAATGACTAATAGTTACCTTATCATGAAGTAGGCTTATAATTTTGCTATCTGAGTCTGCAGCGTCTTCAGTTCAGTCTCTTCGCGCATTAGCACGCTGAGTATGATTTATTATAGAAATGTTATCATGTGAGCTAAACAATATATTCAATTTCACAAAAACTCTCCTAGATTATTTTTCTTTTCCTTTTTTTTTTTCTTTCTTTTTTTCCTCCTTTTTTAAACAGAGCTTCCATTGGAAAGGGGGAAGAAGTTACTGACCCGGGTTAAAAGTTGAAAAGTCCCTCATCTGACCCAGCCTGCTATTGCCCCACACAGCTTAAACTTCTTTGTGACTATTTCAATGCTCCTGGTTTGCTCATTTCATCTCCTCTCTGGTGTGTAAGCCAGTTATTTTCAAGGTATTACTGATGCTGTCTCTTCTCACTCCCCTATATATACACACAGATATTTATTTATTTATTTTTATAAAAAGAGACAGCCCTCTGAAATTTTTGCTCCTACTGTCATGTTTCCAGCTGACTCAGCTTGTTTGTCAAGCTATGACAGTCGTTACAATTAAAGGATGCAATAAACAGAGCTTGGTCAGGTGGGGAATTATTTTTAATATACTTAAGTAGGTGGGCATGTATCACAGAGTCCTGAACATTGGCCAGGAATAAAGCCACCCAAGGCTTTTGGTTAATGGAAGCTCTGTGAAAGTCATCAAGAACACCATTCTACTTCTCTCCACATGAATTCTTTCTTTTGGCTGTTTGCAAAAAACAAACAAACAAAAAAAAACAACAAACCAAAAAAAAAAAAAGACAAACATTAAGTTACTAGTTTCTGAAAGCATTTTTCTATAAAACTATTACCTTGTCAACATGATGGCTGCAATCATGCTTCACTATGAAAGGATCTCCATATCCATTTTTAAGCTTAAAGTTTCCAATTTCTTGTACTTACCATAAAGTCATTTATATACGTTTACACATATGTGCATTACTACAAGATACTTTTAAAGATGTATTGTACAATTACCTAAACGCTACAAAGTGTTAATTACCTCTTTGCTTCTGCTCCGGCTTCTGTGTTTTCTTCCTTCAGTATCTGCAGAAGAAAGCATTACTGTTATTTACCAACTTAAAGAGGAGACCAGCTGGCTATAATCTTTCTAGTTCCTTTCAGTTATTCCACCCCCAAAAGTCAAGAATAGAGATTTAGAAAACAAACAGCACTATTTGAATATCTACTGCAGAAAGCAAACGTTAGCTGTTACTCCCAGTTCTTTGCTTTTATTTATGCTCTGACAATGAAAAACTAGCCCATGTCTTACTCCAGTCACATTCTTCAGCCAGGTAACCTTGTTTTTGTTACAACCATGCAAAAGTATCCCAGTCTAAGCATATGTAATTAAACCAAAGACAAAGTAGTATGGTTTTCTGTTTGGTGTTGTCCTCTGTCCACCCCCATCCATCATCTTGTGAACGAACATTCACAAGACCTTTTTCCTTAGCACTTCTATCATTAAAATGGAAAAGTTTCAATAGAACACACTTAAGATACAAAATCAAAATTAGTAGCTTCATTTTTTTCCCAATTCTAACAAGTTACTAGAGCTAAGTCAGTTCATTTTTTCCAAAACGGCTTTAAACAGATTTCTACAAGCACAGATCAGAACATTACTAAGCAACTTTGCTTTTATGAAGACCATACCTGACTTCCGTCGTCTCTCCCTTGACCGTGAGCGTGATCTTGAATAATGATGCTTTGATGTTCTGGGAGAACTAGAGGCATCTGATTGTTCCTTTTTCTTTTCTCTTTCTGGAGAGGACTTTTCTGGGGCTACTCCATCTCGTTCTGTATCACTACCCTACAAGTGAGGACAGAAAGTTTAAAACCCAAAAACTTAGGACTAAAAAACAAGAAAAACTATTTACTTAGTTCCTCCTCTGAAGACACACTTAGAACTATTTTCTGTAAAGACAATCTCTTGAGTAGCCACTCCATTATTAGTTAAGCAATAGCTTGATAGACTTGCAGTGAACTGTGTAATCACATACAGATTGATTTTTCATGACTTTATTAAAAGACAACTAATACATAGTAACATTTTGCTCTCCCATGACATTAGACTGCACTTTACTTTTTTCCACACGCTTTCGAGAATATCAGTAAGCCTAAACTCTGATCCACAGTTTTTGCTAAATGGTGCTGTTTGTAGGTCAATTACCTTTTAACATTTACATGACTAAGATTACTTAAGGTCAATGCTGTCCCAACAGATCTAAGTCACCTCACAAGTTAGGGCATTACTGAGGCACAGCACAAAACCCCCACAGTATTCTGAAGTACAGAATGAACTTTGAAGAGAAATGAAATGAGGTATATTGTATTAGTGTTAGACAGCTAACTTTGGAATAAGAAAAACTTCAAACAGTATCTCTATGCAAAAATGTGTATTTGCATGAGAGTACATATAGGTCACATTCACCTGTCCCAGCAATTTCTGTATCACATTTTTCTTAGATGACAAAAACCAAGATGTTCCCTCCATTCCTTTTAAACCTTGATCTAGGAGGACTAAACCCAGAAACTTACCATGTGTAGAGCAGTCAAGACTGCTTTGTGATTCAAAGCTGGGAGAAGTAACTGCGTACAACCAGCGTACAGTGCAATGAAAGGAACAGAATGGAAGAAGTACACACTGAGAAGGTGAATGTGCTTTCATTAGTGCCTTTATAGATTCATTGGTCTCTCTTGTTCTGATCATATAAATGGCAGTTATAATCAAATCTTCTGAACATTGTGTGGCTGCAGAAGATTTCACTAAGGAGATAATTTGGCCCAGAAATGCTGTTCATGAAGATATTTTAGCGTAGCAGATGACTCTAACTTGCATGGCTTTCTACCAGCTGCAGTTTTATTTACAAACTGAACAAGAAGTGTGAAAAGCTCTCAAAATGCTGGTTTATATTCATTACTTTGAAAACAGAGCTGCTAGTTTTTCTTAAACCACAACAATATATTAATGACAATCTGTAATATCTGTGTATCAATGGTAGACTTTCTTCATAACATGCTACAGATAAATCTTTGGATTTCTATTTCAGCTACTAGCGTTTAGTCTGCACAATTCTTTATTAATTTGCATCTGTACAAAGATATATCTACAGTAAAATCCCTTTAAGAGAGATAAAGCAGCTGTTCACTTCTCCATTCACATGGTATACTGATATCTAGTTCAAAACACACCAGCATATGGACAACAGTGCTGACTGCTTAAGATTGCATCTGCAGCGTAGCTTTAACTGGCGTCTCAGTGACACTGAATACTATTGATACACCACCCACCACCCTGAAAACTTCAGAACATTAGATAAAGAGTAGGAACTGACTCCCCTATTTGTGATCTTAGCCACCACAATCCTTAGCATTCCACATCTACCCATCATCTGCTTATCTACACTTCCCCCCCCACTTCTACTCAGTCCCTCACTTCTCCATCTAAGGTTTCCAAAAGACTCAGCTAGCAGAAGTTTCAAAGGAACTTTGAGACTTCTATAAATTTACATTTCCAAGGAACTTGTGAAGGATAAGGAGAACACCAGCTAACAATCTAAGTTAACTGGGTTTTTAAACTTAGAACCCAATTGAAATTGAGCCCACTGCCACATTTTCCAAGGCTACCAGCCTCATTACTTATACACAATGCTGCTCATCAATGCCCTTGTGCACTGCACCTTAGAGAAATCTGTCAGCTCTACAAAAACTACGGCAAAAAAAGGCTGACAGACTCCAATGAGACTATTCTCAGTTCTTAAAGTACATGTGGGATTGGCCACAGGCTGTTTCATTGAACAAGCCCCTCACCTACTGCTTCAGAGAAAGCTCAAAAAGAGTGCCTATAATCTAGGCGCAAAACTACAAGTCCATAATTCTTCAAGTCCTCTTACAGAAAAAATACCCTATTCTTAACAGGTTAAATTATATAAACCGAAAATACATCATTAAAAAAAAAAAAAAATTCATTTGCTCCAGAAGTTTACAGTCCTCTTGTTCTGTTTCACCACTGGTCAAACTTTCAAGACAAGAACTTAAAATACTAGATTAAACACCACAAAGTCAACTTTGAAAAGTTTTATCACGTTAGGGTCTGGTTCGTTTGGGTTTGGTTTTTTTGCACTCGAGACTTTAATAACTTTTGAAAAAAAATTAACCGCATTGCGTTTGATAACTACTCTTATTGGTTCTTCAACTCAATTATGGAACAAACACCTTTATATGTTACCAATCCAAACAAATTCTAAGAAAAAATAAATCTACACTCTTAGGCCATGTATGAGCATAAAGGACAGTGATAACTACAGCACAGGCGTTTCCTATCCATAGTAACCATAAAAACAGGAGGATGAGGGCAAATAATTAATCACTGAGTACAATAAGATGCTGAAAATAGCAAGCCTGTGATCAAACACAAAGAAAAATAACAGGATAGGGAAACCTACATGAACGAAAACTGAGCATGGCCCAACCGCCAAATCGATCCCCTCTTCCTCCCGTCCCAGGGAACCTGCGCCCCACAATCCTTCTGAGAAATGCCTGTTCCTATACCCACAACACTTCTCTCCCCGGCCAGGAAATGATAGGACCTTGGTCACAAGGCCTCATCGCTCCTCTCCAAGCCCAGAGAAATGAAACAGAAACTTCTGGAAACAGGGAGAGTAGTAATGGGTGAAAAGCAGCCACCCCCTGCCCGAGGCCCATCATGGCGCCGGCAAGCGAAGGAGCGGCAGGCGCCATTTTGTCTCTCCGCGCACACGGCTTCCCGACCCAGCCCTCCCCATCTCACACGCTCTTCCCTCCCGCCCCGCGGCAGCCCCCTTCCCAATTCGGCTCCCTCCTAATATCCCGGCAGCGAACAACGCTTACCGCCATGACCGAACGTCCGGGACGTCGCTCCCCTTCAACGACTCCTCACAAGGAGCTCAACCTCCCTCAACAGCCGCGGCCGTAGCGCTCGCGAACCGAGGCGACACGCCCCGCCCTCCCTCTCCCTTCAGGCGCCCGGATGTAACCATGGGGCGGGGGAAGGCGGCAGGGAGCGAGGGAGCCGCGGTGCATCCTGGGGCGGGGAAGGATTAGGGGGTGTCTTAGCAACGGTGCGGTTCGCGTTCGGAGGAAGTTTGGCCCACGCTGCGAACCGTAGCGTTAGGCAGGGCTCCCGCCAATTTGAAAGCCTGAAGCGGCTGAGGAAGCGTGGTAATGGTTTGTCGCAGGCCCTCGGGGCTGCGGTGAGGAGATGGGAGGACGGTTTGCGGTCCTTGTGGGCAGGGGTGTCCGCTGCGTGGCGGGGAGGGCTCTGTGGCACTGCGTTTCCTTCAGTCTGGGGAGCGAAACCTGTCCTCGCCCAGGCCCGCTGGGGACATCACCTGGGAGCCTCATTGCTCCTGCGACTTAACTTTGTCTTTTCTAAATACGCGATTTGCCTTCGGGAGGCTTACTGTACTACCCTTCCTCCTAGAAGCAGAGTCACGATAGAATAATAAAATCAATAATTTGTGCGTTGTCATGTAACTTTTTTAAAGCTCTCTGCCTTACAGCATGTTCCTTAAATGTTTATCATAGGTAAACATGTGGAATGATATTGAACTTCTTGCGAATGATGATACGGGGAGTGAGCAGCTCCCTGTCGGTTTAGGACATGAATGTGGAACTGCATTGTACCAAGTGGATACGCTACTTCAAATCACATCTTCAGAAAAGGTAGAATTCATCAAAGCTGTGTCGTTCTCTTTCTTAATAATTACCAGAGCTTCTTTATCATATGTTCTAAAGTGTCTCAGTTATTATATATAACAACCTTTTTCTTCCTAGGTCTCCGTTAATCCGCAGTTGTATGCATGCAACTCAAGGGATGGCAGTATTATTGTTGTTGACAGATCGGTGGCACTACTTGACAGTACTGGCCAGTCTCTTCAGATGCACATTCAGTTTGGTAAGTTCATTCCTTTGGAATCCCACTGGAAGTTAAAACTGACTTTTAAAATACATATGTTAGGTTTGTATAGGAAAATATAGCAAGTATCTTGCATATCTAACTAGCCTATAAAAGGAAGTATTATAATAAATGCCTAAGTAATAAAAAGTGATTGCTGATTCTTTATGCAATGAACTAAGTATTTCTGTACAGTTTAATTAGAATGCTTGCTAACTTTTCACTGGAATGGGAATAATGGATACCAAAATCGCTCCCTGTATGCCCTTTCCTCTACTTTTGACTAGTCAAAAGAAATAATTTTGAAGAACTCTGGGACAGTGTATTGTCCAATTCCTGTGTTTCAAATATGAATGCCTAGTAATAAAAAGCAAGTCTTAATATTTGACAATTTGCCTTGGAACTTTTCAGATACTAATGTGGATGTAGTTGGTATGTGTCAAGAAAAACAATTTCTTGTGGTCGGTGAGAAAAGTGGCAATTTCCATCTTATTCACATACCAACAAAACAAACCTTGCTAACCAAGGTACAGTAATTTTTCTATTTTAATTTTGCTGAAAACCTTTTGCTCTCAGAATTTCTTGAGTTGTTTTCTTTCTTTCGAATATCAAAATAGAAACATTCTTGTGTTTTGAACACATCTTCTAGTTTGAACAAACAAACAGATTAAAGGGACGCTTTTGTTCCCATAAGTAACGAAGAAGCAAAATATATTTAGGAATGGCATGTATACACAAGAACCAGTTCTTCATGAAATAAAAAAGTTTAAAGTTTGAATTGATGATCAGTATTTCTTTTTTTTTTTTCCAAATAAAATACAAAATAATAGTCTAATAGTCTTTATGTTGATTCTGTTTTAGATTTTGTTTGAAAAATCTTCAAGTGAAAAGACTTACTTAAATCTCTTTATTGAAAAAGATAACGCAGATGCAGGTAAGAACTTGATGTTATTTTTTTTCCTTGTCTCAATTTTTGTGATTTTGTTCCCCTTTACTATCACTCAGGGAAAGAGACTACGAAATAAATAATCAGATACAGCTTTACTTTTCATTGTACACATTAAATGCACTTTTCTTAATGCTTTCCTGTGAAAATATTTAGCTCATTAATTACTTTTACAAATGTCATAGAAAACAAACATTCAGAACTCAATACCTCTTTCTTTTGAGACTGTGCTATACATATGAAAATGCTCAAAAAGGAAGGATTCCTTCTCTCTCCTTCTATCAGACTTCAGTTTTTAGTAGTTCTTGTTCTTCCATAAGCTCCCAGTCTTGTTCTGTCACAATGTATTTAAATGTAGTTTTGCCATGAAAACAGAATTTGCAGTCTGATGGATGCATATAAAAATCATAATTTCAAACAAAACTCTAAGATGTACAAACTTATTCTACTCTTTGTTGAAGATGACAAATTTTTTGTTTAAAAATAGTCTAATATATTGGTCAGATTTTTTTTTTGTCAGTTATTTCACTGTCCTGTTCATAAGCAAGTAGTCTTTTGATGGTTATTGAATACTTAAGTTTGAAATATTTGTATTGGATTTTTTTTTTTTTAGGTGTTTATCATATGTTCATTCTCACAAGCAATGGATTCTTCTGCATTATGTGTCTCCCACTTGCTAAAACGCAGGAAGGTAGGATGATCTACAAACCACTGGGGATTTCCATTTGAACAGAAAAAGCTGTATTAAAGAAGTTTTTCCTTGCATCTTACTAATGGGAATAAGATATTGAGTTGGGATTTTCTGTATAATCTTAGTTTGTTTTTCAAGGGAAACGGATATACAACTAGTTCCGTAATAAAATTATTTTTTATTCTTCCAATAATTCCTCTATCGTATGTTTCTCTGAGTCACTGCTTTAGAGAGAGTACCTAATACTATGGAAGCAGGATTTTAAGCTATAATCAGTCTTAACTGTACTGAAGAATATTGGGAATAATTTAAATTTTTAATGATGTATAAGTATAGTTATTAGTTTTCTGTAACTCAATACTGTGATCAATAGAAATAGACCCTGTTAAAGATCCTGGCTAAAGTGTTTTTCAGCATAGTCACGTTAGGATTAAACTATCCTATATGATGTTTAGTGACTTTTTTCAATTTTGAAAAAGTTTATTTAACACTGATTTTATTTATTTTAATCTAGCAATTGACAAGATGGATATGATTACGGCAAAGAAAGTAAGAAATACCTGCTAATTTGTAACATATGTGTTAAGTGCAAACCTTATAACAAAACTTTGCTCTGTACATTTCATTGACTACTTACCAGGTTATTATTACAACTCATAATTGTGATTATGACTCTTTCTGTACATGGAGAAGTGAGCAGTTCAAGGTTTTATCCACTGATTGTATAAACAACTTTTTTTCTTCCCCTTTTGTTTGCTTTCCCTTCATCTTCCACACCACAAGTTACAAGGACAGATAAAGACAGCTTTCATTTCCACAGAAGAGTATCACAGCCTCGGCTGTCAGAATTTCGTGATAAGTAACTCAGTGAACAAAATCCATTTGATAATTGGGGTAAGTACTAGGAATGCGTTCATAACAATTATTATGTGATCAGAGATGGTGTTTTTTGATCTGCAACAAAATTTATCTCTAGCTGGTTAAAAAGAAGGTAATAAACTTTTTGCACTAAGACTTTTTGCCTTTCATTTCCTTCACTCTAATTTTAAAGGTTATCAGTTGTGCAGTCTGTCCGTAGCTTTTGTTGTAAGGAAATAACTGTTGTGACTTCAGAACTTGCTCTGTTATGATGCATGGGGGAAAAATATTTTCACCCTGGTTGCATGACCTTAGTAAATCACTGTGGTTCCTAGGCTGTACAGGCTAGTCTATTTATAGTCCTATCCTTGAGCTCAGAGACAAAGCCGAAGTTGGCAAGAGTCTTCCAATCAGGTTCACATTCAGCAGAAGCTTGCCAAAGTAACAATTAAGGTCCCAGTTCAACAAGGCATGAATTAAGTACAGGAACTAATAAAAAAATAAAAATATAGACATATTTTGAAATGTTATTTTGGACTAGAAACAAGTTTTCTGAGCTCATTGACTGAAGCCTGTTGAATTCAATGCAATTTTTCTCAGTAGGTTCAGTGTACGTTTCATTCAGGTTTTATGTTCTATGAGAATGGAAAGTGGATGTTTTGTAATATGGCATGTTTTTAGAAGAGCCAAAAATGTTTAGGGAAGGTGACTGTAACAGTTACTGTAGTAAAGGCCAGTCTTGAAATGAGAAAGAAAAAAGGCTAAATTAAACAAACAAACAAACAAAAAAAGTCTTTTTCTGAATATCAACATTCACTGGGAATAAAGTTTGTTTTGCAGCTTTGCAAGTGTGTTTATAAGTTAAAGATCAGCTGAAGAAGCACATCTGTCAATGGCCAGATTTCTAATGTATAACCCCATTTTACTTTGCCCTTACTAATAGGGTAAAGGCGATTATGTACTCTCCAAATGGGAGGTAGACACTACCAATAACCTGGTGTCTGTTCGAAGTTTTGCTGATTCAAGTCTGATCAAAGGTAAAGAAGAGGGTTTTTTTCTTTTTATAGACAAGTGTAGAATTCATATTTAATTGCAGAAAATACTAAGACATTTTCAGTTATTTCATTGTTTTTGGTAAATACACATATACCAAATGGAACACTTCTTGTAAAGGTAAAGCCAAAATGTATGCTTCAAAGTTGTTGAGTTTAACTTAGATACGCAAATCACAATTCTGTTTAAGCTGAACTTTTCACAGTCCTAGGAAGTTCCATGATTTTAAACACCTGTAGGTTTCCAATGCTTGGTTGCACATTTTAATAAGTTTTTGCTTCAAATACATTTCTCAAGAAAAATAATAGATTTATGTGACTATGGATATTTTTTTAGATGCAGCAAAACTTCAAGTTCTTGACAATCTGCTGTTTGTTTTAGATACAGAGGTATGTGTAATGATTTGGTTTAGTCTTCATTTTACAATGTTCTTGAACCAGCTTATAAAAATATTTTTTACAGCAATAGCTTTAAAAAATATTTCTGTAAAATAAATATGGTTATATTTACAGAGGATCTTGATCTTGCTGTGGATTTTTTGTTCTACTCCTAGTCATTATTTAGGCTATGGAATGTGTTAAAATTCTGCTCAAAAAAGACAAAAAATGTCTTCTATGAAGAAAATATGAAATCCATATCTGATTTTTTTTTTTTTTTTTTTTTTTAATCTAGAATGTTTTAAGCATGTGGGATGTTTATTCTCTTACTCTAATTTGGGATTGGCCTTTAATACATATTGAAGAATTTCTTCTAAGTACAGAGTCAGATTCTTCTCCAGTCATATGGTAAGTAAAGAGTTATAGCACCAATTCTGAAAAGTGAAATGTTCACTATCATCACAAGAAATATGCCACAAACACTTGATTTTCTGTGGTAGTGAATTTTAGAACCTTTGTTGAAATCTTTCTAGTCAGTAGGACAAAATAATTGGACTGTAGGTATGCTTAGCTCTGTATTGTAGAAAAGAAAACCTTGGTGCTTTCTGCTTTCTCTTGGTTTATCTGTTATTACTGCTAAGGAATCTTGCATGTAACCTGTGTCATTTAGGAAATGCTGGTCTAAAATAAGGTGTATAATATGGCTTACAAGTCTGATGTTATAAAAGATCTAGTCTGGCTTTCGGATAGGTAAATAGTAAGATCTTCATTCTGCAGATGGAGAAGCCAAAATCTGGAGATACATGTATTGGTTAAAATGCAAAAGAATTAATGGCAATTAAGATTAGAAGGCAAGACTCTTGGCTCTTTCCATTGCTCTGTGCCAGTTTAAAAGAATAAGAATCAGATCCATTTGAAAAGCTTAAAAAACATCAGAAGTTAAATGTATGTCCTCTACATGCTAAAACACTTGTTATTTTTGGGTGCACTGTAGGGTTTTAAAATGTACCAGTTTCCATGGAAAACTAATTTTCTGAAACTCAGAAGCAAGAATATTTTACAGTTCTAACATACAATTTATACAGTATATTTTGCTTTCTTGTTTCTCTTTCTTGTTCTGTAGGCAAGGACTTGCCAATGTTAAACTGATAGTCATGACAATACCGGATAACGAACAGGTATAATAATTTTATCTGTGTTCTGTTCCTCAATTGTTATGTAGTCACTCACAGAAAAAGGGGGGGGGGGGGGGGGGGGGGGGGAGAAAAGAAAAGGAGATGGCTAAATTTTTGGAGCAGACAGGATTCTCAGGAGCTCAAAGCCAAAACTAAAATGTGACCATCTATATATTAGGATATAGCGAGTGAGGGACTACTGCAATGTCTTACGGTGGTGACCAGGGCAAGCTGCCCTGCTGTTTGGGTTTTTTATGGATTGTTTGGGGTTTGTTTGTTTGCCTTTTTTTTTAATGATCGGCAGATAGTGGAGAGCAGCAAAATTTACGAATGTCTTACATACCTTCACAGATTTCTTTAGACCAGTATCTGCTCCATGTACAGTCAGTGGAGCTAACTGAAATGGAATGCCAGGATGAACATTATACAATTTTTTTAAATGAAACCTGTCTACATAAAGAGGCAACATCTAAAGCTTCATTAAACTTTCTCAAATTGTAGAGATCTGCTTTTTCATAAAAACTTATGAAAATAGTGTCTTTCATCTAACTCCATAAGAATCCAGAAATGATTCTGCAAACATCATTCTGTCACCAGTGTATGAGGAAAAAAAATTTCTGACTTGTTTGTTTGTTTTCCCTTTTTTTTATAGATGAGAAGTCTAATGGTTTTTGCATTGCCCACTATGCAACCGCTCTATTCTTTGGAAGTATCTATTGTTTCTTCACTTGTTCAAAGTGGGATTGGCACAGTATGTTTAGATTTTTGTTGTTGTTGTTTGAAGAAATAGTTGTCTTAATGGGTATAATTATTAAAGAGGGTACTGTGTTATTCTTGTTAGATTAGAAGTGATTTGTGCTAGAAACTGTGCAGGAACTGTACAAAGAAAGATTAAATTATATTCCCAAAGGAGGGAGAAAAAGATACAATATATAGCAGACTGAACAGTTTAATTCCAGGCCCAGGTCTATTGCAATGTTTTATACTACTGCCCGTTGGTTTTGCTGCTGTTACAGCTAAAAGCTGTATGAATTTTTAAGTTCTCTTAGCACAGAAAAAGGCTCTGGATTTATTTGGGATTTATTTAAGTTTAGATGAGAGAATTACTTCTACTGTTTAAACTGCTTCCTTATAAAGACTTTAATAAAAGGTCAAAAAGAGAGTGAGAACTTTATGAATTAGGAGTGTTGTAAAGACTGGTGGAGTGGGTGCGTGAGAGGATACCAAGTCAGAAGTCTAAGCGGTAGCTCTTCATTGGAATTGTGAAAGTGAATGTAGTAAGCTCTGGATCTGATATGCAATAAAATGCAAAGCTGATGAAATTGCTTGCCTTGTATGAAGCACTTGGCAGAAAAGATCATATATGCAGCTACACAGTGGAGAAAATAATGGCTAATATATCCCTTTTCTTTCATCTGAGATGATAAAGTCAAGGTGGGAAATGCCAAGGCATTTCCATGGAATGTGGAACGTAGCACATTCCATACACGTGGAATGTAGCACAGAGATCAGATTCTAAAAGATGTGAAGATGTGAAGCAGTGTGACCTGCTTATGACAAAATGAGAGTGTAGTTTTGAGAAGATGATTCACTCATGTGGAGGGTGTACTGATGGTAATTCAACTGGGATAGCAGAGTGGTTTTAGTCTGTTCAGTTAATGCTCTCAGAAATTTTAGGCTGTGGAAACTATCCAGGAAATAACATGGTAAGCATTTAAAAAACCCAAACTTATCTGAGAGAAAAGCAGTAGTTTGTTTCTAGATGAAGAAACACTTAATGCATTACAGTTGTGCTTTCTTATGACTGATTTCCCTTACGACCTAATGATTTCTGTTATTGCATGCTACAGGATACAATATACTTCTTGGAAGGAATTCATGAAAAACGTCAGATGTAAGATAACGTTTTGTTTCTTACTAGATCACTATTATATAAAAATGACAGATTACTTCTACATATAGTTGTTTCATAGTTGATAAACTCACATAGTTCCCTCTCAACCTCAGACCCTCTGAAGGTCCAGTTTCTATTGTTGTGATGAGAAGTTTAACCGAAGCCTTGCCGGAAAATAGGTACTAGTTTCCATGAAACACTATTTCATTATTTTATTTTTTTGTCTGTGGTTTGGCACTTCAATAGAAGTAGTATACTTTACTTTATTTCACCCCTAGACTAAGTCGCTTACTTCACAAACACAAATTCACTGAAGCAGAGAATTTTGCTATTCAGTTTGGACTAGATGTTGAGGTAAGTTGTCCATTCTTGATAAATACATTTGGAGATTAATTAGTATAACTGATCTTACTCATAAGGTTCTTGGCCTATAGTCCAACAGAAAGTATTAAAAATATTACAAATATAGTGGAATGTTACCTTACAAAGCAACTCGCTATACTTGAAAGCTGATTCAAAATTAGACTACTACATGGTGAGCTATGTTTTTATTTACAATAACTAACAAACCTGCAATGAGAAGTGGTGCAGAAGTACATCTTCTGATCAAAATAAGCGCTGCTGGGTCAGGAGAAGGCATCTTTGTCCCTTTAAGTAGCAGGAAACAGTGCTGCTAAAAAAAAAAAAAAAAGAGAATTCACTTGCATTTATTAACACGTAGTCTGTCTTCATTAACTGATTTATTCAAGTAATGCAATTTGAATATTGCCTCTGCTTTTTTGTTTTGTTTTGGGTGGTTTTTTTGTAAATAATAAAACCAGACTTATCTGGTGAGATAAAATGATACCACAATTGTTAGGGGCTAATTGGTAATCCATTTCTGTAATTAAATCATTCAGTGTACATGGACACGCTTTATCTCAAAAACATTGTGAACAAAAGTGTAGAGTTGTCAGTTCAAGACTGTCTGCTTAAAACTTAATTGCATCAAACTGAAAACTGTGTTTGGTTTTTTTTAAACAGCTTGTATACAAAGTGAAAGCAAACACTATTTTAGAGAAACTAGCTTCAGCTTCTGTTGGGAATTATGGTCACGAAGTCTGGTTGGATCTTGTGAATGAAGCCAAAGAAAATTTGCAAAAAATTCAGGTAAGTTTTTATTTCTACTCTCTTTCTCTAATAAAGTAATTCAAATTATAAAGGACCTTGGAATTCATTTCAGTTGTTTCCTTATGCAAACAGGATAGACAATTTGTTGTGGATTACTGCATAAATGCTCCATGGCCACTGTATGAAACCACTCAAGAAATGCTGAACCACGCTAAAGTCAGAGTAAGGTGTTTTATTTGTTTAAATTGCTTATACTCATCCATTCCTATTACATGGTTCTGTACAACTTGAGAGGGGGGACATCTTCAAATGAGTTACAGTCATTCAAAAAGTAAATGCATTATAAATTGTATGTTACCAAACATGAAGAAGCAGCAAGGCTTGTTCCGACCTCGTTCTGTCTATTGCTTAAGGACAAAAAAAGGCTTACAGTTTTATTTTCACACTAGAAATCAGGCTTTAGTTTTGAGTAGTAGTCTTTTTAAGTACCTTTTAAATATCAATTTTTAGGACTAAAAGCTCAAAGTGTTGCCTTTTTTTTCTTCATTATTTTAGTCTTTCCTGCCTTATCAAACAGAATCAGAGATATACATATTATCCATCTGATCCTGCATGCATATAGAAATCCAATCAGAGTCTAACTTTTAAAATAAAGACTCCAGTTTACAGACATACTAAGTTTTTGCTTATGTCTTTATTAAATTCATAGTACTGTCTGGTATGTTCTGCATGTACTGAGTTGTCAGCCAAACCATTTCATGCATTTGTTTCAGATCTTGAAGAAAGATGATAGAACCGTTGCTCCACCATCTGATGGGGCTCTGGTATCCATAACTGAGGTGAGGACAAACTTCTTGGCCCTGTAGTATCATATGATAAACAATTATGATGTAGAGTTTTAGAAACTGTACTACTGTTGAACTTTTTAAACAAGATTATATTTTATAGTATGAAAGAGGACCACAGTAATGACAGGTTTCAGAAATAAGCTATTCCTTCAGTCATAGAAAGATTCATTTTTAGATGCTCCAGAAATTGAAGGAAGAAGCTTTCTTAAGTGCTTTTAAGTATTTAATTTTGTTTCTTATTTAGTCCTGTTATATACTGGACGGGCCTCATCTGCCTTCAAGGAGACCCAGTGTAAAGTACTTACACAATTGAAATTTTTCATTAATGCTTTATTAAACAAACTTACACATGTAATTAGCTGAAATTCTTGAAAAGTCTTTATTTTCCTCCATTCTTCCTCTTTGTGGTGGTTATTCTGACCATGTAATATCACTGTTTGTTAAGCTAGATATTGACCTTAAATTTCTTGTCTGCATTCAGGTATTGAGAGCTCAGGCAAGGCTTACAACTTTTTATGGAGCTTTTGGATTAGAGAAGTTCAGGTTTGTTTCTGTTTGTTCATTAAGATTTAAAGTAAATTTAATTGTAATGGTTAAGGATGTGCCACTGAAATTAAGATTTTTTTTTTTTTTTTTAAATTTTTTTTTGTTAAATTTGAGTTCATTAAACTTTGAACCCTTCCTTCTCTTCCTGAAGTTTCCCATACTCTACTGTGGAGAAGGGAGAATGCAGAGAGGTTGAGTCATCCTTTATGTTGAAAACATATATTATCTGTTGCACATGTGCTAATTTGTATAGATTTTTTGTTTGTTTAATGTATATAGAAGGGGGTGTGATTTTATGCACACACAATCTACCACTACTGTTGTCTCTTACAGCATATAGTACTAGCCATAAAAGATTTGAGGTTCTCCTCCCCAACTTCTTTAATATTGACATATAACAATAATGGAATTTCTTTTCCTCCTCTCACTTCTAGTGGTATTGCTTGGACAGAATTCTTGAATAATGAAGACATTTTCAAGAATATCCTTTTTCAGCTAGAAGAAGGAAACTTATCTTGTGCACAGTACCTCTGGCTTAGGCACCAGGTGAGATGGCATAGACATCTCTTTGGTATTTGTGGAGGATGTTAAGTCTCTTAAATTTTCCAGCCTTATTGAACAGAATTAGACCAATATGGTTACAAAACAGCTTGTCATGGTTTAACCCCAGCCAGCAACTAAGCACCACGCAGCCGCTTGCTCACTTTCCCCCACCCAGTGGGATGGGGGAGAGAATCGGGGAAAAAAAACAAAAACAAAACCTCATGGTTTGAGATAAGAACAGTTTAATAGGACAGAAAGGAAGAAAATAATTAATGATAATAATAACAAAAATAAAAGAATTGGAATACACAAAACAAGTGATGCATTTTGCTTACTACTTGCTGACCAATGCCCAGTTAGTTCCTGAACAGCGATCCATTCCCCCCTCAGCCAACTCCCCCCAGTTTATATACTGGGCATGAGATCACATGGTATGGAACACCCCTTTGGCCAGCTGTCCTGGCTATGTCCCCTCCCAACTTCTTATGCCCAGCCAGCAAGAAGACTGGAGGGGCACGAGAAGCTGAAAAATCCTTGACTTGGTATAAACGCTGCTTAGCAACAATTAAAGACATCAGTCTGTTATCAATGTTATTCTCATACTAAATCCAAAACATAACGCTATACCAGCTAACAGAAAGAAAATTAACTCAATCCCAGTCAAAAGCTCCTCAAAGAAGCAAAGGTCTATGCCAGAATCTCATCTATTATCACAATGATTACCTCTTCACCTAGCTCCTTAGAAGGCTGAACTTCATATTGATTTAGGAATAAACCGGTATTTCTGATGTCAGAATGCATATTTCTAGGTCTGAAGGATGACAATTCTTTGATTTATTCTGTGGTGGTTATCATATTCCATTCACTTTCTTGCAAGCACAGCTCTCAGAATTTTTAATTGGACGTTTGCTGGCTAGCTTAAAATCCTTTAAAAATGATCATATAGACTCCTTACTCCGAATGACACATTCATAATAGTGGCTATGGGCTATTATATTCATTAGTGCAGGAATTTCAGGTCCATGTCTGTTGTTTTCTTAATAAGACAGAACTACAGTCTTTAGGACTAAAGTAATAATAAGTCCTAAAGTCTTGTTTGAGAAGACCAACCTCTAGTTTTTCTGAACAGGGCTATATATTTTTTTTTTTTTATTCCTGTCCATGATTACTGAGATTTTCTCTTTGTATTTGTGAAATCTATTGCTTCTTCCTATTTGTGAAACAGCTTTACAAAGTATCAGATAAACATATACTCATATATCTGTAATTGTTCTGTTTTAATATTTTAGCCAGATTTTGAAAGCAGGTTTGATGAGAAAATGCTGGAGAACTTGCTTAATGCCATCCATTTTGCTGTTCCTTTGAAGGAACTATGTTTGTGGCTTAGAAATGTTGTGATCCCTTTTGTAAGAAGAGTTGTGCCAAAGGGACAGGTAAGACTAATTTTCTCAGGCTAAAATAATTTTATAGTCAGACCTACAGACTTTTATATTTTAATGTCAGAACCTTGTTCCTCTGTCTCTTAAAGCAGCTCCTTTCCCTACAGTTTATATTTTAAATGATTTCTTATAAAACAAATTTCTAATGGCAAATTTTGCTTTGATAGATATCATAACTCTACTTATAACTGTATTTTTTTCAGAAAATATTAGCAAAATGGCTGGAACAATGTTCTCGAAACCTTGAATTAACTGATAAGGTAAGTCACGCTGCAGAAACGCTGCATGTCTTGTATTTCTATACGTATAATACAGTTTGTTAATATCAATTATTTTGGACAGGCAAATTGGCCAGAAAATGGACTCCAAATGGCAGAGATTTTTTTTACAAGTAAAAATCAAGGTGAAATGGGACTGACAACTTTTGGCCAGTGGACTTCTTTGGTAAGAAATGTAGCAAATATGAGGATTTGCTACTAAGAGACTTCAGAATATATGCTCTGTGCTAGACTTGGAATGGATGATAACTAGGTCACTTTTGGTTTTGGTGAAGATTGACTTAATTCCATGAAAGGAAGGAACTGAGTTCCAATCTTGGGTTTAAAGATTTAAAAAAAAAGGTCAGTGAAACATTAATAGCCTTTAACAGATGTATTAATAGTCTAAACATGAATAATATTCTTGAATATTCTGTAGTACACAAATAAACCTGAGCACTACAAAACACTTAAATTTCAGTAAAGATACTCCTTATGAACTTAAATTAGAAACATGTCTCAACTCTGTTGAAATTTTTGGAAATTAATTGCAATTTACCATGTGTTAAGGCCTGGAGAAAAGAGGTATTAAAAATCAGCTAGCTGTAAGGTTATGAATACTGAATTTGTGCGAACACAAATAAATTATGTATGTTATATATCCTAGCTATACTAGCATCTATAAAAGTGGTAGCATGAAAGTGGAGAAAGATAAAGCTCAAAGCTAACCAGCTGTGCATTTAAAAAATTGGAAACATTGACATTTTGTGTTAGATCTGCTGTCTTAAACTTCTGAATCCCACATTCAAAGTGCGTAATGGAAAGAAGAGAAATTTACTCTGTTAAGTCCCACTTTCAACATGTACTTGATTTTCTTTGTTGTATACCATATAAAGGTAACAGTTCAGCATATATATATTTATAAAAACTTCAAGGTTGCAAGGCATCAAAAATTGTTTGTGAAGTTTCTTGGAAAATCACAGGGAAAATAGGGTTCTGACTCCAAATAACATGTTGGCTGTAGGTACCTTGTTCCTAGCTGTTTGTCTTACCTGTCCTTAAGACTTTTGGTGAATGAAATGCTCATCCCTCTTCCCTGTGCAGGCTCTACTAGTGCATCGCTGTCTTTATATTTAGAAAGAATCTCTTCCTAATATCCTACCAGAATCTTCTTTGCTGCATTATAAGTCAACTACTCTTGTTTTATACCAGAGGTGTGGAGAATTATTTCTTTTCTTCCTCTTTATGATGGCACTTAATGGTGTTGAAGATTATAGCAAGTCTTCTAATGTTTCACTTCTAAACACTGTTTCAGAGATGTGATGACTGTGAAGAGGTACATAGGTTAAAGAAGCTGGTAAATGATTTACAAGAACTGATAACGCTGTACAGAAAATACAACTGCAGGCTGGCACTCTGTGATTTTGAAAAGGTAATTCTGCAGACACTTCAAAAAGTGCTTTTGAGTAGTGGATTCTTCTGAGAAGGAGAAAAATCTTGTAGCATGCAATTTAAAGTCAGACAATAGAGGAATCCTGATGGATTGGTTGGTTGAACTTGTGTTCATAAGCTGCTAAGACTCTTTGATATGTTGTGTTTGTTATAAATTTTGTTTGAACCGTGGGTATAAATATATAACGTGACAAGAAACTATGAGAAGGTATGGCTTAAACTCCATGATTTCCCATTCATTATAGATCGTATATTGTGGAGCAAGCATTAGCAACAGAAAAATTAGAAGTACAACTGAACAATAAGGGGCTTTGAAAAAGAAAGCTTTTATTTGAGCTAAAAAAGGATGCTAGTTCTTGAAATCATTGAACTGATTTCAATGGACACTGGATGTTGAATTATTTATTAGAGACGTAAAGGATCGGTACTAACATGTGTGGTGTTCTAACATGGCATTGTTCTACTTGCTGCCCAGGAAAATGCAACTACTATTGTGTTTCGCATGTTTGATAAAATTTTGGCACCAGAGCTTGTCCCGTCCATTTTGGAGAAATTTATAAAACCCTACCTGTGTGAACGTAATCTACAAAAGGATGAACTTCTTCTACAGTATATAAAGGTATTCATATTTTCTTTCTTTTGAAGAAAGCTATTTAAACATGAGTAAGCAGAATACAAATCTGATGACCATTTTTATTTACACTTGAATTTTAGGACAAGCTTTCAGATTAGCTTACCTCTGTCAGTGAACTTATTGATAGTTACTATTTCAGTAATAAGGCATTAACAGATACAAGGGAAGATAGCTAAATCTGTGCCTTAATGTCCAAAAAACTTCTAATTTTTGTTTATATTGTAAGATATTCCTTTCTTTTCTGAATTCAAATATCCTTATAATCTTTACCAAAATATACAGGATTTGCTAGAACGTTGTCGTACGCGGTCAGCTTCAGTATTTGAAACTGCATGGGAGGCAAAGGCAATAGCTGTCATTGGCTGTATCTCTGATACAGATGTAAGTATATTTTCTGAAATAGGCATCAAGTGGCTCTAACACATCAGTTCAGAATGAAACACATAAATTTTACATAAGCGTATGAGTACATTTTTACAAGTGGTATGAGGAGGAACAAATTGTATGCTGTCTTTTTATTCTGTCTTAGTAATCTTCTCCCATGTGATGTTCTTTGCTTGAGAATTTAATTGTAGTTTTGATGTTATCACATGGAAGACTCACCAACTTTAATATATATGAAACTCAAGCTCTACAGTGTCGTAAATTACTATAAGCTTTTTCTAATCTAATGTGACACGTTGTATTACGATAATGGATGCCCTTTATGAAAGTGGAGATTGGGCCAGGAAATAAAATGCTTGCCTAAATGAATCAATTACATGTGAACAATACTTCAAGAGATTACCTTGTAACTTATTTTGACAAGTAAGCTGTTTATGTTCCTTTTATAGCTGAAATTTGATGCAGTTCTACAGATAATGCATGGTGCTATGGTACCATGGAGTGCAGCAGTGGAGCAGCTGGTAAAACAGCATTTGGAAATGAATCATGTCAAGTAAGGCAAAATCCACAGTCCACCTCAGTTTTGTGTGTACTTTAAATTAGAATTCTGTTTTGGGGGGGGGCGAAATACTGTGTATCTGATGTAGTATAATGATTAAATTACATACCTATAGGTAGCAAATAAATTAATAATAGTCTAATCTGTCCATAGAGTAAAGTTACTGCAGGAAAGTTATAGACTGATGGAGATGAAGAAGCTTTTGCGAGCCTACGGGATAAGAGATACTAATCTTTTAAAGGACAAGCAGATGATAATGGTAAGTGATCAACATTACTCTTACTTCTATTAAACAAAAATCCCTACGCTACCTGCATGTATTTTCATGGGGTATTAGAAGCCAGACTTTTCAAAAAATCCTAGCAACTGGTAGTTCTCACTTGTTACCAATATCTGTTTTTCTTGTCCTGTTGGGATCTGGTCTTTGCCTGAAAGCCCACAGCTTCTAGGTAACTTGCTTAGTACAAGCTGTACAATTACAATGAAGAAGTAGCATGTATAAATTACTTGTTTTGTTATCCTATACATCAACAAACTAAAGTCCATATCTGTTTTCTTCTTACAGAGGCTAGTGAAATACATTCTTAAACAAGATACCCCTACTTCTTTGGAGGATGCTTTGAAAATTGTAGCAGCATATATGCTGCCCCCTGTGGAAGTCTACATTCTGAAGATGATAGACCTGATTGACAAAGAAAGGGTACTAAAATACTTCATGTCAGTTGATCTCAGAATTTAAAGACACTGAGGCTTATTTTCAAAACAGGGGCAAGTTGTACCACTTGCTGAAATCTTATACATGGTTTACATATAACTTTTTTTTTTAAATTATGGTTCTATTAATTGTACACATAACTACCTATACTTAACATTGAAAATGAGACCCTTGTCAGAGTTTTAAACATCATTTGTGGCAAAAAAGGATGAGAATTATGACCCACAATATACAAGACAAGTTTGGAACTGAAGTCTCTACATATTTTCACATACTGTTTTTGCTAGAGTTGTTTTGGGGCAAGTTGCTTTCTTGCCAACAAAAAAAAAAAGAGACTCTTTCTTCGGAGAAATGCTTTCTTCTAATGCAATGATATTCCACATGAGTACAGACCTGCCCCTTTAGTATTGAGAGCACCTGAATGTTTGTCTTGTGATACAGGGTGTTGAATGTTTATCTATGAGTATGAATTTTTCTTCCAAGTTAATTTCAAGTCTCAGTTTAGCAAAAAAACCCTGAAGTTATCTTTAAATTACATTGATATCCTAACTAGAAATATTTAACTTTGCTTGCTACATTATAGTTGGTGTGATTACCTTTATACCCTGTGGTTGTCCCTAGTTATGTTATTGGGATCTCTTTGACCTGAAGACAGGGAGGCATTTTGATTAAAGGAATCAAATTAACTCCCCTGCAAAATAGTATTTCTCATGTTAACATTTGTTCTGCCTTATTAGCACATGGTATTCTTGGTAATCATACTCTTATAAAACATTGCATAATTGCCAATGAACAAAACTGCATTTTAATTTGCCTATTAACCTGTAGTGAGTAAGCACATAGATTTTACTGAAAGCCTCATACATTTAGTGAAAACTATTCAGGGAGTTTAAGGAAGTCATGTCATAGTAAATATATTTTATAAAGAGACTTGAAATTCATCAGCAGAAGATTAATCTTACCGAATTGGCCATCAAGCAACCATTGTATCAAAGCAAGGACATACACATAACTTAGCTTTTCCAAAAGCAAATGCCCTTTCCTTTTGATTATTTCTGGTTTGCTTTTTATTCATTTTTTTCTCTCCAGGGAGAGGAATCTCTGACTTTGCTAAAATCTCTGACTCTTGCTGAAGCTGAGAAAGTTGCAGAGAGATTGACTGTGTGGGGAACACTGGTATTACAGAATAAAGCAGATAATTCTGAAGAGGTATCAAGTCATTTCACATCATAAAGTGTCTGCACAAATTATTCTAAATACTGTTCTTACCCAGATGCTTAAAAAAATTTAGGGGATACAAATGTAAAAACTGTGCCTTCCAGCAAAAAGAGATGATGAACTGGTCCTGCTTAAGAGCAAGAGGTTGGACTAGCTAACCTCTTGAATCCTCTTCCAACTTGAGTTTATTCTGATTCTGTATACAATTCAATTACTTTGTGTAATTTAAAGGCATCTCCACACAGTGGCATGGCTATCTGAATTCAATTAATAATTTATAAATCCTACTGCATTATTATACCTCTACTTCTACGTATTTTCCAGTTCTTTCTTTAGTTGCTTGGAAAACATCTATTTAAAAACTGGAGGTGTGGCTTTGCTATGCACCACAGTGGGTTGAAGCTTCACAGTTGACAGTACACATTACTGTCTTGCAACCACAGAAGAGAATTTTTGTTAACGGTTGTTTTAGGGAGTTATTCTGGGCAATGGAAGGAAGAACAAAGGCAGAAGGGTGGGTATTTTCAAAACTCCTGTGAGAGCTAACAGGCTGTATGGAGTACATACATATTACAGCTATAAAATATTTACTATTTCTAGAAGGGATACATGTTTACAATACCTTTCTGTTCCCTTGCTTTTCTACTGGTTGTATCTTAGACTTGATAATTGTTGCTTAAGAAGTTTGTAGAGCATTGCATAGTATTTTAATGGAGTGGAAGGCTGAGTGTCACTGTCTGTTACTGGCAACATTTTGACCAAACAAAACATTAATCTCTTCCTTTCCTGCAGCAGAAAACACAAATGTTTATGACTAAGACGCTTGTGGAAATCCTTAAATTCCTGTTCAGCATTCAAAAAGGTAAGCTACAACTTAAAAATCTTACATTTTGTCTGTAAATGGAGTCAGGAAGTAATTGTTTTTCTCCTCCAACAGACAATCCTCTGAAGAAAGATGAATGTGAAGCAAACCTAAAGATGTTTGAAACACTGGCTACCCTGCAGGTAGGTGTATTTATAGTTTCAAACCACTTTTGATTTATTGTATTTATTCCAGTTGTTCTTATAACATGGATGATGTTAAAAATTAATTGTATTTACAATGTATGTGCAAAGGTTGTTTTTATTATTGACTTCAAAGAGATTCTAAGGCTAATCTAGCAATTTAAATAGTGCCTGGGAAAGTTCCCAGTTACTAGAACTCAGTTGTCCATTTAAACCAAAAAATTAGATGCTCTCCCAAAAGTCTTAAGTGCTAACACTTCAAAGATTTCATGATAGCGTACTGTAATATTTTATTAAGATCTTATTATGGTTTGTAAACTTAAATTATTTCATACAGCATTTGAACATGCAGTATCCTTCAGGTTTTTTTTATTTTGCTTACCTACTGCCTAGCAAAATTCTCTAATTTATTATGTAAATCAGTAATTGGTAGAAACTAGTAAAGTCAACTTCATACTCAAAGTATTCCTTTAAGAATGAGACAGGAAATAAAGACATTTTAACAACAAAAAAAAAACCCACAACATTTTTAAAGGAAGTTACATGAATACAAATATATAATCTTATTTTTTTGTTGCAGGGAGATTTTGATATCTTTCTTTCAGTCGAAGAATTTAGGAATCCTTCACTGATGTCTAGGCTTCTTGAGAATCACATAAAAGCTTATGAAACTGTCAGATCTCTGTCAAAGTCTAGAAAAGTGCAAACAATGAAGTGTAATTCAGAAGATGGTAAAACCAAGAACCGTTCTACTGAATCAAGGTTGTATAGACTGGCTTTGCTCCTGCAAAGGTCAGAGCAAGAACTGGGAGAAAAACTGGCCTTGAGAGCACTAGATGCTGGAAAAGTTGAAGATGCTGTAAAAATATGCAGGTAAAACTGCAGAGGTTTTTAAGAGTATAATTTTTAAGGGGCTTTTTCTGTACTATTTTTGATACTTTGCAGAAGGAAGTAGATGTAGAGCAAAGGAAAGGGGTTTTTTGTTTTGTTTTAGTTTTTTTTTTTCTAAAAATGAGTGTTAAGCAATGTGCTTATATTGCTTGTATGCAATACTGAGTTTAGAATTAAGTTGTAGTCTCTGAAAATTGCCATTGGTTTTTGCCACAACATGATTACTAAGTAAAAAGACTCCCTACAGTTTTATAGTGAGAGATAGGTAAGGCACAATATTAAATAACCATTATGAGAGCTTCTCAGCTTACACAGAAGAAAACTATTGTATGCTGACTGTACATAGCATGTCATGGTTTCTAGCTGGTCTCTGCCTCATGCTTGGGTTGTCAGATAATTCAAACTTACTACCACCTCTTGCCAAAAGAGATGAGATGAAAATGTTAAATATATTTCTTATTATTAATGTGTTCTGTGTGCTTCAGTATATATCTCTAAGGTAAGCTCCGTTGTATTTTTTCACTTTAGTCACTTCAGTTTTAGTTGCAGTGAGTCATATAGGTGAAATAAGTAAGAGAATTAAATAATTAGAACAGAATATGGCCTTAAGTAAAAGCCCTAAGGACTATTTTTTTTAACATCCTTTTTTTTTAATAGGGAGTTCTATGAAAATCACTGTAATGAAGAAACAGGAAGGCTGCTGTTTTCAGCATGTCAGAGGCTTTGTCATATGTTGGGAGCTGATGTTCCAATGATCACTCCTAATAATATGAATCTTCCAGCAGTGATCTATGAAATGGCTTGCCAAGCAGCTACAGTATGTAGTCCAGGTAATTGCTATTATCATGTATTTGTGTTCATGTTGGGAATCCAACTTTCCAAACAATATTTAATGAACATGAAAACAAAGTGAATTTCTATATATGCCTCTGTAAAAATAGGTGCTGTAAAAAGTTGTTTCCTTTTAATAGGACATGTGAACCTTCCATTCATAGTATGCTAATGATCTTAGTATTTTTACAGATTTACTGTTAGATTCTGTGGAACTATGTAAATATACTTTGGCTGCCAAGGAAATTTACAGACAGTGCCAAATAGAAAACTATGGATTTACAGTAAAGGTATTTTCTGCTAACTTAAATACATTTTTTTAACATATTTAATGTCTTGACTGACTGAATAGTGTTCACTGTACATACTTTTTTTTCTCCCATTTCTCCAGCAATATTTAATCAGCTTGTTTAAAAAGCAAACAACCCCCCCAGCTCTACAAATAAAAATTTTGCTGCATATGTGTGTGCTTCAGCATCAAGAGTAATGTGATTTGAGCGCTAAAAGCAGTGCAGCTGTGGCACAAACACAAGTGGCATTCTCCACTTACGTTTCACTATAATAAATCCTGCTAATGTGACTGAAAATATTAGTGATTTTGTTGAATAGCTGCTACCAGGACTGCTAGAGACCTAACTTCAAAAAAGTTAGTTTTGGTTTTTTTTTAAATAGGTAAAATATGGCAGGGAGGCTTTGATTTTTAAATGCATGTATTATGTGAAGGCATTTCCAACAGTTTTGTAAAACTTTTAAGATGGATCAAGTTCTTGAATAGCGTCTTTGTTTTTTGTTCAGGTCAAGCAGTGCTTTAGGCTACTTGAAATGAATGGGCTCTTACAGTTTGAGTGGAATAGATCAAAGTGGCTAGGCAAGCATATTTATGCACTGAATGTTATTTTTATAAAAAAATATCTATTTGAAAAATGTTTGCTTATAATATTTGGCTAAGAATGTTTATGAAAGCCTCCATTAAATTAATTAAGAATGCATTTTGGCTGTACAACTAAGTAACTGCAACATTAAAGAGAAATGTGGCCACTCTAGGAAATGTGTTTAATGCTACTGGCCATTTAACAAAAAATAGTATAGTAGAATCCATTTTCAAATAGAAGATCACGTTCTATTCCTGTATTTGAAAACTGGAATCTCTTGCAACACTTTGTTAGTAGACTTGTTAGCTGTTCTTTTTATTCTGTGTACTTTTGACAATGTTCTTATTTAGACAACATCTTTTGGAGGAGATAAAGATCCTTATGAAGAGTGGACTTATGATGACTTCTTTAATGAAGATGGGATAGTTCTTGATCCACAGATAGCTCTTCCAGTTGCATATGAAACTATTTCTTCTCTCCTGCCTGTTTGTGGTAAACTTGCTTTCCTGAACATTGAGTCAATATAAAATCTGTATTTCATATTAATTTTTGTTTAGGAATATAAATAATTCAGCATGTGTATGGAAATTATTGCCTCAGAAATCTCAATTAGACAAACTCATGGAAGAAATATCCATTGGGGGGGTATAGAATGTAAAGATGACTTTGTTTTTTTTCTGGTTCAGGAAGAATCTGAATTACAAATACCTGAAAACATGGAGAATGCTCTGGAGAAGTGTTACTATAAACTTGCCCTGTTCTTATGATCTTCTCTAGACATCTTCTGGTAGTCACTAACGGAGACAGGATTTTATCAAGATGAATTTCAGCTTATTCTAAAAAGATTGTCCTTGTATTATATACCATTGTAGATACACACAACTTTTTGAAAATTTCAAGTATTATAAACAGAATCTTACATTGTAGGTGCTGAAAAAAGACACTTCCAGCTCTCTAAAAGAAGCACTGCATATTTTAGAATTATTTACTTTTAATACTTCTTGATGTAAATGCTTTCTTTCATAATGTGTCTTTGGTGTATTAAAAAGCATGTAATTGCAAATACTGTTGCACAGTGCTAAATCTACCTCTAAAGGATATGCTTATTTGATTGATTTAAATATTTATTACATTCACAGATAAAGTGTTTATGCTGACTGTCTTATCAAGACAAAGGGATTTACACACAAAGTAGTTACTGAAAACTGTTGGTTTGTATTCCTTTGTGCATTTGAAAATATATTTATTCCCTCCTAGAAAATAACTTCTGATGAGGCACAGTTAAAAACAGCAGTCCTGGCTGTTGGAGTTCATGTGTGTTTATTTTACGTACTGTCCCTAAAGTATAGTATTTTTAAGGTACTTCCAGGCTTCATAGTGTTGCTGAGATCTTGGTACACTGCTGATGTGTATTTGTCTGTTTTTCAGAGGACAAGCTGTATCCGTTGGACTCTACAAGCCTGGCAAACTGCGCATTTGTTAAAGGTATCATGATGGCAAATTCACCACGCTAAAATATAAAGCAGACCACTAGAAAATGTGAGGTTTGAGTTAAACCTACACAAGCATGCATAGTTTTTTAAATAGGTGCTTAGGTGTTCCACTTAAAACCATATTCTAGGGGGATAGCTTGGTTCAGCACAGAAGACACCAGTTTGGATGATAATTACTACCATTCAGCCGTGTGATTTTGAGCATGGTGTCAAAGTCTGTACTTCAGTACAGAAGTTCTACCACTGTGAGCTAGGATCCATTAGAACCTTTCTAAGAAGGTGACCAACTTCTGGTTTCTGAACTAAAATGGGAGTCTCTAAATTAAAAGCCCTGAAAATTTAAGGTTTCAAAGGGAACTAAGGCTGATCTTGTGTCACAAATTTAATGAAGAAAAAGAAACTGCTCTGATACTAATTCCAAGAACGATATGCTTAATATAAAGATACTAATTATTTTCTGGGGTTGTTTGTTTTTAAAATATGTCACAGGACAAAACCTTCTGCTGCCAACTAGAACTCCCATCTGTGCAGTGCTACAGAACCTCATGGAGTGCAGTCAGTGTGAGTTAGCTTTGCGGCTAATAGTCTGTTCATTTGGATCCTGTCTTCAGCACGCTGTATCAAATAACATGGATTTGTCCCTGAGTGAAAAGGTATGGCAAGGATGATGCTGAATTTTGCCAAGAGTAAATCTTAGAAGTATGCCAACTATTAACAAGTTTAGAGTAGTTACGTAAGAATTTGATAGCTGTGAGAGAGGCTTTTGCCATGACCTTTCAAAAATTAATACCACTTGATCAGATGTTGAGTCATTTTGTGAAAGGAGCTGATAGTTTCCTCCCTGTTCTTCATGGTCCTCTGTTTCTCTTTGCAAAGTATGTTCAGAACTAAACTTCTAGTCTCTGCAGGGAGGCCAGAAATAAAATGAATGTTAATAATAGTTTATTATGTTCTTTCACATTGTTTTATCATTGGTTAGTATGGGAAATGTTGCAAGTAGGATATTCAAGAAACAGTCCTCAGTGAAAAAGCACTTGGAAACATAAATCCTTTTTCTACCTAGAAGAGATCTTTATAAGACCTTAATTAAACCTGAAAATACAATTACTATAGTACCTTGTATTATGCTATAAATGACAAGAGAATTTGAAGGTTTAGAATTTATTTTTAACTGTGTGCTGTCTTTTTTTTTTTTTTTATGATAGCTACATGATGGCAATATGCTAGCTGAAACCAAAAGCTTTCTCATTGCTATGAAACAGAAGTGTACTTCAGTAATTATGACCACTATCCTGACCTTACTACACAAGGTAAGAATGCTCTGAAAAGGGTAAGAGTGAGCCCCTTCTGCTCTATCAAGAAAGATGCTACCCTCCTCATTGCAGAAGCCCATTCTGAAATTGTCATGTAGCCAAATGCCACAAACCCCACACATTCTGGAAAAATCACACACCTTGGAAAACCGTAGAGAAGGTGAAGGGAAGCGAAGGGACAATATTGCAGTGGTGGGAAGGGATTGGGTTCCACAGCCTCATGTCTCAATACCAGAACAGGGCGTGGGCTGGATGGCCTGACAGCATTGGCCTCTGCAATCCCAGCTGCCTTGCTTCTTACCGCAGCTGGAGCACATGTTTCTGAATAGCTTTTGAACTGACACCACATCGCTGGCAGCCACACATTGTAGCCCTGATGTATTTGAGCCTCTTGCAGACTATGGGTCTTCGATCATACACTAGTTGCTCTGCCTGAAAGGTTAGGTACAGTGGGAGCTTAATCTTTGTGGGATCCTTTAAGGACTCCTAAATTATAACAATGGCCTTTGTGATCTGTAGGTATTCTCTATCTCATTTTCAATCCTGGTTTCATTTTAGATTTGTAGACTACTTCTAGTTGAGGACAGTTTTTAAAAAAGTTATCTGTAAAACCTGCAATATACCGTCTTCTAAGGCAGTTTAGACTAAGGGAAGTTACTTTTAGACTGGCTTCAGTATATTTAGATTTTAAGTTCTAAAACCTGAAATGCATTTTTATTCTTTTTTTTTTCCCCTCTAACTTGAAGGTGGAATACACCTCTAAATTACCGAGTACTTTTCATGTGTTATACTTTATACAGAGACACCTATTAAAAGAAATTCCTAAAGTTTATACCTTGTTCTTTTTTTTCTTTTTTTCTTTTTTTTTTTTTTTTTTTTTTTTAATCCCTAAAACACAGGTATTCAACTGTCGTCTCATAGATCAGAACCTGGCATTGGGATATTGCACAATTTTGCCCAAGGAAGATATGTTCAATAAGCTGTGGGATGTCATAAACAATACATGGCAAAATTACAGAAAAGTTTTGGTAAATTCACAAGGCAATGTATTTCTTCAGAAAATATGAATGTTAAAGAGTTTCTTTAAAAAAGACGTCAGCAATATCATATGGAAGTGTGATAGATTGCCATTATTAAGGGTTTAACTGTTTCAACAAGTTCCTCATTTAGGGCACCACTGAGAGAGAAGCTACCTCTCTTTACTACAGTGTAAGATTGTACACAGGCAGTTGCTGTGAATACTTACCATGATCTAAATCTAAGTATTAGGTTATCTTATCATGACTTATTCCAAAGCTCGAAATTGTTTATTTTAGGTCCCACCATAATTTATACCTACATTATATTTTGGAGAAATTGTTCTCTGACAGCAGTCATCAAGAATGGAATGAATAAATAAATACATCTATTAAAATATAAAGGAAAGTGGGAAGTAAAGCTTAACAAAGAAATGGGGAGGAAGAGTAACATAAATTTGGAGAAAAGATGATGTCTAAAAAATACCTTTTATATTAGTTTCACGAGTACAATACTAACAAAACATTTTTGAGAAAGAAACTCAATTTTAAAGTAGATTTGAACTGCCAACTCAGGAGGTGGGGTAAGCCTGATACTACCTTCTGTGAGGTTTGTTTTCATTTTACACAGTTATGTGATCATCTATGAATTTTTTTATGTTCCTCTAAGGATTTAGACCTTAGGATTCCCAATTTTCAAACTATTTATTATACTTGTATTCACTTCCCTTCTCACTCCTTTTAGGCAGTAGCTCTGGTTGGAGCACAGCTTGCTAACCAATGTGGTGAAGCAGAAGAAAATAAAAAATTCCAAGAATTAGTTACTGATGCAGAATGGGGTATCCAACTCGGTAAACTTGGTGTAAGTTTGATTTTATTTTTTTTCTTTTTTTAATTATTTATCTTAGGGTTTTAGTAACTGATTAAATGTCAGTATATTTAGAGATGTATTGTAATTTTTAGACAGATTTCCCATTCAAATGTAAGGAAAGCTGGGGGGTGGTTTTGTTTTTAATTTTTCATTCTGCTTGTTGTCTTAAATAAACCTCAGAAACTGAGAAATGCAATAATTGAGGGTGCTGTAAAAGAACTTTTAAGTGCCTAAGTAGTATTTGGCACAGGGCATAGTCAGCAAATGCACTGCTTTTTGCTGCTTTAAAAATCTCCGGATTGAAACTAAAGAAAATGTAAGAGGTTAACTATATAAGGAAATAGTCTTGATATTGCCTAAATGACTTCTTTGGGAAGAAGATATAATGTTTATTTATCTGTAGATTTCTTTTGAGACTGTATTTAGACAACCACCAATAAGGAAGAAGGAACTCATAAGAACGCTGGTACAAAATCCAAAAGTAGACACAGATCTCATATTGAATTACTGCAGGTAATAATTGAAGCAAATAAATTGTATTTAATTATTGCTGTAATAATAACAATGCCTACTGAAATCTATTTTAATTTAAATAGATCCTAATTAATGTCATATGCAAATTGTTCCTTTTTTTTTTTTTTTATATTAATCACAACACATACTGGTCTCCTGGTGAATTTATTCACAAGGAGATAAGCACCTTGATGATACCAGAGGTCACAGAGAAAATAATATTCTGTCGTCTTCTAGTACTTTCATGCTGGACAGTGATGCCGCACTGCAGCTTTGCATTGAAACACTTCTTCTCCAGAATGCTAATACAAATCATGTTGAAGATGACTCTGCAGAATACAGCAAGAAGCAACCTCATTCCACATTACTAGCTAGAGCACTAGAAATAATTCCTCTACTGAAAAGCACAAAAGACCTGGTCACTAGCCTGAGTGGAATATTGTACAAGGTAAAAAATAAATTAAAAAAAAAAAAAAAAGACAAAACAGAAAAACCCATGCCAAAACAAGCAAAAAGAATCCCTGAAATATGCATCTAGTCTCAGATGTCACTTGAATGACAGATTAATAATTCCACAGAAATTTGAAAAGGTTATTTTTTTCTGGTTTTGCTAAAGAATGTAAATGTTAAGTTTCAGTTTTCTACATCTCTAGAACAAAAAAATAGAACAACATATCTAATTTTCTTTAAAGACAGGTAGAGTCTTTCTTCCCAACTTCCCTTAAAAACAACCAGAAAATAATCAAACAAAAAAGTCATTTCTAAATATCATAGCACACTGGAAATATTTCAAAGTGTATTAAAAATAGATAGGGGCAAAAAAATTTATATCTTGGGCTTTTTTGTTTGGTTGGGTTTTGGTTTTGAGCAGTTTTAGGGTTTGTTGGGTTTTTTCTTTTCATCACTTCGTATTTGGTCTTTCTGCAATATCCTGACAATTTTTTTAGGATTTAGGGCTATGAAATGGAAGTCTTTTCTTTTAGAGTATGTCATGATGCTTATACTGTTTCTTCAGTGTAATGTCAATATAATTGGTATTAAAATTGGAAAAAGTTAACTCAGTTATATGTTTTTATAAAGACAAATCATATAAGATCTTATAAACTAGTTCGTTATTTTAAACAGCTTGATCCTTATGACTATGAAACTATTGAAATTGTCCTGAAAGTGATACAAAATGCTGATGAAAAGAATACCAGTATCCAGCTGAATCAGGTATGTCCAAATACGTTGCTGTTACCTTGCTAATGGCATCTGTATTCTGTTTTGTCTATTTATTAGTGTAGCTAATCCAAGAGTCTGTTGAAATTAATTGAATTATTCTATCTACACAGCTCTCATTCACAGAATAGCATTCAAGAAATAGTCATCTCTAACTATTTCTCAGCAATGGCTTATAGCAGGGATAAAAACTCTACAGATACGTACCAACTCTGCCAAAAAAAACATATGCCTCCAGGACTTAGGCATGTTTACTGGGTGGGCAGAGACAAATATAGTAGTCTTGTAGCTTTTTTGCTTTTTCATTGTTTTTTTCATTTTCTTATTTCTTTTTCTTTCTTTCCCCCCCCCACCTAGGCTTTGAGCCTCCTCAAACATCTGGAATCTTATAAAAGAATTTCTCCACCTGTAGACCTAGAACACCAATATGTTTTAGAGCATGTGATTCCGTTATCTCCAGCTGCTCAAACCAGACTGCCCTTTCATCTGATATTCTTTAGAACTGCACAATGTTTCTGGAATATTATATGTACGTTCAGTATTTCTTATGGCTAGATATATGTATAATTCCATTTCTCTGCTATCTGTGAACTTTAAAGTTCTACAGTATATATTTTATATTAATTGTATTTCTTTATTAATGCAGTTTTCATCCCAAGTACTTCTGAAAGCACTTGTGCTCCCAAATTGCTACTGGTGAGGTAACTGGCTTTCAGTGGAGCTAAGGTGATATATACAATGCAGAATTGTGTCCTCAAATTCTTTTGTCAAGACCTGTCAAAGACCAAAGTAATCCATATATCCCACTTCCCAGGCCAGTATGGATAATTAAGATTATAGTCTTTCTCTCCCAATGGAGGTCTGCATCTAACAATGAACTGAAAGTGTTTAATTTCATAGAGAAAGCTGCAAGTGGACCGTGACACTATCATAGGCAGCTGTCTTTTTCCTTTCAGCTGCAGAGCTCAGTGAGGAATCCTTCCCAACACTTCTGTTGATTTCCAAACTAATGAAGGTAAAGTAGCATCTTGAAAGAATGTATTTCAAAATTATTCTTCCCGCCACCCAAAAAGAGCTTTTGTCTTTCTTTTGGCCTCACTACACAACTTCAGCTAATTCTTAATCTACTTTAATGTTTTTCTAGGTTTCACTGGATACTTTACACATGTCTGCAGCTCGACATGTCTTTGAAAAAAAGTTGAAACCAAAAATATTTGAAATGCGAAACGCTGGATATATATCAGTTGTTAACAAGGAAACAACTAAAACCGTGCAGATGATTCAGTCATATCTGCTGTCCATCATTAATCCAGAGTGGGCTGTAGCTATTGCTCACAAGATTGCACAAGAATTTCCAACAGGTAAGGTGCTATGTGATTCCTTGAGGGGTGAAATAATGGGAGGAGCAGAATAGGTTTGAGAAAATAATAGCTAGCCTGTGACCAAACATTTGTTCAGTATTATTGGATAAAACATGGGCAAATTTGAGAATAAAAATCTATTTGTCTTCTACATCCAATTTTGAACAGTAGGCTAGAACAACAGCCATTTTATAACAGCATCACTATTAAATCCTTTTTGCTCTTTTTTTAAGCCATGTTGTCTAGCTTAAAGTTTCTACATGTTCATACCATCTTCAGACAAGTTTTCCAGCAGAAGCACATATTTCAGCCAAATTAAAGCTAGCTTCTCTATTATCTGAATCCAAATGGGTAATATTTTTTTTGCTCTTCAGGCACAAGAGCTTTCCTAATATTTTAAATAGCTTCTAATTTTTTTTTTAATTCTTTGAAATAAAATAGATATACTGTAGAAAGGATTAATGAAAACTTACTTTTTTTACTTCCTTCCCCCCCCTTTTTTTTTTTCCTTTAAAAAAGGTCCTGACCAGATTCAGGCATTGAAATTCTGTCTCTATCTGGCTGAGAAATGGCTAAAGAATACTACAGCTAAGGTAATGGTAAACTGCTTGCAAGACTGTTGTTGTATAGTCAGGTACTTAGGTTAGTGTTTTGTCTTTTGGTGTTTTAGATAGTGGTGTGTGAATTGTACCATAACCAACCCTGATACAGAAAGTACTTTCTTTTGGGGAAGTGACTGTTTAAGTGACCCCTCAGAAGAACCCTCTGTCCAGTAACATTCTCCAGTTTACAACCTAGCAAAAATTAGGCTTACAGTTCTTGGAGGTTGGACAAAAAAAATACAGTTTTAAGGAAGAGTAATTTGTTCTTTCTCCTGTTGTGTGCGTTTTTCTTGCTGCAGGAAAATGAGTTGGAATCTGTTCCAGCTGTTAGATCAATAGCGTTATTAACTTTTGCTTTGAGCAAAAAGATTCTTTAGCTATTTGTAGTAGTATATATAAAGAAAGTCTGCTTTGACTTGATTCTCAGGCTCATGTTTACATGGTTGGTAGGGAAAGGTGAATAAGAATCTCAGCCTTGCTTATAAATATCAAGCTTACTATGGAGTCATTGAGACACAATGAACACTGAATAGTCCTCTGACACTTAGTCACATCTTTGAATAGAATTGTGCCAAAATTAAGCTGTAATTCTAGCAGCCAAGGCTTAATATTAAATCTTTTTTCTTCTCCATCTTAACTCAAAATGTCTTAATTTTACATACCGGTGCATGTGGTACATATTTTATTTGGTTTTTTCACAACATACCTTTGCCTACAATTTTTTTCAAAATATGTTTTCTTGCTAGAGCAGCATGGTTAATAGTGTCTTTTTACAGAAAAAATACCTGTAGATACAGATATGCAGACACATCTGAAGAACAGATCTTGCTACCCAGTTCACTGTTTTAGACTATAAAAAGTTAAGATGATTTTTCTATTGCTTTTGAGTAAAAGGATGTTGTTTTATATAAAACTGTGGTGTTTTGCTAAAGGATGAGTCACATGAAAAAGCCCAAGTCTTACAGAAGAAATTATATATGCAGTATAAGCGATCAGCAACAGAAAATGTTCTAATAACGCATAACTTGAACACTGGAGAGCATTTGAAGTCTATTGGGAAACCAGCAAATCTTATAATTTTACTATATGAACACCACAGTATAGACGAAAGAATCCAAAATCCAACTGGCAGAGACTATCCTGGTGAGTATCCATAATCTAGTTTCAAAGGAGCAAAAAGTTGTTCTTTAAAAGATGCTAAGCAAGATAATACTAGTTTGTAAATATATTGTCTCTACCTATTTATGTAGATATCCATATGGCAGCTAAGGAGATAGCAGAAATTAACGATTTGGATATGAACAAAATTTGGGATAAACTGCTGGATAAATGGCTGTGTCCAAGCATACTGCCCTCAGAAGTAAGTCATCACTGGAGACTTGTTTTTTTGGAGAAAAGTGGCCAATTACATAAAATATGTATATTTTTATCACTTGTTCAAAAGACTAATGTTATTTTGCACAATTTGCCTTTAGTACTCATGAATCTGTTTAAGGTGCATCTGAATTCTGAACACTAACAATTTCAATACCTTTCTAATATTGTTGCACACTACTGTCTCTAGTGAGAATGATTTGAAATGCTTTCCCTTCTCTGTACAGAGATTAAAATCTTATCTTTGGTGCTACAGTAAGGTTGTGTAGCCAGCCTAAAGGAGTAAAGGAGTTGTAAATACACTAGCCTCATCAAATACTGATTCGAGAATCAGAAAGAGAATGAATCCTCTCCTGTTGCAACTTAGCTAACAGAGAGTTAATTGCTGTCTATGCAGCGTACAGCTGGGTGAGAAAGGGCAGGGGGCAGGCATTACCTCTGCTTCAAAATGCCAGTTAGCAGGCTGAGGAATGGTGTTGACTGCCAAGCATACAGTTAAATAAAGGACGGACTGATAAATCCGGAATTCCTTTCCCTGGCTGCATTAGCAGGGGTGCCCAGCTTTTAAGACTGGGTTTAAGTAAGGATATGACCTAGCTACTTATCCAAACAATTTAGAAAACTCTCACAACTAGATTTTCATGTCTTTTTAAAGAAAACTCAAGAAATCTTTCCAGATGTACAGGAAGATGAAGAACTCCGAAGGTATGTGTGTTGTCTTGCATATAATATGGCAAATTATTGTTAACTTGCAAGTTTAACTATACCTGGCTTTTTCAAGAAACCTAACAGTGTGTATGATTCAGAACTCACTGTTGTGTTCTTATTTTTACTTTCTGGTGACATCAGTTTTGAATCATCAAATACTTCATTATGCAATGAAATGCCATTTGCAGTAACTTACCAATGTAAGTAAGTGCTTAAGAGTAGCTATTTGGAGGTTTTCTCCTCGTTTTCTATATCCTTGGAATCTCTTATCCTTAATCTCTTTTTGACAGTGAACTATATTTACATTTGAATGAATATTGATACATTGTATTTCAATAGCTACACTGTACTTGTCTTAAAAACAAATGCATTTTTGCAGAGTTATATATCTACTTCAGTCACGGCCAATGGATTATAGTTCAAGAATGCTTTTTGCAATTACAACATCTGCCACATCTGTAAGTTTCTAAATTCTTATTTTAGCTTGCTACTTATGAAATTTTTACCTCTTATTAAAATCAAGTGTTGTCTACTTAACTGTATGGGTTTCAGCCTAAGGCCTTTGTATCTGTGTTTTGGATAGAGCTCATACAGTATATAAACTATGTTTCTCTCCCCCACCTTTGGAGTGAAACTGTGGTGTTCATTGAATTTTGCTATCGACTGTCAAGAGCAGCCCTTAAACTCTGGGTTTTCTAAATTTAGTGTTGATATTATCCAAAAATAACTTCATTAAATGTCTTCTAGAATGTGCTTTAAGCTGGTGTAATACATTGGCTCACTTTGGGTGGAATTAAAGCAGAGTGGTAAAATTATTTTAGCAGAACCTTAACCTTCAGTCTTTCACACTTACTAAATGTGTTTCTGATACTATATATCACAAATATTTTTCTTGCCTGCATTAATAGTCTAGAAAACCACCTGGTTTAGCAGTGTTCTTTGAAGTTGACAAATATTTCAGCTGGTTAGTATAGAAGCTGAATGTGAACCAGTCTCTTATTTGGCATATATTTCCTCTAAATGAAGCAAAAAATCTTAGAAGGGATCATACTAGACATATATAACCCTCTTTCTAGTTGTTCAACCAATTGTTGTGATTTTTCACTGTGTTGTTTCCCCCCCCCCCCCTCTCAGCCGATTGGTGTTACTCAGCTGACATTTGCTCACAGGAGCAGAGCACTTAAGTGTCTGCTCTACTTGGCAGATACCAACACTGTGGAATCACTCTTCAAGAAACCCATTGAGAAAGTAAAGTAAGATGAATTTTCCTTAAGGTGTTCCTTAATAATGATGTTTTGTTGGTCTTTAACAGCCATTGGAAAAATATATATGATATTTGGAGAATTATTTTTTACTAATCATTTTTTGAGCTTTTAAAATCTATTTCTGAAGAGCATAATTAGATCTTTTAACTTCACTGTAATGCAGTCCAGTACATCACAGTCCTAATTTGTAAACCTGAAAGTAATATGACATCATGTGGAAAATATTTTGTTCCATTTGCTAGAGAAATAACCTATGCAAACTGAAGCATTTTCTCCTACCGATATATATATAGTGTTTTGTTCATCAGAGTTTGGAACTGGTCATCTTGCAAAGACAGTCCTCTGCAAAACTAAGGAACCAAAACCCCAGCAGAATAATATTTCATTGAAAATATCTATAGAACTAACTAGCCTAGAAAATATCTAGAATAGTTTATATGCTGGTAATCTGGAATTAGGGTCTTTTTAATTGAAAGTGATGTTTTCAGAGTACATCATACCAAATAGCTACATATGGGTTTCTGTAAATATGCAGTCTCTGTGCATGAATGAAATTTTAGTTGTAAGAGTTATAGTAACTGGTTTATCTTTAGAGATGATCCAAGCCATCCATCATTCTGGTGAATGAGGTTTCCCTAAGCAATTACCAGAAAGTTTTTTACTTCATTAAGATCTCCTTCATAAGTACAGTCTACGTAATTTTTTCTTTCTTTTTTTTTTTTTAAAAGCAACAGAAGAATACTTTTCCAATATTATCCTGAGCTTGATTATGTGAATTATAATGTAGTAATCACTGTAAATATCATTAACTCCTGGTTTTGGGGGGGACTTTTTTGCAGGTATTTTCTAAAATGCTGCGTTTATCTGGCAGAGTTTGAAATCTTGAACATTCCATATACTTATGAATCATTTCATAAGAGTCCTAAGGAAGGAATGATTAAAGGGCTATGGAAGAATCACAGCCATGAACCCACGGTATGATTTTTTTTAAATCCGTTATAATTTTTTGTTTGTTTGTTACACATAGTGTGAAATGTACACCTTTCTACATAGCACATGCATTTCTAAACAGATGTTGCTCCAATGTACTCCATCCTGTTCATACACAACTCATGATACATTACTCACGATACACGACTCACGATTATATTTAAAAATAGTAGCGAATATGCAGTTACCCCAAAGACTCTCCTCTTTCAGTGACCGAAAAAAACCCAACCTGTTGATGTGCTGACTACTGCCCATCACATAATTATTCCCTAGTACTTGCCCACCTTTGTGTACCCATACCTTGTCTCTTGTCTGGGAAGCAAGATCTTTGGTGCAGAAGCCTTTTTTTTTTTTTTTTTTTAAAGATGCTTGGACTCATAGCTCATACTTTAATATTAATTAAATATTAACAGAATACACCTTTAGAATAGCTGTTAGTTACCTATCTAATATGCCAGGGATAGATTTTAAGTTTTACTCTGCTTAGGAATTTGACAATTACTTTGTGTTACCAAGTATGTTTTGTAAGCAGCTAACTTAACACTGAAGACAAGGGCAGGTAAATGAGATTTCCAGGTAGGCAATAGTATGTGACAAAAAAAGTATACTATTCTCTTAAGGCTTCAATGGTAATACTTCTGATGTATAGCCACAAAATGGAAGTGATCTGTTCTTTAGTTCAAATATACACATGCTAGTCTAAAGTTTGAAAGTGACAGATTAAAAAAGCTTTAGCCTTCCTACAATTAGAAAATAAAGTGCTATCATGTATAGGTTGGTTTTTTGGTTTTGTTTTAATTCTCCTCACATGTGTAAAATAATTCTGAAAGTGGCTTGGTTGTGGCCTTTCAGGAGTTAAAGTAAGTCCTGGTAATGCTGTAAAAATCTAAAATTACGCTGGCAAGTAGTAAAGGTTTGATGATCATGAATGTATATTAAAATACAGTGTGTCAGGTTTGATGATCATGAATGTATATTAAAATACAGTGTGTCCTTGCCCTCCTTTAGGCTGTTAGACTGGTGACAGAACTTAGCCTAGAATACAAAGTATATGATTCCCAACTGTGGAATGGCCTCCTACAGAAACTCCTTGGTTTCAATATGGTAAGGAATTTTTAAGTATGAAGTTCTGCAGCGAGGTGAGAAAAAGGCTTTTTTTATCCACTGATTTCTAAAGAATGGGATAGATACATAAACTATAAACTTACTGTGAACAATTGTTCATCATTTACATGGTTACTTTGGGCTCTTAGATGCTGAACTTATGAAGCTTTGATGAATTTGTGTTTTAGCAGTACTGCTTGAGAATTTTGATCTTAAATTGTTCTAGTTTTATTTTTTTTAAAGGCACAAAGCCTTTCAGGTGGCAAGAGTAAATCCTATGATAATAAATTGAAAAATTTCTTCATCTTATAATTTTACAACATAATATGCATACTTTTGTGCGCAAATACACACATATGCACAAACTGTTCATATATGTTTATACTTATACACACACAGAAAAATATTACTCCTAAATTTTTTTCTTATGATAGTAATCCTGATTTTTGTCATTCAGAATCTTAATCGCCTCTGATTGTCAAACTTCATGTAATATTGCTACAGCCTAAGGAGGTAACAGATGTACGTGGCAATGCGGTTTTATCGGGGCAGGTATTGAACCTAGTTTTAATCTAATGAGATTTAGGTACTAATAGCAAAGAAGTTGGGATCATAAACTTTTCAGCACCAGTTGTATTAAGACTACCAGAAATCTTGGGTATTTACTGACACAACATATGTTGCTGCTGCTTGTGATAATTCAATTTACTAAACTATAAATCATATTTCCATATGCATCAGTTACTCCTCCCAAAGAAACACGGGTACCTTGAGGAATTGTAAGTTTGCATCCTGTAGGCAAGACAACAAGTATGATGCAGTTCTGTAGATTATCACCAAATCTTCAAAAACACTGTAGCGTTTTGTGAAAAAATTTTTTTCAGATTCAATACCTAAGAAGAGTTTTGTTAGCAATTACTGGGATTCATTCATTATGGGAGGTAAGCAAATATTCTGTGACTCCTCATCTTTTTCTTCACTTAACAGGAATTTAGCATCCTATTTGTTTGTGTGTGTATGTGTGTGTGTGTGAATGGCAGCCATCTATGCCATGAAGTGTTATGCATGAAGATACTCTTTTTGAATTATTATTTTGATGACAATGCAGTATGCAGATGAGCATCATTATTAATCACTGAAATAGCGTATTTTGCACTTTTGGTTCCTTCAGTAAACACTTGGAGGGTTTTGTAAAGTTGGACAGAATAATTTTGCCATCAGTCAAAATATGGCTAAATCTTAGACTATGAGATGAGGAAAGCAATGTTAGGCAATAACTCATGCAGGATAAAAAGAAAAGAAAATTGACAGGCTTCTTCCACCTACGGTGGGTCAAGGTGTTTGTGTGTGTTTACAAGTACGCTTAGTTACAACTGTGTTTGGCTGTTACTTTAAGACTTTGTTGTCAACAGATTCCCAACTTCAGTCGAGCTTGGCGAAGTATAGTTCTGTCACCATTTCTCACAGGTAGGATTGTTACTAGCTATCGTACTTGTATAGTAACTTGGTTATATATTGACTTTATCACGTTTTCTTTATTTCTTAGCTTCATGTCCACCAAGTCCTAAACAGTTAGAGGAATGTTGCGAGTGTTTTGTGATTCTGCTCAAGTAAGTAGATAGTACATCCCACATTTGTATTAGTTTGAGTGGGAATGCCTGTTTGTAATTTCTCGTCTAACAACCTGCCCTGGAACGTGCAAAGGAGCTTTGAACACGGGAGAGTCTGAGGCATGAGGAAGAACCTTTTGCCTCCTGCGGGAAGGACAGGATCAGGCCACATATCCAAACAGAAATTCTGTGCATGGCTGCACACTGTTCACAACATGTCCTGTAAGTCCGTACCTTGGCTGTTTAAACTCTACTGGGAACTGCTCTCTGAACTGGGGCTCAGAATCAGCAGCACAGACTGCTGAAAACCAGTTTATCTGTCCAGTCACCGTCCCCATGAGGAATATCTGTTCCTGTCCTGACATTTTTAAAGGACTCATGGTGAACCCTAAAAGTCCAGTTAATACCTTTCTTAGCCCCAAATATAGCACGTTTCCTAAAACATTAACACAGTATAAGAGACAGAGAATTTGTTTTCCCACAAAGAATAAATCTGACATGCCAAAAATCTAATGGCTGCGCATCTATAAATGTGGTTAACCTATGGTATTAATGTTCCAAAACATTCTGCATTGCCTTTACAATGTAAAAAAGCACAATAAATCATTATCTTATTCATCACAATGCTCTGACTTGCTCAAGAGAAGAATCTGAGCTCAGAGCGCCTGACTCAACCCAAAAGTTAGTTAGGAAATACTGGAAAGGGATCCAGCTGAAGAACATGCCTACACTACTGGGCGTATACATATGTACTAAAGCATTACTCTGGGCAGTTGGCCAACACTTCCCCTCAAAATAGGACCTTGGGTGTTTAGAAACTGGAGTTAGTTTTTTGGGTTTTTTTTCCCCAAGCTAGAAAATTGTCATGCATTTGTATTCTGTGAAACTTCCACTCACATAGCTTGGCCATTTCTGAAAATAAGATGAGGTAAAAAATGTATTGTTCTATCTGGCTTAAGAATCTCAATACAGTTTTGTTGACAGTATTAAGCCATCCAGTTATACATATCATAGCTGAGAACTTCACTCCTAATCTTCTTCTGAAGGTGTCCAGTTCTGGCTGACTTGGATGTCATTGGAATAGCTAAACAATATGCACAGTTAGACCTTCCAGCTTTTGCTTTGGGGTGCCTGTTGCTAATTCCTCAGTCTGAGAAGCGAGAGCAGCAAATTCAGGTAAATAATAAGTTTTGTGTTCTATCTGTGCAAGGGAAATATCTTTAAGTGTGTTATGTTCACCAGAAACTGTGAAAGATGGTGACTTGTAATTCCAGCTTATTTAAATACGTTACTGCTGACGGCTGCTTGGCATTTCGCACCCACAAAGGCTCTTGCTCTGAATTTGACCTTCTGAAAGGGGTCATGTGAACACTGCCTCTTGTTTTGTGCTTTTTTTTTTAAAAGCAAAACCAGCTAACTTAAAGTCATCCTCAGCACCTTTGTCATATGACTTTGCCTTACGACTTTGCGGATATTTTACGGGATCCCACCCATAAGACCCATGAAAAAAACTATAAAATCCAAGCCATAGGCATATTCCTGCCCGGGCAGCGTGAAGTTGATGATAACATATTTAATTGCTGAGGAGCTACTAGTGGGCTAGTTTCACAGCAGATTGTAAGTACTGAATCCTACTTCAGAAAAGTGTTGAGTGGAAAGCTCCTGACTTCTTAGAAAGGTGCTTGATATGCATTACAGCTTCTGATGTAAACCATTTGCCTTACATGCATAGCAAGGATATGGCTTTATCTTGACAGTTTCCTTTCTCATCTCATCTGTTTCCATTAATTTATGCTCTGCACTGTTCTCCCAGATGAAGCATTACAGGCTGTTCCCATATTTGTCATGAGCAAACTGGCACTAGTAAAGGCATCTTAAATTCTTAGAATTCCAGTCATTAAAATTAAGCCTAGAAAGACTTTCCCAAATTACAGCATTAGTGTAAGACATGTAGTCTGCTGGCAATGAGTCAAACACATCTGTAACAGCTACAGCAAAACACCCATTGAGAGTTAAAAGCAATGAGTACTACTCTTTCAGTCAAACTGCACAGTTCCTGGTTTGATAATTTCATGTTTGTACCTAGAATTTCAAAATATTAATTGTTCCTGAATAAATCAAATACTTGCTGTGAAGGGAGAGTTTCTAGTTTAATCGTTCACAGAATATTAAATTTATTTTTGCAAGGGTTTCTTATCGACATGTAACACTGAAACTGTGCTGCAACAAATAGATGAACACATGAACACTGGAGAAGTAGTGGCATTTGCTTCTCAGGTAAATAAAATTTTCTTCACTTGCCTTTGACTTAGAGATTTTTTGATACATAAGTGTACACAGAACCTTTTTTTCTTTCTCTCCTGATCTTGCCAAGCATTAGTTGACATAATGCACACTTCTAAAATATAGCAACATTTGCAGGGATTTTTGAATTTCTATTAATGTTGTGCATTAATTATTAATTATTAATGTTGTGCAACTGAAAAACTTCTTGTATGTACACACACAGTGCTGTGGTATAGGCTGCCCCTATTTGTAGGGCAGCATTGTTTGCAGCAGTACTACTTTAATTTCCTAAATAAACCTTTTAAGCAAAAAGGCTAAAGGGTTTATGAAACTGCACTCTCTCCTGCCTTGCCTTGGGCTGCCTTCCTAAGGGCAAGTTTCTTAATTCATTGCCCTATCTGAATCTGAGACTAGTCTTCATAAAATCTGCCATTTCACAGCACTAAAAAAAATATTTTCAAAAAATCCTGCTCTATGGGAGTCTGAGCTCTTTTCATTCAAAAGTAAAATTTTTTATCTTTAAAATATTAATACTTTTCCATTACTAAAACTTAAATCTACAGATTAGATCTTTGGTTTTGGACAGTATCATAAATGAGAAGCTATATGAAAAATTCTTGAAAACTAAGTATTTTCCACTGTTGAAGCAACAACTGATGAATACTCACCGAGTGAAAGAACTGGTGGATTATTTTGCCGAAAAGAACTGGTAAGTTAGTAAGACAGGTGATGCATGAATGATAACAATTACAGAAATTTAATCTCTCCTTTATTTTATTTTCACTTATTTGAAGTCGTGGAGATTTGCTAGTACTTAGTCTCCAAGAATTTTTAAAGTATTGCTAAGTTAATAAATAAAATAAAAATCTTACCTTACCACTTTGCATACTTAGAATAGAGTTTTATAGCGTCATGCAAGCCAAAGTAACAGCTTGTTGAGCCTCGACTGGCAAGCAGATCAAATGCAGTTAAAATAGGAGAAGTAACCTGACTGAAGAAACAAACGTTTTTGCTTTGAATCACTTCGCCTTACCTTCAGATGAATTCAGCTTAGCAGCATCATGGAGTCACAGCTTCAGCAATAAAAATACTCTGAAAAAATAAATGAACTGCCTGTACTCAAGACCTAGGAATTAGTGGTTTTGCTGCTAAGTTTTTCAGGAGTTAGAAATACCTCTTATGTTCCACTTAAATAAAACAAAGACTCTTGCCACTGAACCTACTGCAGGGCAGTTCTCAATCAGCAATCTATCAGTGACTCGCAGCACTGCTCATTGTGCACAGCTGCGAACTTTCACTTCAGACCCCAAATACTCAGTATTTCAAGTCACATTGTTACCAGTTATCCTGCAGTCAAAATGGGACAGGAACCAATAAATAACCATTTAATTTCTAGTATATATTGGGTTTATAAACAGCCACAGGTTAAATGCTAGGCTTGTTTTCCTCTACCAGGAAATGATAGGACCTGTCTGACTTCAAAAATGTAGGGTCATACCTTATTTTTATACTTCAGTGTATGTAGTCTAAATCCTTGGCTTTTTACAGAACTTGTTGACAAAGTTGATAAACTTTTGCCTCCTACAGCATTGATGATGCAACAGCCCTAATTCAAGAATATCAAGAGAAATGTGGAAATCCCATTTTGGTAGATACACCATCATCTGATCTTCTGAAGGTAAAACAAACCACTTCTGTACAACGTGCAGTATTTTCTCCTTTTTTTCTAAACTAAGACTTCACTCAACTTCTAGCAAAAATACTTGTTAGCCAATTAATTTTAGTAAAATACATTGTATATAATAAAATATACCTGTATTAATTCAAATAATTCATTTTACTTGCACCAAATCTGTGCCATGCTAAGCCTTACGCTTTCAAGTGCTTTCACAGGTCTTAGATTATATCCCATTTTCCTAAGTCCTATTAAAATTGTTCTCTTACCTTCCAGATGTATCTGAATGGACCAAAGGAGACCTGTGTACTACAATCGTCATCGATAAGGTCTTGATTTACCCTTTTCTTTTCTCCCTCTACTGGCAAGATGAGGGCCATGCATCGAGAAGGCTCATCCTGGTGAAGTGAACATTAAACTAAAACCTCAATGCTCTTTTACCAAAACCTACCCTGAGCTTTCCAAGTTTTTTAACTGTTCTAGGCTGTTTCTTCTCCATACTCTATCCTCATTGAAACAGTTTTGATTTACCGCAGAATTTCCTGTTTCTGTTCAACAGTAGTGTTCATATTCAGCACTTTGATTTTAGGAAGGATTGAAGTTTATTTGCTTTACTTCTGTTATTTCTCCATGTTTAAGTAAGTCTGCTGTCAGGATCGCTCTAAGATTTCATTCACACAAACATAACCTTCCATAATTGTGATAAACTTTTTTAAAATTGTAAGTGGTATACTTCATGTAAAATACACTTTGTAGACAAATTGTAATTTTAACTATAGTGAGCACAAATAAACAGACTTACATGTCAATTTTGGCCTTACAGTGTTCTAGAAACCTTTTTTAATTATGAAGTTGTCAGTAAATTGATCTTCCAGTCAGTCACTAACCTTCCTTGAATAACGTTTGCTAAGGTTTTCTTTTCAACTTTGTTCTTTCTGTATGTCTGCAGCAGGATAAAGCAATAGATGTATGTTTCACTGCATGAAGTAGCAGTTAGCCAGAGGTTCCCGAGATACCAGGCTGAAATGCTTGGTCTTCTAAGGTAAACAGGTTTATTTTGAATAGAAATAAGTTATTTAGTCAGCTTATGACACAGAAGTAAGGGTTCTAGCTGATCCCTTAAGCTCTATGGAAAACCATTAGTTTAACTCAAACCTTCAAGACAAATACTCCACAGCTTTTTGCACAGATACTGCACTGGAAAAAGTCATAATACAAAGGCCAACATCTGCAGAGGAAACAGGCCACCATTCTAAATGTTCTTCTGTAGGAGACAAATGATAAAACTCTGTTTTTAATGGAAAGTTAGCAGTCACAAGACATGGGAGCTGTTAAAATACATTCAGTCCCCTGCAGTCATGAGAACAGGAGAGCCAAAAGGTCCAGTATTCTTGAACAACTAATGGTTTAGTCTTCAGTAGTAGTACGAGTGTCATATGGAATTACATTATTTAAAACCTCTGTACATGGGAGCAAAGTGCCTATACATGTAGTGTCAGATATAAGCCATAAATAAAGGAAAGCCTCTCTTCACTGTTTATAGATTTAAAGAGACCATCATTCATTAAAGCATAGTGGTATTTGAAACTGCTTTGATTATAAAAAGACTAAAGCTAAATTTTCTACAGTGAATTTACTACTGTAAATGATGACTTAATTGTAATATTTTCAGAATCTATCAATCTATTTTAATCTTTTAACTTACTTGGGAATGTTGAGAAAATTAAATATCAACTGGATTCTGAAGCAAATGTAACATGGCCCCAGAGCCCTCAATCTTTTTTTTCAAGCCCTTTACGAGTATCCTTTAAAAGTAATTCACCAAACCAGAGCCTCAGGCATTTTAAAATCAACTACAACTGCTGTATTGTTTCCCAACAACAGTTCATAAAGCTTAGTTTTTCTATGAAGTGGAGTTTATTACAACATTAAGGAACAGTATTTAAACAGTCATTTTAATGGAGTATTTTACAAATCAATTGATACAGAGAAAAGCAAACACAATGTTGTTTTAAAGTTATTATCAATAAGCTACATTGTTAAGCTGTTAGCAAGGAAGTGTAGTACTGTAAACTAGCAATCAAGTATTGTAGTAACTTGCAGTTCAGAATGAGATGGTAAAAATACCAGACAAGCAAAAACATTTTTAAGATTTTTTGTACTCAATTCTTTCTACTTTCACATCATCTCCAATTAGTTGATAGACATATGTAACTACTGTAGAAGCCTGGATATCCATCAGCACAAATGAAGGAATGATGTTACTGGAAAGAGAGGAAAAAATTTATATTAATTGTGCATATATAATCACCTTTACAATGTTTTGCCACAACTTAACAGAAATACTCTAAGAAAAATGGATGTGGATTTTGTAAGCACAGTACGTCAGATCTGAAGCTTTAAGTATTTCACTCACATCTGTTTCAGTCAAGGAGATTTAGCAAGTACTATCAACCACTCCTCTCCCCCACGTTTAGAATGCAAACATTAACCTTCATAATGAGTTTTGTAGTTCAGTTTTGTTATCAAAAAGAAAATCCCCACAGATACTTCCCATACTTCACTTACTTCTCTAAGGCATGATAGGCTCCTGTAGCTGATCCTGGATTGATATAGAACTTGTTTTCATGTTCAAATGCCTCAAATTTGTGTGTATGTCCTGAAATTAGGATGTCCACATCAAATTGCCTTTGTAGCAGTGCCAGGCTGGCCATGTCACCCCAAGGAATAACCTGATGGCCATGAATCAACCCAATTTTGAACTGTCCAACAGTTACAACTTTCTGTTCAGGATAATTCAGGTTCTAAAAACAAAAAAACCACACAGAGATTAGATGTACAGATTTATATTTAAAAACAATTCTGTGCAACACCAAGAAGAGAGGGGGAAAGCTTATAGAAATATTCAATGTCATTTGTCCTACTGCTACAAAATGTGAGCTATAAAGCTGCTTTTATGAACACTGTGGAGAATGTGGTAGGATGCAAGGGACTTAAAAGATCTGACAACAGCAGGTCCTGTTTGCTGAAGTCCTAGGCATAGCCAAGTATGCAAATTACTTTTATTCATACTGATGACAGATGAGAACTTACTGTGCAATTCACATTATTGATTGTAACCCCAGCTCTTTTTGCCCAGTTTGCTTTTTACGTGCTCTTAGTACTACATAACCTCAGTTTGCCCACTTTTACTTAAATTACAAATAACCCAAATGTTGCCTTTTACATAAAAGATGCACAAAAAAGTGTCATTATCAAGAGAGGACACTACCTCATCAAAGTCCCCTCTGACAACATGAACATCCCCAGCCAGAGTCTTGAGGTAGTCATAAGTGTCCTTGGTGCAGAGGTTTCCTGTGCAGAGGATGTGTTGGATCTTTCCCGGAACCAGCAGTTTTTTGAATTTGGCTGGGAGACTGTTGCATCGATGTGGAATGTGAAGATCTCCTAATACTAACACCAACTTATCAGGTGTCATGACAGGAAAGAAAGATCGTTACAGATACTTATTAAGACAAGAATCATTAGGAAACAGAAAGCATTGCAATGTTTTCTTCAGTTTCATAACTTTGCATTTTGATGTAAAAGCTACTAAAATAAGAATGAAATGGTGATGGAATATTGCTATATTGAGGGAAAACAAGGGCCCTTACTAATGTAGAGCATTATCCAGAGGAGGGCCTTAAAAGCAGAACAGTCTACAGATTTATTTTTTTATTTTGTTGCTGAAAGCCATTGCAAGGTCTAACAACAGAAATGCGTTACTACTTGATGTATTTTACACAATTTTGGGAACTACCCTAAACTATCCCACTTTTTTTTTTTTTCTGCTTAAACATCCAAAAAAAAATAACATAGGACATCTCTAGTACATGTTCTCAAGCACAGACCTGGCTAAACTGTGGCCACTTCCCTTTAAAACTCTTCATCCAAGTTTGTTTCTACTTTAACTAACTGTTTTCTTCCTTATCAAAAAAAAAAAAAAAAAAAAAGAAAAAAAAGAAAAAAGAAAAAGCAGCACATTTGCAACATGTGTTAATAGCTGACCAGAATAGGAAGCTTGTTCAGGGTCCGTATTGTAGGAACCACTGAACAACAGCATAATAATAACAGTTTAAAAAAACACAACAAAAAACAATAAAAAAAAGGGGGGGGGCACTGCAGAGAAGATAAGCCAGACTACTGCACAGTGGTTCTATTACCAGTTCTATATATTCTTAATTTCAGTACAATAGATGCAAGGTGAAAACAAATTTAACAGGGGCTTCAAAATTAATGATTCAGATGAGGTAAGACTGTAGTTTAATATCACAGGCTTTAAATCTGCGAATAAAGAAATAATTAATGTGAGCAACACAGCAATAAATTAATTATGCAAAAAGGGCAGGAAAAGCTCTATAAAGCATGGGTTGTTATGCCACTACACTGTAAAAACACTGGATCTAGAGACAGTCATCCCTGTTAACTTGATTAATAGCTCCATTTTAAAAAGAGACAGTTTATCTTCCAACCATAATGCTTTGTTAGTAAGACAGTTCCTAAAATGACAGCCATCAAATGCGTTTGTAAAAGACACGGCCCAGACAGATATATCTAAAAGCAGTAGTGACTATGCTAAAAAATTACCTTTTTTAATAGTTGCTTTTAAAATTTTTAGGCCGTGCAGCTATCTTCATGCTAACAGTCATCAAAAAAGGCAGAGGAAAGTTGGGTGGGGTTTTTGTTTGGTTTGGGGGGTGGGTTTCTTTGGTTGGTTGGTTTTTGGTTTTTTTTAGATTAAGAACATCTCAGTGCCATCATCAAAGCCATGCATCTTTGGAGAACAGATGGTTGAAAGTATCAGTAAAGCAATACAAGAGTTTTTTAATCAAGGAGCTACCATTTTAAAACTAACCCAGGAGAGGGAAAAGACACATTTTTGATGGTCTTTCAAGAGTTCCCAGTGAAAAATATCCTTACTAGCATCAGTCTAGAGACGATACACCTGAATGCAAGTAAAAAATGGGTAACAAGCAATTTTGATTATTAAAGTGGCAATAGATAGATTCTCTTTGTGACACTTAAGGGGCTTAGACATGCAACACTAGTTATGTATTTAAGGTTTAATAAAATTATACTGCCACTTAAAACAGATAACCCCACTGAAGTCAGCCGAGTGTGTGCTTTCAACCAAGATCGCTTCCTTTGCTGGCAAACTGGCAGGCCCCATATTTTCCCCCAAATCACGTCTGAGCTCCCATTAACTAAAAGAAAAGCTTGGCAAGCTACAATAACAATTAAAAGCACTGAAGTGTGTTTAATAATCACAGGTATCTGCAACATAAAATAGTGGCAAAGAATGTTACAACATCTAGCTTTTACTAGGAATTTAGGTGCAATCCTGAGCGTGGCTTGAACAGCAGCCCCCAATTCATTTGTACCGTCTGACGTTCATATCATCTAGTAACATTAACAAGCCCTTACCACCGGTGTTAGCAACAGCCAAGAGGAGTAAACTTACTCTGTGCCCAGCCTTATTGGAATGGAGAAGTTGATTGCAGACAGGGGGGAATGAAAAACAGGGCGAAACATGATCAATGTTAAACAAAAGAAAGCAACAGAAAAGAAAATATAGCCAAATGAATAGGCAAATAATAATTAATGGATTGTTGGTGTTATGAGAGAAGCGTTAAAAAAAAAAAAACATATATATATATATATATATAAAACCGGCTCCTTCGCGCGGCCCCCGGCAGCTCTCCCGCCGCTGACAGCCCCTCAGCACGGCCTCCTCACCACCGGCGGGCCCTCACCTCCTCTCCGCGCTCCCCTCCCGCCCCTCCCTCTACCTCAGCTGGGCATTAGGCGGATTTTTGGGCGGCGACTGACACAAAACGTTCCCCAAGCGCACGTTCAGCACGGCCGCCGGCCGGGGATCGCCCTCCCGCCGCACCGCGGGGGCCCCGCGCCCACCAGGCCCGACGGACTGCGGCCGGAGGAAAACGAGCCTAATGCCCTCCGGCGCGGCGGGGGAGAGGGGCCCGGGGGTGGGAGACGGGGCGGCCCCGCCGCTCACCATCCTGCTCGGCGCCGCGCTCCCTCACACCAGCCGCTGCGGCTCCTCCCGGAAGCCAGGCCGGCGCCAACCACCCCGCTACGGCGCCTCCGAAGGGCCAACCTAGCCCGAAACGCGTTTCTCCGCAGCTATTCCCCCCTCCCCCGGAGAGACATCCGGGTCTCCGAAGAGCACTTGACCCCACCCCTCGCCCGCGGAGGTGGGGAGTTCCCGCTTTTTCTGCAGTCGTCGTGTGAGGGGAAGGGCGCGGTGGAGGCGAGGGCTTGGCAGCCGGTCATGAAGTGTGTCATTGCGGGGGCTCATCTCAGAGGTACCCGTGGCCCCAGGGGAGGCAGAAAGCCTGGGACAGAGGGGTCTGTGTGGAAGAAACAGGCGCTCCAGAGTGGGGCTGCCTCAGGGCAGTCCAGCTCAGCAGGGCCAGCGGCCATGGGGATGTGTAACTGGCCTGCTGTCACCCTGGGGTCCCTGGCACTGCCCTCAGCAGGCTTCCCCGTGGGGCCTTTCAGGCTGTGCAGAGTGGGACACGAAGCACTTGGAGCTGCAGGCAGCCCCGCTGCAGTCACAGCAGAGCTGAGGAGCTGCCTTTTCCTCATCCCCAGAAGGACAAAAGCATTTTTGTGGGGTAGTGTGCAGCCTCCTAAGATTGTTCAGATTAGAGAGTAGAGGCCTGGATTTGTGGTACTTACTGGTGGAGAATTCATTGCTTAGCTGGGTGCCTCCCTGTGCACGCCGTTCTACTTCCAGAGGCCCAACTAAACCTCCTGTGCACAGCATTTCATGCAAAGGGCTGTTGTGCCAGTGCCAGGGTGGGCAGAGGCAAATTTTGAGACCCACTGCTGCTTTGTTCTGTGTTTCTTAGGGCTACATCTTTACAGACGCCCAACCGCTTACCACTTGCACAAACTTGTTGCCATCTACAAAATGTAATTTCTAACCTTGGTGGTGTTTTGTCCAATTAGATTGAATTAATTCGTGGTGACATAGGTCATGCCAGTTGCTGCAAAGGGACAGATGACATTTGAGGTGCGCCTCGTTGGAGGCAGCTTTCGGAGACATCAAGGTGTTTGTGCTACTAAAAGGAAAGAGTAATGTTTTCCACCGTACCATCGGTTTTCTTTGAAACATGTAGGAAATTTGTAATGTTTCCTCTTAAATTATTCTGGAGAAAATACAGTATAACTTTTTTTTTAACTTTGCATATTGCACTGTTTTCTTTCCCTGCTAGTGTTTGGAAGAGCAATACATGCCATAGCACGTATTAGTGATGAATTTTCGTTTGACCCCATAGAAAAAGGTGTAAGTGAATTTGATTTATTGTAATTTGAAAATCTTTCTCAGAAGCGTAGTATTTATGTTGTTGGATATTGTGTTGTTTTCCTACAGGTACCCTTCAGTCTGAGCTATGTTTTCTCTCAGCTTCCTCCACTTTCAATATGGACAAATGCCATATTTTCTTTAATTGTAATTATGCAGATTACATTATGGAAGATTCATTCCTACTCTGCCCCTAGTATTCTTTGATTTTTTGTTACCCAAGCTGAAGCTTGTCCAGGACATCTGGATTAATACCAAGGGTTTTATTTCTGTTGTCATGGGTCAAAAGGTTTATGTTTTGTACCACATCAGAAGCTGCCTCTAAACAACGTGTTTTTGTGACGGTATGACTCAACAGGAAGAATGCATCCATTAATATGCCTCTGATTAATCAAACACCATTTCCAGCAGAATTAGGGTTTTCTCTAGAGGTTTCTTAGTTAAAAGCAATCAACTCTCCTTAACTTGCTGGGAGGCTGGAAAATCAGAAGTGGAGATAATTTCTTTTTATACCTGAAGAATTTTTGAAGTGCTAGTAGTAGTGTCTTTCCTCATTTGTACCTATCATGTGGATGGGTGTACAGGAAGATTGTTTTAGAATAAACTCCAGTCCTCCAAATGCCTCAAATGCAAGCTGAGCTGTAAGTATTTGGGTTACTCACACTTCAGGGCCACTTAAATGTCCATAGATTGGATTCCTATGCCTGTATTATACCAGTGACTTCTGACCAGTAATAATGAAGGTGCTAAGTTTGAACACGATTGTATCCATAACGCATCTATATTTATTTTGAGAGGTACACATTTAAAGGTTTTGTGGTTTAGGTATGGTACTAAAGCACAGAGATGGCTTTTTTGTTAAAGGTTTGATATGAAATAGTTTTGAGTTAGTAAATTATTTTACTTATATTTTCAGCTTGCCTTAAGATCAGTAAATTCTTCAAGGTCAGCATATGCATATGTCTTCTTCTCATCTATGTTTTTTCAACATTACTGCTGGACAGCTGTGTCTCAACCATGTCAGAAGGAAAAACAGTTATCCCTCCCATGTAAATTGATAATTAAGGTACATTTTAATGGATTGTTATGCACAGCTTTGTAAGCAGCAAATTAGCCCAATTTCCAAATGAAATTATAGGGGGAGGCTCATAGAGGCATGTGGATGGCTCTAAACTCAAGCGCTTCGGAGCGATTCTGCAAAAGAGAGCATTAGTATTTAATTATGTTTAGAAGTTGTACCTCCTGAGCTGTGCCCTGTGGTTCCCAAAGTCTGAACCAGCTAAATCTTGGGGTGAAGGAATACCACATTTCTGCCTCTGGAGTGTTTCTCCTGTAGCCTTCAAAACCAGTATGAGCCAGGAGAGCTTTGACCAGTTGTTTAGCAAACAGATCTGTTGGCCATGTATTGGAATAGCGGGTGAGGATGGCAAGGATCAGTATCGGCTGCCTCAGTGTCTGCTTACAAAGCAGTTTGGGGAAGCCATAAAAGCAGGAGCTTGAGATAAACTGTACGAAACTAGGGAAATAATATTGCAAAACTGCTTGGTGAATAACCTCTGCACTGGTTTTTATTTTACTTTTTTTACAGTCAGTTCTTCCTGTATTTAGATGTGTAAATGTGCTGGAAAGGAATGTAGAGAAATGCAGCATTTGTACAAATATTAATGATCATCACATAACTTTTCAGCTCCTCTGCAAATACGGTAGGTTACACATAAAGTGACTTTACAGAAACTGAAGCAGTTTAAAACAGCAGGGCAACACAATATTTAGTGTAATTAACTGAATGTTACCGATGGAATATTATACCAAACACTATTACGCCAAACACTTTCAGCCTCTTCACATCATAATTTATATTTATCATGTGCATCACCTTGTTAAAATGAAGTTATAACAGGCTTTATCAGATGAACGTTCTTCACTTCAGTAGTTACTGCATGATATGTATTAATTGTCAGCCTAATGCTTACAACATTTAGAATTAGGCTGGAGTAAATTCTGAAAAAAAACCCACATTATGGAAAGGGAGGGAAATCCTGTTTTGGCAGGTTTGAACTAGAGGATTTACTGGGTCTTTCCACTTCTAATACTTGCAGTTCTTCAACACGGTAACAGGTCTGACATCCTTAGTCCAGCAGAACACCAGGTATATTCATCGGCATTAGTCTTTGCCAAACTCATAAAGAACCATCATCTATCAACATAGCTTGCTGAGCTGTGCTGTGTAATAGGCAGTGAATTATCTTATTAAAAATCTAGCTTGTATTACTAATAATGAGATGATATATTAAGTCTCAAGACAATTAAGCTCTCTTAGCTCATGCTTATCTAGAAACACATTGAGATCTGTAGGGTTTGCCTTTTGTATTCCACCACCATTTATATTGTTATACCAGTTAAATATTGAAGCCTTTTTTTCCCCTGCATTTGTTGCACTTGTTGCTGTTCACTTATTTCTTGTGGATTCTTAAAAAACTCAGATCCTGGAGGGGCATAACTAATAGGGTGAAGGAAGTCTTAGATGGCAGGTTAATTCAGTTTTCTATTTGTGGGTGAGTTATTTCCATGTAGCTAGAGTAAGTTGCTTGGTTACTTTCTCCATTGAGATTTCCTGAAAGAACAATTAATACTGAAAAAACATTTAAAATTACAGACCAGTATTGATTTTTGTTCATATGCTTTATACTTAGGTGTTGTAAAAACATATAATCTGACGTGTCAAGAATGTGATCCATTGCAGGCTGTTTTTGCAAAGCACATGTGTCCAAACATACTTAAAGTCCACCCCAGGTAATGAATACAAAAATAGTTTTTCTGAGGAGAAAAAAAAACCCAAACAATCATACAGGCAGCAATACTGCTCTCATAGTCATTAACATAGTGAAAATCTAATTAGGGCACAGTAAAAAATGGCAAATTCCTAAATCCTGTATCCTAGTGCTTGATTTTTCACTTTACAACTTAAGAGATCATTCTGCCATTAATCCTACTCAGTCTAACCTTGAAAAGTGTGAAATGTATAATTTGAATTCACACCTTTGAGCAACTTCTGCCTATGACAAATAAAGTAGTGCTTTAATTTTATAGGCGAAGAGTCCAGTGGTAAAAGTACAATTTTTTTAATGTGATAAGGCAAAGTTCTGCTTTGAAAAGCAGCTCCTGGAAGAATCCAAGATTTGGCTTGTCATTGCAAGCAAAGGCAAAGAACAGTTAGACTGTGCTTTTCCTGACAGCATTTCTATTAAAAGTGTTTCTTGTGCACAGGAGCTCTTGTCACAATAATCAACCATTAAAGCATTAAAGGTGTTTAAAGGTATCACTGTATAGATACTATGTCTTGTGTTTAGAAAAAGATTATGCAACTTCTAAAACTGCAAGCTTTGGAATAAAGAGTATAGAATGCCAAGGTTTGCTCAGAATTGTGATACATACATAAAGAAAAGTAGCAGCAATCTATATATGTGTAAGATTGATTTGGCAGCATACACAGGCATTAAATATAAACAAATTTGCTTTTGTAATTACTGGTTGTATTTTTAGATTTCTTATGTACCTATTACTATACAAATCAATTAAAAGGATATAGCACACTTTAAGGGGTGCGCTTTTCAAAGGCAGTTTTTCAAACAGTATTGCCAAGTAACAATTTTAATTTCTAATGTGAGTAACAAATGCTAGCTAGTAATTTGTGGCAGGTAAAATAATTTTAATGTTGAATGACATTTTGTAGGCTGCTGGCTGATATAATGATTCACTTTCCGACCAGTCAAGAAGAAGTAACCTTGTCAGTTACTCCAATGAAAGTTTGTTTCAAGAGTTACACTGAGGAAGACACTGGTAAGGAAATGCAAAATATTAACAATATTGGGACTTCAAAGCGGGTGAACTAAAGGAACAATAACTATTGCAACATAAACAGAGAATGCATTTTATGGCTGTATGAGATTTTTAAGAGAGGGAACATATAGAGAGAGATTTTTAAGTCATACTGCCACCCTCTTGTTTTAATATATTTTAAGAAAGTATGTTTTTAATAACATTTTCCTGGTATCAGTGGCAGATACCAGACTCAGCAGCCAGTTGAAATAAATTATGCCACTTGCTGTAGGCTTAAACAGAGGTAATTACTGTGCTGCAAGAGCAGAAGCATGGCAACAGACAGGAAAAAGGAGGTAATTTTATGTTTTAAAAAGAAGTAGTTAAATCTGAACACCGTAATTATAGAATTGATATCATTACGGAGTGTATTTTAGTATAAGGGCAATACAGTGTGTTAGCTGGCCTAACGCTGTTACGCTACGTGCTGCCATTTTCAGATCTCCATCTGAGATGGAGAACAATCTAGATTCTTGGTGTGTGACTCAAACTAATTTTAAAGATATAATTGTGTTTCTGAAGTATAGGTTCTTGTATATCATATAATAAAGGGATGCTTTTCATGCTTGCTTGTGACCAAAGCTGAGGATAATGACCTAGAAAAAGATGACTGCCTAGAGCGTAGGGGTGGGGATTGTGCTGAGAACAGGCTAAAACAGTGGAGAGCAAGAAGGATTAAGTGGTGGAAACTGACTGGAGCAAAATGGGGAAGAAATTACTGAAAATAAAGACACTAAAAAGATTACATTTTGAATGACAAATTTTGTTATTTTAGAAACATACAAGTGTTATTGTAAGAAAGAAAGTGAAGAAAATAGGAGGTAAAAATTTAATGAGATACCAAAAATACAAACGGTCAAGGAGAAAAAGGAGGAATTACAAGCATTGTTCTTGTTGTGTAGCATGTGATGCAGTATACTGCCTGCAGCAAGTGTTCTGTATGCCCTGAAACAAAATGTGTCCTTTGAACATAACATCTGGTGATGGCTTGTGTTTTTCCACATTCAGGTTTAATTTTCAAAGAAAGCAATTACACCTTCTGCCTAGACTTGTTTTCATTTGCATGTGGTAGGCTCTGCCTTGCAGAAGCTGGCAGATGTGTTACAAGTATGTATTTCTAGAGTTTTAAGGAGGTTTACAAGAGTACATTTGAACAGGCAGTGGGGCCTTATTGAAGGCTGAGAGTCAAAAAAACCTCTTGAGCAGAGAAACAGAAGACTGGAACAGTTTGTAATACTTCGTTAGCAGCCTGGCTTTGGAAGAGAACTGGATAGGTGTGTACTGTTTAAGCTGCTGTAGAATTTTTCTGAATGCCTCTTGAGACCATAATGCATCATGGAAGTACCCTCTTGCTTTCTTCTCACATACCCAATAACAGCTACGGACTAATCTAATGATAACAAGCGACAATAGAACACCTGAAACTGAAGAGCCTATTTCCTGTTGCCACTTACGTATCAGGAAAAGATTATAATTTAAAACAAAGACCCTAAGTCCACCTTCATTGTCCTCTGATGATTGTCAGCACTTATGATTAATCTGTTAAAGTCATGCGGCATTTTGGTCTTCCTATCTATGCAACAATAAGCAGCCGGTAATACTATTTGTGATGAATGCCTGTCGACAAAGCAGCTTTGCAAGAATGACAGCAGGTATCAGCTTAGATTACACAGTGGAACATAAAATAGATTCTGTTAAAAGCCATTTAAATCTACATAATATACTGTAAATAAATAGAGGATTGTATTTTACTTAATTATGAAATAGATGAACTAAACATTTATTACTGTTAGTCACTATAAAAATACAATTATTTGTTCAAACAATGCTGATGTAAAAACCTCATGGTTATAATCATAGTTTTGTTGAGTTCAAACTTCACTCCTTTGAGTCCTTGGCTTGCTTGTTATTTTAAACAGATTTTTCGAAGACGATGCTTACTGAAATACAACTAAATCCAGATGAATTTGACTACTTTCAAGTTGGAGTAGATTCTGAAGTGACGTTTTGCCTTAAAGAATTGAGGGTAAAGTAATAATTTGTCTTGAAAATAAAACATTTCCCATTAATTTGCCTGACTTGCTCAGGACAACGCAGAATGGCCCTGGGAAGTGTTCCACCAGGCCTCCTGACCAGCCACAGTGTTTCACCAGCTGGTTGAGGATTAGCTTTGAAAACCAGGATCTTCAGGACACTGCGGACTCCCTCACAGTAGCATTTGAAAGGCAAGCGAAACATTTTTAAAACAACAAAAATGTAGTTTCAGTGCTGGGCAGACACACTATAACCGTACTGGAGAAAGCACCATGGCCACAGAAGTTCTCCATGCAGAAGCTCCTTTGGCAAAGCTCCAGGCAGGGAAGGCAAGAAACGTATTCTAGAAGCAGTAGACTTTTACCTTCTTTTTGCCACTAAACAACAGCTGGGATAAACTTATATTCTAATACTGATCTTCTGTTTTTAAAACAGCACTTAACCACCCACCCCTTCTTTTCAGGGACTACTAGCATTTTCAGAAGCTACCAGTGTTCCTGTCTCAATCCATTTTGACGTATCTGGAAAGTACGTTTTGGAACATACCCAACTAGAACTACTGCAGTTACAACTCTACAGTCAGTTTTTGTCTGCAGGTTACTCAATGAATATTTAACTGGAACAGTAAAATAGATCTTCATTTCATACCAAAAGCTGCATTTCTAATCCGCGATACAGGGTTAAGTAGTTTGTTATTATGCATAAAGTGTTTAACATAGGCACCAGCATTACTAAGCTAGCCATGCTCATTAGTATGAGCACCTACATAGAAGTTACCTGGATGCTTCAGGTTCTCAGTCTAATGCATGCAATTATTTTATTTAGTAGTCTAAAGAAACAATACATTTTCTGTTTAAAATATAATTTTAACAGTTACATATTTGAAACTATAATTTGACTAAGTATAATATTGTATAGCATTTACTCTTGGTGCATTTAAATCTGCAACAGGGAGCCATCTCATATTCTTCAGCAGCAAATATATTAGATTTTCAGCTTTTCACAGAGCCACTTTTTAATCTTTATGTATAGAATTGCATGAGCTGTATTTTCTCCTACAATATGTGTCATTATGCATGCCATCTTAGTCTCTGAATATCTGTGTTTAGACCAATTGCTTTCAGCATTGAAGATATGGTGCTGGAAGCCAGCTTCATTTTGGCTACCTTGTCTGACGTTGAAAAGGAGACAGCTTCCCAGCAGCCTCCTGACTTTTCACAGCTGCAGGAGAGGTGACAGTGGGCTTCAGGGGCGGGTGAGGGAGGCAGACTGCCTTAAGAGGATGAAAAATTGAAATTTGACATCTTCCAGCCAAGTCAGATTTAAGATGGAGAGGAAGCGATCTGCTCATTCTTGCAGGGTATTGGTAAGCATTGTACAGATCCTGGAGTCTTTGTTCATAGGAAAACTGTGAACTAGACCAAGTTCAGGAACATCTCGACATCATGTACAGCAACAGAACTTGGTGCAACAGTGAGCACTCCATGCTAGCTTCTGCTTTCCTTTATCTCTGCGGGGTTCTGTTGCAGTAGGAGGGGAAGGGAAGATACTTGTTAATAATCTGTTTGAAAGCCATGATGCTTTTCATTAACAGAAAATAAAGACATTCTAACAAAAAGACATAAAAGCCAGTTACTAACCTGACCTGCTCTCCCCAATCCAGCTTGAAGACCGGTATGGGTAAATCTGGGACAAATTCCATGGATAAAGACAGCAATCCAGAAGCAGTTGCTTCCAGAAAGCCACCGTGGGATGGAAGCGCACCAAACACAGAGCCAGCGAAACCTGTGAGTCTTCTGGCAAAACAAGAGATCAAAAGTATTCCCAGAATCATGATGAGAGAGGTGACAGGCATGGAAGGAACAGCCATGACTGAGACAGAGGGCCATGCAGTGCTGGGAGGAGAGGCAAGAGAGTCTCATTATCAGAAGGTAAGGAGACTCCCAATTGTATTTACAGTGGAATACCTCAGCTGGTATTTAGCAGAATGCTACGTGTAGCCTGGGGGTTACTGCATATTGATATTCAGTTCTGCACGTGGCGTTTCAGCAGAACTGGCTTTCACAGCAGCACAGCTGGCAAAAGAACACCACTACCACATTTAACTGTAATGCTGGAAATATTTGCAGGTGGCAGGTGTATTTTACTAGGAGACACTGTAAAGATTTTAAAGTGGCAAAAGCTTTAGAAATAACTAACCTCCAAATTCTGCATCATGTGGTTTCTTACTTCTGTAAATGTTGCATTTTCCAGTTTCATTCCTTATTCTTTGGAGCAGTTTCTTGTAAGGAGCAGGATGCCATCAGCCACACCTTCCATAGTTTAGCAACAGCTAGCGACACCGAAGAGGATTTTGGCAACGTGCAGAGCTCCCAAGTTCTCTAGTGACGTGAAGTGTTTGAATCCAAGTAAAGACTATCAGGGATTGCCTTGAAAGATAAAAGTGTGTTTGACGCAGTAATTGTGGAGCCATTTCTAGTTTTAGAAAGAAGTTTAATTGCAGTTCTTCAAGTTAGAACTCGACAGAAACTATTTGTATTCTGAGCTTGCGTGGTAAACTGCAGTTCACAAATACCTATTCAAGTCTGGAAAGTGGAAATTCTGCTCAAGTGGTGCCCGTTTCTTTTTTCTGCAAGAGCGATACACAAAAAGGACAAAACTCACCTCAATACTGAGTACTTTATCAGTTCCTGCTCTGTAAGTACAGATTAAGTGTTTATTCACTGTTTACGTTAACCACCACCCCGGGTCATTCTAAAACTGGGAGCTGCTGTCATCATGCAATATAAATTTAGGTCATGATTGACTAGGTTGAGGTTTGTGTACTATGTATTCTATAGGCAGACTGCTTTGGATGTTCAACTCTCAGTACATTCGCACTGGAGAATTCAAACTGCGTTACCACTTCAGGCAAATTAAGCTGCTGTTGTAAAGTTACAAGGGCTGGGAAAATAAACCCATCCACCCTGCCACAGCCAAACACATCATTGCTGTAGAATAGCCGGTATTTTCACGGAAAGTGTGTAGAAGTAGCATTTAACTGAATAACCAGAGGTGTTGTAAGTCACACTGGAATAAAATACCAGAATTTCCAGTCTTTGGTCAATTAAAAGATCGTTATTCTGTCTGCCAAACTGTTACAGATGAGTTTTATGGTGTCACTCTAATAGACCTTCTCTAAATGAGAGCCCAATACCCCAAGTATTGGTGGCTGTGCATCTCTGCGCCACCAATGACATCACTGCATTAACACAGTTTGTGCAATCAACTTTACTTTAAAAAACACATTTTAGTATAAATACTATATTTATTAAATATCTTTACAATTCATTTAAATGTATTTACAGAACTATTCCTGCATAAGTTATACCTCAGACATGAAATTCACATAATCGCCTCTTAGGTAAGCATAGATGATAGTCTCATTTTAACAACAAAAAAGCATCCTCATTAGATACAGACTCAGATTTGCTTCATTATTTCAGCTATCTTTGTAAGAAACTACTTCATGCAGTCAGTTTCTACACAATCAACTGAGTTTTCTCCCTGGAGAAAGGATGTCCATTACTGAGAGACAGAGATTCCATCACAAAATCCTTCACATCTCTGCCAGACCTTTGCCTCTCCCTTCTCCCTGACTCAGTCATAACTGGTCCCAAAATCTGTTTTTTTGTGTTTTGGTTTTTTTTTTTCAGCCATACCTTCTTCATAAACACAAAGAAAGTACATTTAGAGTAAAACTGTATGTTGCAGGTCTCCCAAAGATAGCCGTAAAAGTAGCAAGGAACCACAGAGGTTTTCCAATTCACCACATCTTAGCCCTGTATTACCCAAATACCTAGTAACGCTGCTGCAGAAATCCCAGCTCCTGCCAGTCCTGTGATGTTACGCAGTTACTGGTGTGTAAAACTCTTCCTTCAGGTGGCTGCTCCCGATAACACACACACACCCACCCTCTGCAGCAGCTGAAAGCCAACCTGTGCTCCACTCGCACACACTTCCATTTCACAGCACACCTTTCTTGTATGCCTCTCATGAATAGTCACAATAATCTAATTCCTAGCAAGTGTTACTGCTTCATGCATCATTTAAAATTATTTTGATAGTATGGGCCCTGTCATTTCCTTTTCCAAAAATTGGTTGTGCGCAGACAGCTTAAGTTCATAGGAAGAAATTAGGTTTGATATGTTGAGTGCACATCTTTTTAAAAAAAAACAAAACAAAAAAAAACAATCAAGCATGTGATAAAAATATCAATTCTTTATAATACAGTATTGCTTTATAAACAGATGGAAAAGCTATAAGCTTTACTGGTCTTTGGTGTGTCTGGTGAGGGATAAACTCATGATTTGCAAAACAAAATCCAAATTTGTTCTTTATTAAAAAAAGAAAAAAAAAATCACAACGTGATATGAGGCAAATGGCTTTGTTGATACTGCTCAGCTAAGAACGGCTTTAACAGAGCACCAGGCTCGGCGCAGTGCCGCCAGGCAGCACAGTTCAGCTCCAGAGAAGCCAGCCGAGTCTCTCTGCTAGCTCGGGGATTCCAGACCCCAGCCCAGCAGCGGTGGAGTACAGTGCACACAACACCTCCCGCAGGGGTAAGCACCATCGCTGTACTCATCTATCTGATCCGCATACATCTCCCAATGTACAGTTCTAGGAAAGGCGGGGGGGGGGGGGGGGGAGGATAATGAGGCCTGGGGATGAGCATGCTGAGAACGAGGGGTCAGACTGCAACACAGTCCAGGTCTGCAGGGGCATCATTTTAAGGTAAGTTCAAGGGAAAGAATCATTGATCAAATCTGCTCTAATCAAGAAGCATGACAGTGAATACTGGAGAATAAAATGTAAAGACACCCAGATTTGAGAGAGAAATGCCCCTCCCAAATGCTAGAAACAAAGCCCTATACTGCAGTGTGAATACATTCCTTCTAATGAGACAGCTAGACACAGCTTGTTCAATTTTAAAAAACAACAAGGACTGACAATTTGTGCAAAGTTATCCACCACTCACTGCTCCATGGATCGCAAAACTAATTAATTTTTCTTCATTAATATAATCCTCCCCATACCCTCACCAAAATAATATTTTGGTCAAGTTCGGGTAGTTAAGGCATTTTGACAAGTACTTACAAGGTGATTTAAAATAGATAGCTAACATTATGCCAATTTAGGAATAGCAGATAAATTACTGAAGAGCTTCCAAATTAATCACTCTTATTATAAATGAAATGCCTGTTACAAGCATGATGCATTGAAATATAGTAAAATGACATGTACATGGTACATGTTAAATGACCTTAAATAAAAGCTTAACATAGTTACGCAAATATACAGTACAAGTCCACAAAAATTCTTTAAACAAGTTGAGGTAACCTCAAACTTAAACAGTTTTAATACAATAAACCAGGTAGTAAAAATCTCCTTTTGAGAGCAGGTAAGATTACTTACTGACCAAGTTTAACTGCACTCACCTAAACAGCAACATTACCCGACTTTTTATATATAAAAACATGGCTTTAATTTATTTCTACATACTTTTCTACCAGCAAAAAAGTTAATGAAAAACTGACCAAAAATATATATATCTTTACAGCTATCAGCTTTTTGTATGAACCTCGGGAAAGAAAAAGGAAAGCTTGCTGGAACGGGGGGAACAAATGTAAGCTACTGTAATTCAAAAGGAAATGTAATATTGCAAAGTGGCTGTTAGATAACTGTAAACATCATTAAGGTTCATTCCGAAAACCCTAAACTTTAGTTACTGAAATGTAAGTTTTGCTGATTATTCATTAATAGTTTCCATTTATGCACTTAACTGCTGCTGCCACAGCATAAGCAAAGAGGTGCTTGTTTGAGAGTCAGAAAGATAAGGATCAACTGGACTTCAACTGGTGCAGCATATTCTGTTCTACACAAGCGAGAATGGCAATTACTAACATAAATCATGTTTCATTAACAACAGAATTATCTACCAAAAGTGAAGACGTTCAGAGTTGAGGATGATCTGTTCTTTGTGCAACCTCCCACTGTAGCATTTATGCCATATCAGCCCGCGCTGGTGAGATGGGTTAAAATGCTGAAAGGACCTCAACTTTGGCCAGCTCGGCTTTTTGAAACGGAGTTAAAATTTTTGTTTAAAAAAAAAAAAAATATTATCCACAGCCAAAACATCCAGATACCAGGCCCATTACAGACAAATGATCTGCAGAACTTTTAAGATCACAGTTAAGCACCTGAAATCACAAAACACATTTGCATCCATATAACTTGAACTAAGTATGGTTTTTGAAATTTTGTACTAGAAAAGGCTCCTAGGCTGACACCATGTATGGCAAGAGCAGAATGTTTACAGCAGTTATAAATCTCCTGAAAACTGGAGCTTAGAAACACGAAACCTCAGCTACCACTGTTACAAGACTATGCTTATGAAACTGTGTTCTGTAACATACCCTTTAATGAATAGTGAACGTTTCTAGTAAATAGAGTAATATGCCCTCTTGTAGAGGTTTTATCTACTGAATCTAGTTTGAAAGATGATAAACCAATCCTACTCCTTTGAAAGTAAGTCACATTTCAAATGCAGTAACAACGTGGGATTGATCCTCCCCCTTTTAAGGACAATGACTAAGCTCTGAAAAGACATGCTTCAAGCCTTGAGCTTCTTCATTTCTTGCTGGCAGACAGAGACCAGTGTACTACGAGAGTGGTTCTTAACAAGGACTTCAGTTGCATCTCAAGACAGGCAACGAGCTGGAAAACCAGCTGCTGAGATCAGCTGCGAAGGAAGAAAGCAATCCTGCCAGCAGGAAACCGTACGTGTGAAGCTAGGAGCTCGGGGATAACGAAAATGTCAGAAGCTGACACTCTGGGCAGATCAGTCTGTATACTCGGCTACAATAGAAAGAAGGACGGTGATGTCGTCTGGTTTTCCCCCTGTAATATAAGAAAAGTAAAATTATTTCTTCAAACCACAGTGGGTCATCTTCTTATAATCTGTGACATTCCCCCATGGAAAGCTCTTTAAAACAAAAAAAAGTTTAAACATTCAAAAACTTGTTTTGTGTAGGCACAAGAACTCTGCTCCCTCTACCTCCTTTCCAAAATGCAAATGAGGGTAGCAATGACATTTCACACAGCAAAAAAGCACTCTCCTTTTAATAGTTTGTGATCTCACTGTAGCTTAAAAGGAGTACAGAACCTTGAACATTGTTGTTAGCCAGTAGAGCAGAAAGCCCGGTTTTTAGCACACTATTTATTTATTTAATAAATGTACAAAAAACCTGACATTGTTTTGTTACAAGCAAGTGGCAACAAAGTCAGTATCTTCTCAGGAATTTCTACTGTAAATCAAACACCTCTTTAGCATCTTCTCCAGCACTATATTACGGCATCTCTTTCTAAAAGCTACTTAACGTTTTTAGTAGTCACTTTTCAAACCTCAACAGTTAGAGCAAGACACTCAAATCCTAGAGAAACGGCTCAGAGAAGAGGGATGGTGTTATGTAGGAAGTCAAACCAGTCCTTTGGACTCAGGAGATCTGCAGTTTCATTACTGAATGACTGAGGTCTGTAGCAACGCAGAGCCCAAGCTTTACAGCTATTGTCTCTACCCTTAGGAAAGATGCTTAAGGGTCTTGCAGAAAATCCTGTCCTCCTGATACAGAGATAGTGAGAACATCTTTACCAGCAGAATTTTATTTATTTATTTAAAAGAAGAAAGGGGGGGGGGGGGGAAGGGGTGGAAGGTGTTTGATAGGACTCTGAACTCTGCCAGGTGTTAGTATCTTTCTAGAGCACAGCAAGTAGAACCAACGGAGAGGTCAGGACAGGGATGCTAACGGTACAAGGATCAGAAATTTCAACCCCCCAAAAAAACCCTACCAAAGACTGAGCAGAATCTCAGCTAAAAACTTCAATAATAGAAGACCTTAAAAAAACAAGAACAAAACCACAAAAAACAACCCCCCCCACCCACACACACCCACCACCCACACACCCAAATCCAAGGAACAAATCAAGTACAGTTTCCCCAAGAGCCTGGAGAACTTGTATCAGGCAGGAATCCTGGGGCAGGAGTGTACATATTACATTTAAAAAAAAGTTTAAAAAAATCAGTTCTCTGCGTTCCAGCTGCTTCCCCACAGGAGGCTTCTGATCAGCCAGGGCTTGGGATGACCTACGTCAGGAGCTGGGGTCCTTGCCAAACCCAGCGCACTAGCTTGGTGCTCTACTGCCAACCGCATTTCTTAGCACTCTGTTCTATCAGATCTGGGAACAACAGAACTTCACTTTGCTTAAGATTTCTCAAAGATAGCAGGAGTGGGAGGAGGAGGAAAAAAAAAAAAAAAAAAAAAAAAGAGATCTTACCTCTCACATTCAATCCATTGTCACATGCAAACTGTGCAAACGGTGACATGTAAGTGGGATCATATGCCAGCTCGTGAGCTTGCTCAGCAATGCTTCTTGCAGTCTGCTGTATACTCTCATAGTTGGAGTTCTAAATTAATGAGAAAAAAAGTTTATTCTTGTAAGAAAGTCTACCCGTAGCCATTTTGCTGATGCATGTCAGTTTTAGAGATCCCTGACTGCTGGACCTCTCTCACAGATTTGGGCGCTAGTTGTCACCTTCACTTCCAAATGGAACCCTCACCATCTTTTAGGCTTTACGAATTTGGGTTAGAACTGCAAATCTTCACAACTGAAGTCCAGACCTCTATTCCCTACCAGCAGCTACAAGACTTGGTTCTGGAGGATTTGCAAAATTTAGAAACTTAGAAGGCTAATACTCAGAATAGACTAAACTGTCTCACCTGAGGGAAGCAGGATATTTGATAGCTACAGTAGCAGCTAACACTGGAAGAACCATCCTTCCCTCACAAAGTAGGCTCTGTTGAAGTAATTATGTTTTATCTTGAGTGGAAAATCTGACTTCTCTGACCCTCGTACCCAAATTGACAAGAGCACTCTTGGGGAGAAGGGGCAGTTTAAAAGTTAGATGAGAAAAAAATTTATTGAGCACGCACACACTTTCTACAGACTGCATTTTAAGTGCCATTTTTTTTCTGTTTCAGTAACTCTGCTGCTTTACTCCAAGCCTTTTCTTACTCAAACCAACATGAGATGACAACCACTGCTCTTTTTGTTTGTAACTATTTTAAAATGCCTTGCCATTTCAAGAGCCTTCCCCGCCGTTTGGGGAATTAGCAGGCATTTACATGATTAACTTTTGGCTGAACCTCACAGGGAACTTCAGTGCCTATCCCAAACACGCCAAAAGGTGGAGCTCAACTTTCTTCCACACAGGAATTCCATCTCCAGTGTCCACCCAGGCTAACCTTACCTCTGCGCAGCGAAAGGGAGGCAGGAGGACAGCAGACAGAGGTATGATCTGGCTATAGCATAAGTAACCGCCACATAGGTTAGCGGCCAGCCCACCAGGCCCTTCCAAACTATGACAGCACGCTGATACACCTTCAGTGCTGTCATTACCTTTGCTAACCAGATTAAAGCCTCTGTGACAGCTTGTGCTCTCTTTTTCCATTTCACAGCACAGCTTCTCTATTTCAGACCTGAATATTGCACTGAGAGTGATAGTGGGGAGTGCAGAGAGGGGGAAACACAAGGGTCTGCCTGATGCACAGAGGCCTGTCAGACATTTTGTCTGTAAGGACCCATTCTGTGTCTGACATCACCTCTCAGTTATGTAGCTGCAGGTAAGAGCAGGCAAATTTTTTTTTAAAACCACACTGTAACTCTGCATGTTAACCTTATTTGCATTTCATAACAAAATAGTTTCCTCAGGGAGGTTATACATATTGATATCTCCTAAGTATACTTTCCTTTCTATAAGTAAATAGCCTTAAGCTAAACGTTCTCATCCAAATTAAAATATTTTAATGTATTTTCACTATTTAAAAAGAACATTTGTGGTTGCTAACCTAGAGAAGTTGCCAGGGAAGTTTTTTTTACAGAACATTAAAGATTTTCAAGCACACACAACCCACAATTCAGACAGCCCGCACTACTTTAGAATTACTGTTTTATAACCCTTCAGAAAAGCTTCAAATTACTTTTAAGTGTACAGCTCACCCCCTCAAATAACCCAAGAGAGAATGCTGTATTTTCATGTATATCATCTACAACCTGCAAGTACAGATAAAATAAATTGTGTGAGCAGCTGGCCAAGGGCAGTGCCTGCTATTGAACATCTCGCCCTTCCTCCTCTCCCTCCCATCACTAGTTAGTGACTTGGTACCAGCTGCTACTCGGGAAATTTATGCCCAAACTGCTGCTTCTGGATTCAGCCTGGGTGCAGATCCAAGAGATGGCACTTTGGGGGTCAATGTTCCTTTCTATTGCTCACATGGGGTATTAACTGAAAAGTCTCTAAAAGGTAGCACTTTGGGGTGGGTCTTTTATATAAAATACAAAAGTTACATGCCTAAAAAGTAATAGTAGTAACTGTGACAGATAACCAGTGCAAAAGATGTGAGAGATTCAGAATACACGCACTTACCTTCAGCTTTTTTAACTCCTGCAGAATCATGTAGTCAGGCATGTTGTCAAACAGTCCATCTGTTGCAGTCAAAATAATGTCTCCAAGTTGGACATCAAAAGAAGTACTATCAGCAGCATCAGGGCTGTGAAGATGACAGATATGTTAAAGAAGAGGACTCCAGCTTTCACTAAGACACCAAGCAACGTCAAACCAGCACATCAACAGCTTTTGTAATTCACTACTGTTATGTGTTTTTCTGCAAAAGAAAGAAATAATCACTAACTGGAGCTTTTGCACCAGGATGGCTTGTCAAGAAAGCTACAACAGAAGAACTGTGATTGTAAACAGGTAATGTTCCAGCTATTACACAAAGGATTTGCATTTAAAATTCCCAGATGAACAATCCTGCAAACTAATCTGCTTCACAAGTGTATCTCCATGGAAACCATTAAGTAGGATGGCAGCTCAGGGCTTCCTTCTCACTCATCTTAAATATGTAAGAGAGCTATACTTGAAAGACAATTCATAACAGGAACGGCCGAAACACTTACGGATTCTCAATCACTTTCTAATGCAATGGAAGATGAAAGGTGTCTGAAATGGCTACCAGGAGACCATAGCCAGTTGGTCTACTTACGTCTAATACATTACACAATACCGAGAGGAGAAAACATCTATTTTGGCCATGAATATTGCTGCAAAATCTGATTCTCAGAAGCAGCATAATGACAAACGCTTCATTTTTAAAGATTCTTCAGGGGTCTTCAAAAGGAAGAAACTGCTGCATCCCATGCCATTTGGCTATGCCAAAAAGCAAGAGAGCTGCTTTGCTCAACGGATTTGTAGCTGCAGGAAAGCTAAGAGTTAAGATTGCCTGCGTAGTCCCATATATAGCCAAATTTAACATTTTACTGGGACAACAAATAAAAAAAAGTACTGGAGAAGCATTTAGACAACATCCATGAGTACTAATTAATGTCAAGAACCGTGCAGAAACTAGCCAGAAAGCTATAATCATGATTCAGAATTGAAGTGTGGAAGCTCATTTATCTTGCGCTTTCCTTATTGTGTGATGACTCAGATTACTCTGCTTTCCTGATTTCCGCTGGACATTATCAATTATCCCTGTGCTTGTTTTTTGTCTTCCCATGGATGACATAGAATCTCAGAAAAATTAAGATTTTTAGAGCTCTGGAATCTCAATCATTCATTTCATTTTAGTCTAATAAAGAGGTTAGATTATTTAAGGGTTCTAATTTCAGAGTTCTACCCTAGCTTCCTCTCTGCAGTCTTATGATGAAGTAATAAAACCACATGCAAGAATGATCAGGAGTTTCAACAATTTAACCAACATTTTAAAAAAGATCTATTTTGGCATTAAAGTCATAAACCTTACTGCATCAGCCTTGATATTTCATAGAATCATTTAGGTCAGAAAAGACCCCTGAGATCATCAAGTCCAAACCTTGTATCAAAAACTTAAGATGCCTATTGCATTCCCTGTATGCTATGGTCACTCTCTGAGGATCCCTTTATCATCTTCCTGTATTCAGAAGAGGGATATCGCTTTAATGAGCGTATAACCATTATTTGAGAGCTGTATTTTAATATATATTTGAAAGCTGATTTTTTTTTTTTTTTTTTTACTTTCTGGTGAGACTTCACGAAGTCAGAGGATGGATCAGCCTGACATTCTCAGAGAAAGACACAAGTACAAGTCTGTCTTTGAAACAACTAATTTCTGTGAACAGATTGTCCTTTCCTAATACTCTCATTTCCCAGCTCGGTGTTCCGCCAAACAGTTTTTTGTGCGTTTTGGTCAAATACAATATGCTGCGGGAAACACAGCTATTTGGAAACACAAGTTAGTCACATGTCCCTCTGCTCTATTCTTCAAGTACTTGCTACCTCACTGCCAAGATATCTAAATTAGCGTGCTCCAAACCAGTCTCAAGAGAGTACAGACAGGGACTGGGAACAAATGCTACTGGTAAGACAAGGCACTCATGCAGGATGACCGGCACATATACCAGCTGCAGTTTTATCACAGCAGCTTTATTGAGCAACGTCTTTCCACAAATCAGAACATGCCTAGTGCACACCACAGACTATGGGAATATCCCATCACCAATGAATAACCATTAGCCCAATAAATTCAGACTGTGCAACAGCATACAAAGTTTAAGTACAAGGTAAGAAATGTTCACATTACCTAAAGATGGGGAAGCAGGTAAAAGACCCTTTGATTGGATACATGCTTAAATCCCCACACACTATGCTGCACTATACAAAGAGCATCATGGCAGCGAAACTGCAACCTTTTGGGAGTTGATCACATACACAGATTAAAAATTTAAGATCCTCTCCCATCTTACCTGTCACTTAAGACAACTCCTTCTGCTTCTGGTGGAGCTATTGACAGTTGGAACGGAGTGTTGAAGTAATGCTGCTGCTCATCAGATCGATGTACTACTTCTCCTCCTCTGACTACCAAAAATCCAGAATCTCCCAAGTTGGCTGTATGTAAACGATGACTTGTTCTGTCCAGAACTACTATACAAGCTGTACTGCTTCCTGGAAAGAGAACATGGTAACTGGAGTCAGCCTTACAGAAATTGCTTATGCTTTCACCGATTTGATTCATAGTCCAATTATTCAAATATTTATCAAAGCTTACAAATCAGGAGAAATGGAAATACTCAATAATGCCAAAATTAATATACACTAAGATAGCAAAATGCTAGAAATCTTTGCAACACAAACTATGATTTTTGTATAGAACTAACTTTTCCTGCTTTGATCTTGGTAAACACATTATGCTGACAAATACCTGTTTTGTTCCACTTTATTTACAGTTTTCCATCCCAACATATGTCAGCACATTCTGCTATAGGACTGGATTTACAGAAGTCACATAAAATACTGAAATTCCAAAATCATTCAGATAATAGGATTCTAGTAGCATCCATACAATGCTGGGTGCTCTCCACACAGTTTCACTCATCAGCTGTAAATAAACCATGCCAAGTAAAGAACTGCTTGCAATTAAGTATTAGGTATTATTGCATTACTCTTGTCAGAACATTAAAATGCTTTTCTTCATAGTATGGCTCTGGAAAGCTATCTTCATGTTTAAAAAAATAATAATCCTGTCACATCTTCAGGATACTAACTTCACAAGTTTAAAGAAAACACGTTTCAGAGAGAAATACTATTTGATTAAAGTAAGACAGAACAGAAACATATCTACTTGTCAGCCATGCTCAGAACTATCCCAGCCATGCTTGAGGGCACTGAGGAATTCTTCATTCATTCACTGGGAAGTACCCACCAACTGTGTTTGGTTGCAAGCCACAAAAATAACTATATTGCAGAGATACCCATCCACAGACTAAGTCCTTCACAGCAAACAGCAATCACAATTTCTGCAAACAGGATAGCACAACCACCAAGAGAACCTTCATTCCTGAAGAGGGTGAAATACAGCTAAAGCATTTCTTCTTGACTTCTGCCTCTAACATAAGTCCCCGTATCACCAGCCAGTGAATAGTCTTCATCTTCTATCCTAATGTTCTTTCAGCAGAAGTTTCCAAGCACAGCTACATGTTGGACAGACCACAAGCTTTCAATGAGCTAAGCTTACAATAAGGCTTGCTAGTGCAGAAGTCCAGCTGGCTCTAGGCATTACCTATTCCAGATGTTTCCCTTCCTAATACAGGGAGTTCCCTGCAATACATTTGCACTTAATTTGTTCTCTAGTGAATATACAGGACCTTCTCCACTCTTACTGAATGGTAAGTCAAAGCAGTATCTTAGGAAAAATTCAGATTTTAGATGTGATAGCATCCAAGATTGTTCTGCAATACAAAAATAATGTTTAAATAAATGGCACAGTTTCCTCTCATTTCAGTTTTATTTTAAAATATTTGCTAGGTTCAATTCTGATGAACTAAGTATCAAGACTTAAAGCACAACAGCAAGAAAAAGTTCTTGCCTAGTGAACCCTCCTTAATGAAGTCCTCTCCCTTCGCTTTATTTTAAATAAACTCAAAATGCTCATTGCCGTGGTAATTCCAGGGGTTTATTTCTCCTTCTAAAAATACTGTTCTCTGTTAAAGGTGAAACACTAAGGATCATTAGTTTCAAATTCTAACTCTATTAGCAGAGTGTAACTACGAGGCCATGTGTGGAATGCAGATCTTGTGACTCAGCATATGTTGCTTTTCAGAATTCGAAAGGTCAAGCCAAGCAGGGCTGCATCCGTCTGCAAAGCCGTTGTGAGCACTCTCACCAGTGGCCCACTTTGTAGGTCACTTAGAGCTACATCTGCTTTGCACAAATAAGCACTATCAAACACAAAATCCTAATGTAATTACCGACCACTGCTATTTTAGTGATACTTAAGGTCACTTCTGAGGTTTGAACCTATTCTTTAGGCATATAATGCGAGAACATCTGTTCTGAAGCTCAGCAGACAAGTTAAATATAGCTTACACAGCACTCTTCTGGCACAGAAGTTTAAGGTCAGGTGAGAAGCACACGTATCGTGCACAGTAACACTTTCGTGGCGCATAAAAGGTCACATGCCCTTTAGAAAAGTATTCAATTTTCAAGGTTGTCAGTTGAGGTCAAATGTTGCCTCTCTATCTGCTCACCATTCCCAAGGCAGCTGGATGCCCTGTCTAATATCAAGTTTGACACAGAATATGCTAAGCATCTACTTTAGTTTGCTTTCAGAAAAATCTGTAATGAATCCCCCACAAAGAATTATAAAAATAATAAACAGTACCAGTGATTGTATGATATAAACTACTTAAGTCAACCAATTAGGTTTAAAGTTCATTGGACATAAAAGGCAACAGGAGCAGTAAGGCAAGGAATGAACAGAACTGCATCCACTTATCGTCAGAAAATATTTTTGCTTGCATAGCTTAAGTGAAAAGCCACAACCAACCATCAAGAGTTTTCAACGGAGAACAGTTATTTGTACATACATAACAGAGAGAATGAGTGCACACGTCATAACGTATTCTACTGCAGAACTCATTTTGCAAACTCTCTGCAAGCACTGGTGAATTACCACCCTTCACACATAAAGGCTGTTTGCCTTTATATATATATAAAAAAAAAAATATACACACACACACAAACATTCCCTGCATTACTGAATGAATCAAGACAGTTTTTAAACATACAAGAGAAAATAAGGATGCTACCAAGACAACTACATTTCTACCTTTTTTGGTTAATTAAGAGAAGATAACTGCCTGCAAATTTGTTGTAGAAGCTGACAACAGATTTAAGCAACCTTGACCAGATAACATACAACACAGATCCAATTTATATATTTTTGCTCTCTTACCAAGCAAAGGTACTTTGTTCTGCAGCAGCTCACAATAACCTGCGGTGAGAATCCCAACAGGATTGCTTGGTACAAACCGTCCTTCTTTTACTAAACGTTCACATGTTCGCATTAGAGTCCCTGAGAACTGAGAAGGGTCAACCCCATAGTCTCTCCAGCCACCTACACCATCTGCTACCCCTAGAAGAAAACAGAAAATGAGAGTTATATGAACAGAAATGGTTTCCAAAACAAGGTTTTTAATTTTTACCATCACTTAGGATATTCAGTAACTAAAAAAGTAGGACATAGCACCTGCTTAACAACATTTTTAATGACAAAAGATATTTCTAAGCATTTGTAAGAACTTCTGACATCAGCTCCTAGACAAATCTCTAAATATAATCTGAATTGCTGAAGAGAAGGCAAAAGTCTAACGCTGAGAACTCTATGAGGAGGCTGACTTCACTAGAGAACAAGTAATGGGGAATTTAGGGGGAAGAGGGGGATTCAATCACATTAACCTTTGATTAGTCCATTAAAAAGGAAGAAGAGTTTTTATGAATTTTAAATGTGAAGGTTGTTAAGAACTTAATGAGTACAGAAATTATAAAAAAACTCTTCCCTGCTATTCAGCGGCCCAAAGTTTTTTCTTAAGCTACTTGCTCATATGAAGAATAATCCTTTCTATTTGAATCCTTCCTAATTGGTAGAATTTCTGTAGAAACTAGGCTTCCATTTTAAAGGTGTATTCAAAAAAACATGTAACCAACACAATGCTGGGACCTGCCCCTTCCAAGGATAGTTTGCTGCTTACAGCTTCAGCCAAGCAAGAGAATGAAAACTGACTATGATCCAGCCAATTTTCATTCATTTATTCAAAACAACCCAAGTATCATAGAATTAAACAAATTCTGCCAAAGCTTGGGAAGCTTCTGAGCAACCACAGAGGCACATAGCAAAGACACACACAGAAAAGGGGGGCGGTCAGAGGGAGGTAAGCAGCAGATATGGTAGTCTACTGACCATTTGGCTGAAGTATTTTGAACTTCATCAGCTGGCCCTAACAACAGAAGTAAAATACTGTCTGAGATAAAAATATTTCTACTTGGAAATTTTTGCAAAAAATCTTTTTGATCCTCAGCATGTAAGGACTAACCATTTCAAGCTCAGGTTTCCATAACATATAAAGCTAAAATAGTATGTTCATGATAAAAACACGATGAGCCAATTTCGGAGCTCAGATTGTGCTGAAGAGCAACAGTCTCCTCAGAAAAAACGCTGCTATTGGCAAAGGCAGGAAAATTTGACTGAGAAGGTAAAACTAAGTTTGCCTCACCTACAAATGCCCTTCACATCAGACACCATCTGAAACTGAGATGGAAGGTTTAGAGCTGACCTTGGCACGAACTATAATCTGACAGGAGGTTATAGCCAGATTCTGAACAGCCTATCAACATTAATCAGATTTCTCCCAAAAATAGTGCACAACCTTTTAGACACCTGCTTTGTCCGTTTGCTTTCTTAGAAGAACGCTGTAGGAAGGCAGATCCCTGTATTCATCTCTTCAGACCAGACCCTGAGAAGAAGCCCATGCAAAAGCAACCCTGGCATTCTCAGAAATGCCTTTTCTGGTTTCTTCAAGAACAAACTAATCCTCTCTTTACAGGTCCCACAACTTCAGGTTAATACTGGATTAACCCTTTGCTTTCTGTTGCCATGCAGACAAGTCTAGAATAAGAGATTATTGAGAAAAAGTTCTAGATCTAGAACTTGAAATAGAAACCAAGTGACAGTTTGGACGATGACGCTTGCTTTACATGAGGTTATCAGAGGAGCGGCTTTTTTCACTTAAAGATGAACATAATCCACATGTACTTTTGTTAGCTGAATACAGCATTGCTTCACTGACAGCAGAGTTAATGCAATGAAAAGATGATGTTTGACAAGTACCGTCCAAAGCTTTTGGCTCCTAAGATGGCTACAAAACAAGCTCATCAGAAGTTACCGGAGCGCTCTCAAGTGATCATTAAACCATTTTTGCACTAGTCTTCTTGGGAAATATTTAAATAGAAACATCACAGCATTAGTATACAGTACAAGAAAGCCATCACAGCAAGCACCTGATAGGGTTAATTATCAAAAACGATTTCAATTTTCAAAGCAAAAATAAGAGTATGCCACCTGATTTTCTTTGCTCACTTCTTACTCCAGGCAGGAAATCTCAATCTGTATCATAGCAGCACACTTCATACTATCTTGAGCCATGAAATGGCTTTGTCTGTCTGCCTTCCTGTCTGCTTTTTGCAGGCTATAAACAGCTTTAAGTACATTCTGCCAGTGCCTTCCAAAACAATCATCCTCTAGACAGTCCAAAAGTCGGTCCTCTGACTTAGCTTTGTGCCATACTTAAGAGAACAGATTGTCTGCTTAAGAATCAACAAGACAGTTGTGCATTCCTTCTCCATCGCTGGCACAGAAGCAAACGGGACCATAGCATTCATGAGCGGGCCCTGGAGCATGCTTCCACTGTAACACCTCCACAACACCTCATCAGCTCACTAGCTCATATACCACCACTGGCACCTATTTCTTAATCTTGCCCAAAATGGACAACGTGCGGGCTTTTTGCAAAGGTTTGTTGGGTTTGGGGGTTTTTTTCCCCCTCTTTTTCTTTTTTTTTTTTTCTTTTTTTTTAAAACTCTATCTCTAAAAACTGGTAAGTCAGTTCATTTAATTTAAGCTAAATGACCTTGTTGGCTCCCAAAGCATAGCTCATGAACACTGCCAGAGTAGTCAAATGCTTCCTCCTGCATCGGCACAGAGCCAGGAATTACTGCTGCCGTCGAGACCAATGGCAGTACACAGGCAAAGCACATTCAAGAAGCCCTATACCACACAGTGCCACTTAGAAAACATCGCCTTGACTGTTTTTGCCTTAAAAGAAGATTTTTACATTTCCTAAGATCTTCAGCCATCCTGTCCTACCTTCAGCGTGGTTTTAAAATAAAAACAGTATCTTTACATTCTACATTCTCAACATAAACTAAACAGTTTTATGGGAAAGGAATATGTGATTTTAAAACAGACTGAACAAACTGCTACTGAAATAGATGAAATGTCAGTGAGAATAAAGTTTAAGAAAACTTTATGATATTTGATATACAGCAAACAAGGAGAAAAACTATTTGTGAGATATTTCAAACTCCAGAAGCACCAAGAACTGAAAACTCAACTCAAAAATGGACTAATTTTTATGTAATAGCTTGTTTCCCCGCCCCCGCCACCAAAGGAAAATTCAAAGGTACTGCTATTGGCTGTATCACTGCCAAGGAGTAATGCCAAGTTCTATTCATTTATATTATCTTTGTTTTCATCCAAGACAAAAAAAAAAATTGTAAATATCCAAAACAACTACTGTTTTAACAAGTGAAGAAGATTACTTGGGTTTTCATTGTCTTACATTTCACCATAAAACATTAAATACTGTTTTCCAGTATCCACCATTTAACTTGAAATACCTGTCTTACAAAATATGAATCACTGGACATTTAAGACAAACTGCATGACTGAGAAGAACTGCTGAAATTGAACAATATACAATCCTTGATTTTTTTCTAAGCTATGCAGTAAATCAGAAAATTTTATAGAAAGAATACATCTTTGGATATTCCCTGTTCAAGCCTATGCAGAAATTACAGAAGTGTCCACCTGACATAGTGAAATGCCTGTGGCTAGATGAACAACCACTGTAAATAAAGCAGTTGAAAATTTCACAATAAATTACTTCAAAAGAATAAATGCTTCTCAAGTATTTAACTATATTACAGAGACCTTTCAGAATCTTTGAGAGTTAACACTCCACTACATTGCCTTCTGCTGGAAAATACACAAATACTACTGCCAGATTACATATTTGCTGCATGTGTCAGTCCAAAAACTGGCTCTTTCTAACTTCTTAAAGATTCAGTGTATCAAGATCTCACATAGAGAGACAGTTGCAATGAAGTTTCAAGACAAAGCACAAGTGACTGATGCTGCAGCACAGAAAACAAGGAAGTGAAGATACTGGCACTGAAACTTGTTAAAATTTATTTCAAAATGCTAAAAGCACCTGCGATAAAATACCAGTTGAAATGCAAACATAAAGTTGTTTTGACTGCCAACCCATAACGTTAACTGCAGGAGCCCAGGCAACAGCCAGCCAGTGCCAAGACTAGTAATATGCGCTTTTCACCACACACTTTTCTAAGTCAGATCCAGATGTTATATCTAGTCCAGAGCAAATATAAACTAAACAGGCTTAAAGTTCAGAACAGAACCACGAATACTAATCAAACCCTGTTTAACATAAATAGCATTATGAGTGGAAGTTCTGGCTAGCTGGCAAACTAACCTGCCCACGGTCAGAATCCAGAAGTATCACCCTGTCCCAAAAATCTCTTGAAAGATGGATACTCTCAAACCTTGCATCAACAAAGAATAATAATCACACACAGAAGCACCAGGCAGGCACAAGTGTGCCAGCAGGAATTGCTTTTGCATGCAACCACAATTATGTTTGTAAGACACTCCATGCATCCTATTGAACTTTCAATTTCTTGCGATCCTTACCTGAATTGGCAACGAATCGCTGATAAAAGAACACCAAAAGGATATATCTGTCACTTTATTTTGCATCAAATATAGAAGAAAGGCTAAAACGGTAACAAAGTGCAACGTGTTGCACTACACAAGTTTGAAATACAGCACCTAGTATTTGTCAACATACCAGAATTGAGATAAACTGATAAGATTTCTTGTTTTATCAGCAATGAGATAAATCACACACCTACATAGGTTCTCCATCCAAAACAAGTTACATGCTCAAAGCCAGCACTAACTCTCCTAGCAGCTTCACTGGCAGCATGCATGGGATCACAACGTTATAGCCAAATGGTGTCTATCCCCACCCCCCCCAGGTTTTGACAAAGAAATAACCTAGCTAAATACAAATCCCTAAAGGCAGATTGTGTGTGACTGATAACTAGTTACAAAAGGAAAGATTACTTATTCACACTGGCCATTTTAAAAGTTACAGTAGACCTTAAACTACCCTTGCATGAAATAGAAAAGTACTGGAAGAATAACTGGCTAAGTTATTCTTATAAGCCAGTTATTCTTATAAGGAACAAAAAGCAAGAGGCAAAGTGAGAGATGATGTTGAAGAACAAACTTAAGGAGAAAAAAGGAACTGGAAACATTAAATTGTGCATCTGCTTCCAGGAAAAAGCAGCAGTTCTTCTCCTCTCCTATAATACACTGTTGTTCCTGAAACAGGTTTTTACCAAGTAGATCTCTTACCTATTTTATTTAAGCCTGAGAAATAGTTCAGTGGATTTTGGGAGCTACAGGAGAACACTAAACTATTACTTATTTCTCAAAGTTTTGTAAAAACCTCCCTACATAGTCATAACTATTTAATCTCTCAAGGTGTTGAGCAACCATGGAACGAACGTTCATAGCTGAACTGCTACTGGCAGTTGGCACTTAAATGATGAAAAGGGATAGGTACCGTAGACAGACATCAAGCAAGCTGCGCTGAAATTACTTACAGCCTGAACAATCTCAGGCTCACAATATTAACAGTGCAGATGAACCAAAGTAAACAGCGGGAGATTTTTGCAACATTTCCTGCGACATAGGTATGATTAACACCTCACCTACTGTATTGTGTTCACCTTTGCTTATTTCCTTCTGTGATTTCTGACAGAACCTGCTTTTCGTTCAAGCTAAGATCTGCATATGAATGGAAATCAATGCTACCAACAAGTATCAATAGCACTTACAATTAAAGTAAGTGTTCAACTGCAAATTCTGATCAGAATACACTCTGTGCAATGCCCTTCCAGAAACTGTGGTCAAGAAGAATAACCAGATTTTAGTTTCATTCTCAGAAAGGGAGCTACCGCGTTTCTAAAAGGTTACATTCAATGCTACTTTAAAAAATAGCTCTGCTGACATTTGGATTAGCTGTATTGACAAGAATGTAGGTGAATATGATTGTTAATGGGATGTTTCTCAATCTGTAGTTTCTCTACAAATGACAATACTTACACTCCCATGTTAAAAAGAGAACTTCATTTGGTCTGTTACAGACTAAGACACATGTACAATTTTTTTCAAATCACTGATTACTCCCTCTACGATGTCCTAAGTTCTCCCAAGAGAGTAGGTGAAAGGCTACTCTGAAGCAAGCAGATGACTTGCCTTCTTTAGTGTGACAAATTGTGATAAGGCAGCAATCTCTTTACTAGGTATGATATCAAATAAACCACTTAACATAGTCTTATATGACCTTCAGGCATCACAGCAAGAATCTCTTCCTCCTCTATAGTTTCCAGAACAACCTTGACATTTCATCTACAAATCCTTTTATGTTTTGTAGTTTACTTTTCTTGATGACAGTGAGACTAACAATATTCCAGGGGCTTTGTCACTCTAGAGTTTTACATACTTCCTATGCAGGCTGCTGACAAACTTAATTTCCAAATAAAGCGCAATTCCAGCTGCCCCACAACAGCACCTCCCTCCCCCCCCAAAAAATTAAAAATCAAGATTTGCAGCAGATGGAACAGTTGCCAAATTTTAACTTTGCAGTGGACAAACAGTACCCTGATGCCAGACAGTTTTTTCCTACTACTGCTGGGGGACAGAAATAGTTTGGAAGACTAGTCAAGTCACACTGGCTACACCCAAACTTCTACCCAGCACAGACATTGTATAAGTGATGCTGTCACGGGATATGCATTGGTTGCTGTAATGTTTCCATAATGAGTCACGCAACAGCTTGGAAAATCTGTAAAAAAAAAAACTAGCAAAGACATCAGGAGCCCGATAAGGCAGGAATAAGCAAGAAAAGGCAGATCCCAACAATAGAAAAAACAATCACCAGCATGAGACCTCTCAAAATTTATAAACAAGCTTCAATGTTTAGTTTTGTTAAGCAAGCGAAATGTTTATATAAAGTGTTCAAGTTCATTTAAAAAAATCTGGTTTTGCTCGCTAAGCACTAAAAATTCTACTCACACGTTAATTAGGAAAAAACAGAGGTGTCGCTTTCTGAAGAGTTTTGTTCTTCAGCTTTGAAAAACAGTATTTCTGTCCTCAAAAGTTACAAAGGCATGCCTTCAGGCATGAAGTAGTACTTAACGTGTACCAAGTTTCAAGAAGACATTTGAACATTCTGAGGATCTGGACAACCAAGACACTGACAGCGAACATATAGAAAGATACAATATGGTACAACCAGCAGCAAAAAGAAATCATGGGCCTGAATCATTAAAGTTCTAGAGATTAGTATTAGTAGTAAAGCCATTTCCTTTTCTCAGAGAGATCCCAAGGGAAACACTCTGGTTCCGAGTTTCTTTTTTCTCCCTGTGCTCAGAACGGGAAGAAAACACGCAAACTTAACAGGTACGTCCCAGACAAAAGTAGAAATAAGAGACAAAAGCCCCAAGGATTCAAGTACACTAGTAACAGGCCTTATCAAGCCTTTAACAACTATGGGAGGACTGGAAATAACATGAACCTTCATAAGCTGTCTGTTGATCTTACTATGAAAGGATAAAGCATGGACTAGAAGACACTGTTAACAATTTTCAGCCTTTAGACGATACAGTATACAGATAACAAAAGAGTTGTTTAGCATTTTTGTATCTGCTATAAACACACTGCCTAGTCAACTTTTGTTTGACCTAAGAAAATGAATCCCCAAGCACTCATGCCAAATGGCTGGGAGTAGCTCTTTCACTGCTACACCACACCCATATCCATCCCACACAGGCATGCTTCCCATACATTGGTTCTAGAAAAGACTGGCACAGAAGAATTTTAGATTAATTATCTGGCATGGCTTTGTCACTGATGACTACTAGGGCAGACCAACTCAAAGTGATACACTTGAAATTTACGGTTCTCTAAAAGCACTCTTACTGTGTCTAGTGTTCACTTTGGCTAAAACCACATGAGCCTCTTCATTAAACTAATAGTGAAAAATGAAGCTTGAAAAGCAACAGTTCAGCTCAGCCAGTTTTGCTGAGGTGCACAGTTAGGCAGGTATCAAATTAGTACAAAATTTATGAAGGTCTTTAGAAAATAGGTATGGAACCTCAGATTTGTGATGAGCGTAAGAGTAATTGAGGGCAGGAAAACACTGGTGCTGAAGCTCTTTTTTGCAGCAGTCTAGAAGAGCTGGTTGAGAAAGGGACAGCAGAGATGATCATAGTAGCAGAAACAAGGAAAAAACTACTATGCCTGTAAACTTCACAACTACAGATGAAGAAAAAGCATCAAGTGAGATTGCATCAAAACCCATCCTGAGCGTTACTGTTTGCAGAACGTACACTGGTGTTAGTTTTTTGGTAGGTATATTAAAAAAGCAACAGAGAACTAACATAATAACAGCTTTGCGGGGTGGCGTGGGGGGAACACAACAGCTTTTCTATTTAAATTATTTTCTGCTTGGTACTCAAGACATCCTGGTCTGAAGCCTTCTTTGCTGTTTGATCCTTAAGTGGAGTTACAATTCTGTTTGTTTTCAAGTTGCCATGAAAATTAATAGACAAGCTGTAGGTCCACATATGGTAATTACCAAATATGGCCAAAAAACCCTAACCATCATCAAATGGGTCTAAATCCACCCGCTTCCCCGTGCAAAGAGTCCACCTAAGTAAAGCAGATTCCGTATTTCTCTTATGGGCAAATACCGATTGCTCAGTTATTTATCAGTGCTGGCCTAGTATGAACTTTAAAGGCAGCCAGCCTGAGTCACATGTTCAAGTAAGGTTGTCCAACAGCTAATTCAAATAGAAAAAAGTTTCTCTGAAACAGGCACAACAGAAAAGATGCAGAATATCTAAAATGCATTGACCAGTTTTCCACATCTCCTTGAAAGCTGTAGCATCACCCTTAGAGTAACAGCTCCCTTGAGAATAATCAGCAATACTGTTACCTAGCACCAAGTTACAGCTTCCTGAAAAAATCTCAGCTATATTAAACGGCAACCAAGTTACAATGACAGCACCAAATTGTGAAGAATCACCAAGCAGTGTCACATCATGAGATACTGCAGTGCAATCCCACCAGTTTTAAATAAAAAAAAAAAACAAAAAAAAAACACAACCAGGCAGGGGAGCAGAAGCTTTTTTTTTAATGTCAAAGTTTCGGTGAAAATTTACTTCTGTCAGTTGCTTGAAAACTAACTTTTGCAGAGCGTCAGCCAAATTCAACCTTGACTACACAGGAGAAAGGTCAAGCGCTGCCAAAAGCAATGCTGCTCATAAACTGAAGATTCCTCTGATTAGCTGTAATTATTCACTACTTCTAAAATTTGAACCCTTAAGATTCATTTTGCACATGAATCCAAACCAGAGAGTGTAATCAGGATAGAATAAATACTGAAATTGAAGTTTGACATTTGAAACCTATCTCAATGTCACTTTGCCTTTCACTTGACAAGGACACAGCACCCGCTAAAATCAGGAAATGTCTGTTTCAATGATCCTTTCTGTAGAAATGCAATACATACGCACGGGGCTTGGTTCGGCTTTAAAGGCACACAGAAAGCGAGACTCACTACAGACTGTTTCTCTGGCTTTCAGAGCCACTAGGCCTTACAGGGACCTACAGGTGAATGGCCAAGGCTGGGCCCCGACGCCCAGCACCCACCCCACCCCAGAAGCACGCTGAAGCGAGGTGGGCGTTGTGCTGCAGCAAAGAGCACGAGACCTTTCTTCTGAAACTAAAAAAAAAAAAAAAAAAAAAGAGAGAGAGAGAACTCATGCTGACATTTACAGGTGGAACCAGCTCCTTTGTCTGCAACCCAAGACCGAGCCACTTCGCCATGTGTGGCTCGAGGAGGCGAGGTCACGACACCGATGCCAAAGCCGCCTCGGCACCCCCGAGCGGAGCCGCGCCAGCACTTACCCAGGACATCTGCCGACCGGTGCCGGGCCACGAAGCAGGCGTCATCCCCGTAGCACATGCCTTTCTTGAGGATGCCCTTGCGGAAATCTTTGCCAAAGCCACAGCTGGCTGTCACCAAGCTGTAGTCACGGGAGTCCGTCTGCGAGAGGCCGCCCAGGACTGCCCGGGCCACCAGCCTGCCATAGGAGAGCACCGAGAACATGGCGTGGGGCGCCCAGCAGCCGAGAGCCAGGAACGCGGGGAGCCACCGGCGCAGCCGCCTCCTGACCTGCCAGCGCCCGCCGCGGGGAGCCAGCCTTCTTCCCCTGCCCGCCGGCCGGCTCGCCTCAGCCTCCGCCGGCCCGCGCTGCCCCTCCTCGGCCCGGCCCCTCGCCCCCCCCCCCCCCCCCCCCCCGCGGGCCGCCTCGCCCCTCCGGGCCGGCTCCCGCCCTCGTCCCCGCCGCCCGCGCTGCCCCTCACGCCCCACGCGCCGGCCCCTCACGGCCGGGCTTGCCGGCAGCGCCCCCGCCTTCCGCGCCGGCGCCGCCGCCGCCACAACCACCACCAACCCCCCCCCCCCCCGAGGGGGGCTCTGCCTCCTCCCCGGCCGGCCGGCGCTGCCCCGCAAAGGCCTCCGGGCTCCCTCCCGCCGCGCCGTGGGGTGGCCCGGTCAGAGCCGGCGGTGCCCGCTGCGCCGCCCCCGCACCCCGCCGGCCGCAGCCGCCATCTTCGCCGCGCGTGCTGAGGCCCCGGCGCTCGGCGAGCGAGCGAACGAGCGGGCGGCGAGGTCAGCCCCGCCCCACCCCGCCCCTAGCGCGCTTGCGCAGCAACCGGCGACCGCCTCATTGGCTTCCCGCCGCGTCTCATTTGCATGTTGCGGGACAATAACACCCGCCGGCTCCCGGCAGCCCCCGCGGCGGCGGCTGCGGCACGGCCCGCCCCGCCCCCTTCACCCCCCCCCCCCCCCCGCCCCCGGCCCGCTCTTTCCCCTCAGCGCCCCGGTAAGCGCCCTCGGAACCCCGCGACCCTCAAACGGGGGCATCGGCGGGGGCCGGGGGAGACGGTTCTCCGGCTTGCTGCGTTTTCTACCTGTAATTATCGCAATTACGTTTTCAACAGCCGGGCGAGCGAGGCTGCGCCTAACCCAGATACTTGCCCTCCACGCCCGTATCAGGCCGCATGTCTCGCGTGCTCCAAATAACTCGCAGGGACTCGGTGGCCGTTTGTACTTTCTGGCTATTAAGGACGGTTATGTGAGTCATAGCACACAAAAATTTATTTTTAAAGGACAACTCCTCCTGTCTTCCCCAGCGGGGTGCAGTTAGGGATAGAGCCAGCTCACTATGGCGCATGATGTTTGTGCGGTTTCTGGGGAAATGCATGAAAGTGCAGCATGTTAATCCATTTTGGGCAGGGGGTGTGAAATGCCAAACAAAACCCTCATGAGAAGACCATAGTATGTGGTCATCATACAAAAACCACTAAAATTATTTTAACTGCAGGTGAGTGTGATACGAAGGGAGCGAGCCGGCTTTCAGCTGTCCCCCCGGACAACTTCAAAAATACCGACAACTTCAAGGCATCAACATTTTAAAGATCCACCACGTTTCAAAAAGACCCAGTTCCTCATCTGCAGCTCAGTTTTCCGTGCTGCTTGTGGGTGCGCAAAGTGGCTCATCCCCGTGGAAGTTCCTAGCAGGTAGCTCTGCACAACGTGCGCAAATTCGTTTCGTGCCTCCACACACACTCAAGCGCAAAGAGGCTGCTGCTGCATTATATAACCCAAGATACGTAAATAACAAAACAATAGACGGGTGTAAATAAAGCAGAGGTAGGTGTGAAACCTGAACCCCAAGCTGACTACAGTGAAAGGAAAAGCCGTGCGGCATACTCCACGGACCCAACCCACAGGGAACATTATTGAAGCACGTCATTATAATAGTGTTAAGAGACGGCAGGCATTTCACTTGCTGTGTGTCTTGACAGAGACAATATTCTTCCCCTTTAAACTGCTAAAGGCTTAAGCAATGCATGAAAATTTTCCGCCTGAAGCTGAAACTGTATCCAAACTGATTAAAAAATTAATCTGCCCATTAGAATGGGGAGAAGGAAAGTGCAGGGAATACAAAGACTGGCCCGTGCCCAGCCGTGGTGAATTAGGGAACTGCCGCAGAGCCAAATTTGCCAACGTGCTGGAGATAAGGGTTTGCTGCTGCCAAGGCCCGTCAGGGTGTGTGAGATGACAAACAGCACTTGCAAGGTAGCTCTCTCCTCAGCAGCAAACGTTGCTGCCTCACCCCTGCCCGTATCTCCAGCAGGAAAGGGAAGTGCATGTTTTCAGAGTTTCCCCCACAGAGTCATTCCTTCCCTCCCCTCATTCTCATTCTTTCTCCTTCTTGTCCAGGTCCCTTCTAGGGTAAGTCCAGCCTGCCCTAGCCCCTTCAACGCAGCGGATTTCAATACTGCCTCCCGTGCCAGGGTGCCCTGAGGCAGCTCTGGTTAGTGCAAGGTGATCTGTGCTACGCTGGCTGGGTCTGCGTTGCTTCTCAACCTCTGATCCCCCACCGTACTTCCAAGTAAACCCGAGTTCTCCGTGCCTCATCACATGTTTCCCAGAGCTGGACTGAACACTCTCCGTACTGCTTTGCCAATCAGCCATGGCTCACAGATTGAGAAACTCAGGAGGAGTGCAAGGCCATCAAACGCACCTGGCAGAGCATGACTCCCTGTTTTGGTAAGGGCTCCCCAGCATACCATGAGCAGTTCATACTTCTCCAACCCTGGTCACCCACCCAGGTCTGCTCAGGCGGCCAAAGACGACTACATCATTTACATAATAATTAGTAACCTTTGCTGAACTCTTTCACTCCTGCACGATGATGCTGTACCCAGATGAAAAATTGCTATTGGTTTTCATTCAGAGGATCACTCGGCTCCTGTGAGACAAAGAACAACCATTTTTAATGAAATAGGACAGAGTTGGTTTTCCCCACGGTTCAGTATCAGTCCTGATAGATCTCCCTGTAAATCCCTCCCAGTACATGCCCTGCTGTCTCACTCAGTATTATTCTTGTACCCCGAGGGTCAATATCCTGCCAAGTGCCATTTGTTTAAAATTCTCAAATGCACAAATTTGGCACAAAAACTGGGGCAAAGGGCATCCCCCTGGTTACTGCAGCCGGGTGGAATCTTCCCACCTCAAAGTCCAAGATCCATTTACATCAGTTCATTTAAACTGCAAAACAAAATGAACTCTTCCTGCTAGGCTTGCTCAGACAGACTAATAAATGCAACGGGGAGCGCTAAGCGTAAGTGCTGTACAATTGTTGAAGGCACAAGCAGTTTTTCAGCTTGTATTGAGACTGATTCACTTGTAGCTGACGTCAATCCTCCCTCCCTAGTATCTTAGCCTTGGAATTGGAGTATGATAAATATTACCTGTAATGCCATCTGCCGTACAGAGACAGCCCAGGCTTCTCGCTATTTATTTAAGGGCTAATGTTGTGCTAGACCAGAATGCAGTTTATTTCAGCCTGATTTGACTTTGGTTTGACTCTAATTAAAAATGCCTGTCCACTTGAATTTTTAAAGTGATCTGTCATAGAGCAAAACCAATGTTTGCCTTGAAAAGATGAAGATGTTCAAGACAGCATAATTAGCATAAAACAGAAAACTAATGTGACAAGGACAACACAAAGGACTTCTCCACACGGACAAGTCAAGAGAAGATGCAGAATCAGAGGATCACCTTCTCAGGATGGGGAACTAGGGCCTCCCAAATCCTAGCTGTCTGAAATCCTGGAGAGTGATTTATTTTGTGTATCAGTTTCTTTAGAACCTCACCCAAGTCATTCAGCTTCTGTATAAAATACAAAATATTGTAGTTTAATGATGACTCTGACTTTTGGTCAGTGGTAAAATTGTTTTGAATGGCATCAAGCTGAAAATACATACGTAGATCAAGTAATGCACATACAAAACTCTTTCCTCTTAGGATTTTCTCCTTGTTTTAAAAGTTTAAAGTGACAGGAATTATACCACTTCCCAGAGAAGCTCTTTCATGATAGTCACTCTGTGGAGCATTTTTTATTACTAAAAACTTCCTTAGACTAAAACCTGAGTCAGTTAAAAGCCTTGTATATGGTGTGTTCAGAAAGAGCAGCACACATTCAGCCAACAAATAGCTTGAACACCTCATCCATCATCATTTATGAAGACCATGGTTATTAAGCTAATTCTACTCCAAGTTAGTTTAAATGTCCAAAAATAATATTAAACTGTTTAATCAAAAGCATATGTGTCCATGCGCAGAATTTCTGTCATTGTCCCACTGCAGAGAAACATGGTGACTTTGCCAGTTTACTCACTTAGATTTGCATATTTGTAGCTACATTCAGGACAGATATTCATGCAGTATTCTGAAAACTACAGTGTCTTTTGTTATGAGGAAAAGCAATAATTTTGTATGTGTAAAAGTAATTAAATTATTTAAATCTCAAGTAATTTTAAAAGGGAAGGTCTGTGGTGAAAGTTATATAGTTAAAAATTTAAATTTAACTGAATTATTAAAATAAACTTGGATGACAGAAACTGTTGGATTGAGTCCACAAAGATGATCAGAGGGCTGGAGCACCTCTCCTATAAAGACAGGTTGAGAGAGTTGGGGTTGTTCAGCCTGGAGAAGAGAAGGCTCTGGAGAGACCTTATAGCAGCCTTCCAGTACCTAAAAGGGGCCTATAAGAAAGCCAGAGAAGGACTTTTTACAAGGGCATGTCATGATAGGACAAGGGGTAATGGCTTTAAACTGAAAGAGGGTAGATTTAGATTAGCTGTAAGGAAGAAGTTCTTCACTGTGAGGGTGGTGAGGCACTGGAACAGGTTGCCCAGAGAAGTTGTGGATGCCCCATCCCTGGAAGTGTTCAAGGCCAGGTTGGATGGGGCTTTGAGCAACCTGGTCTAGTGGAAGGTGTCCCTGCCCATGGCAGGGGGCTTGGAACTAGATGATCTTTAAGGTCCCTTCCACCCCAAACCGTTCTATGATTCTATGAAATATAAGTGGTGCTTTTTGCTTAGTCTTAGCATTTCATAAAAGGTATCGGTGTTAGTTTTATTTCTGTTTATAATCAGTTACTTCCCCTGGTTTTACTGTACTTGATGGGACTTAATACTGCAATGTTTGGATTGCAAATGTCACGCTATAATGCTTAAATGCACATCAAAATCTTGCTGCTTAAAATACAATTAAAATAGTAATACAGTAAATCCCTTAACATGTTTTTTAATTGACAGCAATCTGCTCCATCTTAAACTGCTTGAATTTTCATTTTATAGGACCTCCCATATGAGGATCACAGCGCTCTTTTTAATTATTAATTAACTCATGTTGATATGATAAATTAAAATCTCTGTGATGGAGAACATGCATTATTTATTAATGTCCTGATCTTGTCCTACACACTGTGGAGTTTGCTCTTTGGAACCTGCTTCAGAAGTCTAACACAAGGGTGGGTTTTTTGTGGTGGTGGGATTTTTCAAATGGTTTTTCTTACTTGGCTTTTGTCTTGCATTTTTTCTCTGTATGACAAGGGTGGGGTTTTTTTCTATTTTCTTTACATTTTTTTCTGCAGGGACTTTACTTACTGCATTCTGTTTCTGTGTACATATTTCTGGAAAGGCTTCATGACTTTTTTGAACTATCATATCCTACAGTTAAGGAATTCAGGGTTAGTCACTTAAACATTAATAAAGAGGAAACTGAAGTGACACAACAGCTATGTTCGTCCCATTCTTCTTTTATAGCAAGTATTGGAGATGGGTTTAGGTGAACTGTTGGTCTGAGTAAAGACCTAACTTAGTTCTGGGGAAAAAAAAAAAAAAAGAGGTCATGAGAAAAACAGATTAATTACATTGTACTTTGCTATTGAACAGTTGCCCAGTTCTATTCTGTTTCAATGGTAGATGCAGTAAGAAATAATACCTCCTTATTCATCCAGCTCCTGCCCACATCCATTCAGGGTGCAATCTGTGCTTGAGAATAGCTCGCAGATTTCAGCAAGGCTTGGTTTTCATCTAGGAGTCTGGTCCCCTGTGCACCATCAGCTTTGCAAAGTAATTCTGGATGCAAAAAGAATGTATTAAATTATATTTTCCCCTGTGCATTGTCAACAGTCCTTTTTACTGAGTTTAAATGCATCAGAAATGTGTAAACAAACAAGTAGAGGTGCTTTAATATTAATTACCTCATCTCATGACACTGCAGTTGAACAAGTGATACAGAAGACAGAATGTGACCAATGATGATAAACAATAAACTAAGCACCACTCCCCCTCCAAGCCTGCAAACTAAATTCCAAGTTTCAAAATTTGCAGGACTTCTAGGTAGGAGAAACATCTTCATCCTTGTTAACTGACCATATGTAGTGTATGGGAGATTAGTCAAAGAAGTTCAAGGGACTGTAAGCCCCTAAGTCAGCTTTACCCAGAGAGATGTCTGATCTCAAACACATGGCAATGAAGGAGAGAGCAGCCACATGCTCAGACTGTTCCTTCCTGCAGGCTTGCCTCTCCCAGCTGGGACAAGCACCAGAGCAATTAGAAGTAAAACTCCAAAATCTGTTTTACTTTCCCTCAAGCAAAAGGATGTGGAAACTTCACTCACTTAATAGTGACAAGAGTGAAGAGCTTCACTTGCCATTTAACAGGCAGGAAAACAAGCCTCCTTTACGTAGGGGACTGCTCCCTGCCTAAGGCCTCCTTCTTCTTGAAGCTGCAAGACTTCTAACTCTGCCAGCTGTGAACAGGTCTTCAGCTGACTTTGACAACCTATGCCTATCTGCTTTATTAAGCAGGGCCAAAGATACCAGAGTTTTTGGAGTAGTGTACCAGTATCTGTCCTGAACATAGCTACAAATACGCAAATCTAAGTTAGTAAACTGGCAAAGTCAACAGGTTTCTCTGCTGTGGGACAATGAAAGATACTGCTTTTTAAAGATTCCCATGATTTCCTCCAAATATAGGCACATACTCCCTTCTATGGCTGCAGCCAGTCCTGGCACAGCCTTAATGAGAAGTAAGAAGAAGGGGTCCAATGATGCCATTTTACTGTCACTTTTCAAAATGGAAGTGAACTTGAGTTACTGTTATTCTTCAAGCCTGGAAAAAAAAACCAACACTAACACAATTTAGGAGACCTTATGGAAAGGAAATGCACAAATGTTTCCAATTGAATCAAAATAATCTCAGAAACAGCAAAGAAACAGAGAGACTAAACACATCAGTTCATTTTCCCCCAAGGAAAAAGGCAAATACAGTAACTTCGGGTTACATTTGTTCTAACAGAAGGAATGCAGAATGGAGACCCAGGTGAGACTATTATTGCACTTAAGGCACACAGAGGTCTGAGGGAAAATGGAGTACACTGGATTCTCACCTTCATGTCACTGTGTCCTTAGAAGAACAAGGTCTTTCCAAGGCAAAGCATGACTCCAGGACTTTGCCATGCAATGTGGAGCTATTTCAAATCCATCCTAAGTTACCAGCTCTTTGATAATATCAAATGACCTTGGTGGCCTTGTACTGCGTGAGGCAGACAATTGTCTTGTGTAACTCATCAACACCTTTGTGAATAACTGGCTCTCGTGCAGCAGAGGGCAGTGTGAAGAAGCAACAAAGACGCTGTGTGCACTGTGGAATTATTTCAGTTTTCAACAGAAGAGGCTGGAACATCTCCAATGTACTAGATTTGCATGCTGGTGTGAAGTTGTGCCGTTCAGATGTTGTGACTGGCATGGAAGGCAGTCAAGTGTATTAAATGTAAAAAAGAACGTGGCCTCTTGTGGTCTTAAAGCTTTTGTCAGCTTCCCTTCAAGACGATAGGAATGAACCTGGTCAGAAAAATAAGAAACACTGTCTAACAATGTACTTGTCAGTTTGATGCAGGAACAAACGTTGTAAAGTTGCTTTTGATCAGATAATGCAGAACACAAGCTTCAATTTTAAAAAGTCATCTCTTGGTTGGAACTGAAGCCTGGATGTTAACATTTGTAAGATAACTGTAAGGAACCATGATTTAGTCACTCTCTAGGTCAGTTTTTCCAATTAGTATAAAATACCATTATATATTGCAAGATTACTAACAAAATCAATTAAGGAATACACACACTGAGCATTAAGGACCCATGGCATTTTCAAAAGAAGAAATCAGCAAGACTTTCAAAATTAGTTGAAGAAAAGCAGATTACTAGGAACAAAGTTGCAAAACATAGGATTTTATAGCTCACAAGGGGCCATTCCCCACGTTTTTTTGCATATGGCCTTCCAATAGCATTTTTGCCCAAATCACATACGCAGCTTACACTTAGGTCGCTTCTTACACCTTAAAGCTTGCCCTAGTGCCCTTGGCTTGGTACTGAGGGGCCACTGATGCCCAGATCACCGCCGTGCTGGGCTGTTTCTGAAGGGGCTGGGTGGTACAAGCTGATGCCTGAGACCACCATGATGGCAGCCATGAGGCAAGCGGGGCGGCCTCACAGGACGCCACGTCCAGCCAAAGGCCCAGTTTGTGGCTTCACCCCAAGTCTCCCTGCGCTGAGGGAGGCCGAGGGTGGCGGGAGATGACAGCCAGACACGGCCGCAACGCTGCCTCACCAGGGACCGACCTCCCCTCGTCGCCCGCCATGGCGCCACCATGGGTGCACTACCTCCTTCCCATCATGCCCCGCGGCCGCGGACACCCTTGTTTCCCGTGATGCCTCGGGGAGGGGAGGAACACGGCCTTCCCGTGATGCTCCGCGCTCCCTAGTAACCGCGCCGTTGCTAGGGGCGGCCCGGGAGCGGCGGCCATGGCGGCGGCGCTGAGACTCGGAGCCGTTTTCTTCCTCTTGCTGCCGCTTCGGGCAGCAGAGCCAAGCGTGGAGCTCGCAGCTAGCGCGGCGAGTCCCGCGGCGCCACCGGAGATCCGCGCTGCCGCCCGGGCGCGGACCCGCAGCAGGCCGGCCCCGGTCACGGACGGTGGGTGCCCGGTGGGACGCTGTGGGACGCTGCGGGGCGGGGGCTGCGGCTGCGGGGCACCGGCAGCTCTTCCCGGGCCAAGGGAAGCCCCACTCAAGGCTTCTTTTAGGCCTCCTGTCGTCACTGGGCCCTTGGCCCCCCTCCGGCTCCCATTGCAGCTGCCCAGGGCTAGGACAAACCTGCAGGGCAGCTGCCCTACTTCTCCCTGGGGGTTTACCGGGGCTGTGCTGCAGTGCTGCTCTGATCTGAGCACCCCTTTCTAGCAGCACCCCACTCCAGCCAAGGCTTGGAGCCTCCTCAGAAAGGCAGGCCCATCAAGGCCTATACGGCCTTCGGGTACTGGGCATGCTAATCCTAGCACACATAGTCCTGTGAGTCGGTGCTGAGGGAGGGTAGGCTCTCCTGCCCACCCAGCACCCTCCTCTGAGCCCACAGGGCAGAGCCTGGCCTTGCAGAGGAGACCCAGGCTCACCCTGTACGTGCTTGGAGATCTCCACTTACACCCTGAGCGGCTGCGCACACAGTTTGCGCCGAGACTCCGAACTTGGCCTCGGCTCTGTGGATATATAGTGGTGCTATGGCAATATACATCACAAATTTTTGTTACTGTGCTGTCAGAAGGTGTTTCCCACTGTCTTCTGATTGGCAGGTATGCTTTTATTTAACTTTTGTTTTCCCAGTGTTGTTGCCATCGGTTCAGCTTCCCTAGATTACTTGCCAAATTAATCCCAGTGCATACCTCCTTAGGGAAAAGAGACTTAAATCCCTGATCTTGGAGACATAACCTTGCAATCTAATCATCCATGTTTAAACTTCTCTTGTTTACAAGGTGAGTTAAGGATTCCAGTGCTAAACTCAGCTAACAGAACAGTCAGAACTTCAGAGATTCCAGGAAATAGCTGGATACTGTTCAGGTGGTCAGAGAACATCCAGGAGGCCATAGAGAAATGGGCAACACTCAAGTTGAAATAAAAGAAGTGCTAGTTATGAAAATGAGTATTCTTTGAATGACTTGCCTACGGAGCAGTGGTCTTAATTTTCTTCATTCTGTACTATATTTAACTCTAGATTTATTACAGAACAGCAACTCTCAAAAACAGTTCAGTAGAGTAATATCTGTTCTTTCAATTTATCAACTTGAAAAACTAAGAATGCTTTAAGCAGTTGCCAAATGTATTTTATCAAGACAGTTTACAGTATTGCTAGCAATTACTTTCTGTATTATTACAGTATTTCACTGTATCTAAAGACAGGGAGAAAAAACAATTTCAAAGAAGTCAACTGTGGTTATGTTGGTACATCAGGAAAATATATTACTGGACCCTGGGACATGCTCAATACTTGTAAGGTTGCATCTCACTGCTCTATCAAAATGTTTCTTTTTTTTTTTCCCCCATAAGGTGAAACAAGCCCATAAGCATACCTTGTTTGTATCTCTTTTTTTTCCCCCCTCTGCAGAGCTGAGTATATTTTCATACCTTCAAAACTCCTATTAAATCAAGTTGCTTTTTTTTGATTTCACAGGGAACACATAATCAGATTTTAGTATGCCCTTGGTTTTGTTATTGTGTTCCAATTAGATTTGCTAAGTAGCAGAAAAGATGACTTTTAAAAATGACTTTAAAAAAAAAAGCACACATGAATTTGGATATAGACTTTTGACCATTGTCAAAAATAAGGCGGGGTGAGAAATGAAAGTGTTAGGGAACATGCTGTAATGTGTAAAGTTCCAATTCTAATTCTAACTTAAATCTCTCCTCCAGTTGCCAAGCTGTGTGTTTGTGATCTGTTGGTGGCACAGTGTGATGTAAATTGCTGCTGTGACCCTGATTGCAGTGCAGCAGATTTCAGTCTCTTCACTACATGCTCAGTTCCTATTGTCACGTAAGTGGATAAATAGCTATATGAAGTAAAAAAATCCTATTTTATTTGCTGCATGCATTTGTAAGGGCTCTATCCTCTCCTCTTACCAATTCCTAACCCCCCTCCCCCCTCCCCTCCTAACTCCTGCCTACCCTTTCACCAGTCCTTCCTGCACTAGGCCTGTAAACTTTTGGTCCCAACCAGGCAGAACAGCAAAGTGGGCTCCCATCCCAGTTTCTTATTCACTTACTCCCTCTTTTCTAAACTTGCGCACCTTGCTTTTCTTCTCTTTCACTGTGCTACGGTCTATGGGCTCTTAGGCGGCGATGCCTTCTGTTGGGAGAAGAGTAATGCATTTTCAGGCTTTCATCAATATAATGCGGTGTCTGGAAGTTAAGAAAGCTGATACCATGGGACCATCTGGCCACCTCCATAGGTCATCAGCAATTTATCAGTAACCTCTTTCATTACGGTTTATGATATCAGGTAGAAACTTGATCAATTCAGGGTTTAATGAAGTAGTGTGAGCATCGTTCTGATCCTAAGTTTTACAAGTCAGCATCCTAACCTGCCATCTCACTGCCAGTCTGTCACTCTACAAACAGTAAAATGTAACATTAAATCAATAAAGTAATGCCGATAGTTGTTTCTTTGCTATTTAGTTTATCTGAAAACACCTTCACCCAATTTCATCTTCTCAAAAAGGAGTTAAGAAAGCTCACTTCGAAATTGTAATGTAAAAAATCTCTTGGTGACTTCTCAGAACAGTAAGTACAGCTCTTCAACCTACCTTCTGCATAAATTATGCCAATCTGAACACTGGGGGTTGTTCTTGGTGCTTTGAAATTTGAATTAGCAGTCATCCCAGACTGTGGTTTCTTATTGTTCTTGCACACAATGACTACCACTACCCATTTATAGATATTAATATATATCAGAAAGGTCTAATCAGTGCCTTCCTGAGTGACAGTTCAATTGTCTCAGGTGACTGTTCTGTTTTTGTCAACTAGAAATACATAAAATGAAGTTGTGTTTCTTTCCCCAAATTCTTTTGTGTAAAATGTTAATTTTGCATGAAAATCCATGGGATTTTCAATGGCTGCAAGTATTGTGAATCTCATTTACACATCTAGATTTATATACATATATACAGTTAGTTACTGAAAGGGTTTGATCACATGTGAGAGGCTATGTGGTCTCTGAAACAATGGGGAAAGGGTGTTTGATTTATGATGTGATCCTACTAACAAATGGTTCACCTCATGGAAAAGTTCAACTCCATGCTTAAGTAATTTCTAAAAGTCATTTTACTTCTTCAATATCTGTCCTTGACTGCTTTAACCCTGCCTAAGTACCAGTTTCACAGGGACCATCATCTTGTATTTCTAGCACGTAGGACACACCAGTACTCTTCAGGCTCTGAACTGGCACATTTGCTGTGCAGCCTACTGCAGTTCTGGGCTGGTATTGATGAACCCACAGCAGAAATACTTTTTCTAGATTGGATGGGTTATTTCACCTGCCCGTTTCTCACTCTGCCATTTCTTTTACGTGCCTCCCAAGCAGGACTTTTTCCTGCTCTCCCACCCCCAAAGTGAATATTATTCCAATATTCATGAAACTGACCTTTTTTCTGGTCTACATGCCATCGTGTTACCCTAAAGGTCATACTTCCCACTTGTGTTGTATAAATAAAAGTGCTTCTGAGCCCTGTATAGCCTGTGGTGCACCCTGCATTTGTGGTGTCTCACACCATCTGGATCCCATCCAACCTGTCATTTTAGCTCTAATATTATTATTGTCAGGCTCTTCCCTTTGCCCTGGTCTGTCTCTTATCTTTCTTCATGTTGCTGCTCACACAGTTTCCTCTGCTAGATAAAATAAGTTGGAGAATTCTTTTATTTATTACTAAGCACACAGCGTAAACCAATATAACCTTCTAAGGAGGCACACTTACTATACTAATTGTGTTAAAAAGAGTTATCTCTTTAGTCCTATTTTGATGCTGCCTCAATACATGAAGAGAACTTTACAATATGGTCAATACTAACTTCTAGTGGATCACTGATTTTACTATCATTGTTTACAGAGGTGACAGCCATCTTTGTAGTCAGAAAGCTGCTACATATTCACTTGATGTTGAAGCAGACCCACCAGAAAGGATATTTAAATTAATTGACCAAGTCAATCCCAGTGTTTTCTGCATTCATGCTACAAATTGTAAGTAGAATTGTTGCCAATATTAAGCATTGTGCTGTTATTTTTATAAGCTCTTTAGGTACCAGAAACAGACTAAAATTAAAAGTAACCTGTCAGAAAACTGGTTATTCTGTATGCTCACGGTCTGTATGTTGTAATCTTTTCACTTGTGAAACTATGGAGTTAAAACTCTCTTAGTCTTCTTTGCTGGGAAAAAAAAAAAGTTTTTTTGGTCCTGTTTTTTTTTTTTAAAGAATTTAGCATCCTCAATAAATCACATTTAAAGTTGTTTCATGGAAAACTGACTCCTTCCCAATCTGTTACTGTAACTATGTAATAGTCACCAGTGGTACAAATCCTTTATGCCCAGCTTTGAAGTGACTTGCAGGGAAGTAAGAAGTGATCAGTACTATGTCCTCTTAATTTAATTATGACTGTGTAGTAGTCGTCTGAATACTTAGCATGGAAACTGTAGACACTAATTGGCATATCTTTGTTTTGGACCATATGCTGTTAGAAAACGTGATTTTGAAAGAAAGGGACTTACCTCTTTCCTTAATTTTAAGTTTGTGCTTTCATGGATCTGGGTGAAATGATGAATTAAGATACTGCCTAGCTTTTCTCTTAAAGAAAAGAGAAAGCTTTTCTTAAAGAAAAGTTGCGTTGATATTTTTCTGTAACTGAGTCTTCAACAGCTCCAGATGGAAAAACTGTTACTAAATACTGTTTCTGTTTCATTTATCCTAAAAGTTATCTCATTATTTAAAATGTTTTGACAGATAAACAAGCACTGTCCTTCAGTTCCCCTGAAATACCTACTTCTGAAAATTTTGATCAGTTGCTTAAACAGTTTGGAAGTGCTTCCTTCAGTGCTGAGCCTGACAGCTGGAATATGAACACAGATGCTCAAAATCCTTCTGATGCAAATGAAACTTGCAGATACAAGGTAAATACTAATTGAATCAGATAATTATTAGATTGTTCCATAAAAGCACAAGTGAGCATTGTTTGCATCTGCTTTTAAAAAAAAATGCAGTTCTTCTGGAAAAGACAAACTTTATTTTGGTCTTTAAATATAGAAATGTAAAAATAAGTGTAGCGTTTTGTGTTAGCTTACTTAAAAAGTGAACTAGATTTTTAAGTTCTTTGAAAAATAAGTAGCTGGTTTGCGATTGTAAACATAGAGCTGTTAGCAGTGGCTTAAGAATTGATGCACAAAGTAGTATACAGTATTGACAGAGATAGTGGAAATAAGTATTTCTTTTATTCAGATTTATTGTTAATAATACAAATGCTTTAAAATTTTCCATGAACTGCAACACACCTATATACTTGAATACGTTGTTTTATTTGGCAGTATGGTGTTCCTATACAGACAGTGGATGCATTTCTAAGACTACCTAGTCCTGTTGTCTCCTCTTGGTGCTCTGATGTGAATCCTGCAGGTTAGAAAATGCATTTGAATTCCAATTTATTTGCTTTAGAGTATTCTGCTCTGACTTGAGCTTAATCAGTCAGTAAATTGGCACACATACAAATGTAAAATCAGATAAAGATTCACGAACAAATGTTTTTCAAATAGCTTCTGTTTCTCTGGGGTTTTTTTAGACATAGATTGGAATTTGCATTGCATCTATATTAAACATTCAAAGTTAGATATGTAAATCCTTGAGAGTCTTGTTAGTGGTTGTTTATCCAACAATAAGACATCCTATTTGACATAATTGATTTAATAAAATAGTATAAGGGTGGCACCATGAGGGAAGAAGCAAAGCAAGACCTAACTGGGCAACCTTTGTAAGATGTCCCTCTGGTATAATGAGGTTGCTTTCACAGCCTGAATGCAAGTCAAGTCAGGCTTGCAGGCTTGAGCCCTACATTTTAACCTTTCACACAGTTTCCTGAAAATCTGCAGAGGGGGAGGGAGGAAAAAAAAAAAACCCAAACAAAAAACAAAAAGAAGCCACAACCAAATACACACACCTGCATTTTGCAAAACTCACTGTTATTTCTAAATATGGTATAATAACAATCATGATGATGACCATAGGAAAATGGAAGTCTCTTGTGAAAGAAAAAAAAAAATCTTCTGAGATCTCAAAAATGAAATCATAAATCTTCTAGCTTTTATTAAGCTTCTGTTGTTAAGAAGTAATATTTTTGTCTCATAGCGGTTTTGGAGAATCTAAGAAAGTATCATTCTTTATAGCTCACATAAAACCTTATCTGCAAGAGAAACTGTTTACTTTCGCTTTTGCTTATACTTGAGGTTTTTATGTTGTTTTTTATTTCTGTTTTTCATAATTACTCTTTAATTTCATTTGGTAATACTTTGTGACTTTTTTCCAGGGTTTTTAGTAAACCAGGCTACAAAATGCACTAGATCAGTAAGTGTGGAAAAATGTGGCAACATTCAAGCAGTTAGCATGCTGTTCTATATCAACTCCAGCATTTTAGCAGTAAGTATGATTTGAAACAGTCATATAGCTGACCATTGATATTACATATCTTTTTGCATCTCCAGAATTAAGTAACTTCTATTTACTAAAGGATATGGTGGTTTATTTGGATTTTTGAATTGTGGGTTGGGAAAAAAAAAACTCTCTATGCAACAGACTTTTATACAGAAAACCTTTGGAAATGTTTTTACTTCAAGCTTCGGTAACAGAAGCATTTACTACTGTTCTCTGCTTAGTCAACAAAAATAATGGTCTTGAAGAGACAAGCTTGTGTCACTGAGCTAGCGCTTACTGCAGTGGTAGCAGTTTTATGCTTTTGTGCATGTTCAAGCTTTTCCAAGAAGCCTATTACAAGACTGCATAATTCTAAGAAGTCTGGGGTTTAAAGAGCTGGTAAACCTTTGTGTTTAAAGAAGAACCTCTAAGGTTTAATCCTCTGCATATATACCTTTCTTACAAGCCTCAGTTTTTAATAGTGAGGCATTGCACATGCATGCTAAGCCTTCCTTACACTCCTCAATGAGCATGACCTTTTACCCCACCGAGAGCAAATTTGTTTGTATCCAGCCTACTACCAAATCCAGTCTGGTTATTTTTCAAAGCTAAGCTTACTTTTTCATTCCTTTTTGAACTGGAGGATGATGTCTTATGTATAAATAAATCCCCTTTACAGATATCGAGGAAGACAAAGAAATCACGCATGCAAAATTGAAATTTAAACATGTGATACCTTAACCTGATAGTTCCTTCCAGAAGCTGAAGGTCATCAAGAAACACCATACTCTCCCCCATTAAAATGTTTTAATTTATGTAATTATTTAAATTACTTTAATTAGTACTCTTCAATGACTGACTGCTTAAAGACCCCTTCCAGTGTCCTCACAGATTCCAAAGCTATCTACAGTGAAGAAAAGCCCACTAAGTAGTTCACATTCTCACAGGTGGGATCATTCTCCTGATCTTTGAGGACCTCATTGAAATCAGCAAAGGATTCCTCACAGATGTTAGCTTTTGATCATTCCACTGTGGAAGAGGTGGAGCAAACTCTGTCTCAGAAGGGCCTAGAGTGTTTCCATGTGCACCCAGAATTAGAGTTCTTGGCAGCTGCAGAACCAGAAAAGAAAAAGCGTGCCTCAGGACAGGCTCCAGGCAGCTGAATGTTTTTGAATTAAAAGATGAATTCCCCTTCCTCGCTAGAACAGTACATTACACATTACCCATGTGCTGCTTGCTAATTACAATGGCCCAGCTTAGGAGAGGTCAGATTTCTGTCCAAAGTACATTGGACGTTCAGGAAGGATCAGATGCAAAAACTGGAGAAGGCTGAGTAGATGCTAGAGATGGTCTGTAGGAAGTTCCCCCTCCCAAAGGGAGCTGAAGATGGGATGTGACAATAGAAAAGTGACTTGGTATTGGGGACACGATGGTCACAGGGCAGAGCAGGGAGCGTTTCCGGTGCCAGCAGGTGGAGCTGCTGGCAAAAGAAATAGCAAAACACATCAGCCCAGGGAGGCTTGCTGGGAGCCCCGAGGAAGAGGACTGGTACAGCAGTTCCTTCAGGAAAACCCCATCATTATGAGCCCATACTCACTGCCAGGCTGGGCAGTTTGAGTGATATGAAGGTCTTGGTAATTGTTGCAGTTAATCTCTGCTCTCTACCCTGCTCTATCCAGCAGAGCCAAGGACCACTGGGGATGCTTGGAACCCCCTACCAAGATAGTCGTAACGTGATGCTTCACACCACAGTTGGTGTGTAGTGTGTAGCTGCCAAAGCAATGCGCTGCTGCCTGCTCGTGCTTGCCTCCCTGGCTGGTGGGAAGATGAATCAGTGAGAGGCAGCAGCAAGGCTGGAGTGCTGTCTGCCGGTGACCTTCAGAAACAATCCATCACCCCAGTCACAGATAAATAGAATTTTAGGAGTGGTGATTGTTCCCTCTACCCTAGTCAGAAACATTGTGCTTCCTTGAAGGACGAGTCTAATCTTTACAAGCACTTTTATTCATACAGCTGATTCTGATGGCTGAGCTGTACCTCAGGATGCTGCTATAAATAAGTGACAGCATGTGACAGACTTTACCTGCACCACCTTCAGGTCTGCAGCTCATAGGAATGTGTTCTCTGCTATGACATTAGATGGGCAGACTGGCCTCTGTATTCTGTCATAATTCTGCAGAACTTGCTTCATGCTCAGAGTCCAATTTTTGGTTCCTTACCAAAGATGTGAATCAAACACTCATTGAGAAGTCACAAAAATAAAACTTTAGACAAAATGGTGCTCTGTGTGAGTATTTTGCAGGTCTGAGTGATGACCTTGGTCTGACATTTCTGCCATTTCATGAAAATGTGGTGGAAATTTTCCAGTGGGGCAACTGTGCCTATCCACATGCTGTATAACAAGATGGATACTTGCGTCTCATTTCTTTGTTTAGAGACAATGAAATTATGGACTCTACCATCAGAACGGGACAACAAAAGCTCTTCATATCTTTGGGTACGAACAACCTGGCAGACTATGAATAGTTACAAGTGTTTTTGCATGGATCTGCAATAGGAACAATGTTCTCTGATGCCCTCAATAGGTCAAACACTATGATGCACAGCAACAGTCATGCCAAACTGAGATGCCTTTTTCAGGCCACTTTTCCAATGCAAGTAATCTTTTTCAGTGTTTCTTAGTTCTGAGTTGCAAATAGAGTGTCCAAGTGAGACATTAGATTCATCTTCTACTTATTGAATGTACTGTATATTTGTTGGGAACGTAGCCTAAGCTAGGCCTGATGGAAAACTGATGGAAGTCACTAAGAAATTTTCCAGTTACTGTCAGGGGAAGAAGAGGATTGGACTATAAGATTTTTGCCTACTATTTTCACACTACCTGGATACTGTAGTGTATATCCAATCACTTCCACAATGTAAAAATTATTGTAATGCTATAGTTAAATAGGCAAAGCAGTTAAGCTTTAACTGCTTTACTTAACTGCTGCTTGTAATAGGTCATACCTTTGCTGCTGTTTGAATTTGTTCTTTTATTCTTCTCTAGGTGCCCAAATCAAGTCAGATGGTAAGTATCCTTCTAACTTGGAACAGCTGGGGGCAAGATTCTTACTCAGTTATAGTCAGTGGGAGTTTTTCACTGACTTCATCAGAACAGGGACTTCATCCTTAATCTTTAAATTTAAAAATTTCTGTAATTTTCTATTGGTAACGATACTTAGCAACTCCAAGATAATATGCTACCTGCAAACATTTAAGCCTGATGCATTCCCCCCAACTCCAGACTCTCTTAGCTAACTTTAGTTACTTAAAAATAGAACCTTTTGTTGAACTTCAGCAATACATCTAACATAGCTGTTGTTCAGAGGATTATTGACTGCTCTCCCTGTGGAACAACCCTGAACAGTCACAAATATGATGATACAGAAAAAGCCAAAAATAATTACCGACAATATTCAGAAATGATATGAATTTGTTTTTCAGGTTAACATTACTGTCCAGTCCATAGTTGTCCAGTCTCTGAATGGAATGCGGACTTTACTTAATGGTAGTGATGTCCTCAGGCTCCCTTTGATTTTGGATGAACTGTGCATAAATATAGTTCTTGGGGTAGGTATGACTTCTTTTCCTCCTCACATTTGATGGAAAGCCTGTATGCATCAAATCACTTCTGATTCACAAATTGCAAAGATGTGAGAAAGGCCTTGCATGGTTTCCATATATTGTGACATCTCCAAAGCAAATGCAACAGGAGAAGAACTGACTTTGGGATAAAAGAGAATGTTTTGCAACAAAATAATAACTATATGCAACATAACACGGAGACAGGATAAAATCCTTTTCTATTAGTACTGTGTGTATATGACATTACAGACAATAACATGAGTTTAGAATCTACATTATGCTTGGGAGAAGATGACTTCCTGCACAGTGGTGGCAGAGACAGAAGAATACACAGTACACATCATCTCATCTTTCCGTCTTAAATAGATGAACATTGGGCTTATGCTTAGATCAAGAAGTCAGTTTTGAAGAGGCTCCAGCCTCTAGAGGATATAGTGTATCTTTACCATGTAGTTGAGTGTTTCTCAAGCAAGGAAGAAAGAAAACAATCCTTACATAGTTTTAAATTCCATTTTTCTAGTTTCATACTCTTATGTATTTGTTCTAATATCTAAAATGTTTAATTTCAGGTGAGTTATCACATTACATACACAGATGCAGGAGAAATAATCGAAGCAGCTGCTTCTTTTGTCTTGGGGGCAATTAACAAAGAAGTACTTTCAATACAGCAGAGCTTTGAAATCAGCTTTACTCAGGTAACTGCTAGATATGTTACGGATGACTTGTTGAAAGACATTTAATTACAAAACTTATTAAACTTGAATCAGAACAATTGTTAGCAGCAAGGTAAAATGTAACTTGCCCTGGATACACAAATGAGGCAGCATTTCAGAACTGGGCAATAAAGGTCTCCAAAGTCTGTTTTTCACATTTAGAAGAGTCATCTTGTGACTCTGTATCCAGTGAAAGCAAAGCCTGCTCTGTTAGAGAGCTGTTATAATCTTACAGAGCAGCCTTAACTACTGTCATTGTTCAAGGCAGTTAATAATCCTAAAATAAGTGAAGTAATTCTGTTTTCTAACTATTTCAGTGCAGGATAAGAACTAATACTGTACATTTGCATTGTAGGTAAATACAAAGCCAGTTCCTCTCAGTGGTAATCCTGGTTATGTTGTTGGACTGCCCGTAAGAGCAGGCTTCAGGCCACAAGGATATCCTTTCCCTGTTGAAATTTTGTTTGCAGCACTTGTTCTGGTCCATCTTCACAAACACTTTCTAGCATGGACATCTATAAACTATATCTGTTCTTTACCAAAAGTAAAAGTGTGCTTTTTTGGCTATGTTTTAGAAGTAGTGAGTGACTTGGTCCTGACTGCAATCTCCTGGGACTTTTTAGTGAGGTAGATTTAGACCTTCATTGTACACTCTAGTGCTTCTTCACAGTGCAAGGGAGTCTTAAGCTATTATAGCATTTTCAGATATATTTTAAGGATATGATTAAGGATTCTTTCTTCATGATATACATCAAGGATTGAACTTTCCTTTAACTGTGTTACATCTGGCATCATTCAGAATACTAACAAATACAGTCAACTTACCATTCTGCAAAGTACATCCAACCAGGATTGTCTGGCAGCACAGGGAACCAGAACCCCAATATTATTTGGTTATAACATGATATCAGGCTGTAAGTTACGGTAAGAGGATTTTTTTTTTTTTTTTTTTTTTTTAGTGCTTTTAACCCTCTGACAGCCCTTTCCATTAGGATCTGTTCAGGTCCTGGGACATTTGTACAGCTGTAGGAGTATTGGGAATGGAGCATTTAATTATTAAAAATGTCATTTAATTAAAAATGGTCTTTCTCTTGAAAAGATTGTGTACATTAGCAATGGTAGCCAGAAGGCTTGAACAGTGCATGAGAGGAAGGAGAAATTATTACTGTGCCAAACCAATGGATTTTGCTTTAACTCATCTTTTTTTTTTCCTGGAAGAATTACAGCAGATATGAAATGCCAGCCCTTGACTCAGACCCTCCTAGATTTACTGAAGGGACAAAGCTTTCCTGAATATGTGGCCTCATTTGGAAATTCTCAAGCCCAGGATGTGCTCGACTGGGTGCCAATAACTCACCTCCACACCTCAGAACAGGTGAAAGTTACACCACTACCACCACTCTCTTCACTCTCACTGTCCTCTCTCCCAAGATCTGTACCTGTACTGCAGCATCAGCTTAGGCTTCCTAGACATATGGGGAAAAAAAATTCAGAAACAAACTGGAGGAAAGTCCTCCTGGAATATTAAAAACCAAGGGGTTTCACTCTTGCTGTAAGGACAGAGTTTACTTTTAATCAGGCTGGTATCCAGGCATCTCAGTTATGGATCAGGACAATGCGTTAGGTACAAAACAACCCAGTTCTAGCCACAATTTAGTCTCTTGCTGTTTAGATGGAATGAAGCACAGAACTGGTAAGGTTGAAAGAGTGAAGTAACAGAATCAGTGTTTCTACTTGGTGCTTTTGCACCAGGTTTGAGTAAGATAGCAAGAATCCTTTAAAGCACAGAAATCATGAGCCAACCACCACATTTATTCACAACTTTTTCTGACTAGCCCTTCTCTTCCCGATGCAGTGCAGTCCCTGCTATTGGTGGTAGGCGGTGCCGCTTGGCACATGCTGAATGACAGCACCCCCTCAATGACAGCTTGTATATAGGTTTCTTGCATGTTTTTGCAACTAAACAGTGAATTATTTCTGTAACCAGAAACCTGACAGTACCTAAAAATAATGAAGATTGTAGGCTTCAAAATTCTGCCCTGGCAGAGTTAAGGAGGATTCTCTACTGTCCCAGCAGTATTACTGAAATAAGTCTTCCTACTAAAAAGAGCCAGCTCAGCACTATCACTAAAAGCCAAAGTCCTGCTTGAAGTGCAGTTACAGAGTCGGTTTGTCACCTATGGAGAAACTGCAGGGACAGCCCTGAGCCAAGGCTGCAAGCACCTGTGCTGCCTGCACAGGCAGCAGTCCAGGGCACAGGCATGGCACAGTTGCTCTGGTAACCTCCTGGAGTGAGCTTTCTGGGGGCATTCTGCCAGTTTAATAAGATGAATAATTAATGTGGTCACTCTTGTACAGTCAGACAATGAGAGAATTTATAACACTTTTCAGAGCTCATGCCAAATACCAGTATCTCTTGAAATAGAAGTGAAGTGGACTAAATATGGATCCCTAGTCAATCCACAAGCCAGAATAGTGAATGTTACAGCAACAATCGCTACCACCACAGCAAAGCAGGTATGTAATCAAATTATAGGATTTAAGATTAAAAAATGGTTTGTTTTGCTTAGGTATCAGCTGTGCGACAGTGACCCAGTTAATCTCTTTAGATAAAGGTAACACTTCATATTAGAATGTATTGCCCACAACAGTTTCTTTTCCAACTCAAACACAACTGTGGGCTGCTTGCCAAAACACACTTCAGTAAAAATCTATACATCATTCATGAAAAGAAATATGAAACTGTATATGAAAAAAAAAAAAACAAAACCCCAACACCTTACTACAAATAACAGCTGAAAATATAACCCAGTCCAAACAAAGTAGTCATACAAAGAGAAGACTGAAGCTAATGACCATTTGTATTTTCATTGCAGCTTCCCTCAGGAAGGGAAAGGACTATTCCTATAATAAGTTCTGTTGTTTTCACTGATAGTTCTTCACCTGCAGAGCCAGGCTATAAAGCTTGGCCCACCATTAATGCCAAGTTACCCTTTGATTTTTTCTTTCCATTTGTCTAAGGTAAGTATGCATTAAAAAAAAAAAAAGCCATATTTCTACTTTCTCTGATTTGTAGTCCATTTCCTAACAAAGTGAGGTTTATCCAGTCACTGTGATGGGCCATCAGTTTCTTCTAAATTGTAGACACACTGGGTTAGAATTGGCCAAGAGAGAAAGGGTAAGCCCATGTGAGAGTTCTCAAAAGCTTTATAGGAGAAAAAAACCACATTAATTGGAAAGTTTCCAATTATGCCTCTGCTGAGAGGAAAAAAAAAGTTTGCAATATGAACTTGATGGTGGCTCTAGCTGGCCAGTCAGCACATGTACAGCCACCATCCTTCCAGCACATTGGATGCTCTAAACTAGCACTAGCACTGAGCTGCCTGCCTAGCAGTGTGGAGGCAGAAGGGGAAGGGAAGAGCACAGGGACACAGTACAGCTCCATAGGAAACTAGGTTTCATTATTCTGTGAAAAGCAGAGCTAAATTGTTAATTAAAGTAATCATGTGCTATTAGATAAGGCCTCTGCTTTATCTGTTTTCATAGATGAATAAGCCACCTATTTCTAGCTATTTTTCCCAAACCACTAATTAATTACCTTTCTTTAAAAATCCAAACAGTTAAGTGATGCTTTCAGAAAAGCTCAATGACCCTTCCAGCTGACTCTGGCTGAAATCAATTGGAGACGCCTGCTACAGTCAACACCTTTCAAAATTCCCACTTATTGAATCTTACTCTTCAGCTATAAAATAGTCTCTCCACAGGGACCTTCTAGTACCTGAGAGTTCACATTGTGTTCAAACACCAGCCTGGTCCTTTAGAATATACTTTCTAATGGCTTTTCTGGAGTCTAACTGTTCCCAGCAGCCCACTCGCCTACATCTGTTCTTATATATTCTAATTCTTTTAATGTGTTGATTTATGAGCTGTGGAAACAAAGAACTTTATAGCCCAGCAGGCTGCAAATGAACACTTAAAATGGAAGAAGAAATGAGAGAATGCAGTATCTGAACTCAAATCTGATGTTGAGAACAAGGCATTGTTTGACATAAGATGGCACATGTTTGCCTCTATTTTGGTGCTGATTTGATTGTCAACTAAAGGAGCAGTATGTTGGTATTTTTGAAATGAACGTTATATAAATAACAAAGTGGCACAAGCAGCAACAGAAATGAGGAAACTACCAACAATATGAAAAGAATGGTTGGCAAAGAAGAGATGTACTAATGATGAACAGTCAGCTTGTAGAGAAGAAAAGACCTCTTCAGGCTGGGTTCTTATCATTTGTACTGCAAGTTTCTACAATATGTTGCAAAGAAAGAACATTATCACAGAAAAATGAAATTATTTAAAATAAGTGGTACTTCCAGGGATTGTATAGCTTGTGAAGATGTGTCTTTATTAAATTATTTTGCAGTTTTGACTATACAACTGTATAAGACAGGTCTTATGAAATCACTGTTTCCAGGGAGTACACATGATTAATTTTCCAGCAAAACTATTTTTGCAATCCCAAGATCTAATCAAAGTGTGGTCAAATAGAAAAATGTTTATAGACAACACTATACAAGAGAAAGCAAAGAGACAGGAAAACCTTTCAGGTCAAACTGGTAGATTTCAACACTGCACTCTGCAGGGCAGACTTCCCCACCTCAGAAAACTGGCCTCCTATTTTTGCTCACTGACAAGTCCATGCTGTTTTAATATCTTGTTAAGCTTCTCAATTTCTTGCTCCTGTTAGAGACGAAAGTAAAATCATTAATATAGCTCTTACCTTAAAATAGTTTCCCAGGTTCCCACAGATTTTCCCACTGCTGAAACATATCTCATACTGCAGTAAGACAGGACAACCTGGCTAAAGTAAGTAGGACAGAGGTAGCCATCATCCCTTTGCAGCAAGCAGCTAAGGGAAGCACAGGCAGAACAGGCAAGGCTGTGGTTCTTTAGCCCAGCTTACCACACGGCTTTCTGATGAAGAAACCAAGCTGACAGTGGCAACCTTGCAAAAGGATCCCAGGCCAGCTTGTCCTGGGGAACAGCCAGTGGGTAAACCTTGCTTAAATGAAAAGTGTTTTCTTACCTTCTCTACACAGCTGTGTTCCAGTTGTTCAACCTTTGTTGCAAGTTTCAGGTTTGCTTGCTTTAGCTTGGACACTTGTTGTTCAGAGCGGGTCTTTACCGATAAAATTATTCCTGTGAAACAATTCACAGTGGATTCGGTTTACAATGTAAAACAGCCACTAGCAGGAGGTTAACAGTACATGGGGTCTGTATTCAAGGAGTTAAACATGTTCCTCTCAAGCTCTGGTTCTGTCATCTTCAAACCACCCTTCCCAAGTGCTTTTCTTAATGAGGAGGGTTTTAAATTAGCCGCCCCAGGGATTCAGATACCAATACTCTGCTGGGAAGAGGCAGTCTGGCCTCTGAGCTGAATTAATCAGTCAGGCTGTCATTCAAATCCTGAATTTGAATTCACTCCCTTGGCAGAACCTCAGGGGGGATGTAACTGGCAGCTTTGTTGTCACAAGGGGCTGCATTTTAGCCAGTTTCATGTAGTCAGGAGCCTTGCTCTAACAGCAATGCACAGCACCGCCTGGGGCACAAGCCTTGTCCACCCCTGGGACCGATCGCTGTGACCTGCTGGAGCGGGACATGGCACATCATCTGGTCCTTAAGGTTTTGGCTTCACCTTGCACAGCTGCAGTAAGGGCACGCAGTTTCTCCTTACAGCAGAGGTGTCACTTCTCTACTGAAATATTGTTAGGTTATTACACATGAACTCAGCCCCCACAGTAAAGGCATTTTCTTCCCACCCTTTTCTGGGGGGGGGGGGGGGGGGGGGGGGGGGGGGAAGTGGAATAGCTTGGTAAGAGCATCAAGAACATCACGTTCTTCCTACCCGACAGAGCTCTCCTCTGGCTGCTGACAGAACAACACACACGAAGGCAGGCACCAATGTGTGCCTGTGTTTCTTGTGGTACAGGCAGCAGGCTTGGGGTTTGGGGGTTCATTTCTCTGAAGACAAAGCAGCAATGCTGCTTATTTGCATTGATAACATCAAACAGTCCCTACCTGCCTGTGGCCCGGTCCCTATCAATCAACAGTGACTGAAGGCAGTGAAGCATGCCTAGGCTTCAACACACAACACCCCGAGCTTGGGGCAGGCATGACGAAAAGCTTGGAGGGAAAACCAGGAGCACCCAAGGGTAAGGGGATTTCCTTGTAAATGCAATACTGTTTTTCTGCTGTAGACCCAAGGTGTCTGTGGCTCATGCAGCTGTACATGAATCCGGTTTCTCTCTGACTTTCACTTCAAACTAAAGAGCCACAAGCTGCTCTCATCTTCCCTCTTCCCAGCCACTGCCGCCGATCAGGCACATTCTCCTTGTCAAAACAGAAGCAGGGGGCTGCAGGTGACAGACACAGCCCCAGCCATCCTTTCCTTTCATTCCAACTAAAAGACCTAGAGCTGCATCAAGTACAGAGCACTCACAGGCACAAGACAGTACCTGGGCTGAGCTTCATGCAGGAATTGGGGATAATCCCATTGCCACATTTTTTTGAATCCCATAGTTCCTTCCCCGAGAAGTGTCTGAAGTTACATCTATTTGCAACAATTTACAATTACAACAGCAGAGTCAGTAAAGCCTGATTTGGGGACTTTATATTCCTCTTCTTACAGTGAGCCCTTTGAATCCAAGCAAGAAAGATCCAGAGTGAGATCAGGACATTCCCTGTGGCATCCCTGGAGGGGATGACAGAGTCACAGCAGAATGTCAGAGCAGTAAAACCTACTCTGCTATAGAAGTAGATTTAGGAAGGTAGGGTTTTACCCTGCTCCCCTCTTAAAACATCGCCAAAAGGATCCTACGGCACAAACTTAATATGCGAGCCATCCCCTTCCAGGAGGGAGGGATGCAAGAACAGGTTACAGGTTGTTTTTAGGGGAACATGCCAATGCTGAGAGCTGGGCATCTCTGCTAGCCCAGGCCAGCTGCTGTGCCCTCATCACCAAGGCATTGCACCAACACCAGCAGCAGATTATTGCTGCTCCAAAGAAATTACAGACTAATTAAGGCCACGCTCTAGCAATGAAAACTACATGGGCAATGAAAGCTACATGAGTTCGCTGGGAGAGCAAGACCTCAGGGTCCCACAGATGGCTTTGAGAAGGGAACAAAGATGTGAGCCCAGATAATTCAGGTAAAGTCAGCAAATCCAGCCCACGCACCATGGAAAGCTCTTGATCAGCCGCACACACCTACCATTGATAATCCTGGCCACCCGCCACAGCCGCAGGAGTATCAGGAGCCCAACAGCTTCAAACTCATGCTCTCGGAAGATGAGGACAACATCAAGGATGAACGACACAACAACAACGATGCCATCCAGCACTTCAAACTTGTGGTGGAAGAACTCCCGGCGGTAGACAAAGACTTTAAACCCCACCTCAACCAGAAAGATGGTTAAAATGGAGAGTGAGAGGTAGTGGAAAACCTGGGAAAAGACAGCACAAGTTTAGGGCCAGGAAACCCTCCTGCATGCACACAAGCAGGGCAGGCTGGAAAACCTCCAGCACTCAAGGGCATGTCCAATTTGGCTCTACAAGGAGAAGGGCTGGGGACTTTTCTTCTGCTCTAAGGGACAACAAGAGCGAGCACGTGGCAGCCAGTGGCTTTGGGTAAGCTGGACCAGGAGGTGCGAACATGACCGGGAGAAGGATGGTTAGAGTGATTCAGCTCTTCTGCAGCCCAAGGAAGCATGAGGCTGCTGCATGGACTGGCATGAGCCGAGCCAGGTTGGCCCCGCACGCTGCAGGGTTGTCACACGAGTCCCTGCAAGACCTTCGTCTGTGTGCCTGTGACTGCCGGCTCAGCAAGGCTGAAGGTCCAGGTCCTGCCTTGCCCAGTCATCCTATTTAGCAGGCTTTGAACCACCAAAGAGAGGGATATCACAGTTCATGTTGACATTTCCCTGCATTTTACCTTTGGGGTTATATTATGTTTGTCTGGACGGATGATTTTCAAGTCCATAAGCAATTCCCCAAGAACCAGCAAGGCATCCAGGATTACCAAACAGACAACCAGGATCTGTTGGAGAAGAACTGACATGAGCCCCCTCCCAGCACGGGCAGATCGGCAAGAGGAGCCAATGCGGCCTTCAGCTAAACGTGCCCCAATGCCCCATGTCCCCGATTTGGCTGGTTGTGTTTCATGGAGCTTTCTGTTGCTCCCACCCAGGACTCCCACTCCTGCAGCCCCTGGTCAGTGGGTTATTCCTACAAAGCCTCATGCACACGAAACCACCTGGCTCCCCACCAAACCCAGCCATTTCCCACTGCTTGGGCGGGGGGGAGCTTGAGCCAGGGGAGAGCACATGCTCTGCTGGCACCGTGACGAGCGTGCACTGAGGCTTGTCGCCGCTCAGGAAACACCTGCACCTGCTGCGGAGCGGCTCATTTCTGACAGGACAAGCCCAGCTCGGAGGCAGCAGCCACTCTCGCAGGAGCAGTGAGCGGTCACGAGCTCTGTCCTACATCGGCTCTGCTATCACAGATGGCTTTGGCAAAGTCTCACCCTCATTTCCCTTCAGCCTGGGTTTGTTCTGCCTCACCTGAAACCTGTGGGAGCTGAAGAGCTTTTTCATCATGTCCTGGAAGGAGACATGGCTCCTGGTGGGCTCCACCTTGATCTCTGAATCCGGCTGCTTCTCCCCATTCTCATCCTCCTCCTCCCATTTCTGGTAGTCATTGCTCCACTGCACAGGGTCATCGCCCACCACCGTGAAGTGCTTCAGGTACCTGGACATGGCTCTGGATCAAGCTGGCATCACCCTGCCAGTGCCTGAGGAACAAAAGCAGAGCATCACCTCCCCGCTCGGGGCTGACCAAGGATGCCAGATCTCCCTTGTTTCACCACAGCGAGCATGAGAAGAGTGTGACACTTCTTTCAGACGTGGCCGGCCGGGCAGCGTGGACAGGCCCTGCTGACGGGAAGTTGCTTAACGGTGGTGCCACTTGTTTTGCATCACCTCCCACGGCGCGCCGCGGAGCCCCCGCTGCCCTCCCCGGTGCTGTTTGCACGCTATTGTGCTGCTCTACAACAAGAAACTTCCTCATGAGGTTATTTCCAAACATCTCAAAACAGAGCATCGATTACAGGAGAAAAAAATGCCAGCCCTTATCTCGCATCTCATGATGTGAGAGGCGGCAGCTGCCCACTTCCCATTGGAAAGAGCCATTGTGTTTCTATTAGACACTGATCGATGGAGGTTATTGGTCAGAAGCTGGAAGCAGGTGATTTCCTCCTCTTCACTTGCTCTCTCATCCCCTACACACCAGGGCAGGCTGCTGTTATCATCGGGTCCGAGGCAAACCCTCTGCTGCGCTCCCAGAGCTGCCCTCATCCCTTCAGGTGGCCACAGTTGCAGCCCAGCTGCCCCCAGGCTAACTGGGCCATCCTCACCCTCCAGCCAGACCACCAAGCTGAAGAACAGCCATAATTTACCTTCAATAACATCAGGGGCCCCCATTATTTCAGCGTTTGCAGGCAAAATAAGCAGGTGACCCCCACATTTCAGCCTGGCTGGCAATGCTGTCCTAGCCCATCTCCTCTCCCCGCATCCCCCAGAGCCAACCTCACTCTTGGCCATCCCGGCTTCAGCCTGTCCCTGTGGGCACCCAGTGAGGGGCAGGACCAACCCCAAACCCGCAGACGATGCCGGTTGCAGCTGGGTGCTGAGAACGGCTGCAGGAGAGGCTCCGTCCACCCCTGCTCCCATGTTCCCCTATCACAGCCCCACCAGCTCGCCCTTCCTCTTTGGGCAACCTGTTGAAACGGCCTGGCCCACAAACGCTGCCGAAAACCTCTCCCGCTGCCGGCAGACAACCACGATCAAGCTGGCATCACCCTGCCAACATCTGAGGGACAAGAGCAGAGCATCACCTCCCTGCTTGGGGCTGACCAAGGGTGCCAGATGTCCCTCATTTCACCACAGCGAGCGTGACAAGAGCATGACACTTTTAGATGCGACAGGGCTCTCTGCACATCCGTCCTTGGCCAAAGCTGGCCGGGGAGCTCAGCACAAGCCACTCTTGGCCCGCTGGAGCCACCGTGGGCCTGCCCATGCTCCCTCCCCTCGGCTCCCTGCAAACAGGGGTCCTGGGGGTCCCAGTGGGACCCGCTCACAGCAGTGACGGCTGTTGGAGGGAACGTGGGCTCCGGGCCACCTCGTCCCCTGCTGTAGGGGATGGAGATGGCCCCATGCTGCCATCACAGTGGCAGCACCTTCATTCCCAGCCACCGGGCGCTGAGCGGAGCGCACCGGAGCCCCGCAGAGAGCTGCCCCGGGGTGTCGAGCCCCCCCCCCGCCCCTTGCGGGACGGCCTCTGGGCCCCCTCGGCCCTCGGAGCCTGGAGCCGTCGCTGCCGGCTGGAACAACCAGGAGCCGGGCTGGGGCTCCCCAACCTCCCCCCGCCCGCAACGACCATGTCGGTTCCCCGCTCCCGGAGCGGGACTGAGCTCCGGGCCCCGGCGGGACCCCCGAGAGGGAAGGACGTGGCGGCCCCCGCGGCGGGGACCGCTGCAACCCACCCCCGGGGCACTGACCGGGGGCCAAGCCCCGGGAGCGCCACCACCCCCCCCCCCCCCCCCCGGGTCCCGGTACCGTGCACGTCCCGGCTGCGTCCGCCGCCGCCCTGCGCCTCCCCCGGCGCTGCGGGGCTTCCCCCGGCCCGGCCCCGCCTTCCCCCGGCCAGGGACGGCCCCGCTGCCCCGGCCCGGCCCCGCCGGTTCCCTCCCCATCGCACCCGAAAGGGTCCCGGAGCCCCCGGGCCGGGGGTCCCTGAGCGGGGGCTGCCGGAACGGGACACGCTGGATGGAGTTTAAACTTCTTTTGTTGTTGTTCTTAAACTTCTTTTCTTCAGCTCCCCCGGCCCGTCCGGCAAAGCGAGCGGACATCCAGGATAGTCGTGAAATTAAATTGTGAGATCAGAGCTCAGCTGCTGAGCAGGGACAGATTAGTCCCACAAAGCAGGTGGAGGTCCAGGGATCAAAAGGATTACAAAAGTGTAAACCCTAGAAATTAGGCCTGGATTAACCTGCCTCCATTTATAGAGTTGTGTTTTATCAGAAGGCCTCTTCTTCTTTAGGTTTCCCCTCTGTCTTTCAAACACAAGCTGGTTTTGGAAGTGCCCTGAGCAAACTCAGCTGCAAAAAGGATCAGGGACCCATCTCTGTTGCACCTCTGCTGGGACAAACCTGAAATGCTTCTGATCCTCCCCTAATGAAGAAACATCTCTCCATTTTTGCACTTTTAAGGCCTAAAGACATTTGTTTCTTGGAAAGGGTTTCCTCCTGGAGAGTGCCTAAAACTTTTCCTGGAACCTAAAAATTTTCTAGTGCCTCAGCCCAAAGCACACAGGCCCATCCCCATCCTCCTCCCTGCGGCGATGAGGAATCAGCACAGGCAATACCTCCCCAGAGCTCTGAAACCCCGTCCCTCGACCACCACCCCAAACCACCTACCTGTAGAGATCAGCTGAGCACCCAGGTGCATAGAACAGTGAAGGTGCAACCCGGGAGCAGCAGCAGGGAGAGGTTTTTATCCTGGGAGTTTCCAGCTAATTAAGGTATTTCAGTCTCAGCTGACTCCAGTAAATACTACCACAATCAGCTAACGGTGGAAGGCACCAGCTCAGGACTGGAACTGCAGATGGCAGATCTTCTCCTGAAAGCTCAACAGACCTGACCCTGGTTTTGGTAAAGAGTGCACGTTTTAAGGAGAAAACACAGCCAGCTTCTGCTTCCCCATGAGCTCAGTCCTCTTTGTATCACGGCCCAGCATGGGCTCACCTGGCCCATGAGCACAGCTGCTGAGTGGAGCTACCAGGCTGATCACAATTGTGAAGCCTCATTGTCAGAACTTAAATAAAATCCCAATCATCAGTATGTGCACACAGAGCTCCAAGGGGCTGCACGTTAACCACGTCTGCGAGGCACCTCGGCAGTCTAATGGGAGAAGATGCTGCCAGCAGAGCTGCGAAGCTCTTGGTGAGGACAGGGCTGGTGCCCAAGGTGGGATTTAAGGGTCAATCCAGGAGAGGTGCAGGGGAAGCCCCAGGGCTTCACCTCAAACCTCTTCCCAGCCTGCTGGCAGGTTAAACTCCCCTTTTCTATGCTTCTTTTTACAGTAACAGCATCCTTTTTCACAAGCCGAGTCTGTTTATCTCGGTCTAAGCCTCTCTGCTCTGGGATGATGGGGGTCAGGACCACGTGCCTGAGCTGCAGAGGGTGAAGCCCAAAGACTCCCCAAAGCGTCAGGGCAGAGCCTGGAGCCCAGTGCCATCCTCAGCACCGCCGCCAGCCCTGGGACCACCAGTACAAGCCCTGGGGCAGTGGTGGCCCCTGGCAGCTAAATTCCAGCGTATGAGGGACTGATGCTGCTGGGTGCCAGTGCTGGTCACCTGCTGTCAAAGGGGAACAGGGACAGAAGATGGCCAGAGGAATGAAGAAAGGATTGGACTGCATCTTCCAAAGAAAAAGAGCTTTTTAAACTCAAACACAAATGCCTATGAAAACAAGAGACCAGAAAGATGTTTTCTAACACTGAAGCCCCTGAGGCTCAAGCCCCTCTTTTCGATGGAAGTGGGAAGGGTAGAAAACCCGACTGCTTGGAAAGAGCTCGACCTCAGGAACTCAACAGCTGCCTGAAATCCCCGGAGGAGAGCACACTTTGTGTCATACCTTGATAAAACTTTGAATAAGAATTGCTTTACGTGGCACCTCGGGGGCCTACGGCGCAGCGCATGGGTAGTTCAGCCCACCTTAAGCACCCCGTATCAGTCCCTTGCTCCATCCAATGCCCCGCCACGGCCCCGGCGCCTTGGCTGTGGGGGGTCCCGAAGCTTTGCAATGCACAGGGGCCTGATGCTGCTGCACCCCCAAATGTTCTTTTCTACATCCAGTTCTCATTCAACAACTAATATCGGCCAGAGCTTAAACTTGGGTCTAAAGTACGATGTATGCATCAGGGACTTGTGTGCCCGAAACTCCTGTATCCTCCCATGGAAGCCTGAGCACCGCTGGGGATCAGGTCTTATGCTGCAAGCAAAATTAATGTTTTTTTTGTTGGTTTCAAAGTGCCACAACTTCACTTAACAACTCAGGACTGAAAGCCACAATAGCACTGACACATCCTAAAGCTAATCAGGAACAATCAGAGATGACCTGTGCTGAAAAATAGCCTTTTGACAGCTAGATGGCAAAAAGGACTCATTTCATTCCAGGGAAACTGAAGAGAAACACACGAACCCATAGTTAGTGCGTCACATCTTACCACTCCCAGAGCAACACATTGTGCTGGTTTTGGCTGGGATCGAGTTAATTTTCTTCCTAAGTAGCTAGTATGGGGCTGTGTTTTGGATTTGTGCTGGAAACAGTGTAGAATACACAGAGATGTTTTCCTTATTGCTGAGCAGTGCTTACACAGAGCCAAGGCCTTTTCTGCTCCTCACCACACTCCGCCAGCAAGGAGGCTGGGGGGGGCACAAGAAGTTGGGAGGGGACACAGCCGGGACAGCTGACCCCAACTGACCACAGGGATATTCCAGACCATAGGATGTCATGCTCAGCATATACAAGTGGGGGAAGAAGAAGGAAGGGGGGGGGACGTTTGGAGTGATGGCATTTGTCTTCCCAAGTCACTGTTACTTAGTGTGCTGGAGCCCTGTTTTCCTGGAGATGGCTGAACACCTGCCTGCCCATGGGAAGCGGGGAATGAATGCCTGGTTTTGCTTTGCTTGCGTGTGCAGCTTTTGCTTTACCTGTTAAACTGTCTTTATCTCAACCCACGAGTTTTCTCACTTTTACCCTTCTGATACTTTCCCCCATCCCACTGTGAGGGAAGTGAGCGAGTGGCTGCATGGGATTTAGTTGCCGGCTGCGGTTAAACCACAGCACACATTTAAGTTAGACTTAGGCATACTGCAGAAGGCAAAAGACGAGAATTGAAGAGAACTAGGGTTTATCACAAATTTCCTGCTACCTTCTGCAGAGACCTTCAGCAAGGCCCGGTACCCCTCCCTGCTACAGTCTGCCCTTCGCAACTTCTACAAAGCTTTGGGCCAGCATGAAAGGGCGGCAGGGCTGCGGGGAGAAGGGCCTTAGCAGGCTCACGTGCCATTCTGTCCATTCCATGTGTAAACTAGATGTTCCTACCAGTACCATTATGGAAAAACAATGGGCAAGCGGCAGCTGCTGCTCGTTCTCTCCCTCAGCTGATCAAAAAACCCAACCCCAACCAACGGTGTAAAACGTGCCTCTGAACTTTTGATCACAACCCGTAGCGAGATCAGCAGGTCGTCCTTCCTTCCTGCCTCCGCGGTGGAACGGGAACTTTTCCACCTCAACCACGGTGCCGTGGGACTTCCTTTACCCTGAGCAGCTGGGGACCCCGAGGTACGTGAACCACCCCAGGGGAATGCAGCCAAGCAGAAAACGCAGCCCAGAATAGGAGCATGTGTCACCAAAACTGCATTTGAGGAGAGAAAAAACAAGTCACAGAGGAAAAAGGTGTGACACGGTGACATGCAGAATGGTTGGCGAGCTAATGGATGCTGAGTTGGGTTAATGCATTCCTTTAGATACAAGTCAAATAAAAACTGCTTCCACATGTGCTCTATTATTCACTAGATCAATAAAAGACACACAGGTGACTATTTTACAAGCAGGGAGAAAAATTATAGAGCTATAAAGAAAACCACAAATGTGATTTAAAGGGTGAAAGGAAGTTTGTGAGAAAGCCTTCAACAGGCAATCTCTGACACCTAATCTAATGAGCTCATCAAAAGTTACCAAGAGGTGGTTTGATTAATTAGCTTTAGAGGAAGGGGGGAAGGCTTCAGAGTAGGAAAAAGGCTCTTTGCTTTGGCAGAGAAATACACTAAAAAATAAAATAAATGGCTGGGGACTGCCCAGAAAATGCATTCTTGCCAAAAAAGCTCAGCTTGCTCCAGAAGCGAAGGGAAACTCATTGGCTACACAGGACACCATAACAGAGCCGGTGGTTTTATCGGAGCTGGGCATCTCAGCAACAAACTCCTTCCTCATCAGACTCCACCAAGCAGCTGAAGTTCACCACCGCAGCCGTTTTACAACAGGCTGAACAAGCCACCTCATTCGACTTGTGAAAGCCTTGCCATATTTTCCACCAGGCACGTGTGAAGGAGGCAGCAGATGAAGGAATACAGACCAACAGTGCCTTCCTGTTGGGGGCAAGAGCTGACTGCCCAGGGCTGGCATCGCGCCTTACCAACCTGCTTTAGCTGGTGTACACCAAGCCTGGCTCACCGAACAGACAGCAACAGTACAGTTTACTCAACTTTCCTTCTTTGCCAAGAATTTACAGTTCTTTAATTAAAGAACCAGCGGAAATTGGTCTTGTCCTCAGCTGTGACCCTCTTAAGTCCACGGTCCCAACAAAGCAGTACTTGTATTGAAGGCAGACCTCACCTCAAAGCAGAGAATAAACAGGAGCCAAGATGAGCGTGTCCGCCCACCCACGCCTGCCCCAGGGGGGCTGCTGCTGCTAGAGAAGGCAGGACGACCCTGGCCACAGCGAGCCCAGCCACAGGGCTGTAGAAAACCAGTGTCGAGGCACCGGCGCCTTCAGCTGCCAACCTGCTGTGTGCCGACTGGCCTGCCAGACTGCTCTGCGGACCCACGGCAACATGTGCAGTGCTCTGGGAACTTCATGCCTGCACTCACCCCCCCGCTGGGAGGGTGCCTGTATTTAAGGGCAATATATGCATTAAAGCTCCAGAACTGGATCAGAATCCAACACTGCTGTTTATAAAACACACTTCTAGTGCTTGTAGCTTAGACAAATCCAAACCAAGAACTTGCGGGTTTCCAGAACAATTTATTTACCTAAGTCAGGTCCTCTGATAGCAGTAGTGTGTATATGTTGCGATAAACTGACACTGAGAAGATTTAGCAATTTCTTCATTTAATAAGTGATTTTCACTACATGGTATTGTACACTTTTATCTGTTCAAAAAAGATTAACAGTTTTTAAAAAACAAGATTCTGTGAGAGATTTATATAAACCGGTGATCAAGATCAACACCTCTGGTTGGCTTATCAAGCTATTTTCTAGGCTTCTTTGTAGAACAAAGTCTTTAGGCTAAAATGCACAGAACCATTCAGGCAGATCTAGAACCATTTCCGTAACTCCCAGCCTTCTGACACGGGCTGCTACAGGGCTGATGCTGCTGCAAAACGGTCCACTTGATCGAACATACGGAAACTGTACAAAAATGTGTTTACTTTGACCATGAATAGAATAAACAGCACAGCATTTCTACTTGCTATTTCAAGTCAGGACTTCCTTTTATCTCCAAGAGGAAGGCGTGAATGGAAAGCCCTGCCAACTCAGTGTGGTGGGTCGTGCACAAACAGTTTTCTAAGCGAACTTTGGCTTCAGGAAAGAGACACAAACGCTTAAAATAATGGCTTTAATTGTCATTTAAAGTATACGCAGAGGGATGTGTGTCTGAATTAAATATACATCATACCAGTGATGCTGGCAAGGTTGAAGGTTATTTCTAATGTTGACAGCAATAAAACTAACATGTACATGACAAGACATTAAAAGAAAAGCAATCCCTTTAAAACAAAATTTACCGTAAAAAAAGTTCACAGTGGTTTGTATAAACAGTATGCAATTTCTGACAGTAACAAATTTCTACTCTCACAGCACACTAGTGCCCTCTTTAGATCCTAAAGAAGAAAACAAGCATTTACACTACTCATTGTACAGATTCAGAAAGTCAGTTGTACAATTACCCATAATGACAGGATAAGATGCTGTGGAGTGTACAGCTGTAACATCAACGAAAGGAAAGTTTAAAACTCTTTTCCTGGGAGGGAGAAAAGTCTTTCATTCGCTGTTACAACCAGCAAATGCCATTCATCAAATCAAAAGGAAAACCACAAACACATTATCTATTTTGAGCAAGCTGAACAGTACACATTACAGTTTTAAAAATGGAGGTTATATACTATAATACAAGTCCCAACAAGGCAGCGCCAAAGTGACTATTTCTTTGCTTGTTTTGTGATCATACCCCTGGGAGGCGTTACAGGTCTGCTGGAATTGGGCTTCTTTTTCTCTGCAGGTTTCAAAATCTGAAAAGATAGTTCAGTCATTCAGCAAAAAGTTTTAGCGTTCTTACAATCAAACAATTGAGTCACTAGTCAAGGCATTCTACAGGTCATCTGGACAAGTCATAAATGTGCCAAAAAATAAATGTGTTTCCTACTCAGAGCTATGACAGGGCTTAGAGCAGCTGATTGCAGAGCCCATGCCCATGGAAAAAGGCTAACAGCTGATAGCTTTGCTTGGATGATTCAATTCCAGGGTAAAACAGTTCATCTACTCTCACCAGCAAGGGCTTATCACATTTCTGAAGACATGCGTTCAAACACATCCCTGTCTACACATGGTACTTGCAAAGATCTATTTGAAACAAGCATTATGGTTCTGTAACAGTAAAGTATCAATTCAAAATAGAGCAAATTTAAAGTGCGACTACACTAACTAGGAGGTACAATATTCAGATACCATACCTGAAAAGAGCACATTAGAGTTTCATCCACACTCATCATGGCACCCGCATTATCAAATTCTCCACAGTAATTTGGGGCAGAAAAGAGAGTTACCAATTGCCTTTTTGCAAAAAACTCATATCCATCTTCAACAACCTTTAGAGAGAAAAGCAGAAATATTAGACTGGACAACTTCTTCCTGCCAAGGCGCAAAGCAGCTTTAACAGAGCCAGCAGCTAAAAACTGGCTACATCCAAGGAGCATGAGTTCCAAACTTTTACACCAAAACAGGAAGACCATTGCAGGATCCAGTCCAGGAGCAGAGTCCATTAGCAATGAGAAAAACAGGATTCTGCTAGGTTCAATACAATCTTGTTCAGCAATAAGAGCCACGGTTTATATGTATTAAGAAAAAAACATTCATTACAAGGGTTGTTAAACATTGGGACAAGTTGTTCAGAGAGTGGAATCTTGATCTCTGCAGATATTTAAAACTTGGCTGGACAAGATCCTCAGCAACTCGGGCTTACACTCGTTTGTCCTGTGTTGAGTACCTGTGCATAGGGTTGGACCAGATGACCACCTCAGGTCCCTCTGAACCTAAATTATTCTATGGTTTAGTGCTCAAAATTAAAATACCTGATGAGCTCTACATATGAGATCCAAATCATGTTTATGGAGAAACTTAGCAACCACTTCAGCACCAAATGTGAAGGACACTCCTCTGTCATTTTCACCCCATCCCAAGACATCCTTGTCAGGGTCAGACCACAAGAGATCACAAAGTAGACCTTGATCTGGTACATCAGTGGGGCGCATAATTCGTCTTATCTGTTCCATTGACTGAAGGTCTGGTGACAAACCTGTTCAGAGTTAAGACACATACAGTTCACATTTTAGTCCAACTTTGCTCTGCAAGACCAAGGTATTAATTCAAGACAAAAATAATTTGTATTCAAACTGATTCACCACTGCAATTTTACATAGTTCAAAGGCAATGTTAACTGACTTTTTTTTTTAATCCAGCATTTGTTTTAAAGCTTTTGTAGCAGAAGACAAGTCACTTTCTAGAAGATTTACTGGAAGCAAGATAAGCAAAGCCATTTCCACATTTTACAGGATTACAATAATCTCACTGTAATATTTTGCAAGTGTCTGTTAAAAAAGCTGCTAAGTAAAAGAGGCATTAATACCAGAAATCACAGGGTATGTTTATTTTAATGATCAGACCTAGTAAGATGAAATACAATATCAAACAGACCTCCTACCATTTTTCACTGATGTGTCTCCCTGGGCAACTGTAATTACTTGCAAGCGATAAAACAGTTAAGGTGCAATATGTATTTTATTACTTTGAAAAGTTGTATGAAGCAGGTATCACTTTGTGCAACACAGTCAATTTCTACAAATGAAACTCCAAACCAGCTTGGACGGGGCTTTGAGCAACCTGATCTAGCAAAAGATGTCCCTGCCCGTGGCAGGGGGGATTCTACTAAACGATCTTTAAAGGTGTCTTCCAAGACAAACCATTTTATGATTCTATGAAAATGTGTGTTTTCAGAATGTACATAAAACTCCTAGTCATGTAAGTCTAAAAAAAACCTACAAGGATTCTTTACTCACAGAGGCTATTAAATATGCCTTTTGGTATAAAAGGAAAAGGAGATCATCGTGTCTGAAGTTACAAAACTACCAGCTCAGTGATTCATGAAACTGACACTTATCAAGCTCAACCTTACCTCAATACATGAACCAAGGCAGAGAAAAATCCCTCAAGTTTTGAAGCTTCAGCAATGTAAAGATGAAATTGCCATGACTGATACTAGAATATTACAGTTTCTCAAGTATCAACTAAGGAACTGTTACTTACCCCCATGACAGCAGAATATTTTCTCATCCACAATAGCTGCAATTGGTAAACAGTTAAAACAGTCTGTGAAGGTTTTCCACAGCTTAATATTGTATCTTCTCTTGCCTAGAAGACATTTTGGAGAAAAAACAGTCAATATGCTTTTCTAACACAGCTACAACCAACCTAACATGGCTGCCTTAAGTTTACTAAGAGTTGCAAAAAGTTAGCATTAAAGCCTATACACAATTTATCTTCTTTGATACCCACTGACATACTTTATTGCTTATAAGAAAGTTGCAAAGGTCTCTTTCAGCATGGCAGAGCACTCTGAAGCGGCTCTGAGGATAGCACAAGTCTGTTCAACAGAACGACATTCCACTGTTGGCAGCCAGACTCTTCAGTCCCAACTTTGCTTTGGAAAATTATCCCTTGGAGAATTTGATCCATTTCAGAAAATCTTGCCATTTGCCGTTTTCTTCAGTGGAAGACAGCAATTCTTGGAAAGCAGATTCTCTTTAAAATTCTGCTAGTGCTTCACCACACAGTCTCTCTAGGCAAAGAAACAGGACTGAAAAATGAAACTGCTACAGTTTTACTTTCAAAGGGACTCTCCCAACAGATATGAACCCTGAACATATTTGCGATATATGACTAAGCCTGTGATTAATCTCTGAGGAGTCAACTCTGAAATACCACACATCTTTGTTTCCTCACCGAGGGAGAACAAGACATGGAGAGTACATCTTGTAAGCTACAAGCCAAGTACGTCCCACAACACAAGTTATAAGAATGCTTCAGTGCACAATTAACAGTTTAATCTCCTCTACATTATCTGGATTTATTAAGTCACATCCTTTGAAACATGAACATACACTTCTACTTCACAGCAAAATTACTTGTTATGTTAGGGTAAGGTCTACGTAGTCTCCGTCACAACAGACCTTAATGCACTCTGCACTGACAGAGCTGGTGCATTAACTGCATAGCAACATTGCGCTTGTTCAAAAGAAGTGCTCATGATGCCAAACAAATACAAGCACATTTCTTCATTAAAAGGTTGACGCAGTGGTTCAAGTTAACAACTTCTGCAGCTGAAGCCACCTACTGAAAGAGCAAGTACCTGGCGCTCAATTCAAGCACATATCACACTGAAGGCTTCACACACGCTTTGCCCCGTTTATGAAGGGTAATACTGGTTTTGGCCAAAGCAACAGCACACAATACAGCAGGGCTGCATCCAGAGAAGGGAGAAGTCTTTTTTTTTTTTTTTTTTTTTTTTAACATGACAAAGTTACAGGTCTTAATATGAAGTAGATTGCAAGCACTGTAACATAACCACAGTAAAGACCAGCCCATTCTCCAAGTTATAACACAAGTATACATCATCATCATCCATCAGATGAAAGAAACAGAGGTGAACTTTTGTAAAGCACATCAAGTAAAAGTCTCTCATTAGATGACCTTATCTTAAGAACTTTAACAATATGTACCAGTGAGAACTGTTAGTTAACATAGCGGCCAATAATTACAATTGCCCACTTGCATGCTGCTTTGTACTGTGAGTATAGGACTCCAATAGGTTCAGGGGAAGGACACATTTCCCTTCGCAAAATAGGCCAAGGGCCTCCCTGAAATGTGCAATGGGAACCGCACATTAGGAAAGAATCATCTAACACTGCAACGCTAGCACCTCCTACCCTGCTTTCCCAAGCCAAAGATGCATACATCTGTATTACTTACATTCATCATAAAACCCATAAATTCTGTTGATGCTGGCACATTCATGGTTCCCTCTGAGGAGGAAAAAATTCTCTGGGTATTTAATTTTGTAGGCCAATAGAAGACAAATTGTTTCTAAAGATTGTTTTCCTCTGTCAACATAATCACCAAGGAACAGGTAGTTGCTTTCTGGTGGAAAACCTCCATATTCAAAGAGTCGAAGCAAGTCATAGTACTGTCCATGGATGTCACCTGTAAAGAGTATTCAGAAACGACATGTAAGTGACCCCTTGCTACATTCTTTGATTGATTCTAGAGAAAGAACAAATGAATGACACTTCAGAAAGAAAAGCCTGTAGTTAGATACTGCCTACAACATACTTAAAAATCACAGTTTATCTTAATGTGTATAAAATTATCACGTTCTGAAGTCTGACACCTATGTAATGCAATGGCTAACTGCATTAAGATGAAGTATGTAGCTATTTAAAAACAAAATCGAGATTCCAAGAAACCAACTGCGTGTTCAATGAAAGTCTGACATCCAGTTAAATCCTTTACTTGACTAGTGGCTGTGAGATCAGGAACCTTTACCTCATTCTTGGTATTTCCACACAGCACTAGTAATGCTGATGGAAAACCAACCATTTGGGAAATTTGCTTTCCTTTGTACCATTTCTGGTGTTTTCTTGAAATATTCAGTAATTCAAATTCTAGCAGTGAAGTTGCATCAAAAATGAAATTGGTATTTCTGCCTTTGGTTTAAATCATGGGTTTGTTTCTGACAAGCAGAATGTTAAATCATGATTTTAGACTACCAATGTTATAAATATTGAAAAAGCTACTTCAATTTGAAGTAAATCCTCAGCATTAGAGTAGGATAAAATACTGTTTGCTGGAAGCTTTTAAAAATGCATTTATTGAGGCTTTTATAAATGCATTTATTGAGGCTTTTATTTTGACATTTTTCATTCTTTTAGCATAACTAGACATGTACGTGTGTGCAAAATGAGCACCACTGTGTACAAGTATGGTGAAACCAAACTAGAAAGTAATTCCAAGAAACAGTACAGAAATTGAAGTTTCCAGCAGGATTTTAAAATCTTGTCAAACCATTGTTCAGCTCTGAATAGCAGCTACAATAAAATACTATGGTTCTTTGTTTCCCCTTGTTCAGTCATCACTGGGCCAAACATTATTTCACTGGTACAAAAACTTTCCACAACTTCATGTGAATCCCTTCCCCAAGGGACCTGGTGAAACTGGACCAGTTACTTTTTAGGTTTGGATTATTTTGGTCCTCACACCAATTCCCATCTTTGTTATCGCCTCTCCACTCCTCTGCCCTAAGCATCCAGCAGGGTTTTATTTTCCCATTTGCTAGAATCATTTATTAGTTCCACTGTTAATAAGTGAAAGTAGCATCTGGCATTTGTTCTTTGCTTAAGGTCAGCATTTACCTGACACCCCCCCCCAGCATCAAATCAAAATCATGGTACTCACCACATATTTTCAGCGGAGCTTCAAGTTCTAGTAGAATAGGCTGACTCAGAAAGATTTCTCTGGATTTCAAGCACAGTCCTCTAATTTCATTCTCTTGAAGCTGGACATTTTTGCCTGGTTTTGATCCTCGCACTGTCAGAAGGAGTCAGAAGTCAGTTATCAAAATCCACAATATCCCTAGTGTTATTTTAAGAGCCTGACTAAATGCCACTGTAATACAGAATGAGAAGATAACAGGGCAATATCAGTCTGCTGAGGTGAAACTGCACTGCCCTGTTACCAGAGAAAGGGTAGTATGTTCCATTTCAGTTGTTTGTTACTTTCATTTAATAGAATTCATGGCTCAACACTTCCCCCGTTAAATGTCACATTTTAAATAGCATCAGTTTAGTTCTATTTAGTTATAAAACCCATCTTGGACAATGTGACTCTCTATTTTTTAATTTTTTTAAATGAAGCAGTTATATACTTGTTCTCTGGAAAGCTGTCTGAGTTTGAGAAAAGGAAGTCTCCCATTTAATCATCCAGATCGTAGCTCACACATGCAAGCTTCCCTAAACTATCATATAACCTTGCCCAAGACAGTATCTAAACAAACAAGACTACAGTACCAATAAATACTGTAGTGCCCCATTCCACACTGCAGTTAGCAAACATGGAGGAAAAACAAGCATATGATTGGAAGGTCAGAACCATATGTAAGCAAACATTTTTGGATCACAATGACAAAACAGCTCTCCTTATCATTGCCTTTGGGCACAGTAAAAGACAAGCTAGTGAGAGATCTATCTCCCAGCCTCAGACCACTTCCCTCCGCCCCATTACTGCTTCAATTTCCCCCACTGCAACAATTCACAATAGCTGGTTCCCTTTAACATCCATCAAATGTTTCTTTCCTAGTCTGGACAACAAGGACACCAGCTTGGCCTGAAAAAGTTTCTACAGCCACCAGCGCAGCTTTCCCTCCATTTATCTACCTGCCCCCCGCACCATTTCTGTTGCCCAGAAATACAAAGGACATTTCTATGGCAGCAATGCTGTAACTATGACTAAATTGCATGCAACAGCATTTATCAGGGTTAGGATAAGGCTAAATAAAAAATTGTGATTATGCCATTACTGGTGAAGCTTATTATATTTTTATTTGGTGTCAAAACCAGTGACAACATGGAGCACTGATAAGGCTGAAGCAAAAACCCTGTAGCAAATACCAGTAAGGTTATGGAATAAGAGCAGTCATCTTCTACAACATAACTCATTGGTTTAGCCACAAAGCCAAATGACCTTAGAACTTCAGCCTCAGATGCCTGAAAACACTCTGACAACACCTCCAGAATCAAAATCACTACACTGGTAATGTTGCCCCATTAGGTGACTTACTGTGTACAACTTGTATGGCATTGAGACTGAAGAATCTATGCTCTATCCAAAAAAGCTTAGTCTTTAGTTGAAAAAAGGAAAAAAAAAAAAAAAAAAAAAGCAAGGAACAAGCCCTGAACCCTTTCAAATACAAGAGCCAATGCAATATTATCTTCCTTAATTCATAAATAACTTTTTAGATACTGTTTCAGACTAATTCCCTTGATACTGTTTAACTTCCGAGTGAGAAATCTAGAAGCTACAGAAGACACAGGTCTCTCTACTCTCACTGTGGGCCTTGCACTATATCAAGTCAAGAAGTGAGAACTGCAGTAGGAAAGTCCGGGGAGGGAGTGCCTGTTTTAGGAAGAGTAAGAACAAAAGCAGTTGTGTTCCAAAGGGATTACAATTTCTCATTAGTAAAGAAGATTCCTGCTTTTATGCAAGTCTCTGATCAAGAGTGGAAAACATTGTTCAGTCAGCATGCGTCTTATCTAGACTAAGAATAAAATACTGGTTGTGTAATATCCATCCACAAAATCAAGTGTCACTGGACCCCAATCTCTACCAGCACTTAAAATATTAACACCAAAACAATTCTAGCCTCCATACTGACCCCCATCACAGAGACCCTAGTCATGGGGGCACAGGCTGCCCTACAGAATCATTGGCAATACCCTAAACCACACAACCTTTCCTCAAACAAGCTTCAAAATTAAACTTTAGTTCAAATTACAATGTATACTGACAGTGACGTTAAGGTAATTGTAGGTCAAAACTCATGACTTTAATAATGTTATCTTTCAAGTAATACATGCTCCTTTATTATTCACTGCCTATGTATTATCACTCAACACGGGCATTACATGGCAACACTGGAATTACCACTAAACTTCATGTCTTCCATTAAAATATTCGAAGTAATGAAGCATATCAATTAAAGTTAAATCTTTGTCACAGCAGTTTATCACGCATGAGGCTTTTCATCCACACAGTGATTTTTTTCATCTGTACAGTAATTTTCCAAACACTCCTGAGCAACAAGCAAGTTACTCAAAATGCCAAATATCCAGAAGTGATAAGTAACAGAAATTTATAGAATAAAGTGATCAGCTGGCTGAATTATAAATGTTAAATTTTCCCCTACTCTTAAACTTTACAATTCACCTTTGGTTTTGAGATAATACAATACACTTGTATTTATTTTTCTGAGAAGCAAAAAATCTAACTTTCCATGATTTGGTCTTATTAGAAATTGCTAAAACCAAACCCTGTATCTCACATCCATAAATTAAAAAGTATAAAATATTATACAGATTATGTAATGCTCTGAGTCACTAAAGCTCATGAATAAAGCATATGCATTCGTTTTTGCTGAAGATTAAATGAAAATCTGGAAACTGACTATTTTGGATACAAGTTTCCTGTTTCTCTAATACATTTTATTGAACCATTATAATCTTCATGGAGTTTTAGTCATCTGTTTGTAGAAAACCTTGACAAGATAAAATGATGCTTTGTTGCAGTTCACAAGCTCACTAGTGCAGATACCAAAAGGATGAAAGAAGAACAGGATAATTTGATTCAGTTCTGTAGCATGTTGCCTGCCAATGACATTTTGACCACTTTCACCCAACATGGAATCAGCACAGAAGAAACAAGTGTTGAATTTCTTCTAATATTGATCTATATATCCTGAAAAGCTGGGGGAAAAAAATATTTTTGGCTTCAGAAAAATCAAATATGCAGAAGTGCATGTTGCTTTGAAATCTATATTTTTAGTGCAAGGATTTTCTCATCCACAATGAAAGAGCTGGCAAGGAAACGCAGGATGTTCAGTCTGAATGACTTCTTAAAAGGTTTCTCTGAGTGTTTTTAGTCCCACTAAGAAAGGCAAAAATAATATACTATGAAAAATATGTTGTATTTACAGTTTCTTTTCTCTGCTTCAGACCAAAATAAGGCAGCTTGTAGAGATCAGACAGTACGATACTAATTGGCAGCTTGGTCATAAAGTCAAAAGAGCAGCTCAATAGTACTGTACAGGGATGTTTGTTCTTTCAATGCATAAAAAATAACCTCTCAGAAATGACAGTCTGGAACTGACAGCGGAACAAGCTAAAGATTAATCAGTTGAGGAAAAAAACTCAGCCCATTTCAAATAATATTTTATTTATGTCTTGTCTCAACATACTGCTGCACTATTTCCAGAGAGTAATGTATTCCCATCCTCTTTTAGGCAGAGATGCTCGTGTTCTTAAACATCATTTTTCAAGAGCTTGAATTTCAATGTCCAGTCTGGGCAGTCTTCTAACAAGTAAAATCTTCTCCACTGCACAAGTATGAGAAGTTTTGGAAAAATAAGCTGGAGAGGAAAGCTGGATGGAAAAGACTACAGAAAAGATCCCTCCCTGGAGCCTGGATGACCCCTGCAGAGGTACTGACTTGAACATAGGTTCCAACTATTAAAATTAACGTTGATTTCCAAGACAAGGAGGAAAACTGATGGAAAGCAACAACAGATACCAACTCTAAAATGAAAGTGTAGAGGTGAGTGCAGTACGACAGCTGCCCAGCAGAGGGGGAAAAGGAAGTAAAAGGAAGGAAGAGCAAAAACTTAATGGCACCTCTGTCATTTTGGTGGAAGCAGAGCTAGTCCAAAGCGTAGCTGTAGCTGCAGCTGCCAGGAGATAAAACACTGCTTGTCATCTAGGATAACTTTTATACATTTCTTTGTGAAGGATAAATGGGTCAATAACTGTGGGACCTAGAATGTACAACAGTCAGAAGACCACATGCATGTAGAGTACAACACACTTCCACACCACATCCCATCACTAGCATTTTCCAGTATTCAGTTTGGTGCCACACAATCCTTTAACGAAGGCAAATGTTATTATAAAACTGAGTACACTACCTCATTCAAGGTTAATATGAAAGGGACGGATACTTAGGAAAATATTAAAAGATAGTAGAAAATTAAAAAATATTACAAATTTCAGTGATCCGAACATCTCATTTTCCTTCAGTATTACATTAAAAGCAGCTGAAATGCTGTCAACTGAAGTGCTAGAATCAAGTTCTCGCCCAGAAAACATTTTAAAGAAAATAGTCTATCAGCAGGTCAGTTCGTTTTTGGCTTATTAAACAAGCCTCTCAGTTTTACCATATTTTACGTTAAGAAGTCTGCAATCCTAGAGATACTTCCAAAAATACTGCAGGTCGTTTTTAATCTTGTTTTCGGCAGTTCCTGATGACAGTTACACATTCAGTTTTGCACCACAGGCACAAAGGGAATAAATAACTTGAAAGTGGTTGATGTAAAAAAGGTTTTACTTTACTGCAAGCACTACCAACTTTGATCAGATCATTTCAAATTCAAAATTGAAACTGAAAAGCAACTCCTCAGTGCCCAAGCCTCTAAAAGAAAAAGTTCTAGCTACTTTTTAGTATGACAAAAGTTCACAGCAGCATTATCAAACAGAAGATTCTGCATGGCTGCAAAATTTTCATCTTGTAACATACTTCCACACTGGAGAGAGCTATGTAGCAACAGGTACTCACGCCGATCACAGATATTCAGATGACAAATTCCTCCACTTCACTGACTGGGCAACACACACAGAATTTCACTGACTCATTTGAATCCACAGCAGCAATAGGAATCTAATCCTCATCTTCCACATGCAGAGCTCCTATTTGCCATTATTAGAAACTGCTGCAACACAGCAGGAAACAATTAACATCAAGTTATACAAAACTATGGAAAATTATATGGTTTGAGGTCAATAAGTGCTGCTTGTCTATTAGAAACTTTATCACAGTATCCCAACTCATCAAGTGAAATCTGACCACATTTCAGATTAACATCTGTGAGAATCAGACAGACACTTATCGCAGTATATGAAGCTAAACAGCAAGCAACGCTTCAGACCCAATCAATGCTGTATTTAGCAGAAAGGTGAAAAAACATCAGAGAACTGCGTTTCCTCTGTTGTCAGCAAAAGTTTATCCATACTCTTAGCTCAACTATTTTAAATAACTGGATGATCCTCTTTTCCCATTTAAAACAAATTAGAGAGAATATCTCCTTGACAGCTATACAACAGGCTTTACTGGGAATAGAAATCTGTGGGTGTATAAACAGGAAAGTTTGAGGATTTAGAGTCTTTTTGCTGATTTTAGTGCACTAACCAGTATTTCAGCTTTCAGAATGGCTACCACCATTCTAGCCTCACATGGCTTTATCCAAAGTAGCCTCCATTCATTACGTAGTTTTCCCTTAATAGCGTTTGCAAAGGCTGCAGCACAGAAAAGATTTTCAGAAATGTATTTCAACTTGAGTTCCCCTTACATATGTTGAAATTGTGCTATTTTACCCTGTTATTTACTGTTACCATGGTAAGACTAATATATTTCAATCTTGTTTTCTAGATACATTACTACGAGCTCCATTTTCAAACCAGACCCTACTTATCCGTGAAAAGCTGCCATCACACTAGATGAAGGAAATGGATAAGGGGCTCAAGTTATAGGAACACCATCTGACATGACATGGAAAGGAAGCCATGCTCACACTCAGGGAATCTCAAGATTTGTCTCTCATTCTTTACCTGGAGCTGAGCGGGAATTCTGCCATTTCCTGGAACCCTTTCCATGACCATACAGATGCCACTGATTTTTCATCTTACGTGGAGCTTTTCTAGCATCTTTGTGCCTACTGGCAGTTTTGACTTAGCAGACACACACAGCTGCAAGCTCAGAACCATGAAGTTACTGCCTACAATACTGCTCCTAGAAGGAGGGTAACTTGCTCTCATGTTTGCCCCTTCTTATTCCTCAGTGAAGTGAGTTAGTTCCATAAACGTTCGAGCCTTTATCCACTATCACGGACATTTAGGAAAAACATTTCAATACTTAGTGCAGGATACTGTAATTTACTATACCTTAGAAGCCTTATTCTTGTGCAAATTGTTTTTAGTACAGTTACTAAAAGTGACAAAATTAGACAACCTGTATTCATGTAATTGTTCCTAGCAGAACACAACCATCATTAGTAAAGACAGTAACAAATACAAATTCAATTACAGTAAAAAAGGATCAGTATGTTCAATCTTTCCATTGAATGGCTTTCCAAAGTTGAGAACAAAGTTACTGAAAAATGTTTTTTTGTGACATTTCAATGCCAAATGGCTCTGTACTATAAATAATTGGAGCAAGAAACACTCTTCAAATATTTACCTTAGAATGAGAAGCTAAATATATACTTCCAGGCCTTTTAAAGAACAAACTAATAATTTCAGCTAACTAGCCTTATGTGGGTGGGAGAATATCAACTATTTGGGGGAAAAGTAAGAATAATGTCATTTGATCAGAGAAGTCAGGATAGAAAGCAAGTAAAACCCCCTCATAAATACATTATTAATACCCTATATTAAGAACAAATGTGAGAGTAATTTATTATTCACCCTTTCACCACTTCACTTTACCTCAACCATTAGACTAGGTTCACTACTGGCATAGCTCTCTTGGTCTCTTCCAACAGTGCAATGCTAAGGCATATTATAAAACACAAATACCTGCTTAACTGTATTTTTGCACTGATTTGAAATATTTCATCAAATATCTCCTTAATACTTGGGTTTGTTACCTTTAAAAAGGAAGGGATAATGCCCCCGCTCATGTCCTTTGCATTTTACTAGCAAAATCACCTAAAGTTACAAAAATATCTAAGTATACAGTTTAAAGACAGCTGTAATGAAATACCAAATTGCTCTAAAAATTAAAGCTTGCACAAGGATTTGGGCAACTCAGTTTGTGAGTAAGCTGATTATTAAAACAGATTTTGCAGTGTTTTCATGCTTGAGTATGACTTTAATCTGTGCACAACCTTGTCTGAAAAGGGTATCACTTGAAACAGAGTTCTAGTACAGGCACACCAGACCTTGTACAACTAACATTATGCAGTTGTTCTACCAGAACCGCACTGAAAAAGAATTTCTTGTTTGCTCCAAATTTAAATAGGATGAGAATCCTTACACATACTTCAGGTATTTCCCCCCCCCTCCATTTAATACCATGCAGATCTCCACCTTGGAAGTTCAGTCCTGTCACCTACCTAGCCAGACCTTAATATATTATTTCAGGGAAAGGATGAGCCAAGTAAATTTTAAACAACCAAAGAGAATGGCATTTGCACAGTATTTCACACAATTTAGCACTCTATCAAAAATGCAGTGTTTGCTAAAATGCAGTACCATTTTGCCCTTTCTGGGAAAAAAGTATAAAAATGACAGACTGCCACAAAGGTCAATCATTACTCTGTCTGGCAAAGATGTTTATAATAGACATACAATAAGCAACAAAAAAAAGGACCAGCATAGATAACTAACACTGGTAATTGTTTTAAATATTGAAAGACAATTATTTCCTCAAAGAATCCAAAATCCCAGCTGAAATGTCAATAAAGGAAAAAATTTAATTTCAGTTCTGGCAGCTGATGCAACCTCAGGTAACATCTTTCGTTGCATGAACCATCTCTTAAAAGATCTTGTCAGTAAACCTTCTGAAGCCTGATTTACAAACTCTTATCTCCTCCAAACATATAATACTGATATAAGCTGGGTAAGAACATAACATATTGACATAGTACATCTTGCTACTTTTTGAAACTTTAAACAAGATAAATGATTCAAAATCATTCAGATCTCTTTCTAGGATTACCTTTTTCCATGTTTCTGATATTGAGAACTTACACTTTGAGAAAATTACAGTATTTACACTAGGGGAAATCAAGTAAGAATTGTAACTAATACCTGCAGTAAAATTGAGCATGAATTAATACATCACCAAACATATGACATACAGGACCTGACATCTACAAATCGTACTACTAGAGTTTCAGGAAAACCTTAGTCTAAATTTATGAAGGGAAGCCTTTAAATAATTTAAACCAGGGCAGTTTAAATTGGTAACAGGCAAAACCCAAAATGGATCAGAGAAAAAGCCCTATTTATTTTTACTTATTCTAGTTCAATAATCCCATAATACATCTATAGGATTTTTAACTCCAAATAATTTCTAGAGTAGCACTATTCTTCCTCTGCCTGACCTTTTGCTATCCAAGCTATTACACAAGCAAAATCTTACAAGAAGGAAAGGGTGTAATATAGCTGAAAGACATTTCTTCACCATTTGCCTCAGCAGCATCTCAGATGACTTTGTGCCAAACAGAAAAAAGTTAAATCCCTGACCAAGCTCTTCAAGTGTAAGTCCAGATGAGATGCCTGCCCTGACACATGTGAAATGAGGCTGGATCAGCCTAGCTTCCTTCTCTGAATAATCATGATTTTCTTTTATGCCTGGAAGAAGATTTGTTATTGGCTACTTCTCACCCTTTTGCACTAAGAAACATGAGTTGACAATTCTAGTCCAGTGCTGACCCCTGCAACCGAAGGGATGATGCTGAAGAGCACCCCCTACAACTTCCAGGTTTTCCTTTGATTTAGAAACTCTCATGCAACTCTTTTCAACCCAAAGCACTAACAATACAAGACAGTAAGCCCTTCCACAGACTGTCTGAAACACCAAAAACCAACCCTCTATTCACACCTAAAAAGCCCCCATACATTACGAATTAAGAGCCATAGTCCTATGGTAGCATTAATGCAAGCAGCTAATCAAAGCTAAAACCACGACTTCCTGAAACCCATGCAAGCCTCCTCCCGACTTTCTGAAAAGCTGTCTCAACAGACTCTTTAAACACGCTAGGTCTTATTTTCAGAGCCCCACGACTACCCACCCAGCCAAGCACAGACCCCATGTGCGTGTGTGGAAGGCAACAGAATAACCCAGGGTTTTTTAAACACTTTCCTACGAAAACAATACTAAATTAAACATCTCCTTAGAGCCGCAGGGCAGAGAAGGGGGGCAGCCGGCTGGTCCCAACACTGCACCGGGAGCGCAGAGGGTATCAGAAGGCAGGAACAGCTCGCTAACACAAGGGCTGAGGGAAAAGTTAGGGCTGAAGGGCAGAGGCGCCCGGGGCGGCGGCGGAGGCGAGCCCCGGGAAGACAAAGCGCCTCGGCGCCCCTCCATTTTGGTCCCCCCAACCCCACCGGGCGAGCAGGACGCCGTACATCACCCGCGGCGGTGGCTGAGGTGGGACTACGGAGGCGTCGCACGAGAGGACTCCCGGGCAGCGGCCCGGCCGCCACCCACCCCGCAGCCACCCGCCCCGTGCCTTCCCCGACCCTCACCCTCCAGCAGCCGTTGGATGATGCTGTCGATGTTGAGCTTGTCTATATCCGCCATCGCCTCTCAGCGGCCGGGCGGACCCCTCCCCGCGGCTCCCCTCCCTCCGCTCGCTGCTTGGCCGGCCCGACTTGTCTCCTCGTTCTGTCTCGTTTTTCCCCTTCCTCCTCGCTCTCCTTCTTCCCTCACTCTCTGCCCCCCCCCCCCCCCCCCCCCCCTCGACTGCCGGTCTCAGCAGAGACCCAGCACTGAACAAAATGGCCGCCGTCTCCTCAGCGAGCTCGGCCGGCGCATGGATACTACGAGCGCGACGCGGCTCACCGGAAACTCTTTATAGGCCGGGCGGGAAGAGCGGGGTGGGGGGAAACGTATCGTGTCAGTCCCACGCGCGCGGAATCCTTCCGCTCACGGGAGGTGAAATAGTGCGGCGCTACCTCTTCCCGCTGTTGGGGCTGTCACAGGGTCCGGCCCGGCCCGGCCTGGCCTGGCCTGGCCTGGCCTCGGTCCGTCGAAACCTGGCCGTTAGCTGGACCAGCAGGCCGTTTGGTCGTTCGCCGATGGTGGGAGGCGGTGGCTGGGGTCCGGCTTCTGTCAGTGCCGCCTCCTCATGGTACCCGCTCGGGGGTTACGTCGCCTCGACAGGTGAGGCGGCGGGAGCTTGGTGTGAGGCAGCCGGTGTGAGGGGTGCGCTCCCCCTCGGGGGAATGGCCGCTTCCCCAGCCCTAAAACAGGGCGAATGATACCAAAATCACGCCTGCAGCTGTTATCTCCCTCACAGGGTGTTGCAGCCTCAGCTACCTGGCTCTCCCCTTGCAAATATTTTGAAATCCTTTTGGATGGAGAAGTTAGCCTACTCTTTCAGGAACATCTTGCTATTTTATTTCACACTTCTGCTATTATTTTATTCTATGTGTAGCTATGGCTTGGCCGCAAACAATTAAATGAGGTTCTGTTCATAAATTGGATTGCATTTGCAAGGGAGATGGGCTGTGTGGGCCTTTCCCTCTGTTCAGTTTGCGTCTCTGATTGAATATTGTTTAATTGCTTTATTTACTCCTACTTTAATTTGCAGGGATGGCTGTGTCAACCTCTTTCCTCCTTCCCTCCCTTCCCTGTGTGAATTGCTCCTGCTATGCATGTCGGATTCCTCCTGCCAACAGTTATACAATATTCATAACAGCTTATTACCGTGGTGGGGGCAGAGCAGAGTTCGGGTTCGTAAGGGTGATAAAGCAAAGGACTTGCAGTCTCAGCACACCTTAGATCTGGCGGTAGGAAGGAGATAAGAGGACGCAGACAGTGTCTACCTGAAACGTGGGCACTTGCCCATTGCAAAACGCAGCTTCAACACTCGACTTTCCTGAGCAAACGCTTATCTTAACGAGCACACCCAAGCTGATATGCTAATCTTAGTCACGCTGGTGTAAGCCCAAAGTAACCCCGTTGAAGACAATAGAGTTACTTCAGATTTACTTCAACGTGACAGCCTTTGCAGATTTACATCTATTTTTGTGCTGCACCTTCGTGGGGAACAGCCCCCCCCCCCCCCCCGACTCTTTTGCACCGAATGCTTTCTTTCTCTTTCAATTCCTTTCTAATTCTGTGGGGCACGTTGTTCTCTTGGATTTAGCTGAATTATTTAAAAAGGGAAATTGGTCCTGTGTTTTCAGAAGAATCTTCCTGGCCTTGTTTTCCTTGCTGGAAATACCTTCATCTTATCTCATCCTTCAGCTGTTACCCCCTCTCCAGGGACAAGTCCTTCAAGGATCTGAGCACCTTTGGTGGGGTGCTGAGTCCCTTTCACTCCTTTTAATGCTCTGGGAAGTGGGGTGGAGGGGGATAGCTCAGCACCTTCCAGGGTGCAACGCAGAAGACGTACTTGGGAATTCACTGGAAACACTGTACTTCTGGAAGGAAGGATGCGGCCCTTCAAAAGACACTGGTCAGGGCAAACAATACATCTCACTTGCTGAACCATATCAGGCAAGGTCCAAAGCACTGTCAATTCTTGTTAAAAGAGGCGTAGCCAAGAGGAAAGGAGAGAAGTGACAGATAAAGGTGAATCTGTCAAGGCCTCGTAGTCACCTTGATAACCAACGTGCCTTGCTACAGCTCTGTGTCTCAACAGCAGCTGCCAATGCTTGGTGTCCTGTTCAGAGGGGGCTGTAGTTTTGCACAGGGTCTTTTGCATTTACATTTTTGCTATATGAACATAAAAAGTAAGGACCCTTACTTAACAGCAGTAAACTCTATGACAAGCCAGAGATATTAAAATGCCACCGCAAAATTATCTTTTTAATAAGCTAACTTTTCTCTGCTGGAAATAACAAGCCTTGCCCCACACCAGCTTCTCTGATTAGAAAAGGGACCCAGCCAAGGTGTTATAAATATCCTGGAACTATTTTGTTCTCCGGTGTTGCTCACAGCAATGATTTATTTCTAGAGGGGGAACAGTCAGGGAAATCCCTTTGTCCGTAAACTCTGCACACAGGCTTGAAGCATTCCATAATTTTGAAGCTTATGGTTCATATATTCCCCCCTCTTCTTTCTATTTGTCTACAATTTGCATTCTAGTTTGCTAAATACATGATGATGTATAGTTTATCTCGCTCGCAGCTCTGAGACCTTTGTGTCTTTTCCTCCTTCCCCCCCCGAAATTCCACAAATAAATCACTGCTTTGGTAACATTCCTTGGAAGTAAAATATCTTTCCCCACTGATTTGTCCTCACTATCTCATGCGCATGCCACTTTGTTGTATGGTTGCTCATAATCTGGCTATGTTTAAAAATATATCTATTATATATATAATGCCCACCTACATAGAGGAGCAAAATAAGGAGCGTTTCACTATTGTTCTGTACATATATGTACATAATATATGCACACATACATATTCTGTGTGTATAATATGTTTATACACTATATATACACACACATGTATGTGTATATATATGCAGATAATAATGAAACACTCCTTATTTTATCCCTGTATGTAGGTGGATCCTAAGAAATGCGAGTCACCCACACTTCCCCTTGCCTTAGATTACATATTTGCCAAGTCCATGAAATTCAATGTGTTTGTGTACATTTCAAACAAAGACCTACACGGGCTGTTCATACAGCAAGAACAAGAACGGGTGACTTGTGGGTCAAATGTTATTTTTCCTAACTCAATACACATCCACGATTTAAATGTTTTCATAACTCTTACTGTTTGCATCCAGTGTTCCTTGTGTTACAATCAAGATAAAGCTTTTATGCATGCTTCTTGCTTCTGATGTCTAAAATATTTTGCTGACCCCCAAATTTCAGATGCTGCAGAGTTTTGGGGGTAGACAGTGCCAATTTGTCAGACAAAAGAAGAGCAGCTGGAACATGCTGCGAGGCTGATCTGAAGATGTAGGGGTCCGTGTCCTGTTTGGAAGGGAGATGATGACGCACAGGCAGGTGTTTTCTTAGTGTCATATTTTATTTACAAAACACAGTGCAGTGATCTCCCTCCAGCATCAAAACCTGCAAACTGCAGGCAGGCGGCTGCACCATGCGGGACCTGGTGAGGAGCTCAGGGCTGGCTGCTGCTCCCGAGTCTCTGGCTTTGCCTTGGGGCTCACCAAGGACTCACACCACATGCAGAAGCCAAATGAAGCCCCATCCCCAGACAGTCAGCAGCAGGATGCGTGCTGGAGAGTTTGTTACACTCTCTCTTCTTGCTGGTGTACCCTGAATGCCAGAGCCAGGCCTTGATTTCCACTGAGCCGAACGTTTTGCAGTCTCAACAGCTGGTTTCCATCCGAAATCTGCCACCAACAGAACCTGTCAACAACGAGAGTCCATCTCAAGTTTGTTAAAATCATATTTTTGATAAAAAATGTTAAAAGATTCTGCTCAAAAAATCTTGAGACAGGCTATTTTGACATGGGAGAAATGTGATTTGCCATTCTTTCCCTCCTACTTCTTTTTTTTTGGTGAAAGTTATGTATTTCATGGGTTTCTAATGAAAGGTATTTTCAAATGGAAAAACGTTCTGTTGGTGAGTTTTGGAAGGTTCATGTTGGCGAAAATACTACCAATAAAATCCTTCTCATATAAAACTGTCCTAAGTTGCTTTTTTTCTAATATAGCAGTGACCACAATAGGATTTTTCCTACTATAGCTATTTGGATTAAGAAAACATAGCCCATTCCACCTTCTCAGTGAGTTTCTTGTATGAATCTGAGTTTAAGGCTAGACCAGGCACAGGAACCATTTGGAGAACTGGTTGATTGATGTGTCCTGCCCCTGTTGAGCATCCCTGGGCAAGCGTAGCGGAGGTCTGCTCTATTGCATAGAAAAAGGAGAAATGGGGCTAAAGGAGGCTTTGTCCTACTTTAAGTGAAGAACAGCCATAGCGGATCAGTTGACGCTGCTTTGGCAAGGAGCGGAGCCCCCGTCTTCCCGTCTTCGGTCAGGAATCTCTATGATCCGCCAAAGCCTGAGTTTCATAACCGTCTAGAAGGCTCTTGTGGGTTTACATGGGGCTCAGCTGAGCTGTTCGCGGAGGGGGAAAGGGAAAAATGTACATGGCAGCCAGTGCTATACATCTAGCAAAGGGCTTTTCAGCCCTTCTTCAGCTGGTTTATGGTGGGGCAAGGGTAATTTGCCTTTTCTCTTTGCTGTGCAAGAGGAAAGGCAGTGGGGAGCGGAGTGGCTCTCTGTATGGCTCACCTCGGTCTGCCTGGATATGGCTACAGAGGGATGTGAATTGTTCCGTGGTGTGCAGCAGACCTTGCAAGACAGGGAGAGGCAACTGCTTCTCAGAAGGATTAAGTGGGACATTTTTGTGTAGCTTCAGCCTCACGTGGCTTGAAGAAAGCACTTTGTGGATGTTCCCCATTGCATTGGCCAGAAATGCATGTTAGCAGCCTGGGACACAGGGCTGGCTTCTTTGCTTCCTCTGATTTTACCCCGGCATAACTCTGCTTCATGGATGAGCTGCTTCTGTAATTAAAACCAATGAAAAATGAGGACCAGGAGGGCTGCCAGGGGAGTGGGAAAGTGAAAATAAGATGAAGGTCTGTTGATTTGCTCTTGGTCAAACGGCTTCTATGCCTCTGCGGACCCCAGTGGGAGACACATCACTGAACACGAGATGCAGGAGCAAGAAAGAGATCTTGCACACACCCTGGGGATCCCTAATTCCACTGGGGATTTTGAAATGCAGATGAAATACATGGGAAATCCCACCTGCAGGTGCCTGTAGGCTTCCCAAAGGCTGGAGCACCAAAGCCTTCCCAGGCCTGGGACAGCTAACAAGAGTTCAGAGGGCGGTGGCTTTGCTGGTCCAGGTTTTGTTTTCCCTTATGCTCCTGAAAATCCAGAACAATCCCACTGGCAGCTCCTGGACACCTGGAGTTTCTGCTTACACACAGCGTTTGAAAAAGTGGTCCACTATGGAGGTAGGTGTCACATGTGCTTATTTATTTGTTTCTATTCTCACCTCCTTCTTGCTGCTCGCTACTTGCGAGCCTGGCAGATTTTCAGGGGCCCGGTTGCTCTTACATAATGTTGCGCCAAAATCAGTACAAAAGGATTTGGAGGAATCTGTGGCTAGAATCACCTTTGATCCCTGGATTCCCTTCTGGTTTGTCTGCACAGCTTGGGCTCGCCATTGTGAGCTGCTGCTTTGCCCTGGGGTATCCTCTGCCGTCGGCATCCCTTGGGACCAGGTGTAATGTTCCCAAGGATGAGGATGAGGTCTCCAGCCATGCCGCTTGGTGAACGCTGCCTTTGCTGCAGCCGCCTTCGGCTGCCATGTGACAGCAGGTGTGGTCCCACGCTGGCTCTCGTGGGCATGCAGCCGCTTACAAGAGCAGCATCTCCCAGGTCCCTGAGAGAGTGTGGCCGGAGTTCAAGCCTGTATAATTAATGGTAATTATCCGGTTGAGGGAGTGGGTACGAAATGGATTTAACTCATCTGACATCCTCAGCCTGAGTAGCACTGAATTGTGTTCTTGGCTCAACAGACCTGCACCCGTATCCAGAGGATGCCTTAAGTGACTTTAGGAAACTTTCTTTCTCCTGGGACGGTCTCTCCTCTATGTCGCGAGCAGTTTCAGCCAGGCAGAGCCCCTGGCACCCCTTGGAGAAGATGTGGAAGCTCAGCCCAGCAGCAGAGAGGGAGACCTCACACCAGCACCCAAAGCACTGTGGGGTGCACCCGATGGAAAGGTGTGCAGGGCTCACCATGGCACCCACAGCGCTTTGGGTGCTGGTGTGAGCTGGTTTAAAGCAAACATGACCTGGGTAGCTGCAATCCCGTCTCTGGGTCTCAGCACAGACAGACCCAAAGCGATGGAGCCAGGCTCTCTCCCACGCCAGCCTCCAGCTGGGTGCCTTTGGTGATAAATCACAAGTGTTCAGTTTGGATGTGGTGATAAATCTAAGGGCTGCGAATGATAGTGTACACAATAGTGGGTTTTAGCCAATAAATGGGGCTTTTACGTAAATGCTTCCATACACAAGTACACTGTCGGGCAGCAGGTGAGACAGGACACTTGGAAACATTAATCTGTGGAGAAAAGGGAGCCTTGGAAACTTGCCACTTTTGTTCTAGTCCCTGCTCTCCGGGAACTCGATTTTCACCTTCTTTCCCTCCATGTTTTACTTCACGTGATTTTTTGCCTTTTAAAAATAGATGCCTTGTTTGCAGTAAGAACACCCTGTGCGTGTTTGTGCAGTGGATGAGATTCAGCCCAATGCAAGACTGGGATCGGGTAAGACTTCAGCATCTCATCGGCTCTGGGTCAGCCAGCCGGACATGGGGTCTGACGTTAAACTTCTGCCTCAGAGCAAATGGCTGTGGGCATGGGCAGTCTGTTTCTTCCATTTAAGAAGAAAAAAAAAAAAGATTAGAGGAAGCATTCACCCTGCAGCCAAAACAGCTTTGATTATTCAAGGATGCATTTAGGGTTCAAATGTATCATTACACCTTGTTACCGAATTCCCATCCTGCCCTCCCATTCCCTTCCAGGGGATGTTCACCATCAAGTTTGGTGGGTTTGGGTTTATTGTAAAGGGGGGTTGCAGAAATTAATGTGCTTTGTGGGAAAGGGAGAGGAGTACAAAGGCAAACTATGGGCTGAGGGTGAAACCTGAGTGTATGCTGCCTTGGACAATCACGGCACATACAAAAAGGGAACGAGCATTGTAAAGCGGAGAGGACTGTACCAGTCCTTTCAGCTCAAGCACTCAGTGCTGTCGTGTGGGATCCAGCTGTGCCAGAGGGATAGGCCTTGCATTTCCATCCAGACACAGATCAGGCAAGACTGAGACACCCCAGCTTGGCCCATTGAAGCGGAGCCAGCACAAGCCAGGATGCGCCCAGTGACAGTAGCCGTCACATCAAAGCTGTAGTGGGGAAGAGACACCCCACGCAAGGCTCTACAAACGCGGTGAGGATCAGACCAAACCTTCTTGCAGCACGTCCCAACACTTTCATTGATTCAGCACATGCAACTTGGCCAAACCCGCCACAGGGACAGGTCCGCTTCCATTGCGCACGAGGAGGAAAAGTGGATTTTGAGGCCAAGAGGCAGTATTTTAGAAGGCAAGTAGTTTTTGGAAGTTTGTGCACACCTGAAGGTTTATCTGATGATAATTTGAACCATCACACCTTCTCCTTTGTACCTCCTCATGGGACACTCTTCCCAACACAACCAACTCTTCCCAGGTAGTTCAGCCTGAAACACAAGCATCCAGAGATGAAGCAGGCCAGGAATATCTCCAGAGATGGAGAAAGCCTGCCGGGGGTCAGAGAAGTCCCATGCACCCACACAGCCTGCTTCTCTGCAGCCTCCACTGAAGGTGAAAGCCTTGGTGGCCTCCAGCCCTTGGGCTCGACTTTCATTCCTTTTCTGATACTGTTTGACTTCCCTGCAAAGTGTTTGCTCCGTGCTAAGCTTGCTGTGAATTTAACTTTTCTAGCACGGGATAAGGAAGGGACCAGCAAGAGTTGCTCCTGGGTAATTCCATGCACCGATGGATTTATACCACAAGCTCCCCAGGAGAGGGGGTTTGCTCCGGGCAGTGCCTGCACAGAGGATGCTTCACCCCAGCTCCTGGCTTGGTGACCCCCTGCTGCCAAGCCGTCCTACCTTTGCTACTTCTCTCAATGCAACCTCAAACAAGTGTTGGGTATTTTTTTTCTCGGTAGCATGTAGGTCACTGGAGAGCCTTAGGGACCTGACAGCTGACATTCATCCTTAGTTTTGAATCTGTGCGTCAAGCTTTCTGGAGGCGATAGAAGCGCAATTGCTGGTGAGACTGACTGCCTTTTGTGTGGCTTCAATTAAATGTCTTTCTCAACGTGGGATAGTTGCCAGAGCTCTTTTTTTTGGTTGAAAGAAATGGTTTTATTTAGATATATATAGAAAAAGTCCCACCTGGCTTTTTGGAAGGGTTTCAGCTGGAATGGAACAGATCCCATATTCTTCTATAAAAAGGTGAGCCGTATTTTTCAGCTGAACTTTTCTCCCTTTTATAGCTGTGATTTGGCACACATGAGGTGTAAGCAGCGGCAAGGTCACTGCCCTTCCCCAGCCGAGGGAGGAAAGCTGTGGCACGTGCGGGGCCGGCAATACTATGGGGACAGCTGCCGAGGACAAGCCTCGGCAGGGGGGATGTCAGCTGTGGGCTGACCCCTGAGACCTGCTCACCATTGGGGTCTGCCCAGGATCCCTGGGGCGGCTCGGAGACCCCAGGAGACATGTGTCCTGGCCGCTGTGGAGCCTGCCCTGCTGATGAGATGCCTTTGCAGCCGTGACCTCCAGAGAGGACCCATGGGGATGGTCATGGCAGAGCATGTGCTTCTTCTCCCAGCCTTTATTTGCTTTGTCTTCACTGCTCTTTCAACCCAGGATAACACCGTCTCTCCTTCCATTTTAACAACAATGTAAGCATGGGCAACAGTTTAAAACAAGGCAAGCAGCCACGTTTCCTTTGTTTTCTTTCTTCCTGCACCCTTTTAAATTTTGGTTGCTCAGATGACCTTTTCCAGACCTGGGTGTCCTCCTCCCTCATGAGCCATGCTGCCTGGTGTCCCCTGCACCATGGCCGGGTGCTTCGGTCCCCACTGCTGTCTGCAGAGGAGGAGGTGGTACAAGCCAGCAGCTCTTTGCTCCAGCGTTACATTGCTCGGCCGCAGATGCATTTTAATTAATTAATTTAATTATTTTTAATCAAGATTACACTTATTTTTATTATGCATTTACTTATTATCAAGGATGCACATTGCAGTCTCTTCCCAGCCTCAGCTAGTGAAGCAACCTGCCCTGTCTCATCCAGACTTGCTCCTTCCAGCAGCAGCAGGCGATGCCAGAAACGCTCCAGGAGCCACAGCACCTTGGCCCAGTGTAACATTTGCATGAGAAAGTAGGGAGCGGTGAGGAAATAAAGTCCAAAGGTGAAGCAGCGTGAGTCACTTGGTGAAACTGCGGTTACCTCAGCTGAATTTCCTGGGGGTTACAACCAGGGCGCAAGGAGGGATTGGAAATCCCAGGGGTGCAAGCAGCCAGGATGATGATAACACACTTGATCCTCGTGTGCCAGGAGCTCGGCCACGCCGCTGAGCTCATTTCTGTTTGGTGTTTTTTATTGTGCTCTGATTAATATGGAATTTGTCATATATGCCCATGCTGGGTGACCACACATCCCCGTGCTTCTACTGGTCCTGCTCTGGTAATGCCTTTCGGGCTGCAGGGTGTCCCTGGCTCCCCTGGGTTGGAGCAGGAGCACGAAGCGATGCTTTAAATCCTCTGCTTGCTGCTCTCAGGGTACTCCCAAGCACAGTCTTTAAATGCTGTGCCATCAACTGCTTGATTAATTAATGCTCTTCTGTTTCACTTGTTTGATGATGATATTTAGTGATGTGACTGAAACTTACCTCCCAGGGTGGAGACTGTCTCATGCACTGAAATGGGCTGGATGGGTATTTTTAGTAAAACAGTATTTTCAGCTCAGGATTTGAAGTTCCTGGTCATTTCCTCATCCCTCTCTGAGTCACATGCCAAGTCCTTTCTGTTGTTTCTTGCAGATGTCGAAGGTTACAATAATCTGGGAGTTAAGTGCTTAGCTTTTGGAGGGAGAAGGAAGCAAGCAGCAGGATGAGCTCTCGCTGCTCATTGGCACCAGGCACCTGAGCTTATGGCACAACTTCCAGGTAGCTCCAGTTTATATATATTATTATAGAAATAACGTATTGGAAAAGGCACACAGCAGGATTTAAGGCCATTCCACATTATTGCTTGCCTCAGTCAAAAGAGGTGAGGCATCAGCCCCGTTGTCCTGGCCTAGAGATGAGCACAGCAGGGCTGTCTGTCCATCTGTCTGTCCAGCCAGGGCTCCTGCGGGCTAGTCCCAGGCCCCAGAAGCAGCAGGCTCATGGCACCAGAGGGGCTGAGGGGCTGCAGCACTGGGTGCTGAGCCAGGCTGCCCTCCTCTACCACCGCTTCAGCACTTCAGCAAATACTCCTTAACGTGGCTTTTCGCCTCTGCCTGCAGGCAAGGATTTAAGCCAGAAACGCTGTCAGTCGTGTTTGTCCTGCCAGCATCAGCTCACCTTGGAGGTGTCAGCCCTGCAATGGTGGTTAACCCGCAATGCATCTCCGCAGCCTCCCCAGCCGGACGCTGGCACCCATCAGGGCTGGATCCTAAAAGCTGGTATCCTGGCGTTTCCCTCCTCACCCTTACACCCCAGATTTCCAAACTCTTCATTAGTCAATAGACATTCAGAGCACCGAGAAGCTTCAACATATGGATGGGGCAGGGGTCTGCGGGCTGCTGGCACGCTGGGCTTGTGCTGCAGCACCAGAAAGGAGCGATGTAGTTGTGGTCTGGTATTTGCCTGCTCTGTGCTGTGCCAGGGCAGACTCGGGTCCCCTGGCAGGACCAGCTGTGTCCAGGGAGGATGCTTGCTGACAGAGCAGAGGAGCTGCTGGAAAATCTGTCTCCCAAGCCAAGCAGCACCAGTTTGCTGCAGGTGGAGGGAACAGGCTGAGCTCTCACCATTAGGCAACATGCTCTTCCTGCTCCAGTGGGTCCATGCTTAACTTGCTGTCAGTCAGAGAAAGAGGACACGTGTGGGGATGAGTGTGTGCGGCAATGCGGGGCTTTCCCAAAGCGTCAGGCTCTTGCACTGGACCGGAGCAGCAGATCTGGAGAGGACCAGACAGCCTGTCGGGAGCGCTGAGCATCAAAGACACCATGCAGCCTCTGGAGCTTCAGGGTTGGGTTTCTTCTCCCTGGGGGTGCATCCCAGGGTGTAAAGACCCCATTTCTGATGCACGGGCGTCCACAGCCCTCCTGGCATGCCCAGGGGTGGGAGCAGCAGGGATACAGGGACCATATGGCAGTGGGGCCATCCCCGCACAGTGCTGACTGCCAGCTGCATTGTCTCACTCACCCCCAGCTTTGGGGACACCAATTTTTGCCGGAGGGATGGGTGGGACTCTCTGCAGAGCCCAGCTGGGCAGAGGTGCCTGAGTGCCCTCCCTCCTCACCTCCCCCTGGGGATTTCAGAGCCTGTTGGACCATTTTGCAACCCAAAAGAGGATTTCCCACCAGTGAGGGATGCACCTGCCTTCTGAGAGCAGCGCATCCAGCCACCTCCTTTCTTCCTCTTGCAGGAGCAAAAAATTCAACAATGAAAATGGAGCTGACGACAGCGCTAATTGCTTAAGAGATGGCATGGCATCTTGGGGCTGGGGGGATGGCACGCTGCAGGGTTTTAAAACTGCAGATGAGTGCCCGGTGGGATATTTTGCCAGCTCAGAAGGAGATGGGAGAGGGCTTAGCGCTGAGCCGGGGAATACACTGCACAGGCGGGTTTCTAGAAGCAGCACAAGTTGAGCTGGTAAATTATAAAATGCCACACTTGAGGTCTGTTATATAACGTCCCTTTACAGAACCTGGGAGCTAAATATAAAAGAGAGTTACATTTTGGGCTGGTGTAAAATGATGCTCCAGAACGGGTTTGTGTGGGAAGGAGCGTTCTGCAGCGCTGTGAGAAACGGAAAGGCTTTCGGGACCCTGGGTTCACTCCCAGCCTCCATCGCTTGTTTTCTCTGCAACGCTGTGAAAAGCGTTTACTCCCCGGGTCTCAGTTTCCCTCTCTTTAAATCAGGAACAATAAAGCCTCCATTTCTTTGCAGCTGCATTGTCAAGATTAATTCATGTTTGCAAAGTGACCTGAGAATCTATAGAAACCCGAACAGTATATCATTATCCTGATCTAAACTTGGCATATAATATCAGTGGGCCAAATTCCCCTCCCACACTGGAGAAGGGGTTGTGTCAGTGTAGCCGAGAGGAAAATTCCAGCCGCTGTTCCTAACCAAATAATCCAGAAGACAAAAGCCTTTTCGGGCTGAGACCATTTTGTTTTCCTTGAGGAAATTCCCCCCTTCATTAGCTCCGAGCAGAAGGATCAGCAAAATTGGCACATGCCAAAGTACGGAGGGGGTTAATGGGAGTTTTGCATGGCTCATCCTTCCTCTCTGGGATGGTAAGGGTGATGCTGGGCTCCTGCAGGACCTGCTGCCTCCGTCACTGGCTCCTGCTGCTCGCTTGCAGGTGACAAAGCCCGGAGCATCTCCTGTGGGAAATGCAAGCGGCAGAGGAGCAAAGTAGAAATGCAGAGATGCTGTATGTGCCGGGATCCAGCAATAATTTGGGGCCATTTCACACTCCCTTAGCTCCTGCCCTTTTTCTCTTCAGCTGTATTTCCACCACCAAGCCCAGCGTGGCCCCCAGCATCCTGCTTTGCTTGGAGGATGATCCCTCCTGTCCCTGTTCTCCATGAAAAGCTGGGAACAGCCTGGCCTGTCTTCCTTCTTTCTGCACGCAGAGTGAAGACTGCAGATGCTGGGCAGTCACAGAAGAGCTAGATGGATTTTCAGGTCAGGTTTGACCTCTCAGTTTGGGGGCTTATGGAAACCAGGTACAGACTGAAGGACAGCTGAAGCATGGGATGTCAGAGGAAAGCCTGGCTGGGATAAGCAGGGGATGGTCCTGCCGCAGGCTTGCTCCCGCAGTGATGGAGGGATGCAAAGGCTGAACCAGGATCAGCCTGGTTCAGCTTCTCTCTCAACCTAGAGAGAGCAAGGGGCACATAATGGAGGGCCTGCCCCAGCCAGTGGGACCAGGGAGCAGCTCACCTGAGCTCACATCAGCCACTCATTTCCCCCTCGGAGGTGGTTCATGTCCCATTCATGGGTTGCCTACAGATGGAAGAGAGCGAGACTGCTGCATCCCCTGTCTTTTGCTAGGACGTGGATGATGCAGAGCATCGTGGTCCCTAGGCAGAGGCTGAAATGGGGACGTAGGACCCGCGGGAAGCCTCGTCACCCACCTTGCAGCCCTCCCTGCTGTGCAGTGCCCATCAGGAGCTGCCTTTCACAGCCCGCACCTGGCTGCATGGCCAGGGCCTGGCCAAAGCAGATGTGTGGCCCCTCCAGGTACAATGTATGGTTTCTTAAAACCACCTGATCAGCCAGGCCTGATCCCGCACCTGCGAAACCCATCCAAATTGCTGGAAAAAATGTTTTCTGACAGGATGGAGATTTGTAGGGGAGTTGCCAAGCAACGGGCACAGCTCTGCCGCCTCCTGCTCCTCTCCTCCCTCTGAGCAGTGAGCAGGCAGGGGATGGCTGCATCCCTGCATCCCTCTGCCCCAGCCAGCCCAGTACTCCTGGCCATGCCAGCCTGACTCCACCTGCCCAGGGAGGCACTATTGGGAAAGGCAGGGACCACTCTCGGCTGGTGGGACAGGATGCTCTTGGCCGGTGGGGATGACCATTCCTGCAGCCCAACCCATGGCAAATCACCATCAGCAGCAGGGGTAGAAATGGGCTCTCTCTTCCAACCCATCTCCAAGCTGTGCAGCTTCCTTTTGAACTAGTCCCAGGAATGTGTGCTAACACATTGAGCAAAACACCCAGGAAGACTCATTATAACCCAACTTTGATTAGTGTCACCTCTGCATTGTCTTGGGAGTTGCTTCAGATTTCCACTAAGAGAAATATGCAACGTGAACCCTTGGGATTTTCTATTTTAAAGCTTCAATTTAAATTGACTCTTGAGTAACAACTGCCTGTTACAAAAATCAGCTGCTGTCCCTTATAAAGCCTTGGACCTGCAGTGAGGGGCATGAAGCAATGGCTGACGGGAGGGGAGGCAACTGATAGCTGCTATCTTGCAAAAGATCAGTTGCTGAGTGAGTGGCAATAAACAGCAAATCCAGCCAGCTCGTAGAAATGGGAAATGGACCAGACTGTTCAGAACAATCTGTTCCTTCTCCAGAGAAGGGCTGCAGTGGCGGCGGTAGGCTGGGAAAGTGGCTATTCTCGGCGTGATGCTGGTCTGAAATTCTGCTTCAGAAAAATGGCAGGGCCAAGACAGGGTAATTACTAGAAGACATGTGCTAAATCAAATAAAAAGGCTGCAAGTGGCTTTGCTGGGCTGACTTTTCTCCAGGGAGGTTTGTGCTGAAGGAGCCTTGCTCTGCCTCATCCCACGGACCTGCTCGCTGCCCTGTCCACAGCTTTCTGCTCCAGCAGCGCAGCTGCCACGCCGATGCTTGGGCAGGGAAACCCTGCTGATCCACCTCAGGTCATCTGCCTGCATTTGACCATGCACTTTACTGTCTCATACTGTCACCTAATTAATCGGGCATTAACATTACTTAGCCAGAAGGATAGCAGTTGGTGCACCCCGTTTCTTGCCCAGTGCTGCGATTGCTGTTGGAAGGGGACACCCCAGAATGCCCAGACCTCTCCCATAAAGCCAAAACTGGGGAGACAGAAAGCTCTGGGACTGTCCATATCAACATCATGCCAGGCTGGACCTGGGGTGCAATTCCTCCAGGCAGATTTATTTCAGTTGTCCTGCTTTCCTTGGGGCTTCTGGGCTCCCCCAGGATCCTTTCCTCCTGTGCCCAAACCAGAGATTAAGTGGCCTTCATTTGATTTGGAAAAGAAAAGTGAAAGAAGATAAACTGAATGCAGATTGTGCACAACAACCATACAGCAGTTTAATTAATTGCCTTTAAATGTTAATTCAAAATAGTTTCCCTGAGTGATCTTATATAGGCAAATCCTCAGTTGCCTTAAGCCACCTCCAGAGAGTGCTCAACTAATAAAGTATTCTTAGTCCTGATCAAGAGCATTGCACGGGATGGTAATCAGGAATGATTAATTGGAAATAGCTCTTCCAAAACAGGCTGTACCTGCTGCACTCTCCCGTGCTGCCCAGCTCTGCCCAGAGCTGACACGGAGCTGTTGGGTCCTGTGGGGAAGGGACTTTCCTTCCTGACTCCCACCATGATGTGCTGCTTTCTCAGCCACAGATCGCCCTCTCAACCCTCTTCCAAGTGCTCTCCAACTAGATCTGGCATGGAGGGTTTCCAGCACAGCATCGAGATTTGCCAACAGACTTCCCTGGGGAAGAACGGGATCCAGGAGGTCATGGTGGGAATTTATTAGCTCAGCTTAGCTGTAGCCAAGCACCCTGCTGGACCTTCAGAGCTATTGCATTGCATATCCCACCCCTGAGCAAAAACCCTACCACCTGCTTGGGTTTTATGCTGTAAAATGGCTGTGATCCTCCAAAACTGCTGAAGGATCTGCAGCCCTGTTAAGAGCATTACTTTGTGCAGCTTTGCCTAAATCACAGGCAAAAAAAATATCTCTGCCCAGAGAACCCTGGTCCCGGTCAGGCAAGACCCTGTGTGACAGCAGATTCTGCGATGGCTCTGTCCTTGAGTCCTCTGTTCTCTTCTCTTGCTTTAGCTAAAATCTTCCCGCAGCTTATGAGTGCTTGCTACGTGGCAGGTTTGACCTCAGGCCAGTGAAATTTTCAGAGGTCTTTTCTTGCTTTCAGACGGCAGTGCGTCCTCAGCTATTTTGCTTCTGCGTTTTCCCACCCGCGGCAGCAGCCTTTGAGCAGTAATTCAGCACGGTGTACCTGCTGCAGTCAAAGGCGTCTGTAAGTTAACACAGAGGGATGAAGCAAATCCATGTTATTTAGGCTCCTCCAGAGGGGTTGAGCCTGCAGTGGAAAAGAGTTTTACTTTCCCAAAGTCAAGGCCTGGGGAATGTGCTCTTAAAATGACCCTTTAAAAATACCGAGTAATGCCACAAAGGAGTCAGTTCAGTGCTGGAAATCACAATTTGCTTGGTGTCAGCAATTCAGAAGAAACCCATCTGCAGGAAATTATGATGACAATTTCCTCTGTGAGTGAAGAGAAATTACAGCTGTCATTCCTCTTCACTGTAACTGAGGAGGCAGCAAACAAACTCCTCTCCCCTTACTTAATACCAATTACTCTTAAAACTTGGAGCCATGTGCCCATACAGATATGTCTCTATCCCATCCTGCTACCTAGAGGCCATTGCTGCTGCAGTCTCAAGCTGTCAGGAAAAACATAGCCAGAGGTGAAAACCAGTTACTTTTGTGCTATTTTGTTGTCTCTAATGGTGGATATGCACTTATTTTTATGCTGTAAATTTTCAGTGTAAGAAGAATGTCCTCCTGCATGCTTGTAGAGTGTCTGGCATAATTGGCTCTCATTCTGTTGAGACTTTAAGTGTTAAATAAAGAAAATAGCATCAGAAGTTTGCAGTGTTGTTTCAGATGCTGGGCATGAGAGCCTTCTCTCCTGGAAGGGTGCATGCTGAGGAAGGGCAGGCAAGAAGCAGCGATATCATGCAGGGACAGAACAGCTCAACGTTTGAGGACTAGATGGTGTGTATTTTGAAAGAAACCTTTTGTATAAGAAACACATGGAGCAAAACTCAGGCCACTTGCAAAAGACTGTAGGTCTACAACTCTCAAGGTGTTTTCAGTGCTATTAGGGCCAAAACTGGTCTTGGCCATTGAAGGCTGGTATGGTTCATGCATGTATGAAGATAACCATTCATCGGAACAAAGATATAAAAATCTGGGCAGAGAATGTGCTTATGGGAGGCCATTCCCATGCAAAATCTTGGTAAGGTGACACCATGAGGCCAAAGTATCACTCCAGGTCCAGGGAATGACATTTCACTGAAAATGGACCTAGTGTGTGTCTGAATTCAGGACCCTTCTGTAAGGTTTTGCCATCAGACAGCTGGCTGAGAAGATCTTTCCCCATCACCAGCTGCCTTAGCAATTGTCAGCATCTTCCTGCTCCTCCCAGCGCTGCTGCTGGAGCTGACGGGAGTTTGATTATGATTTAATCCAGGCTTTTAGAGGAGGGAAAAAAAGTTTTGGCAGTTCCATATATAGTCCTCTGACTCACAGATTTCATGTGTCAAACACCGAAGACGGGTTAAGTAGAATTAAGTTCTGGATTTGTTATAAATAGGCATTAAGTAACATGAATGTATTACATTTACATGAAAATATGGGCCTGATTCTCTAGTTTACCCTAGAGAGATTCTTTGACGTCGATGGGATGCTCCGGGGTAGGTGAGCTCAGATCAGAGCTAGCCCAGCTCTGACCATCCCCTGCAGCCACCATTTAACTGGACCCAGCGAAGTGGGGAAATCATTGCTGAAATCAGGACAGATTTATGCTGCTTGCACAGATCAGAATTTGGCCCTTAATATAGTACAAGTAGTTTTAATTAGACCCCAAATCTGCAGCTGAAGGAATAATTTCTCCATGTCAATCAGTGCTAAATGTGCCTATTAAATCAGGGAGGATGGGTTAAGATGAAAATTGCATAGAAAGTCACTTTTCTTCTCTTTCTCCCAGAAGATGGAGATTCGTTGGATTCAGATGTTACAGACAATCTCATCCTGCTCTGATTACTGTTCTGCTCAGCCACAGCTTAAAGGTCCATCCAGACAATGAAGTCACCCTCATTTAAAGCAATTCTGACAGTTGAGCATTGTTTGGGTGAAAACAGTCCCCTTTAGTAAAAGAAATGTTTCTGCAATGAGTGTGACAGACACAGACTCTACCAAATCAGATCCCTCCTCGATAGTTTAATCTACTGACTTGTTTGTTGCTAAACAATTGAGAATTGGTCCATAGAGAAGGAACACAAAAACGACAGACAATATAGGCTGTATTTTGAGGCTGGACTAGTCTTTTGAGCCACCCAGTGGCATTGTTTCTGGAAAAATAATGTCCACCCCTGCAGCTCTACCTTTATTCTGAACTGGAGGTTTGGCCCTGTTTCTGCTGAGGGTGAAGAGAAGCAAACTGGAGAGAAGGGATCTGCAGTATGACACAGCCAGGGCCACCGAGACAGTGACAACCTCATCCCTGGAGAGGTTGTTGTTATTATCCCACGGAGCTGTCGATCATGCAGGAACAGCATGAAAAGCTCTGGGACCTTCCCCCGGCCCTGGCGGGACCCTCAGGCTCTGGTGCCTTCCCAGCATCGCTCTGCCCTTGGTTGCGATTTTTCTTATCTAACGCCACATTCTGCTTTCTGACATGAAAATCATTGCCAATTAAATGCATCCTCAGAGCCCATCTGGCTGTGAATTGGCCTGGAACTTGATGGCTGGCTTGTTAGCTCATCAAAGTCTCCAGGATAATGGGGAGGCACAGCCTCAAGAGTGATGTGCTAGTTGGGTATTTTGCTCATCGCCTTGAACTCGCCGCAGCCCTGCAAACTGGGACGCAGATGCCCTTTGCTCACCTTCAGCACATCTCTATTCCCCTTCATCCCAGAGCTGAGTAAGCAACACCAGGGCTACAAAACAAAGCCCTGCTGCAGCCTCCAGTGCTGTCTCGTGCTTCTGCCCTCCAGGGATCTCAGGGTTTGCCAAGTCCCTGGGAAGGAGCCGGCCACGTGCTCCAGCTTATGGGGAAGGGATTATCATGGCTCTTGTGACTCAGCCCAAGGCTCCCGTGTGCTTCCCTACTTGGAAAGGAGAGAAGCAGGCGTGAATCCTCAATTTGACCCCTATATTGGCCGCCTAAACAGTGTCTGTCCCCAGGGACCTTTCCCAGGTTGGCAGTGCCAACCATTGCTGCTCTCACGATGGCAGGCACCTCGAGGGTGTCTGGATGCTGAGGGCAATGGCAGTGATGTGGTGATTGCTGCCTCTCCATGAGCAAAACAGATAGAAACCAGGTAGGAAGCCCAAGGATCTGGCTGTGGGACCGGCAAGGAAGGTGAGGGAACGGCAACTCTGTGGCCCTGAAGTGCTGCTGGGGACAGCAAAAGCCTGGGTGCTGCTCTCTGGTTGGAGTGAAAGGCTTCAAAGTCCTAGGTTATGGGATGATTAAAACATTGCAAAGGGAAGCAAGAACCAGTAAAATGAGGGTTTCTGCTTGCTGTGGACACGCAGCTAGAGAGACATCGGAGCACATGCTTCAGGGCTGGTTTTGGGCATGGAGACTTTGGTCCATGTAGCATGGGCTCACAGCACTCCCCATGGCCCCGGCCATCCCCTCCCTCCATCCTCCTTAGTCACGGTCCCCATGGAGAACCGGTCCACACTCAGGTGTGATGACGCTGTCATGGCAACCAGGCCAGTGCCTGTTCCACGGAGCCAGGGGCAGTGCAGGGTGCAGGACAGGGAGTGGGGACCGGCTCCCTGCTGGGCTCTCGCCCCTCCTGCGCTTCCCACTGGAAATAGGGGCTGTTCCTGGAGAATACCTGACTGCCATCACGGTCCCATCCCCTGGCTGGAGAGGAACTACAGCACCCTGTGGTGGTGGGGTGAGCAGCACTGGGGGGGGAGACAGGGGAGCCCATGCAGCTGCGGTGGGGCTGCTGGGGACCAGCTTTGGGGGTGAGGGCTGTGGGGTCAGCCCCAGTGCCCTCCTGGGCTGCAGCGGGACAGGGGCTGAATCCAGGCAATATCCCCCACTCACACTCCCCAGGGGCTCTGCCCGCCGGCACGGGGGTCTTGCCTAGCTGGGATTTCTATGGAAACCCAGGTACCGAACGGGGTGGAATAGCTCAAACCATCTGTTCTTCCCCTACTTATAAACTCAGTAAGAGGAGCGTGTTTCGCAATGACATCACTACAAATGCTCTCCTTTTATTCATCGTGCAGCCATCTGTGATGGTTTCCTCATGTGCCAAACACGCAAGTGGGTGCTAAGGGATGGGCAGGGGGACACAACCACCCCCTTACCCAGGTTTCATTTCTCCCTTTGGAAAGCAGGCCTGACACCGTGGAGGCTTCCTTGTCGCCTTCCCAAGGCGTCTGTAGAGCAACTGGTGGAGTTAGCTGGAAGAAATGAGGGGCTCAAAGGTAAAAACTGAAGCACAACCCAAAGCTGAACTTCTCCACAGGTGCTATGCACGATCTGCTGTGGGGATCTCACCTGCAGAAATAAATGCTGCAGTGTGGTGAGCTGGACAGGGAGTGGGGAGCCAGGCTTTCTTTTGCCAGCAAGGTGTTGGCTTGTGGTGGGGCTGATTCTGCCTGCCCTCCTGTGCTGGGGATGAGGCTGTGGCCTGAGATTTGGGTGTTGGGGGAGGCAGGGTTGGGGAATATGGGTCAGCTGAGGACACAGGTAGTGGTGGATCTAACTGCTGCAGCTTCAGTGCTTACCTGTTAGGCAGTTTCTCAACTAGAAGCTGACCTTCCCACAGCTGGGGATGTGAGCGCTCTTGCTCTGCTCCTGGGTGAAGTCAGCTGGGTTCGTACACATCCCCAGCATGGGTGGGTTTGGTTCTGACTCGTGGTCCTTGCAGTCATGCCAGGTGATAAAAGAGGTGACAACTTGCCATCACTTGCCCTGCCCTGCTGTTCGCTGTCTGCACCCTGTCCTGGAATGGAGGTGCCGGCTGTGGCTCAGCTGCCGTTGTCAACAGGCACTGATTTCGGTCACTGTTAACACCTCCTTGCCCTGGGGAGTGGTGGTAGCATGGGGGTGGATTACCCAGGAGCAAAGCATCTGGTGCACTTTGCTCTGAAGCTCATGGAGTTGGTTTGTGTGGCTCAGAGTTGCCAGTGGTAATGAATATCTTAGGTGGCAGTGAAGAGCTGAAAGTGGTGACAAACAGCTGGAGGTGGTGATGCCATTAACCCGCTCCGCTGTGTTGAGCTCCGCTGTCTGCCACTGCTGGTTGTGTTTGCTCAAGTGACCAAACTCTCCCTCTTTGTGGCAGAGGGGAGGGCCCTCTTTGAGGCAGAAGCTTTCAGAATTCCCTGTGAAGGAGAAAGAAAAGCTGGCTGAAGCTGAGATCAGGAGACTGCAGAAACAGTTTCGGATAGCGGTGCAGAAGAGGAAATCTTATGGTGCCAACATGAAGCAGCAAATGCAGGCTCAGGAGTGAGTGCAGCTTCGCCTTGCTGCATTGCGCTTGGAAAGCTCCTCCATGCTGAGATCTGGGGAGCCTGGTGCTGAGATGGGGGGCGGTAAGGACCTGCTCCGGCGTTGCAGGTGGGATGTGCTAAATGTCATTTGCTGTTCTGTTTTTACAGAAAAGAAATAGAGTCACTGACTCAAGAACACAAAGAGGTGTCATTAACCCTGAGCCAGATCACGTCCCTGAGAAATGCGATGCTGGATGACAGAAATTGTATGGAGCTCCAATGCCTTTTGCAGACCAAATATCAATATGATTCTCTGATTAGAGACAGAAAAGCCCTCTTAGCTGACCTGGACAACCAGGTAAGAGCATTTGGACCGTTCCCTGGCTAGGCATGGCAGAACAGAGCAGAGCCCTATGGCTGAAACTCCTCGATGTAAAATGCATTTAATTCAGGCCTTGGAATATAATGCTGCCTCATGGCAAAAGGCACATGACAATGACAAATGGATAGAGCCAGGGTCCCATTCAAGTCAGCAGCACTGGCTAGAAAAGTAAGGTCTGACTCTCAACCTTGTTGCCCCACCGGTCTCTGCAGCTCCTCTTTGATGGCACACACCTGCCTGGGGTCACACAACATCCCTCTGCTTTTCCCTTGATCTTTTTTTTCTCCTGAAAAAGAGGCAAAAATGGAACATTTAGTTGTGCTGCTGTGCTTTATTAAGACATGGCAAATAGAGGAGCAGCAACATCTGAGGGATGTCCCATCACTTCTCCTGAGGACAGCCTGGTTGGATTTGGTCAACAGTGGGGTGAGAGGCCAAGGAAAACCCAGTGCTACAGAAGTGACATGTCCCTGCAGCTTTCTGCTCTGAACAAGCTGCCCATGACAGAAGTCAGGGAACATGCTCGGGTAGATTACAGTTGCTAGAGATGCTGCAGAGCTTTCCGCAACAGGGTTAGCTTTCAATCAGGGATTTCTTGGCTGAGTCATACCTCTCCCACCTGCCCCCCACTTCATTGTTCTCCAACTACTTCATTCTTCTGGTGGATTTCTTTCCTCTGGCAGCTCCTCACTTTTGGCAAATGTTTTCCTCCACTCATTCCCAGGGAGGTCTGCACAGATCCCTGTCTGGCCAGCACAATACCACTACCAAAACCGCATCCTCATTGCCTCTTCCACTCTACACAGAGTGCTGCTGTGCCTTGTTCAACACCTGCTGAATTTCCCTCCCGAGGCAGCTGCATTTCCTTCGTGACACAAAAATAAACCCATTCCTAGTTACAGTTTATGTTTCTGCGTGTGCAGGATGGGATCCTTTGGGATTAAATCTGCTTCTATAACTGTGAGCTCATTAATGACATGATTGCTGTAGTTCAGGTCAACAGAGGGTATTTTCTTTGGCTAAGTGTCCTGACAAGAGTCCAGAACATAGGGGTGGAGATTATACTTTCTTTTTTTTTTTTCTTCTCTGTGTGTGCAGATACTAGAGCTTGAAAAAAAGATTGTGAGGCAAAACCAGATAGCAGTGAAGGTGAAGCAAGCGAATTGTAGCAAACGGCTGCAAAAGCAGATTGAGACACTGGAGATGCGTCTAAACAACGTAAGCAAACATTTTGCAGACCTTTGGAGACCATGTGCAGGGCCACGCTGGGGCCTGTGTGCAAAATGCCTTTTAGTCAGGACAAAGGGTAATGGCGCAAACACATTTGGTTGACACAAGCTGCATAAAGCACCTGGCTTGCTCTCCTGGCCTGATTGGTCCCAGAATATCTCAAAGGCTCCTTCAAGCTTGGTGACCCAAATGCAGCACTTGTGCCATGCCAAGAAGCCTGAAGGTCTGCACCTGTTTAGTGATAAAACTGAGCTGCCTGAAGCCACCTTGCCTTGGACAACGCCAGCTTCTGGTCTCTGCCGTGATCAGCCTGGCCTACTGTTGCCTCCCCTGTCTTGGGGAGGAGGATAGCGCAGGGCAACTTAAAATCTCTTGGGCTGTGTTTGTCTCAGCCCTGGTCAAGGTCTTTCAGCAGAGACCTGAGCCCCCCAGTCCCACACCAGCTTCAAACATTTTGCTTCCCTCTCGCCAGGTCACTGTCCATTTCGATACCATACTGACCAGAAATAACAAGCTCCGAGAAGAGATTGAAAACCTGCGAATCCAGAAAGCCATTTTGGACAACTTCTACTTGAAGCTCCATAAGAAGCTGGATCAGCAGAGGAGAAGGATGAACACTGCTGTTGAGCAAACCGCACAAGCCTACGAGCAGCGGTACATGGCCTTGTGAACCCTCTGTGGCAAACTTGGCACCGATGGGCGATGCCAGTGATGAGTATGGATGTAAAGAGAGACCAACTGCAACTTCAGAGGGAGGATTCACTGCTCTTGTCTGGAGCTGGGTACTAAGGGTTAGGTGCCTGGTCAGTGCAGGGAGACTCGTACCTCCAGGGTGATTTACTCCATCTATCCCAGACGTTTCTCGGGATGGGGTGAGTTGCCCCATGAAGCAGTCTCTTTCCTCTGAGTCCCACCTGAGCCCGCATGGGGGGATGCAGCAGACCTGGAGCAGAGGCCAGCAGCTCCTGTCAAAGTGAGCCTGGCTGCCACAGTTGGGTGCTGTGTCCAAGTACAAAAGCCTACCAAGAGCTGTCAGCTTGCTGCTGGCCTTGGGCTAACACAGCTGCGCCTGGATGAGAGCTGGGCAATGTGCACAGCATCACGGGGGCTTTCCTAGGTCAGGCACGGAGATGCATGGGAATGGCCAGGAATACAAATCCTTATACCTACGCATGGTGTAACCTGCCACTCTCTGTGTGCAGGATGGAGGCTCTGGCAAGGATTTCAGCCATGAACGAAAGACACAGCAAAGACACTGTCCAGTACAATGTCGAGCTGCAGGAGCAGGAGCGTGTCCTTGACCAGGAGACCAAACTGAAAACCTTCGTGCTCGCCAAATTTACAGACCGCTCTGAATTGGAGGAAGAGGCCAAAAAGAAAAAAGGTATCAGATGAGGGAAACCATGTACAATTGGGACCGCAAACCAGGACTCTGCAGGGTTGGCAAGGGGGCTGCTTATAGCACTGTACCCCAAAGGCAGTACCTCTCCCCCGCCTGCAGGCTCCTTCACCCACCCTTTGCCCTAGAGAAGAAGAGGATGAACCAACTGTCCAAGTGATAACCAAGTGAGGCCACCCAAACCCATGTGTCTTGGGGTGCCCTTGGGGTAGAGGGAGGGATGGGGAGTCAGGGAACTGCCTCCATGTGCAACCATGGTTCCTTTTAACCTCCCAGGGACGGATTCCACTGTGTTTGTCCCATTCCCATGCAGACTGTGAGCTCCTTGCTTAATTTCTGAGTGAAATAAAGACACCTTCTGCCCCCCCTGCCCTGAGCACCCTGCCAAACCCCACAGCCCCCACAGGGGAAGGCTCTGCAAAGGGCAGCCTACAGGGACATGCACAGCCCAGGTCCTCTGTCTCTCCCTCAGCCTTGAAGGTAGCCCAGAGGGCAAAACGGAGCCAAGGGGAGAGCTTTGAGAGCCAGGAGGTGGCTTACAAGCGTCTGCTGGAGCTGGCGGAGGATGGGGACATTGACCGGCTGGTGAATGGCTTTATCGAAAAGGAGGAGAAGAACTTTGCCTGCTTCAGCTACGCCACCGAGCTGAACAACGAGATGGAGAAGATGCAGCGGAGGATCAAGGACCTCCAGGTCTGTTCCAGGCTCTTCATGTCTCCCCTTTCTCAGCTGGTGCTTTTAGGCCGGGATTGGTTTTGGCTCTTGCATGTGTCCAGCATCACTGCCCACACCAGAGCCCAGCTCACAGCCTGCCACACGGGTGGTATTAGGGGAATGCAAAGGGGTAGCCAAAAATATAATTCCAATAGACAGAATGCTGCGTTCTCAGAGCTAAAAGTGTCTCAATGCTGCCACCGTGTACCCAGCAAAAATACTGCAGTATCCAGGAGGGCCAAGAGCTGCCTCGGCTGTGTGTGGGGATAGCTGGAGTGAGAAGTGTTGCCTGTTGTGGGGTCATCACCTGCCCTCCTGGCCTGGGGACACTGGTCCCCAGAGGGGTCAAGTGGAATGTCCCTGCTTCCAGGGCGGAGGGATGGCCCCAGCCTCTGTTAGGCACATCTGGTGGGCATTCAGCCAGTACCCCCTCCATATGCTTGTCTTTACACAGAACGAAATTATGGCCCTCATGATGGACCAGGAAGATGCAGAGAACAGCAGCCTTCATGTCCTGAAGGAGCTGGAGGTATGGTGGTTGGGATTTCCCTCTGCAAGGGCAGCAGACCCCTGTCTGGCCCGACACGTGTCCTAAGGGGTCTGGTCCTGTCAATGCTGCTCTGGCCATTGGCTAGAGAGGCATGGGCAGAAAAGGGCCCTGCATTGCCTTTGGCAGCCCTGTCTCCCAGTGCATGATGGTGACTGCAGGGCTCCTGCCAGCCTTGGTCCTCCTGCGCCTGGGGCCTCCTCTGTGGCAGGGGGAGCTTGGGATCCCCTTCATAGAGCCTTTCCCCTGCAGGGATGGGAGCATCCCACAGCCTCTCCTGGGGTGTCTCCAGTGCCCAGACTGGAACTGGCCAGCACTGGGGTGGCAGGGAGAGCAGGGGGCTGGTGTGACACCTAGCAATACCTTTGGTGATAGGAAAAACTAATGGAAACCACTGAGGAAGCCAACCGGTACGAAGACAAATGCAAAGAGAGCAGCAAAATTTTGGGCCAGCTCAAAACCGACATGGAGGTCCTGTTCAAAGAAATCAACTGTGATGCTACAAAGATAATGAAGCAGCTCGGAGAAAACGGGCAGATCACAGATCTGAACCTGATGCAGTTTTTTGGTGGGTCAGGGCTACCCGTCTTCCCCCACCACATGGCCTGGACCTTGTATGTCTACCACCTGCTTGCACTCTGTTTTAATTGGGCTGTTTGTTTTCCTGTGCCCCGTCATGCGTGGGCATCCCTAATGTGAATTTGGGGTAGCAAACTCCCAGCAAATTCAGGAGCTGACCCAGCTGTATAAACATCCCAGTGGGCCCCCCAAGCCCTCATCTTGGCTCTGGGTGTGGGACCCAGCCTTGGGCCCTTGCCCCTGGGGATACAGGCTGCCTGACGGCACTCCCTCAGGGAAATCAATGGATGCCCGGCTCAGCAAACAGCCAGGGGTGGGTTTGGGCAGGGGCCTGGTGCAGGGGCCCGGTGCAGGGGCCCTGCGGGACAGTGCTCCTTCCCACCCAGGTCTCGTGGAGAAGAAAACCAACGAGCTCCTGCTGATGGAGTCCATCCTGCGCTACACGTCGGCTGACGACTCACATCCAGCCCAGCCCTTCACCAACCCGCTGCTGGACGGCACCAGCCTCCTCCGGCCGATGGATCGGGCCCAGCTCTGCCCGCCGCCCCCCACCCTGGACAGCACTACCGATGCCATCGACGCCTGTGAGTGTGGGAGGTGGGAGGGAGGGGCTGTGGCCACGCAGCCAGCCAATCCACAATTCCGCCCTGGCTGTCCGGCCAATCCCCCGCTGTTACCTGTCCACCCCAGCCAATCCCAACCAGCCTGTCCCGCCCCACCGGGTATATAAAGGCTGTGACTGCATGCATGATGGGGTGGCCATTTTCTTGGGCAGGGGAAGTGCCGCTGGACCATGGTCAGCTGCGCCAGCTGATTCTCCAGAGCTGTGAGAAGGAGCTGGGCAATGCCACCGGCATGGGCAAGAAGGGGAGAAATGGCGTTAAGGTGTGAGGGCCCAGCGGGGACGAATTAAATAAACTGTTTCACTCTTGAGCTTCCCCTCTGCTTCTGCGACCTGGATGTCATTCCATCTCCTTTCCCCTCTGGAAGGAGCCCAATGCCTTCTGCAAGCTTCAAAACCTTGCCAGGTGGTATTTCGGCATGGCTTCGCCCACTGCTGAGCACAGCCACAGCCGGGGCAGAAACAGCTGTTCTCCGGCAGGATGCCGTCCCTGTTGCACAACCCAACGTGCTTCCTGCAGCTGGGCATCACGTGGCTGCTAGGGAGGAGATGGGGACCACGGTCCCAGTCCTGCACCATTCCTGCTCCGAGGGGCCTGGGGAGGGTATGGGGGGATGCAGGGGGATTGAGCGCTTGCTGTATGTCCCTGCTAAGCTGGGAGAAGCAGGCAGCTCTCTGCTGCCTAAGTAAAGCTGAGCTCAGTGCTGGTCCTGGGTTGGTGGGACCAGATGGCTGCTAGCCACAGCCCAGTGCGAAACAGGCTGTTTGGGGCTGGGAGCTGGGCTAGCCTGGGAAATGGCGATGCAGAGGGACCCGAGGGCACACAAGGGTGATGTGCAGTGGGGCCAGGAGGCTGAGGGCAGTGGGATCTGGGACGAGTCTGGGAGCTCCCGCTGGGCACGGACACACCGTGCAGACACACCATGCAAGGCCAAGCACTGCTCACACCAGCGGCTGGATTTCCTCTCATCAAAAGGCAGTTTAATGCAGATGCCATTTATGTGTTCCCCAGAGGGAGGGGCAAAGGGACCCCCCCGTGTGACCTAGAGAGAGGCAATCTCATGGTTCCAGCCCCAGCACTGAGCGTGGGCTAGTCCTTCTCTTCGCCGTGCGTAATGACATGGACAAGGTTTTTGTAATCCAGGTTGCCAGATATGTCTGGAGGGAAGGCTGCGAACATCTGATCAATCTGCCGGGAAAGAGCCAGGGTGAAAAGTTAGCCCAGAAGGGGTTTCTGGCTGGGGCTGGGAGGAGGGCTGGGGGGCCTGTCGGGATGGAGGGTGTGGGAGGCTGGCAGAGGGTGGGAAGGAGCTCGTACCTCTTCCTGGGAAAACCTCTCGCCCTGCGTCATCAGCATTTCTTTGATGCTGCAAACAAGAGAGTATGGTGAGGACCAGGGGGGCCTCGGTGGGGATGACTGCCCCCCTCCCCTGCACACCCCTGCACTCACTAGGCAGATTTCAGGCCTTTCCCCTCTGGATCGAACACCTTGAACGCATTCAGGATCGTCTCCTCTGGGTCAGCACCTGCGGGTGACATGGCCATGGCCATTGGAGGCAGTGGAGAAGGAAGCCATCTGCAGCCTCCTGCTTTCCCCCACCTTTGGGAGGGAGATGGGGTACAGGCTGGGAAGCAGGAGGCCCTGCAGGAATGCCAACCCTGCAGCTGGGGCCTCGAGCACGAGTGCTGGCACGAAGAGGAGCAGATGTAGGGTCGTGGTGCGTCCACAAAGCAGGCTGTGTCACCACTGCCCTGGCAGCCAGCGTCTATCTAATCTTTCGGGTGTATTTATAGAGCTCCAGGCACAGGCCCTTGGGGCTGTGTAGCCTCCTGGAGATCTGCAGGGAGGCTGCATGCCTTGGGTTGCGTAAATGATACAGGGTGCAGCCGATGGGGCCGTTGGGTCAAAGCCATGCTGTAGCCAGTGCCCTTGCCAGGGTGGCTGTTGGTGCTGCCATTGGTGTCAGCAGGCTCAGAGTCAATGCAAGATGTCCCATCCCCTCTTTCTATGGGGACAGCAGCATCACAGCCTGTTGTTTTTTTTATATGGCTGGGGGAACTGGGACACAGAGGCCGGCTCATACCCCCCCAACTGCCTTTGGGACTGTTTGTATTGGAAGGCAGCATGAGTTTGGAGGCACAGGGACCTCCCTGGGGACAGTTGCTCAGGGTACGTGACTCTGAGTTTGTTCTATCTGTGGTGTCTCGGGATGGGGAGGCAGGGAGAGTGCCCAAGTCCAGGATTTGGAGGACAAGGACTGGAGCTCTTGGGGAGAGAGGCTGTTGCTGGTGATGGTCCCACTGAAGCCTCTGTCTTTGGGGGGGTCCCTGTGATGCCACTGGGAGAAGGTGGCACTAAGGGATGTGCGAGGGATGGGTGAGGGAGATAATTTTGCAAGTATCCCATTGTTGTCCCCAGGTGTCACCTCTTGGCCGTGGTGTGGGAGGAATCTTTGCTCTGACTCACTTCGTGGGCTCTGTACACTGCAGTATGGCAGTCGGTGCCACCTGCCTTTCCTTTAGCAACTCCCATCTGAGGCCTCCAAGGAGCCTGGAAGGGTGATGGAGGCCCTGAGAGTTGGGTGGCTTCCCCAGGTGGGACAGGATATTGCTGATGGTGTGGGTGCCCATCAACCACCCCCAGCTCCCTGGGTGCCCTCTCACCCTTGAGTTTCTCCCCAAACATGGTGAGGAACACGGTGAAGTTGATTGGACCGGGTGCCTCCTTTATCATCTCATCAATCTCCTCATTTTTCACATTCAGGCGCCCTAGGGGAGAGCAGCGTTGGATGAATCACGTGTCCATGTCAGGCTGTAAATGCATGCAGACCTCCAGGCTCTGCTTTATGTGCGGGGGGCTAAAAACACACCACAGGAGCCTTGGCCTGGAGGTTTTTCCCCCACCTGAGGGAAGCGGCAAAGCCATGGAGAGCCACCTCCGACAAGGAACGGCAAGGGAGGATGGGAGAATCATGTGCTGGCAGAGGACAGGTGGGCTGGACATCTCCTGCTCTGGTTTCTCAGGCTCCAGGATCACAGAAAAGAGGGCTGTAAAGGACTGAGCTGTGCTGCTTCTTTCCCTCACTGCCGCATGGATCAGCCTGCTTCAGCCCTCCTCGGTAGATGTTTTGGGTCAAAACCACCAGCGCTGTGGTTCCCCCTGGCCCCCGGTGTCAGAAGTGAAATGGACTGAATGCCTACGTCCTTCTACCTGAGGTTGGGTTGTCTTTGGGACTCCCCGACCCCATCGCTGGTTTGTCTTGGCCTCTATGATAAGAGAGCCAAGCTCACAACTTCATGGTTTCCCACAAATCCCATACATCCCCCTAATGCCCATACACCCAGGGATGCTGTGGGATGGGCACAGCCAGGTGCTGCTTAGCACATACAAAGGCAGGGAGCATTTGGCTGTGTATAGTCCAGGAGCTGGCTCTCCTCTAGTACCTACAGGATTAAACACCCGCTGCTGCGGGAGCTGCTCTGAGTCACCCCACATATGATCTCACCGGCTAACAGAAGTGGTTTTGGATTGGGAGGTTTTCAGCAAAATAGGAGATCCAGTTAACCACTGGGGCTTGGTTAAATGGGGGCTCACAGCTGGTTTCTTACTTAATAGGTCTAATGTTGTCGAAGCTGTAGGGGAGGGGAGGGTCCTAAAAGGGGGCTCACCGAGTGCAGCAAACGTGTCTCTCAGATCAGCCTTGTCAATGAAGCCGTCCCGGTTCTGATCCATAATGGTGAATGCCTGGAAGCACAGGAGGAGAGCAGGGAGCACAGGGAGAGGGAGAGTTGTTGCCCTTTGCAAAGGCTTTAGTACCCTCCTCCTCCTCCCTTTGACTTTGATGGGACAAGGGCACTTTGAGCTCTCCCAGGATGGGACTCTGGGGGTCCTCACCCAGCGAGGGAGCAACAACCATCACCGTAATCCAGCAGGAATCCTGACCCCTGCACCCTTCGATGATGCAGGGTGATAGCTTCCTACAGTAGCCCAAACCCTAATGCCGTACAGATCCTCCCCTTGGCCAAAGCCCTGTCACCCCAGGATGAGACCAACAAGGGAGGACAGCCTGAGCTATCAGCTCCCCCAGCTAGGATCAGTTATCCCCGTAACTGGGATCTGCACAGGACCATGTGCCAGCCGTGCAGGGGGTAAGTCATGAAAAGCTCCGGGCACAGTGGGTGGGAGCTAGCTGGGAGATGTGCTCCTGCTCTCCTGGATGCTGCCGGCTCCTCTGTGGGGTGCAGGCTCCTGGGAAGCTTTGAGGCGATGCCGTATTTAACAATGTCACTGAGTTGTTATTCGCACTTTTAAAATAAAACGACTCAAAACCAGCCATGCTGCCTCTTGTCGCAAACCAGCTGTCACCGATGTGAAAGCGCTGAGGAAAGAGCTGAAGGTCACATTGCATCAAGGACCCTCAGTCATTTCTACCAAACCCACCTACCTCTTTGAATTCCTGGATCTGGGCCTGCTCGAACATGGAGAAGACGTTGGAATTAGCACCTTCAATCCTCTTCTTGGCTTTCTTGGGTGCCTGCAGGGGTTCAAGTATGTATCACTAACTCACTGGCTTTTTATGGTGTGGAATAAAAGCATGAAACTACCCTATTCTTAGTCGTGAGTTCTTCACAGTAGCTCTGGGCTAGTGCTGCCACTGCACTTGGGTGCTTGGTGGTTTTCCCGTGCATTGCTCAGGAGCTTTGGGCACATGTGACCCTCCAAGATACTGAAGGACATTAAGATGCCTGCTTAAATTACAGCTCCATCTTTGCTTTCCCAATGAATTTAGGCAAATAGGTCCAAAGAAAGATGAGTTGGGAAATCAGTTCCCCACCAAAGGCTATGGCAGATAAAAGGATCGGCACTGGGGTGAGATCTCCCCAGGTGGAAACGCAGGTTTGGGAGCACTGCTGAGGTTGCATGCAAGGGCTGTAGTTGTTAGTTGCTTCCTTACCTTTCTCTGTCTCTTGCTAAGAACACAGCACTTATCGAAATGTTTGCTTATTAAAAAAATCTGCCTTCTCCTGTGCTGAGGCTTGAAACAACCAAAAATGGCTTGATGTGTCTTTTGAACAGGAGGGGAGGACAGAGCCATTCACCCTCCCACCCTGCCCACTGTCCCTCGGTCCAGCCGCATGCTCCGCCAGCTTTTCCCTCTAATTGGGGGGGTCTGCAAGGAGGAGGCAGAGCGGGAGGATTTTGGGGGACACGACAGCCTTTCCTCTCACTGCATAGAGGAAGGGAAAGCAGAAAGATGGCATTTGGACCCCAAAGCAGTCTGTCTCAGTTAGAAAGCTCTGCTAGCGTGGGAGACACCTCTGTGTTCCCCGTGGGATGCTTTTGATGCAGCCAGATGGCTTGCTCACCCCCTTTCCAGGGCAGGAGGGACCCTTGGCCGTCAAATCCCTGTCACCTCCATTGCTCCCTGCCTCTTAAAGCTATCCTGGTGTAAAAGCTAACAGATTTTGCCTTTTCCCGCTGGAGCTTTGGGCTCTCTGTACTCACCATGGCTTCACACCGATGTTGCTGTGAGAAGTGTCTCAGAGGCAGTCCTTCGCTTCCCCTGGGCTGAAACAATAAATACATCCCACTCTGGGTTAAAAATAACCTCATGCCCACTTTTGGCTGTAATAGGTAAGTTAGCCACCCCCAACCCTGTTGTCTCTGACTTTCTCTGTCCCTCTCTCTCTAATCTGGAATAGCAGCTTGTTGTTGTCACTGGCTGACGTGACATGTGAGCCAGAGACGGTTTCAAGGTTAATGAAGTGCCAGGCGGCCCCGCAGCTCCCACACTGGAGATGCTGACCCATGGCGGGGACTACACAGGAGCAATCCCACCTGCGTTTGTCACTCGGGCTGCAGCTGGGCTTTTCCCCTTCGCTGGGACATGCAGGGAGGACTTAGCCTGGGGGGACCCCCTGCTACAGTCCCCCAAGCCTTGGGACATGGATGTTTCACCTCGGTCCTACCAGGAATCTCTGGGAGCCTTCGTACCCCATTGCAGCATTGGTATGACAAAGCTGGGTGCTGCTTGGCTGCTGGAGGCAGAAGAGCCCCGCTGTCCTGGGTGCAATGGGGTCCCATCACCTGTGATGCTTGAAGAGCAGAAGAGGCTGCCGGCCACCCCATCTCTGGATGAAGGGGACCATCCTGCCGCCGCGCCAGCTCAGATGCAGTGCCCCATCCGAGAGTGCCAGGACTAGGCCGGAGGCGGATGCTGAGCTCCTGCAAAGTCGGGCAGGCACGCAGGGCTCCTCTCTCATGTGTCACCCCCCACCGAGGCACCTGTCACCCAGTTAAGCCACACACTTGCTCGTCCGGGCGAGACACACACAATTAACTCTCCCCATTCCAGGCTCTGGCAGCCGGTGCGGGGCCACATCCTGCAGCACCCAGGAGCACCAGCACTCACGCTGCCCAGCTGCCGCAGCTCACCAGCCTGGGCACGGCACGGCCGTCCTGGCCAAAGGCTGCATTTCTGCAGCAGGAGCCACTGAACCCGCAGGCAGGCAGGCAGCAATCCTACAAAGCCTCTGCTCGGGTCCAAGACCTGTACCCACCGCCCTCACAGAGCAGAACCACTGGCGATTGGGGCAGTTCTGTTTTGTCTTCAGTATTTTTAGCCTTTTAATTTTACCTCCCCTCCCCTTTGCCTTGCCCTGGGGCCGTAGGCGTGCTGGGGTGGGAATGGTGCTGGCAGCACAACGATGCCTATCAGCCACCACCGTGGCCCCCCAAGCTCTGCCCTGCCTGGCATGGCCCTGACCTGATGGCTGGGGCGTGGGGGGGGCTGCCGGCCTCGCTGCCCACACTGCGTGCCCCGGCATCATCCCCTCCGCATGCCGAGGAGGCTGGTGGGTGAGTGGGGAAGGACTGGGACAGGGCTGGGAACAAAAGGGAGCGTGAAACCAGATCCCTGGAGCTCCAGGCTCTGCCCAGACACTGCCCTCCTTCCCCCAGAGGACACAAATATCGTGTTTAATCCCTGGCACTCGCCACTCGGTTGCACCTCGACGCCCAGCTGCCACGGCCAAGCCAGCGAGGATGCCATTACAGGGAGGATTTAAGTAGGCAGCAGGGAAATGCATAGGGAAAAGTGCCTGGAGAGGAGAAAACTCCTGATCCAAGAATGACCGCCTCGTCTGGATGAAGCTGCAGCTGAGGAAAGGGATTTCAGGATGGGTTTTGGGGTCTGTCTGAGCAAAAGGGCAGGTAAGAGAGCCAAGGGGCAGAGCTGGGGTGAGGACCAGCCCTGGGCATGTGGGCACAGCCGGGGATGAACGGGATCAATCTCGGCACGGACGCTCCCTCCTCCTGCCAAGTTCAGCTGGATTCATCGGCCAACCGAGCCCAATTACCTTAATTTGCGGCATTAAGGAAAAATCCATAAGCATCAGGGAAGTGATGTGTAGCAGTTTAACGGGACCGGTCGGCCGTGGAGCCGCCAGCGCTGCCTGAGCACTGCCCGTCCCTGGCTCCGTGTCCATGCCAGGGCATGGCTGGTGGCATGGGAGGCAGCCCTGGAGCCGCAGAGATTTCCCGGAATATTTTTTGGTGGGGAGAGAAGCACCATTGCTGCCTGCCCAGCCTGGAAGAGGTCAGACCTCAGTCTCTTCCTAGTGTTGCCCACACTGTGGTTGGGCTGGGGGCTTTGAGGGGCCGGCTTCGAGCACAGCACCGAAATCCTGGCTGGGGATGGGGTGCAGATGGCTGCCTGTGTTTCTGCCGTAATTTGTAAGACGGTGCATCTGCTCCGCTGCTCACTTCTCGCCGTCAGACGTAATCCTCTGTACTGCATCGGCCAGATCCTGCCCCCCTCGTGAGGACCCTGGTCCTGCCTGGGGATGGAGGCAGCTCCGGGCACATCTTTTCCTTCCTGCTATGGATATTGGGGGACTTGCATCCAGTAAAAAAATTAGTGCTTTAAATATATATGTATGTACGTATACACCTATGGAGCTCTGTAGTGAACAAAAGAGCTGTTGGGAAGTGGCTGCAGCCTGTGAATGGATGTCAGGGAATAACACATGTATCTGTGCCATGGCAAAATCGAGCATCGTCCCTTCTTATCTGCAAAAGAGCCTGTGTTTTACATGAAAAAGCCTTTCTAATTAATAGGACAGCCCCTCTTGAGCTCGATAAAAAATGGAGTCAAAAGGATTTGATTAACCCCTGCTCTTTTCAAGGCGCGTGCTCTGCCTGAGCGAGACGCGTGCCTGCGCCCGAGCCAAGTCCTGCCCGTGGCCGATAACAGGCTCCCTTCGTCCCAGGGAGCACAGCAGCATCGTGCCCACAGGTAGCCCAGAGTCTGGACATCGACAGAGCCTATTTGGGGTGTCCCGGCCCCAGAGCTGGCCAAGCATGGCTGCGTCAGTGTGCCGGGATGCTCCAGAGCCAGCCTGTGCAGCCGCTCACTCCACGCTGTTGCGGTTTCCTTATGAATATCTTTTGCTCCAACCGATATTTTTTTCTGCGATCAGATACATTTGACTAAACTAATACATATGTATACACGCTGGTACATTCCCATTCAAACCAATGTAAATTACCTTTGACCAATACATTTTCCCAGGAAATCAATGCATTTTAACACTGGATAATATTTATGAAATTGAATTTTTTATTGAAGCTAATGCAATTCTCTTCTATTTTATGCATTTTTATTAAACTAATGCATTTTAAATTAAACTGTTGTATATTAACTACAATGGCTGTTGGTACTTACAGTAAAATAATATATGTTTGCTGAAATCAATACATATTCCAAACCTAGGAATTTCCAGTTAACAAGGCTATATCAAATATAACAAATGCATGTAGCTACTTAATTTGATGCTTATATACACTGGCTGGTATATTTGTTTATTGGTAATGATTATTTTTAAAGGGAGAAAGCTTATTAAAGGTAGAAAGATGGATTCCTGTGCAGCTCAGAGCTGCAGTTTTAAGCCGGTGGTGGTGGCCACCCCGTCCCCGGTGCTCACACCAAGGGGGGCTGTGGGGATGGCCCGCGTGTCCCAGTGCTGGCTGGTGGCTGAAGCCCATGCCCTCTGCCACGGACAGCCTCTGTGCCCGCAGCCGCATCTGTGTGCCTCAGTTCCCATCGCACGGGGTTTGGGAGCATCCTTCCCTTTCCTTGGGCTTCCCCTTGCTCATCACACTCCCCCCCCCCGCAGCCCCTTTCTGCTGGCAGCATCTTCAGGAGCTTTTGGAGGGTTTTATCCATCTCCCCTTGGTGTTCAGAAGGTTTCAGTATTTAACAGCTTATTCCAGACAGACTTAATTTAGCAGCTTTGCCTGATTCAGCTCCATTTTCACTTGGAAGGATATATCACCGCAATAATGGCCAGGAGGATTTTCCCAGCTCAGGGGTCTGGGGAAGAGCTGCCACCCACAAAACAGAGCCAGGGGCTGTATGGCCTGAGGACAGGGCAGGTGATGGGGACAAGGACAGATGATACTCCTATCCCCGAGCTGCTGGCCCACCCTGGGGATGTGCCCTGCACTGTGCACAGGATGTGGCCCCAGGAGGAGATGGCCGTCCTGGCCTCCCGAGCCGGAGCATTGACAGGGGAAAGCCATAAATAGCAGCATTATCCACCGTGCGCACGCCAAATGGCGCCATAGTTGAGATAATTTGGGCGAAGCAATAAAAGAGGAAAATTAATTAAAGAGCATGTGCTAATTGTAGGGGGAATGTGCCTGGAAATATGTAGCAGTGGCAGAAATGTGGCCGGCGGAGGGGCCCAGGCACCCTCCCCGCGCATCCTGGGGCAGCCGGGGGGCACTGAGGGCTGAGGCCGGGCACAGCTCAGTGCATCCCCTGCAGGAGCCGCAGCGGGCCCCGAGGGGAGATGGAGGGGTGCTGTGCCCCCCGCGGTGCCTCACCCTGCACTCCTGTGTCCCCCAGGTACCCCCCCATGTCCCTTAGTGTCCCCCTCGGGGTGTCCCCCCGCGGTGACCAGTCGTGCCCTCCCCAGTCCCCCGAGTGCTCCCCGGTACCCCCCGTGTCCCGTCGTGCGCCCCCGCCCCGGCCCGGTGGGACGCGCTGCAGCTACCGCGGCGGTCGCCAGGTGGCGCCGTTGTAGCGGGCGCCGTGCGGGCGCTGCCGGGTCCCCGGCGGGGCTGGGGGAGAGGGGCAGGGAGAGATGGGGGGGGGAAGGGGGAGAGGGGCAGGGAGAGACGTGGGGGCGGGAAGGGGGAGAGGGGCAGGGAGAGACGTGGGGGGGAGAAGGGCAGGGAGAGGGGCGAGGGAAGGGAGGAGGTGCGAGAGGGTCAGGGAGAGGGACGAGGGAAGAGGGCAGAGGGCAGGCTGCAGGGAGAGGGGAGATGGCCACGAAGCTACATCACCTGCGGCCATGGGCTCCTATGCTATCAAACACTTTAAATCATTTGTGAGAATATGGGAAAGAGACTGGAATGGCCTCGTATCCTCCGGCGGGGGGTGGCTCCTGCTCCCCTGGACTGGCAGAGGCCTCTGGCTCTGGAGGAGGCAGAGACCCTGCAGTGGGGGGCACGGGGGAGGTGGTGGCACCCCTGCCAGGGTTTTTTGGACCCCAGGACCCAGCTCTGCTTGGTGACAGCTGACAGGGCCTGTGCTGCCTTCCCCTGCATGGGATGGGGACAGAGCTCCCAGAGGTCTGGGAGCGGCCGCCTGGGTCTCCACGAGGGTCTTTCTGCTCTTCGCCCAGGGCTGAAGGTGGGCCCGAGTTCCTGGCCGGCCCCAGGGCCTGACTCGTCCCCGCTCACCCTGATGGCACTGCTGTCCCTCGGTGTGGCTCCTGGTGTCCCCCTGTCCATCCTCGGGACAAGGTGGCCGAGCGAGCTCACCGTCACCACTGGTGTGTGGCTCTCGTGGCCAATGTCATCCCTTGGCCGCCTAATGGGGCCGGACGCTGCACAAAGGGTTTATCATGTGGATCACAAACGGTAGGAAGGCGAGAATAAATTAATGCCTGAAATGGGAGTGTGCTGAAATCTAACTATTTTTTTTTAAGCACACAGAAAAACCCCTTCCATATTTTAATTAAAAGCCTTTCAGAAGAGGAGGCGAGGGGCTGCCATTTACAACGGGCTATTGTCAGGTGCACAAAGCAAACCGTTCTGGAGACAAACTGATTTATTAACCTGTGCCTTGCAGCACTCCCCGAGGTGGGTGAGCCCTGGGTCGTGGTGGGGGCCTGGCCGGACCGGGCTCCCCCTACTCTCCCTGGGGTGCTCCGGGGCCAGCCAGGCAGTGCCCAAGGGGACACAGGGGGAGCGGGGATGGAGCATGCTGCCCTGCAGCTTTCCATCCGTCTGTGCGGCACGGGGCGCAGCCCCTCTCTTCTTCCTTACGGTTCCCATTGATTTATTAATGATTTGGCCAAACAGAAACATTCCTCCAAAGCCCATAATTTAATTTGCTCACCAAAGATGCCAAGTTAGTTTTATTTCTGATTTATGAGCAGGCTCTTCTGTTCCCTCGGCAGCAGAGCAGGGCAGTGATTTATGGGCGTAAGATCAGCTTTGTGGGCGCAGGGAGAAGGTCCTGTTGCTGGGACCTGTCTCCAATGGTGTCCAACAGCAGATACCTGGAGCATCTTGGTCATGAACAGACTCAACCATCCCCCTTGCTGGCACAGAGAGGACATGGCATCAAAGAGCCAGAATCAACTCTCACCTCAGCAGAGACCATCCATCCCACCTGGGTCTATAACCAAACTTCCCCCTATGCATGGCCCTGAGAGAGAGAGACTGAAATGAATTCCCATGGAGGGATTTCCTCCCCTCCTCCCCCTCTCCCCCCTGGCTAATTACAGAGGCTGTAAGGTGAAGCACCTGCCTGGCACCACCAGCAGACCCAATCTCATTACAAATCTCAATACCTCCCAGTGGTTTGGGGTCTCTGATTTTTGTGGTTGTGGAGTTAAGAGAGGATCTATTTATAGTGCTTGGGCTCTCAGAGCAAAGTTGGGTGCTTGACTTGGGTGCACCCAGGCAGGGGCAGTGCAGAGGCACCCGATGGTTGGGGTGTCAGAGCATCTGTGGAGTTTGCTGTTGATGCCAATGGGGTTGAGGTTTCAGCACGGCATTTGCAATTGCATCTGGGGTTCACCAGTTCCAGGCGGATGCTTTTGTTGCAGCACCATGAGGAGGCTCTGCCGTGGGACCCCCCCTTCTCCGTCCAGCGCTAGAGGTGGGGAAGAGGCTGGAGCAGGGCTTGCAGGAGCATGCAGGCTCTCTCTAACACAAACTGCCTTGGCTCTTGCAAATCCTTTCTTTGAACTTTGATTTTCTGTTCACTTGTTCTTCTGCCTGAGGCGTTTTGCAATTGTGGGATTGTGAGCAGCTCTGAGTTTCTCTGAGTGGAAGAGATGAGAAGGATGAGATCATTTCCTAGCTGTTTGTGCTACAGCATGGTGCCAAGGTCACTTTGGGTGTCTGCCTTATCCTTTTGGACAGTTTTCCTGGCCTGGGTGAACTTCAGACAGCAAGAAGAGAAGGAGCAGACCTGTCCCCATGACAGTGGGAAGTGCCTGCGGAGCAGGGTGGAGTTTGAAGGGTATTCCTTTTACTTGGCATCTTCTGAACTCAAACTGTGCTTTTTAGTGGAATCCCAAGAGTCCTGCAAAATGCAGGTAACAGCAGCAGGATGGTGCCTGAGCTGCCAGGTGGGGCCAAGCCCTGGGACGGCTGGGGAGCCGCTTCCTCCCCAGCCAGGTGCAGAGAGAGGCTCCAGTGCTGCAAGATCTGTTGTAGCGAGAGGAGCTGAGAGCTTTGGGGCTGGGATAGTGAAGGACTACGAGTGACAGCAGCAGAAGCACTTGTCCTGGGTTTGCTGGTGTCCATGCACATGGGTAGTGGAGGCTGCCGGGACGACTGACTGTCTCCCTCCAGCCCCTCTGAGCACTGGGATCTCTGCAGCAGCAAACGGTGACAGGTAAGATCGGGGGGGGACCAGCGTGCTGGTGAAGGAGGGGGCTGCTGCGTCCTGCCCTCGCCTTCTCTGCAGTTTCAGAGGCAAAGCAGCTTGCGAGCCCGGGGCAATACTTCAGGACTGCATCCCCCCCCATGGGGGGGGGGTGGGGGTCCCAGCTTGCCCCACACTGGGTCCCAAGGAGGGGAGCTGGGATGTGGGTTTGTGTCACAGCCTGGCAGAAGCCCCGGGCTCTTCCATGTGCAGAGATGTGCACGTGTCTGCACAACAGCTTCGGGTATTACCTGCTCCTTAGGAGGAATATTAGAATGCTGCACTTGCTTGGTCTGCAAATACCTCCCTGCAAAATGTACCCAAACGGGCAGCCCAGCCCTTCTCCGCTCAAAAGCACTGGGGTCCCTCCAGTGCAAACATGGCACGGCTCTGCTGGGATGTTACCGCTCTCCCCTGGGGGAAGGAAATTAATGCTCAAAGCCCTTGGGATGTTGGTGTGGTCGGTTCGACTGGGTATGGGGGCAACTCGGGGCAGAAACTGTAAAGATCTTTATTTTTTTGGTAGGAAAGCAAACGGGGTATTTCTTGGACAGGTTTTGTTACTGCCCAAGAGCTACTGGCTGTGCCCTGTTCTTCTGTTCAGGTTGTTTGAATTCTGCAGAGCCCAACTGCATGGAGTCATTGAAAAATATAGTCCTAAACCAGTCTGAAGTTGGGGATTTTTCTGGCCGTGGTGTGCTGTGAGCATGTTTGCTGTGGCAATTGCCCCCAGGGTCAAAGGTGTTGGATGTGTCAGGTTAGGGGAGGAAAAAAAAACCAAAAAAAACCAACCAAACCAACCAAACCTAAAAAAGTTTAACCAGCGGCTTCCGGATGGTGATTTGCCACCTTCCCGCGACGGCTGGGTGTTCTTAAAACACCGATTTGTCGTAAAAAAAATTCTAAAAAATCCGTTGTACCCAGGCTCTGCGCCCCTTCCCCGGTGGAGGCCTGTGAGGGGCTGCTCCGCAGGAGCCGCGGGGGGGTCCCACCACCCGCGGGGGGGGGGGGGGTTGGGAAGGGGGGGAGGCCGCCCCTTTCCCTCCCCGCGGAGCGCGGGCGGGGCGAGTCGGCGGCGGCGGCGGGGCCGCCCCCGGCGGTGGAGGCGGGCGGTCTCCTCCGCTCCCCTCCGCGCCTCTCCGCGCCCCTCCGCGCCTCCGGTCTCCCCCAAGATGGCCGCCGACGTGGGATCGATGTTTCGATACCGGACGCGGTTTGATGTCCGCCGGCTCCAGGTTGGTGGCGGCGGCGGGGCTGGCGGGGAGGGGGGGGGGGGGATCCGGGCGGCCGCCCCCATCCCTCCCTCTTCCCCCCCCCCCCGCTCCCTCCCGCCCTCCCTCCCTCCGCCCGCCCTTCCCCATCGATAGGTATCAGAAATTGATCCCCGCCGCCGCCGCTCTTTGTTCGGCGCCGCCCGGGAGCATGGAGCAGCGCTAGCGGCAATGGAGCCGCGCCGCCCCGGCCCCCGCCCCGCCGCCCCCGAGGTGACAGCGGGGCCGGGAAAGGGGGGGGGGGGGTGGCGGCCGCCGCTCCGCCCCGGCGGGAGGGGAGGGGAGGGGGGAAGAGGAGGGAGGGAGGGAAGTTGCGCGGGATGAAGTTGCGGGGAGCGCGGCCCCCCGCGCCGCTCCGCCAAGTTTCTTGCGGTCCCCGCCCGCGGAGCGGAGCCGCAGGTGCCCGCGGGCTGCAAAGTGTCCCCGGTGTCCCCGTGTCCCCTCCCCCGGGAGCGGGGGTGGCTCTGTAATTGCATTCCCAGCTGATGTTTGGAGCCGGGCGCTGGGGAGGGCAGAGCCTCGGTATTGAGCTGATGGCTGCGCGTTAGCCCCGGGGGGATGGCGGAGCGGGGCTGCCCGGAGCCCCGCCGAGCTCCCATTGTTATTCAGGGCCGGGGGTTTGCGGGGCCGAGGCCGGGGCTCGGTCAGCCCTGAATGTCAGGGAAGGCGATCGGCATCAACCGGCTGCTGGCGGGTCCTGCGAACCGGCTCCGGTAAGGGCAGGCTGCCGGCGTTTGGGACTTGTGATGGATGCGGCGGGAGAGAGATCCTTTGTGGCTCTGGGCAGGTCACGGATGCCGTATCCCGCCGTAGTGCCCTCGGTCTGTGAAATTAACGGTAAGTCCTTTGTTACCGGGTATGAGGGAAGGTTTGTCAGGGGATGCTGACAGTTGGTGACCTTAAATAGGCACCTATGTAGCAGGCAGGCGGATAATTAACACAATAGCTCTTCCAACATAATGGGATGAAACCCAACCTGGATCTACTACAAAAGCTGAAACGCTCATTTACATGGATATTAAATGGGTTTATCCCTGTAGGATATTACGGAGTTTAAAATGCAGCATGCTTCATAGGGGAGTAAACAAATTGAAATGCGATTTATGGTGCTTCGGTACTGTATCAACAGTTCCAGCATTTAATACATTTTGGCTTTTAAGCAGATTACGTGCTACATCTGTGATGCGCTACCCTAAAAGTAATGCAGGTACCGCGGCCGGTCGGCTTGCCATGACTGCTCATTTATGGCATCGTGGTCGGAAAGGGATTACGGGTCTAAGCGCTTCAGATACAAAAGCATTCCTCGCTACATCACGCTAATGACTTTTCCTGGGTGTGCGCAGACCTTTATTTAAAGGCAAATATTGGCAGCTACTTTTCCGTGGGTTTGTTGCGGGGGGGGGGGGGGAAGGGGACAGGGACTTTGCCAGAGGGAGAGGTGGGCTGGGAGGTGGGCAGCTCTTCCTCGCTGTTCTGCGTGTCCGGGTGGCTGTGACTGGGTGCGGAGCTGGAGAGGGAGCAGTAGGGATTGACTTCTGTCCAGGCAGCAGTTCTGCTGCCTCACTGGGATCACGGTGGGAAAGGTGACCTTGTGCCAGCTTGGCCTAATGCCCTCTATTTAAAAAAAAAAAAAAAAAAAAAAGAAAAAAAAAAAAAGAAAAAAAAAGAAAAAGGAGGGGGGGAACAATCCATTTATTATTCTTCCAAGAGCTTTTTCAGTATTTTTTTCTTCCTTTTTAATGCATGTGTCTGAGCAGGTCTGCTGGCCTGGAGCTGGCCAGGAATGGCAGAGTTTGAGCAACCCTGATGAATGGTGGGCATATGTAAAACATGTAGATAATGTGCTACTCGGCAGCACTTTGATCGAAACGGCATTGGGCCTTTTTACAGCAAATAGTCTCGGAAATGAGAAGAGATAAAATTCTATCAAAGATAATACCAGACATATTTCACTGGGTTATGAGATTGTTTTATTGTGTACATTACTAATGCAGTATTTTTTTACAGCTTTCTTGTGTATAATAGTCATAGTGGGATTCATACCTTTATGGGTTTTTTGTGTTTTAATTTGCTTGTGGTTTATTATGTTCCGGTTAGCATTGTATGGATTACACGTTCCGTGTGCTGGATGCTGTTTTAGTCCTACCCGTTCCGTGTTAAAACGGCAAAAAATGGGAAGAGTTGTGAGCTACGGATTTGGGATAATAAATACAACCACGAGTGAGGGGAGAGAGACCGATTATAGCCATCTTTTATAAATGTCTTCACATATCATTATGCAGATGAGCTCTGGCTATACAGCTCCAGTGTTTGGTTCGTCAAATAAAATGCTCTTCGTTTTATTTCCCGTAATGCAAATGCTCTCCGCATGCCGGAGCAGAGTTGGGCAGAAACTTCGGTGGCAGCTCTGCCGGATGGCGGTGTGCCGGGAGCCTCGGAGCGCGGTGTGGTTGATGGAATGTTTTTTTCTGTTCAAAGTTTAGGGGAGGGGAAAAAAAAAAAAAACCTGTGGATGTGATTAAAATATTATAACCTTATGATATTCTGAAGTGCATAAATTTTACATATCAGCTACAGAGGGAGTTTAGACATCCATTAAATGATATGACAGCTTGACTTATCTAAATGTGCTATCATTTAACAATGTGTCAAAATTCTTCTTTATGTAGACGACAGCAGTAAATAAGCTATCAGTCCTCTTGGCTGAAGCTTAATTCCTGGAGCTTGGACTAATAAACTTAACTGCACTCTTGTGGAGCAGCCTGTGGGCAGGATAACCTTGGGGGGAGGCCAAGGCGTTTCTGGGGCTGTGAACGGGGGGAACTTCACTTCTGCAAATTCCCTGGGTCCTGTGTGGTTTTTAGGGCTCTTATGGAGAGACCGGTGGGACCTTCCAGTTTCCTCCAGCATCTCCAGCACCCAACGCTGTCTGTTCCCACCCCTGCTTTGTGGAGGTGAAGGGTGGGATGCTGCCTGTGGTCGCCGGGCCCAAGGAAAGAGGGGGGAGCCCGAGGGGGCTCTGGGTGTCCCCATCTTGGGATTTCATCTTTCCAAGCTGAAATCTCAGGGTTTATGAAAGTACGGCCCATGCTCGGGGCTGGCTAAGGAGCGTTGTGGGGCTGTGAACATGGTTTCTGCTTTCCAGTGGCTCTGGCCGCTCCCTGTGTGTGAGAGCATGGGCTGCAGAATTGTCCTGTTTTAACAGTTAAGACGAATTTAGGAGCAGTGGCACTAATGAAACCTGGTTCTCTGCAGATGTCTGTCTCATGTTTGGGTTATCTGTTGTCTGATAGTTGTGTGCTCCTCTCGAGAGGTTCCCAATGACCAGGGTGTTTGTGATGGTGGTCTTCATGTGGATTCTCTGCTGTCTCCTATTGCGGCTGTGCTCTGTAGCCTGTCTCTTGGCAGGGACATTAGTGATGTTTCTTTCCTTCACCCAGGAGCCCTGTTTCCTTTCTAGGGCTATAGCAGCTAGAAATGATTGTCCCTTCCATGTGCCACCAAGGAAGTTCACCTGAACTGACCACCAAAGCGTAGCTGATGCTCCAGCATGGCCCATTAAAAGCTTGGCGGCTGGGGGACTCATGTGCCTCTGGATGTCACCATCATTGACCACTTTGTGGTGTCCCCTTCTTCCACACCTCCACTGCAGCTCCCTCCTTGGGACAGGCTAAGGTGCAGCATCCATCCCACATCCCACTGGTCCCCCCAAATCCTTCATTAGAAGGAAATACTTGCTATTTCTAACATTTCTAATTTATATGTGAAGGGGAGAATGAGATGGGCCATGTTCCTGGTCCCACCTGCTGTTGGGTCTGTGTTGTGCATTGGCAGAAAGTCGGACCATGAAGTTCCTGAAGTGAAATGTGTTTTTTTCCCTGTGGCTGAATAATTGAGACGCTGCCAGACAAGAAAAGAGCTGCAGAAAATGAGAGTTTATCTTTAGCTCCGCAGCTCTCACTTTAGAAACTGGTGACCCCAATTCCAGACCGAAGAGTGACTTCTTCCCTAATTAATAAATCCATTAATTAATTGTGTGCGTGCTGCAGCCCATTAGAGATGTATGCGCTGGCCTCCTGATCCAGTTTAGTGGATTGTCTCTATGGCCTTGGAGGGAGGGGGAGAAAAAAAAAAAAAGGAATTGTGACCAAGAGGCGAATAGGGGACAGGGATGGAAATATAATTTGATTTTTATGGGACCAGAGGGAAGGGTATCAGCCCTGCCATGTCCTGGCAAGTTATCCAGCTTGGAGATGGGCATGGAGACAGCGAGCAGAGCGCTTGGGGTTGCCGTGCCCACCAAAATGGGGGAGAGCACGGAGGGGTGTTCATGGGGTGGAGACAGCTGCCTGCTGCCCCCAACTCAGGCCAGCCCGGGTGGTGGAGGAGCCTCTTGCATCGATGCCCGGCATGGCTTGATGGCGAGAGGGGAGCCATTTCCTTGGGGTCCCCAGGCTGCGTCGTCATCTCCCGCTGCCTTGCAGCCCTGAGTTTGGCAGGGCTCAGTAGGGCTTTTGTGCTGCAGGTGGAGCTGAATGTTAAAACGTTTGGTGATCCGAATTATTATTTATGACCAGATTAAGCAAACAGTACACTCCCAGCCTGCGAGTCCTTTAGGAGGTACTTGCTTAACTAGATAACCTCAGCAGAGCATGCAGAACTCGCTATTCATCTCCCTCCATATGTTGGCACAGGAACTGCTCCCTTCAGTTAATTTTTCTTGCTGTCTGCAGAGACTTCAAATAAAAATGCAGGCATAATTGTTGTACGCGCCAGTCCCATAGCTACTGTTTTCTCTGCTGAATGGAAAGTTAACTGTTGGCAAAAGAAGCACCATCTTTAAATGCAGAAGGCTTTGCTTGCCTATGGATTTAGGGGCTGGAGCAGCCCGTCTGCTCCCCCATTTATCGCTCCTATTTTTGCTGGTTGGAGAAAAGCAGTGTATTTGGGTTCCCAGGGGTGGCTGCATGTCCTGTGGGATGGCAGGGATGCTTCTCCCCTCCTCCCTTGGGTGCTGGCGTAATCATGGTGCTATACATCCCCGGCTGCGGGAATTCCCACGTCTTGAATTTCAGGGAATTGTCCCGGGAGCTGCCAACACAACATGGCAAATTGAAAATGCGGGGCCATTGTTTGCAGAGAGGGAGGGCGATGGCGAGCTGCAGCATCCTGCTCCTCAACAGCCTGCCTTGAAATGAAATTAATTTAGGGTTCAAAAGCGACGGTGTGTGCTCACCCCTTGCCAGACCTCGAGATAGAAACCACATAGCAGCTTGCTCACTGTATTAATGGTGTAGCAGATTCCCCCTCGAATTGGAAAAGGCACATTAGAGGCATCCATTCCCCCCAAAAAGCCTGGGTGAAGTTTCTCAGAACATTTTGTACCATCCTGCTCCTATTACCGAAAGATGTAATTCCCCAACTTGGGAGATAATAAGCAGGTATTGACTTCTGCTGGGGTCATTATCAAGATTTATTCAGTCAATATGGCTTCTTGGGTCAATAAATCTTGAGGTTGATAAAGGAGGAATATATACTTGCAGACTTTATTAAAAAGTTTTCCCCTTTCGTAACACTTTCTCGTGCGTGTTGCATTAGGATGTATGACTGAGTTGCCTTTAATCACCTTTTTTTTGTGGTGCATGTTTTCCCGCAGCCTTTGGTGTGTCTTGCCGAGACAGCAAAACCTGGGAAGCAGGATTCGGCCCCTTGCCGGGTCTGGCTTGCTCAAGACAGCTGTCTTGCTAAGATCCCCCTCTCCTGGCTTGGCTTTGGCGATGGGGTAGGGGGGTTGGGGGGAGTGGGGTCTGTGGGTGCCTCACCTGCTCATCTCAAGGCTCAGTGGGGAGAATGAGGCTGAGCATGGGGCGTTGGGTTTTTCTGCAGGAGGGTTAAAATTCAGGATTCCTGTTCCCAGCCCACCGTAAAATGACGGGGTTGTGTCCCCTTCCCCATTGCAGGCTGAGAAATCTCTGCCATTCAGGATGGAGTGAAACAGCTACGATGCTGGGCCGGGCTCTGTCCCAGCACTGGCTTGCTGCTTTGGGCTGTGGCTTTGTGCCTCAGTTTCCCTGCTTCTGGGGTGCAAGGGATGGAGAAGGAATGGAGTATTCTTGCAAACCAGGATTTCAGGGTGAATCACCCCGGAAGGGGCCTGGCAGCATCCTGGCAGTTGTGCCTTTGCACTTGGCCATCGTCTCCCCCAGCAAAAGGCCCTCAGAAGGGTTGCACGTGCCATTTCAGTTGCCCATGCGGAGGATCTCTGGGGGCATCTCTGCAAGGCGGTCCAGGCTGTATCAGTGCAATGAAGAACTAGCTCTCGCAGCCAGCAAGCCGCCAGCCACGGGGGGTCATCAGCAAAATCTAACCAAAAGGCTTAGATAGCCTGGAAAGCTGAAGTGCTCGTTATTTACCGCAGTGCTTGTTAATGAGCAGGGGCGCAGGAGCATCTGCCCCGGCCAGCGCTGGCAGATCCCAGCTTGGGTTTGGGGCGGAGGGGGAGCCCTGGATGAAGGGGGGCAATAACTGCTCACCCCGGGCTTGCAGGCAGGAACCCCGTCAGAATGGGGTTCAGAATGCAACCATCAGAATGCAATGATGGGGTCCTTCAACTTCATCTCTATGTTTAATATGACTTATTTTGGCCATGTCTGCTGAAGAGCTGCTTTGCAGTATTCGCCGCAATTGGTGTTTTTTCTTTTAAGTTGAGCTTCCCGATTTCACGCAGCTGAACATGCCGACGCCTCCTTCCAAAATGGTTTCAGTGCCTTTTTTTTTTTTTTTTTTTAAACGGCCTTGCTGTATAATTATTTTTTTGACTACTTTGGTGTAGCACTTAATGATTTCCCCAAAGCTGCAACAGGACCCCAGAGTATTGATTTAGCCGCAGTTTAAGCGACTCGCTGCTAACGCGTGGCCGTTTTAATATTAATTGCTTGGCATGTGCATGCTAGCTAGTTCTTCTGCAACGCAGATTTCTAAAAAAGTAAATAACCAATTTGAACCCCGTGTACATATTCCTCTGGTGGGAGCTGTGCCGTGCATCAGCTGCTCTGAGCATGCTGCCGTTGCCTTTGGTAACGCTTCTGCAGTTTTACACCGAAGTCAGGACCTCGGGCATCCTTTGTTTTCTTCCGTCGGGATAACATAATAAAGTATTACCTGGCGCTGGCAGCGGGTCTTGTAATGTGCGGTGTAAGCACAGCCGCTCCTCGGCGCCGGAGCCGGTGTGTTATTGCTTAGCCTGGCTGCAGAGGACATTTATTCTTTATTAATCGTGCCGACAGGGAGAGCTGCCTTCGTCTGCGGCTCTCGCAGTGGTTTGCAAACATTGCTTCATCCCCAAGAGCTGGGTAATTATTACCCCTCTCGTCCATCCCCCGGTTTCTTGGCCGAGGGGGGAGCAGTGGGGTCCGGTGGCGCAGCCAGGGAGCGATGGGCTCTGTCCCACGGAGGCACGGTTTGGGGGAGCGGTGTTGCGAAAAGCCCCCCGTGATGGCTGCATGCGATGCAGCAGCGCCCGGTGGCTGGGACGGGGTGATGGGGAGGACGGTGCCCTCCAGGAGGAGGGTTCTTGGGGATCCCCATACTGCAGCTCCCTGTGCTAGGTCCCCTGAGCAGCACCCTTGGGCCCCGAATTCAGTGCCCGAGTTGCTGGTGAAGGCTCCTCCATGGGGTCTCTCCCCCGGTGAGCGTTTGCTGGTGCCACGTTTGTTGTGCTGGAGCTGGAGCAGGATGCCCTGGCCGTGCCGCTCCGGTTCCCTTCCTCTGGCACCGGTGATGGGCCGCGCTCTGCTGGTCCCAACCACCTCTTAACTCCCCTCAACCCCAGCCCTGGCAGAGCTGAGGGCTGGCTGGGGCCGGCGGGTGCCTGGGGCCAGTGAGACCCAGCCCGGGGTACGGCTGTGGCACGTGTCCTGGCAGCCGGGACACTGGTGGCCATCCAGGGCCAGCAGCTTCACCTGCGCCATACTCTACTCGGCACATGCCGCAGAGGTAGCGTCTCCTGCCACTGCACTTTTCTTTCAAATAAAAGCAGCTAATTAACATTATTCTTTAATTATTGCCTTTATCAACAAGGGGTCTGGTTTATACCAGCAGGATAGTCGCTTTCCCTTCCACTACCCAAGCGAATGCTTCAATTCCTGTTGCTTTTGAAATGAATTTGATGTCATCTGCCCATTGTCACTTAATGGGGACACTTGGGTAATGATTGCGCGCTCCAGCCCTGTTAGCAGCACTGCGAGCGTGTAATTTAGCCCCTTAGGCAACGGTACTTTTGAAATCTCTGGATAGTTTTGAACTCTCAGTTCTTAATTAAATATGCAATTTTTCACGGTAACCAGGTTAATTCTTTTGTGTTGTGTTGTAATACTGTTAGGAATTTTCATAGTTCTTATTAAACATTATTCAGGCATTGTGAATTCCATAATTAAAAAAAAATAAAAGAACAAAGCTTGATTCACTTCTTTCTTTTCCCTGGTTAATTTATCAAATGAATTTTGCAAATTTTTCTTTTTCTCCCCAGACGGCGTGCCAAGTGTTTTAAAGGGGAAGGATTTAATTGCTCTGTAGGGATTGGTTGGTTATGAAGGATTTGGCTGTTTGATTAGTAAACCCTATTGGGAATGGTTTAATGCTCCATGATCTTAAAAATTGTCTGATTGTTAGGCTCTCCAAGGATGTTTTCTCTTTTCCTTATGTACAGCAACAGCTTCGCACAAGTGTGATTATTAGATAGCAAGGAGGGAGCAGAGGGGGTAGATGGTCGGTGCTGGGTGAGCCTGCCTGCCCTGGCAGCGCTGAGGGAGCCGCTGCGACCCCCCGAGCGGCGGTGATGATGATGATGATGGCGAGACAAACCAGCGGTTGTTTACGTGCATCCTTGCAGATTGTGCGAATTAATCGCTGGCTGTGCCAGGATGGGGCTGCTCCTGGGCTGGATCCTGCACTCAGTTTCTCTTCCAAGACTCATTCCCCAATATCTACCTTGTAATATAATGAAATTATATGGAGTATCTGATTTACCAAGAGGCAAACCCTTGCTGCGTTCTCTGTGTCTGAATCACTCTGGTATCCCACCAGGCGGCAACCCTGTAAGGATGCTAAAGTGGATGGGAAGGTCGTGCTGGGGGGCATCTGTGCAGCCCTGGAACCGGGTGGGCAGGACCACGCACGAGGAGGGATGTGGGGCTGCAGCCTGTCAGGGGTTTAATGCAGGTATCCCATAGCCGGGGGGCTCACAGAGCCCCAGTCCAGGAGTTATGTGGGAGATCAACCTGCTCCAACTGCGGAGCCTGGGGATGTGCAGCCAGAAGCCTCTAACTGGGGAGGCTTTAAAAAAAAAAATGGAAAAACAACACAAAAATGCTCTGCTTGCGTTTTTTGCTGGCGGGGATGGTACCCACTGCCCAATTGCCGATGCTTTTGTATTTTTCTCACCCCTGTGCTCTGCCCTCACACCCCCAGCCCCGATGCCTTCAGCTGAGATTTCGATCCAAAATCGATGGAGGTGACGTCTGCGCGCTGTCGTCGTGGCTGTGGGGATAGGCTGTGACTCCAGCCTCTTTGGCATGCCGGGGAGAGCATGGCTCTCCAAAATCCCTGCTGGGGAGGAGCCAGGGCTTCGCTTCTGGGGAGGCCAGGGAGCATCCCTGCGGGTGCTGCCACTGCCAGCGGCTCTCTGGGTTGTTTCTAAAGTGCTTTTGGACTTAATATAGGAAAAAAAAAAAGTCAATATCTCGTATTTTTAGCCATACCATGCCACTTGGGGTCCCCCAGGTCCCCCTGAGGTTGTGGGGTGAAGGATGGTGACGGGCTCACTATTAAATGACTGAAAAGCCCCAGTGTGGTGCTGGCACCCAGTGGGTTTTTTTGGGGGGTCAGGAGCGGTTTTGCCTCCCACCCGACACATGGAGCATCCCTGGGAGCTGCCGCTAGCTGGGAGATGGCAGCCCAGCCAGGATCGATTGCGGCCAGTCTGAGGGGGCTCCCCAGGGGTTATTTGGGCTTTAAGGAGAGGTCAGAGAGTCATTAAACTTATAAATATATTACAATTTAAGAGAAGAGCCGTCGTTATCTTCAAGCTTGGTATATGCGGCGCCGATTTTTCCCCGTTCTGGTTCAAGCCTCTTATGCCGGGTGCATCAACCGGCGGCTGATCAACCAGGCTGGTGCTGCCTGTGGCCGGGCAGCTTGGGGTAGAAAATAAAGCATTCAACAATGTTGGGCAGGGGGTCTTTGCCCCAAAAAGCATCAAAACCTGCGCTTAAAATTGCCACTTCCCACCCTCCCCCTCCAAAACTTGCAGAAAGACGTTAATTTGAGGCTTGGGGAGCCAAGCGATGCTGCTGTGGCTCAGCCGGTGGTGATCCCAATCCTGGCTCGCTCTGGATGCTGGCAGCAGCGTGGGGTCGGAGCCTGTGGTGAGGCTGGGGCTCCTCTGTGTCCTGGGTGCTTTTGGGTGAACGTGGTTTTTTTGGGGGGGAGGTACAAGTCAGCAGCACAGGAATGCCCAGGCTCAGTGCTGGGGCCCCGGCAGAGCTGAGCCTGGTCTGTGCCAAACGGGTGTCCCCTGGGCACGGTGTGACCATGGAGGAACGTCACCAGCCCATAAAGCCAGATCCAAGAGGCAAACCACAGGGTAATACCCAGTGGTGGCATCAAGCCATTGCGATGTCTCCATCATCGTGTTGAGCAACGTGGGCGAGGAACGCAAGCGGGGCTTAAAAATAATGATTAAAATTTTAAAAACCTGCCAATTGCTCCCCCAGTTTCCCTGTTCCTCCATGGCTGAACCAGCAATGCTGGGCTATGGCTAAAGCAGGGATGCAAACCTTTTGCCCTATGAGTTTTGCTCAACGGCATCAGCCCAGGGCTTGAGCAGAGACCGGCCGTGCCCACAGGGCTGCCGGGGCTCCGCTGCACCGCCGGTGTGGGGCTGCGTGGGGCTGCTCCCTACGGTGCTGTGCTGAATCCAGAAAGTCATTTAAAAAACAAAACAAAAAAAAAAACAGAAAAAAAAGGACTAGACATTTGCAAGGCGAAGCTGAGCAGACGCCAGTAATGTATTCCCAGGCATGACACAGAGTGGCAGCGTGTCGTGAACTGCGTCCCCGGGGACCCCCGGGTCTGTGATATTGGCTTTAACCCCCACCGGCTCCGGTCGGGGCGTAAATTCATCAGGCTTACGGGTATTGCTCTTGGACTACTGAATAATTTACAGTTGCAGAGCCTAGCCAGGTTCAGGTCATCGGGGTTCATGGGTTAATAACAGGTTTGGTTTTTGTTGTCAGCAGCTGCCTTGATAACATATGAAAGAATCCTATTCTGTTGATTAGATTTTGAAATGGATCAATTTTTAATCAGCAGAACATCTGACTCACTCAATAAGAGTAGCGTGGTGGAGACAGGACGAGGGTCTCGTTATTTACAGGATTGTTTGTTTTTACTAATACGCAAATCCTCGCTGGGGTTGGAGTCTGCCCCCCGCCTTCCCTTGCCCTGGCTCCCCCAAAATAAATCGTCGGGATTATCTGCAGCCTCGCACCAGGTATTTGATTCATCTACCGATTCGGTAGGAAATCCATGATGCTGTTTAAGAGATCCGAGGGCACGCTGAAGCTTTGATTTAGCTATCTGTTGTTATCGATGGAAAAACATTTACTTACCAATCACCGAATCTTATATATAAAAGCACCGTGGGGGTGTTTGGTTCACCCCTTCCCGAGCATCCCTGCGGAGAGCTCCCCTCCCTCAGGGTCACCAAGAAACACGTTCAAGATGAGCCTGTGGGTGCTGGGAGAGCAGGGGACAAACCCCAGTGGGATGCAGAGAGGTCCTGACCAAATTCCTGGGTGCGAGCAAAGTTTGAGAGGGAGTAACATTGATTTCATCATTAATGCTAGAAGAGCTGGATTCCCATTAAAAGTTAATGGGTGGGGACCTGGGCAGATGCTTTTTTTAAAAAAAAAAATTATTTTTTTTTTAATTACTTGGGGCACAAAAAGCATCCCAAACTTGACATATTGCATTGCATCTTGATAACCACATGTGTTTTTTTGTAAAGACATGTATAAAATGCTTTTAATTTTTTTTTTTTTTCCCTAACTGGAATCCACTGGGTCAAAATTTTGGCTTGAAGCAAGTTTTAACAGCCACTATAACAGGACTCCCTGAAAACAAAACGATTTTTTTTAATAAGAGAAAAGGTAAAAGCCTCGTAAGTCTGACTTTGGGAAGAGTGTCACTAGAGTACAGATAACTGTGGTTGCTGGCTGGGCGCTGGTGGCTGGCTGGGGACGACGGTCTGCTGCTGGCAGATATTGATATAGATAAGAACTCAGTTGTGATGGTAATTTGCATGGTTTTGCCCTGGGTGCTTTGGGATTTTACTTTTAAAACTTGTGCCTTCCGGCAGTCTCCTTAACCTAAATAAATATTTTCCCTGTTGCCGTGGATCAATTAAGATCACGGCTGTGAGGGGGCTTGCTCCTGGCAGGTTTTTCCCCTCCATTTTTTTCTTGAAAGAGTTGCCTCTTATTTAAAATTGGGTGTATTTATGAATTTATATATATAGGGGGTTTTGTTGATTTGATGAGGTAGTGATTTAAGCACCAGGAAAAGTGTGCTGAAGCCTCTGGCTGGCGGTGGGGATGCCGGCGGTGGGATGTGAGCATGGAGATGATCTCCCTGGTCCCGCTGGGTGCCGTAGCCTATTCCAGCCCACCCACGTTCCCCGTGTTTGCTGCTTTTCGGCCACAACCAGCCACGCTCCAAGGTCTCCTTCGGGGCTTCGCAGTGCCTGGAGTTGTTACAGGACCATAAGCCCAAGGGCTCATTTCTATAACCTGGAAATAACACTGCAGCTAATAGGTGGTTGCTAATAGCCACAGCAATAGCTTATGGGCTCTCGTGCCTGTCAGCGTGCACGGGCGATATATCAGTTTCTGCTAAAAACATTAGCAACATCAGAAGGTTAAATATGCATATTATATCATCCCTGGCGGTTTTATTTTCAGGAGAGCAATGGGTGTCACAAGTTCACGACTTCAAAATTAAGTTTATTTTAGTGCTTCTCTGAGCATCTGCTAGGTTATTTTCTGAGATGAGTTGAAAGAAAAACATTTTTGTAAAAAGTAGAGGGGCAGCTGACCCGTTTTTATTTAATGGGTGCTTAGAAAGCATCGATGTTGACGATCGGTCTTTAGTGTCCGTTGTCGGGCAATGGGGAGCTGCCCAGTTCTGTGCTTGAGAAGGGCAGCGGCTCCTCAGGTAACTTATTAACTGTCAAAATTGCCCTTATGTTTAACAACTGAGTAAATGAATCACTGATGGGTCCCTGGGTTTTAATGTCATTACTCTGGACAGGATTGACCCAAAACCGTGCCGGGGCCGGTTCTGCTGCCCCTGCAGGTGCAGCACGGTGGGAGCAAACTGCGCTGGCACGGTTAGAGGTGGTGCTTTGCCGCTTCATTTGTGATTTAAGGGCATGCGAGGGGGTTGCTCCTTTGCAGCTGGGCATTCATTTTTGGGTCTATGAATTTGTACTCATGACAGTCCCCGGGCTGGTGGGTACGACCCCGTGTGTTGCTTGAAGGCTGCGCTGATTAGATCTGGAGTTACCGAGACCAGCACATCGGTCTGTCCTCCTTCCCTCCTCATTTGTAAGCCATTCTTTTAGATAGAGGCTCCTACAATTTTGGGCACCACAGGGTATTTGAGTTTGTTAGAGGTAGCCATAGGGGACACGCGGATTGCCTTTTGGCAGCAGTCCTCTTCTCCTTACCCATCCCTTGCTCTCTTATTGAAGAACCCTCCTTCCTACCGAGATGCGTGACCTGAGCCTGGAAGGCTTTCTGTGTTTCAGTCTTTTTTTAGGCTAATAATTAAATGATAACAGAGCCCAGCATCTCTTTATTTAAAGAGCAGATGGAGCATCCTGAATATTAGCACCATCCTGGCTCTGACAGCGCCGGCAAGTCCTGGAGCTTGGGGTTTGGATGTGCCCCCCAAGGACTGCGTTATTGGGAGGCAGCAGGCAGCAGCCCCGTGGGATGCCGCTCGGCAGCGGTGCCGACTCTGCCGCTCCAAATTACAAGGGCATCAGTAGGTAGAAGTGAGCCGAGATGCTTTTCTTGCCCTCCCTTCTTATCCCATGGCTGAATCCCGGCGAGCTGCTTTGAAAAGCACTTTTGGGCCCCGGTGGGTCGTAACTCCTTCCTGCCGTCTGAGTCGGCAAAATCCGGCACGCCGCGGCTGTCACGGGCTCAGCCGGGTACCGGGCAGCTCTCCCTCCATCCTGCCTCTGTGAGCAGCTTGCGAGCGATCCGAGGAGCTGCAGCTTTTACGGTTATAACCGGTATGGGGGTTTTTTGGTGACAAATACTTTATAATGGATAATCCCAGTCTGCTACTTTAAAAAGCTATAAAAGAAAATAGCGCAAGCGCTGGCTGCTGAGCTTGCCTGAAGCTGGTTGTTCCCTCCTTACCATTGCCAGTGCGGAGCCGCAGCGATGCATTTGGGGCCGCAGATGCCGTCGCAGAGGGTCCAGATCAATCACTAGCAAAATCCCCGTCTCTCCCCATTTTGTCTCTGACTGGCATCACCATCTAGCAACTGTGTTGTTTACCTCCTGCACTGATTTCTCATTGAAGTGCCGGATTTTTATTTTTTTTCTTAAGCAGCTACAATTGATAATTTAGCTCTGGATAAAGCAACCTTAGAGCTTTTTATTTCTCAGAGGCCAAACATTGATGTTGTGTGAAATGGGAGCTTTGAGGAGGCTTTGTATGGAACTTAGCTTCCTGAAAAATTTATTTACTGCGACTGTGATCTGCAGGAGCGAATTGATGTTTATCTATAGTAGTTCTTGCCAGAAAAAAAAATGCATAACTGCACTTTCTTGGGAAGCCTTGAAAGGCCTTTTAAATAAGTGTCTAATAGTAGGCTCTCAATAGCAAACAGCCAGCTTGATAGACAGTATACAGTATATTATTAACTATAAGCAGGCTTAATCTTTTTCTCATGTTTTAGAGAATGCTTTATAACCTTGTGGCCAAAGAATTCATGATCGCCAGATATTTGAAGCTAAGCAAAATTATACCGGCTGTTACTGCTGGGAGATCGATACTGCCGGGAAGCGCGTGGGACCGTGAACTCCTGCTTGCAGACGGTGAGCTCCGGCTCGCAGCCTGTGTCCTGGCGTCAGCTGCTCCCAGGCGGTCCTGGCTGCAGAGCTCGGATTTAGGTGACGCATCCGTAATGGCGGGGGGTTTCCCTGGAGAGGGATGCTCAGGGGGATTATTTTTTATTCTCTTTTGCAGTTGTCAGGTGGGAGCTGGGGGTCCCGGGATCGTGCTGGAGTCATGCGCGGGTCCCATCTTGGCAATGCAGCCGCATCAGAGCGCAGGATTTGGCCCTGGTGGGATGGAGCCAGCTCACCTGCATGTTTCCTCTGCTGGACATTGCAAAAAAATAGCAGAAGTTTTCTGTCTGGCAGCGTTTGCCCCGAGACAAAGGCGCTGAAGTCCCTGGTGAGCCTCTGACCACCACCTTTGCTTGCAGTCGGGGGCCTTTGCTTTCGCCGGGGTGATCTCAGCCGCGTGCTTTAGTGCTTTCGTTTGCAGTCGTGTTTTTCTGCTTTTCCTGCCCGCGCTGTATTGGATCCTGGGAGCTCTGGCCAGGAGTCGAGGAATCGATAGATGGTTAAGGTGATAAGTGGCTTTGCTAAAAACCAATTTTGCAAGAGGATTTTGCAAAGGAGTTTGCAAAGAGGTTAGCGGAGAGGATCTGCATCCACGCCCCAAATGCCTCACTCCAGCCAGCAACTCGTCTCTGACCTGAATTAACCCAGGAAGCATCCTCCATGCGGGTCGTGGCCGCTGTTGTCCTGCTTCTGTAAATCCATGTGGATCCTAGGGAAGGGTGAGCCTGAGGAATAAGTCTCCTTCCTCCAGAGGGAGTGTTTGGGGAAAATCAGAGGTGAATGTGCCTGAAGGCAATATGAAATTAAACAAGCAGAATTTGCTCAGCTGATAACTTCTAGCTGGTCTTGGCTCCGGCAGCTCTGCCGGCATTATGGTGGCGGTATTTACATAGGGATGAAGTGTTCCCGTACGGCTCCTCCAGCGCAGTCAGGTCTAAGCAGGCTTTTCTCTAATCTCCACCATGGCTGGCTGCTGCTTCCAACTCTATTTTCCCTTGAACAAACATATTTGTTGCACCCACCGTTGAGAAGATCCCGTAGGCTATTTTACGGTGTGCTTGCTGTTTTTTGGTACAGCTCGGTGGTGCTGGTGGGAGGATGCTGTGCGGTGACATGGTGCTGCCTCCTGGCACCAAGCATGTGTGTCCCTTGGTCTCATGTCACCATGTAGCCCCAACCACCTGTTGCTGCAAGAGATGGATTTGGGAGGAATGGGCAGAAATGAGGAGCAGCACATCTCAGGGGTGTTTCACCAAGGCAGTTTTGACCACTGACAGCTACTATGTGGTCTTTTCAGAGGAGATGAAGATGATAGCACCTAAGATCTTCCTTTCTAACTAAATTTTGCAACTAATTTCTGTCCCTTCCAAATGCAAAAGCACTCTGCGCATGTGATGAGTCCCTTAAGACACAATCCAACTTGCTGCCGTCTCCTTTGCTATATCCAGGGGGTCCCAGCTCCCTCCTGGGGCTTTGCTGACCTGGTCCTGGCTTCATAGGTAGCTCCTTGTCTTCGTGGAAGTCCCTGAGCCCTGCCCGCTCCTCGGGGCTGCCTGGTTGGGGTGGTTTTGGTAGCACCCCACAGAAAAAGTTGGCTTGGACTGCAGTTCATTGGGCTGGTGATTTATTCAAGGGCGTTGTAATGTTCCTTTGGTTCATCCCATCCCTCATGCATCCTTATCTTTGCCATGCCTGGGCTGCAAGGTGACAAAGGTGTGGGCTTTCCCACCTCTGTGTTTGATTTTTCAGAGAGGGGTTGTTTTTAGGCTTCTGGCATTTCTCAGGCTTGATTCATCTTTTCCTACCTAAAAGACAAGGGGTATCCCCCAAACTCCAGCCTCAAACCCAGGGCACTGGGGCCAATGACGGGATGAGTCGGCAGCAGCATCCCCTCTGCCCTCGGGCAGCGGTTCTTTATTTTCCCTCTGTTTTCCCGTTTATCAGGTGGAATTTCCCCCAGAAGGAGCATCGTGGGATACTCGTGCATTGCTGTTGGGCTTTGCTTTCATGCTGTTATTTATTACTATGTTGCTTCATTATGCAGCTGCCGTTCAAATGCTGTGGCTGAAACCACCTTATTATTTTATTTTTTTAATCATCATGGGGAGGCTGTTTCTGGATGCTGATTGATGGAAACATCTTATCTCCTCTAGTCAAAGTGTCTCCGCTTTGTGTGGTAATGAAATAGTTTGACACTTTGACATGAGTGTCAAACACTTTTCCGACGATGCAAACAGCAGAGACTTTGATCTAGGTGCAAACTGGTTTCATTACAACAAACAGACCCCCCCCCTTTCATCCGGAAAAGAAAATAAGGGGTTTCAATTGGTGCTAACTAGCAGCTGCTCTTAATGATTTTAAAAATAAAAATAAAAATAAGAAAAAATATAGTAATAGAATAGTTAAGCTATCGTGTCATGTTATAAACCAGTCCCAGTGCTGTGGAGTGAAATAAGGTAGATATAATGCCAACAGTATGAATGATAACACATGAGAGAATCCTCCTAAAATAAAACAGAAATCTTCTCTTCTGGGAGAAGTTCAGATTTGTTTTTCCCAGTATTTCAAGTGCAAACATCTTCAGAAATGCCTTTTCTGGAGAAAATGCATCTTGTTTTTCATAAAAGTGGCATTTTCCATGAAAAAGAATGACTTCTACTACTAGTTTTCTTTTTAATCTCCTCCCCCCTTGATTTTCTCCCACCCAAGCCTGGAAATGTTTTAAGTCCTGGTGGGAGGGCTGGAGGAAGGAATCCCAAACATACCCCCAAGTTGACAAAATTGTGCCCAGTCGTGAGCTTTTTTTTTCCAATAGACAATTTTGAGTAGAAATGGGTAAAATTCCTACCTGCTGTAATGATGTTGATGTTAGGTAGCCTGTACTGTGCCTGGATTTGGCTCAAGTATGTTTAATAAACCTTTTTTTTCCTATTTTGAGTGTCAGGTTTGTGCACAAATGCCCTATGAGCAGCTGAAGATAATTTACATGATGTATGGAAATTGTTAAGTTACAGCAAATCCTGAGGTTTAAGTGAAGGTTTTCTCTTCCCTCACCGCTGTACGGCACAAGCGGCATCAGCCCAGGCGCTGCGTTCAGTCCTGTCGCTTCGTGAGTTTTGCTTTTAACTGTTTTTTTTAGAAAATCTTTTCCCTTTGAACATCTTGGGTAGGTTCCTTTCAACTGAACCATGCCGTATCCCATCCCATATCTCATCCCTTATACCGTCCCCTCTCTCATCCCTTATTCCCCCTCCAAGCACTGGTGCAGCAAGCACAGCCTGGCACTGGAAGTGGGATGTCCCTTGGGAAGTGTGACACCACAGGACCGCATCCCCTCTCCTAAGGAGTGACTGTACGTCCCAGGCAGCTCATCCTGGGGTTGGGGCACTGGGGATGGTCCCTTCCCTGTCCATCCCATTCCACCTCCAGCCAGGATCCATCCCATCCTCGTTCGCTGCCTCTATGGGGTTCCCTCCATGGGCTGAGCCCCGCTGTGATGCCTGGTGCTGGTGGCCCCAGCACTGGGTTTGTCCCCTGCCCTGCTCTGCCCTTGGGCATTACCCCCCAAGATGTCTTTGCTCAGAGCCATGGGGCGAGGAAGCACAGAGGTGGTCACACATGGGCAGAAATGCTTAATTTAATGCCTCTTTAATTAGAGCAGCAATTCCTGCTCCTTGCCCTCGTCCCTGCCCGCTCCATGCCAGGGGCTGGAGCGCAGTGAAATCCTCCCTGGGAGATGCTGTATTCAGAAATGACAGGGGATTTGGGGCTTAATTTTAGCCAGAACACGTGGCTCGTTTTTAGATGCTTCTCAAGTCAAGTCGCGGTGGCTTTGTTACAGTCAAGGAAAAAAAAATCCCCAAAATCTAGAAAGGCGACACGGTTTAGATGGTATCTCTCCACAGACGGAGTTACAGAATTTAATACAAGAAGCTTTTGCGAGTTGCCTGGTCTGCGTCGGAGCGCGGAGAGCCTGCGTTTGAGATTAAAACTCACATTTCATTTTTATACACTGTGCTTAATCCAATAATGATTCCATGTTACAAACGGCAATAATATCTTTCAGCATAGTTAATCAGAAGAGACTTAATGCTGTCACTATTTATTAACCTTTGTTGAAAAGCAAGAAGTTTTCTTACTAATCTGCGATTGTTGCTCTTGTCAGGCTCTATCAAGTGCAAACCAGATTTGGCATTCGTTACAGTGGGGAGGATGCTGCCGTGTTCCCTGCTGTCTGCTGCATCTGACCCCAGTGCAGGGACGTGGTCCCATACGGTGCCGGAGGGGTGCTTTGGGTGCTGGGGGGGCCAGGCTGGCTGGTCCCCTTCCTCCCATCCCCATACCTCCAGCTCGCAGATGGGTTACAGCCTCATCTGCTCCTCCAGCTGCACGGATCCTGGTGCTGGGGTAAAGAGGCAGCTTTACCCTCCTTGGGGTTATTTTTTGGCTGCCTGACCCATGTTCCTGCATCCAGGTCCCCCCCCTCCCCACCCACGGGCTGTTTGAAGGCAGCAGGCTCCCAATGTGGGGAGATGCTCTCCTGTCTGGGTGGCGCTAGGGCAGCAGTGTCGGTCTCTGATGCTTTGTGGGAGGTTAAGTGACTTCCAGCAGCTTCCCCAAAAGCTCAGGGGATCCCCCCTGCCCCCCGCTGCCCGCATCTGTGCTGGGGGGAAGAGGATGTCGCTGGGTGGACCGAGGGGTTAAGGGGGTTTTGCAAGGATGCGGTGGCAGGCGCTGAGCCGAGGTATATGCAGATGGCTTGTCCCTCCCATCCGAAAAGGCGTGCTTTGCATCGCAGCATCGCCCCAGTCCCCAGCAGAGGCAGGCAGGAGGCTGTAGGCAGCACTGCCCTCGAAATGGTGGCCCGTGGTGACATTTCCCAGCATGGTAGCTCGTGTGGCTTTGCAACGCCGGTAGCCGAAATGTGGGTTTTGGGGAGGGGAGTGGCTGAGGGTGCGTGGTTTTTGAAGCTCCGTGGTGATAAAAGGTCAGTGCATGAAGGAATTTCAGCCTTTGATATTCTCCCGTTTGTCTCCTGTTGCAGGGAGGCCGGTGCTGGAATTGGCTTGTAGCAGCACCTGGAATTAATGAGCCAGCTTGGTGCCGTGCAGAAATCGATGCTTCCTGCATTAATTGCGCTGTGTTCGAGCTTCAGCTTTTTATTCTGAGTTATGTAGTTACAGGGCGAGATGTCTCTCTTTGGCACAGCCCTCAGTCCCATGGGAAAGGGTCCTTCTCCCTGCGCCCATCCTGTCTGGGTGTGGGTGGCACATCCCACCTCGCGGCTGGCCGTGGGGCAGGGATGCCCAGCACTGGCTGGAGCAGGAAAACCAAAAAACCACAACAAAAATAAACCCCAAGTCTCTGCTACCTTCCCCTGTAATTGGCCAAACTAAGAGACTGCCAGTGACTGTCAGGCTGGGTGCATGTCTCAAGGTGGGAAAGCCACTAGCACCGAGTTCTGTGGCACTGTTGGGTCCAGCTCCAGTTTGCAATGGGAGATGGACGGGCAGGAGGGGGACAGGTCTGTACAGAAGGCTGGCATCTCCTTGCACATGGGTTTGCAGCAGCTTTTGCATTTATTTGCAAGTTATTTTTTAGTTATTTGCAAATTATTTGTGAGTTCCGTAACTGAACATCTAGCGGATGGAGAGCAAAGTCCACCAGACACTCAGGGCTTCAGGAGCTGTTTTGGAAGAGCAGGCGTTGCTGTTATTCTTATTTTTAGGGTGGTCTAGCATCGAGCACTATTCTGATCTTAGCTTGAGCACTCAAACAGGTGCAGTTATTTTACATACAGCCACAAAGAATCCCACTTTGCTAATATCGTTAAAGCCTAAACATGGTATTTATATTTTTAGCAAATTGTTCTTTATGGTATTGATTTACATGTAATGTAGTCCTTGCATGAATAACTACCATAAATCTGGAAGCATTTATCATCTGAAATAGCTGTGAACTCAGTCAAATCCTTTATTTGTTAGACACGATTAAGGAGCTTAAGCTGCAAGGTAGAGAGTAAAACGTAAACTGTATTTTTTGTGACCAGCTCAGAGTTTCTGCCAGCCAGCCCATTGATCTGTGATAAGAGGTAAGGGTTAAGATAATTTGGCGAAATGAAAAAGTAGGGAATAAATTACAATAAATGGGATCTTTGATCTGGCCTGTCAATATTGGGGATGGTGCCTGCCTCTGCCTTCCCTGCCTAGCTGGAGAAATTAACTTTTGAACTCAATGGCTCCAATCTTTTTCTTCTGACTTTCATCCTTTGTGCTGATGGGCAGCGGGAATGGGTACTTATTTGTTATCCTGTTGATACTAAGCCCAGGAAGGCTGGGCTTTGTGGACCCAGGACTTACTAAAATAGTGTAAATCTTGTTTGGTATTTGTGAAACAGTGATCGTATAAAAAAAAACCCAACTCCCAACACCTTGCTGGTGCCATGTGCCAGACCTGGAGGGCTGGAGTTTGGAGGGCTGGAGGGTTTCTTGTTCTAAATTTAGCCATTTAAAAGAAGATTATGGACTATCCACTTGGGACTTTTAAAAAGGCTTTCACAATAACTCTTGAAAGCCTGATGCCTTTAATCCTGAACTTTAATTTAAAATAAAGAAGTCTTTTCAACTCGCCTCTTTCCCCTCCTCCATCCCCCTATTCCAGACTGAAGTTCTTTCTAACTTGCTTACGGAGCAAAGATGTGCTAAGCTCTTTTATTTTCTTATGAAGATATTTATTTTTTAATAGAAAGAAAATCAAGTCAACACTCGAGAGTATACACAGCAGTTTACCGCGATAGGAGGAATTAATCAGTCTATAAAGTTCAAAATGTACAAAGAGGGAAGAAAAAAAAAAACAACCCCGACTGATCAAACACGAGGCTCTTCTCTGAGATGCGAAGATAAAAGCCTTTTCTTCCGTTAGCTTCTCCACTATTGGCAGCCAGTGGGGTCAAGATTTTTTTTTTTTTGTTATGGAAAGCTCGAGATAATTAATGTTGTTGAAAGAGGACTGTTGGGTTGGCGTCTAGCAGGCTAGCCCCCGAGTCTGGCATCTTGTGAAACATCAGCGAGTCGCAGGGGGGGAAGTGTTCCCCACCGAGGGAACTGCCAATTTAACGGAGCAATAAATAATATCAAGAGATAAAAAAGAGCATTTAAAGAGGGATGCGGTGCTGCTGTTGCTGATTGAGCCTCTGTTCCCCGGCTCAAGCTATGAGGACCGTGCCGGTTTCGGATCCGGCAGCATCCACCCGGTGTTACTCCTCCGGGTGCTTTTGCAGGGCCAAATACCTGCAGACTCCTCCTGGATACTGGGAGTTATCGGACGAGGCTGTGTAGACCCACTTGCTGCATGCTTGATCTCTCTCGTCTCCTAAAGCTCGTTTGGATGTGTCCTATTACAGTGTTCGTGTTAAATCTGCCTGCACTAATAATCAATAGATGTATGGTCACCCAGGCTGTTTATGTATCTCTTCTATCAAAGCCCTGACAACATGAGATCAAGATGCGAGCAGGCAGGCTCATACATCGAACGCTATTTAAAAAGCGGGATGAATTAATTACCGCCATTAATGACTGGGGAGAGACTTTAGGAAGCTTCAGCTGATGGTTTGGAGCCTCGAGCATGAGACGGAGTAGGTGGTATCTTATGGTGCTTCATTGCTGATGTTTCAGCTCACGTCTGGGATGCTGTGGTCCACGGTCCCCATCTGCATGAGACTGACTGAAATTTGTAGGGTGTGATGAGTCCCTGCAGATCTGGCAGGGAATGAACCTGGGGAAAAGATATGTCTAAATGCCCTCGTTCCTAGCAAACGTTCCTAGCAAACGTTTGCTAGGAACAAGGGCATTTAGACATATCTTTTCCCCAATCCCTTGGGTCCTGCATCAGCAAACCTCCCTCCAACACCCCTGGCAGAGCATCCTCATGGGATGATGCATGACTGATAGGCTGTGGTGGTCCCCAAACATCCCACCAGCGCACCGGGGCTGCATTGCCATCATTACAGTGGAGTGGTCGCGGCTGGATTTGCCCTATCTGGCTGTTTGCTCAAGATCGTGTTAATTATGATTTATTTTTTAATCACTTTGGGAGTCTTTCTCTCCTTTCCCAGCCCCCTTCGAAGGAGCCGAGACAGCACAGCTGATCGTCCCATCCTCTGCCGCCCTTTCTATTCCAGTTATTTATTATGCAGCATAACCAGAATTGTTCTCAGACAGGACTTGTCAGCTATAAAAGACACTGGCAAATTTTATTAGTTGACAGAAGGGTGTGTTTTTTTTCCTCCTGAAAATATTAAAAAGTCATTTTAGTTTAGAAACCTAATTTTAATTTAGTTAGGTTTTAATTTAATTTAGTTTTTAAATTCATTTTCCGGCAGAACTCAATTTTTCAAGTGTAATTTGATGCCGTCAGTGGCTATAATGTTTAATGTCCTACCTATAAATTGCGAGGATGGCTTTGAGATGATTTACAGGATTCAGGGGGATAAAGCCATCTCCTGGCCCTGCACGTGGGAGAGACTGGAGAGAAAAAGGTTTTATTTTGGCAGCTGCAGCGGCTGGTGCTGTTACCTAAGGAAAGGTGGGAAAAACCTTAATTTTCTTCCTGGCTCAGTGCTGGCTGGGGAAGGATGGGAAGAGAGATGGGGTCTGTGCTGGGTGGGCATGCTCTGGGGATATTCCTGGGTGTTTGTGCTCTGCCTGTCTCTGTGCTGGGATGAAGGGGGACCCCAATGGAGTCAAAGAGGGTTTGGGGTGGTGACGTTACCCCACAAACCCATCCACTTTCCAAAAAGCGAGCCAAGCCCTTTCTGGGTGCGGGATGCAGGCAACAGCTGACCGCTCAGGGAGTTGAAATCGGGACAAACCCTTGGGAAATACAGCGTAATTGCGTAAAATACCCTCCCAATTTCATCCATCTAAGCGTTGCATCTAATTACTGGATTAGGGAAGTCTTCAGACCATGTATTGAACATTATAAATGGGGATAAGATGATTCTGGTAATGGCTTAATAAAACAGGGGAGGTAGTTGAGGCTGGCTGTGTACATCTTTGGGTCAGGGCCAGATTGATTTGACAGGAGGAGAAACCCCTCGGTGCTTTGGCAAGTGTGGCCATGGGGAGGGTTTGATTTTTCCTCTTGGTTTTGGCTTCTGAGTAGCAGCAGTTGGCTCCTTTTGTTATCTGGGGGATGTGTTGGCCCCTGGGAATTCTTGCCTGGTGGAATTTATCTTCATTTTTTTGTAAAGAAGTGGCCAAGCTTGTGCATTCACGGGTGGGAAGGGAGCACCTCCCAGCGTGGAGTTTGGGGAGTCCGGCAGGCATCACTGGGGCGGCAGATGGTTTTGGCCATGGGTTGGTGCAGCCATATCTCACTTTGTAACCAGCTGTGGTGCAGTCGTGGGTTTTGCCCTGGTGGTACCCGAGACTTGTGGTTGCTTCTAAACTCGGTGCTCAGGGAGCAGATGTGGTCCTGGCTCAAGCTGCAGATGCTGCTCACGGCGTCAAACCCACCATGGGCTGCGGAAACTCACGGAGGTTGCAGTCTCCTCCCAGAGATGGTCAGTGGGAAGCAGAGAAGGGGTCTGTGTTGGCTGCTCAGACCCTGAATCCATCAGCTCCTGCCAAGCATGCGTTTCTCTAAACATACGAGTCCTTACCCTAAAGACGTGTGCTCCCAGGTTGCTGTGCTTGGCAAGGGTCTCCATCACAGAGAACGCAGATGGATGGAAAAAGCTCATCTGCATGAAGAGGTGCAGCCTTGGACCAGAGAGCTGCTGGGACGTCCATCCTTGGAGGTCTTCAGAGCTGACCGGGATCTGGCCGGAGCCCTCCAGCTGTCCCCCAGGCCGGCGCTTGTGCAGAGTGGGACACACTACCGGCTCCCCACCTGTCCAAGCATCACACGTCCGACCGTGGTGAGCTCCATGGTGTTGATCTCCACCGGCCCACGCCGCATGCCATCGGGCAGGGAACCCTGTCCACCCATGCCTGGCTTCCTGCAGGGCTGAGGCTTGTGCTCGCTGTCCATCTGCCTCAATAATGTTGGATTCCTTTGGTTAATTTTAACACAATTACTGGATATATAAGCGTTTTAAGAGGTACTCTGGAAACTTTCATGAAAATGGGCCAGAGAAAACCACCTTAAATGATTGTCCTCTATGGAGAGAGGGGGTGTGAGCACAGTCATCATATTAGACACTGGAGAATCCACATGGGAGCTGCCTGCCGTATGCTGGGCTGTGCCACCATCCTCCTGTGCCACTGTCCTCTACAGCTTCTCCCGGTGTCCCCATGCTGACTTTGGGCTCCTGCATGGTCTAGATGCTACGCAGAAGGGTCTCGCCGTGCAAATGCCCCCCATGTTCAATCCCAAGGCTGACGTGCTGGCGCCAAAGGTGAAATCCCAGTGCCCCACTGGGGTGCCCGTCTCTCCCGGTGAGATGCCATCGCCGCCCAGCGTCCCCCGTGTTGTCATGGTTACTGACGCATGGGACCCCAGAGACCCGGCTGGGAATTAATGGCAGCCCGGGATAAAGGATTCCTGTCTCGGCCGAGTTGATGGATTACATTGATGTGCCATTTGTCATACCGTAATTGTTCTGGCAAATGTAATACCCACTAGTATAAACATTGTGCTGCTTTGCTAATAAAACTGAAAATAGGAAGAGAAAGGATGATGCAGTGTTATGGTCAGTTAAAGAGACACCGCCTCCGCTCCGCGCCAGCACCGGGGGCTTCTGCCTGGAAACCCGCCCCATCCTCCCCTCTTCATCCATGGAAAACAGGCAAAGCGACCAGCAAGATCCTTGTTGGATGCGCGTGTGGCCGGGGCAGCTCTCGCATCGCTTTGCCCATCACTGCCTTTGGGGGGACCAGATACCTTCTTCACCCCCCAAAATGAGCAGGTGGGGAGCCAGAGACCCTGAGGGTGCCCATGCCAGGGGCCGAGCCCATCCCTCCCCCTGCCTTGCACAGACTTTAATTGCCTTGGGAGAAGGAAACAAGGGCTGCGGCACGTTTGGCATCTGAGAGGGCTGCTCTCACCTTGACGGGGCTTTACAGCTGGGGGGATTTATGGTGCAGTGGGTGCCTGCCCCCAGGTGCCGCCCCCTCCCCTTGTTTCGGGGGTCACCAAAGTCTCCCCTGCCCTGGTGGTGCAGCCAGTGCAGCCAGTGCCCAAATCCCCAGGTAGTTTTGCTTTCTGGCTAATCAGCCTATGGATTAGGAGCACAGCAGGGATTTCAGCCGGGGCTGAATTGCTCATCCTCCTGCGAGCAGGTCCCAGTGCTGGCTCTGCCGTGGAGGTGATGGAGAGGGGTTGGAGGTCCCCTCCAGCTGCCACTGGTCCTTGCTGGTGGGACCCTCTGTGACTGTGGGGTGATGTGGTGCATTGTCCCCGCAGCTCGGCTGGGAGTCAGGTCATGATGCTGTGCCCATGTTTTGGAGGACAGGACCATCTCATCCCTGTCTTCTCCCATTTTTCTGGCATGAAAAGCCACAGGGATGATGATGATGAGGAAGAACAACCCCCCTCGGTTCAGCCTTTGCAACCCCCTCCTAAATCCTGGGGTAGTTCAGAGGCATCGTGTTTTATACAATTGTATCTCCAAATGCTTTTAAAGTTTCTGGTTGACCTGATTCATAGAAAAAAAAAAAGATAAACACCCTTTCTGTGTTTGCAGTCGTATGTAATTTTTATCTCTTGACCTTTAAACGTAAGCAGCAGTAAAATGAAGAACTATGGCAGTCATTTAACACCCTGCCTGTACTAACTGGTTTCTGCCTGTGAGCCGTGGTTTTAAATTGGCTAATGCAGAATACTTGCAGAGCTAATAATAATTCAGATTACTCCTGTCAGCTATTCCGGTTTCATGGGTAATTTAGTAGTTGAATAAATTTTTAAAAAAATTCATTCGTTCCCATGCACTGTTATGAATCAGTAGATGGTTTACCATTGGCAGCAGTAACTGTAAGAAGATTTAAATTGCTACTGAAAAGGATTTGAGTGAAGGTAATGTTTTATAATGTTCTAAGCCATATGCACTACTTTCAGGCCTCATCAGTTTTACATTGATTCCTAGTGAAGTGTTTAATTGCATCATGAATGCAATATAATTCAGTTCTTTTTGCTAATATGGTATATATCTCAAAGTGATATACAGCACTGACAGTGAAGACTCAGGATTTTCTTAGGATTTGAAAATATGCATCTGCGTGTGTGTTTGCACGCCCGTGTACGCATCTGTGTGTGGCTAGGAGCTCTTTTCTTGGGGTAACTTCTGGGCTCCGGGTTGGGTGCTTGTTGCTGAGAGCTGCCGGCTCTCCTAGGATGTCTGCATGGGCATCAGCAGGTAGGTGATTTGTGTATATATATATATATAAAAATGTGCTGATATTACAACATGACTGCTCTGATCTTGACTGATGCTTGATGGGCAGCTCTGCTCTGGCCCTGGTGCTGTTTTGGTCCTTCTGGGTGCTGCTCACACCCGCGGTGAGCGATGGCATCTCAGTTGGAGGCACAGGCCTGGTACTATCAGAGCCTCGTGGGCAGCGGATTAAAAGAAACACGCTTTCATGTTAATGCGAAGACAATTTATTTGAGTCCATAAAAGAGCTAATTAGGGATGCAGCAGATCGCTAGCTGTTACCCAGCCGCTCTACACCAGCAGCAAGGAGATGGGCACTGGCGATGCAGCTCGGGAGCCGCTCATCCTGACATAAAGCCCATTCCTGTCCTGCTGCCAAGTGCGCTGAGCCATGCGGGATCAGCTCCAGAGCCACCAGTCTGTGCCCGCCGGCAGCCCTGTGTGCTGGCCGCAGCCCCCTTCCCTCCCTCCCCAGTCTCTCTGCACCCCACGGGGCAGGGATCTTCCCTATCATCCCTCCCGCCCCATCTCCCTCTTGCTGCTTTTGCTTGTTGCAACTTCATCAGCTAATTAAGGACTGGGCCCTGCAGAGCTCTTTGTCATCCTGATGGGGAAACTGAGGCAGGCTGGGTGCCAGCTGGGGTTTGCTGGCGGGATGATGCCAGCTCTCGACTGCAGCGGAGCGAGCATCCTCCAGCCCCGCTGTGTAACCCTGATCTACCTGGCTGCATCCTGCTGTCTGCTCGCTTTTAATTCCCAAATTGCTGCAGCTTTGCGAGGAGAGCAGCACCCAGTGCCGCCGGGGACATGTCCCTGGGGGGCGGGTGCTGTTAGGCTGCTGTTGTGTGGCTGTGGCTTTCGCCTGTGGGAATCTTTTAGATGAATGAGTTACTCGTTCCGGATGCAGCACCCTTTATTTTGGTTTACATCTCGCCATCGTGAGCGGGGAAATCCTGCCCTGGCCGTGCCCTCGGTGGGGACCTCGGCTCGGCACTGCGGGACTGGGGGAGTTCTGGGGTAGGTCAGTGAGAGCAGGATCCAGCCCTGCATTTGGAGTATTCCCATTGAAGGCTCCTCCTTGGCTGCGGTGCTCCCCACCCGGCGCTGCCGGGGCTGGGATGCATGCCGGCGGTAGAGCCTAATGCGATATCAAAGTCACTAACATGATTATGCTTATATATCATATTAGGGAAAATGAATACTAATTCAATACAAACTACTAATTCAGTAGAACAGAAAATTGCTGAGAGAATAGAAAATTGCTGAGCGTGCCGAAGCTGGGCATTGCTCGAAGGAGATACGCTGCCTGCCTCTCTCCGTGCCGGAGCTATTTTCTGCGGTGGTGGGTGGCACAGTTGGCCGGGGCAGCACGGAGCATGCCTGGGTGTGTGCCGATGCCAAGCTGGGGAGCGGCTCTGGAGACGGCTTTGCTGAGGAGCTGGGGCGAGAAACCCCGGCTTTGCTTTTGAGCCCAAAGCTCGCAGCCAAGGGTTGGGAGATGTTAGGTGGGACCTGTGGGAGAACTGAAGCAGAAGAGCAAGAAAATGGCTGCAGGTGCTGGAGGCGAGGAGGAAATAAAGCTGGCGTGGGAGGGTGAGCTTCCCTACCGGGGCCGTCTGCCCCCGCCAGAGGAGGCTGCCTGATGGAGCCAGTATTTTAAGATGTTTGCTTTTTCTCATGCATGCATCGTATCTCCTTCCTGTGCTGGTGCTGAGCTTGAACTCCCCGAGATCCAGGGGAGCATCCCTGTCTCAGGGACCACGACACTGACTGGGGCTTCCTGTGGGCCAGCCTTCCTCCTCCATGTAAGCTCTGGATTTCGTCCTCCTCCTCTTGGCATTTCTGCCTGGGGACGTTCCCCCCCTTGGCATCTAGGATGTGCTCCCCGCACCGGTTGCTGCTGCAAACTGGCTGTGGAGTCTTCTGCTGCTTGGGACAGTCCCTGGCACCGCTGTGGGTTTGTGCCGGGGGCTTGGAGAGCATCGGGGGCTTGGGGAGAGGTAGCTGCTAATGCCAAAACTACACGACAGGCTCTTTGGTTTAATTGGATTTCTCTTTCAAATTATTATTGCTTGTTCGAGTTTTCAGGCCACGATGTTTCCCGGAGCCGCGTGGCATCCCTGGGTCGCAGCGGCTGGCTTGGCTCTCCATCCACCGCCATGGCTGAGGGAGCCGGTTGCATGGGGGGGGACCCAAATTTCACTAATTTCCTTCTGAATAAGGAGTCTTCGTTGCAATTTAATGCATCTACTGTGGGTCATCTGCACCACAAGGGCCAGAGGAGGGTCCTCGGAGCCCGACCCTGCATGTCCCCCATCCCACATGTGCACCTTCGGACTTGATGAACGCGCCTGGTTTTGGAAATGCTGGGTATTTACCTGGTTCAAAGAGAGCCGTAACAGGGACACACGATGTTTCTGTACTAATATGGTAGGAGAGTCTTACTGTATTAGCAATTTCCCATCAGAGCATGTCATATTAGTATTGTATTGTATTAGTATTTGTTTTCACTAATGTGATGTGAAAGTTGCTAATATGATAAGACTCCTGCATTGTATTAGTGAAAACAAATATTAATATGATAGGATGGAAAATAGCTAATAAGAAACTAAGTTGCTAATCTGACGTGATGGATCTCCTGAAGGAATTGGTTGTAGCTTTCCTGTACTTTTCTAGAACCATCTTCAACCCCGCTCAGGGGGAGATGGGAAGGCAGCGGCACTGATGCGCGGCGCTGGTGGATTTTGAAGGGATGAATCCACCCAGAAAGCGAGAGCATCTCTTTTGGGCTTAAAACCAGGCTTTCATTGGGCAGGGAGAAAAAAAAAAATCTCGTGCTTATGGGAAAGCCGTTGTGTGCTGGGAGCCCTTCCCAAGGGTCCTGGAGCAAGCTGATCCCTGGAAAACTGGAGCAAATATGAATTTAGGGGGAGTAGAGCTGTTCCTCCGGTGGGCTGGAGGCCACCCCGAGCTGCGGGTATGGCACTGGCTAACTATGACGAGACGTAACCAACAGTTTCCTAATTTTTTTTTTTTTTCCCTAGCCACCAGAGCAAAATATCAATTTCTGACATGGAGAGCCAGGGTAGGTGAACCAGAGATAAATAAAAATAAACATTAAACAATTATTGGAATTTAGGTTTATTTAAAAAATCAGCAGGGTTGAGGGAATGAGCCACCTATTAGCAGGGAAAAAGCTATTGGGCTTTTTAACAACATGCTGTTTCTTGGCAGAGGCTGGGATTTGGGCTGTGTGCGCGGTGGCAGCCCTGGATGTTATTGATTAAAGATGATGTAGCAGCAGCGCAATTATATCACAGTTTGCGCTCACCACGGTGGTACCGTTGGCCTCTCATTTGTCTGTTGGAGACTGGTTTGTTTGCCGTGCCCTTCCCGGGTGTTGCTTGTCGCTCCAATGGGTCGGGTCCCCTGGCACTGGCGGAGGATGCTTGGGGCAGTCAGGGACTTGGCTTGGTCTCGGTGGCAAAAATGTTTTTAATTGCTTCTCGTCCCCCGTTATTTTTTTGCATTTAATGGTCATTCCAGATTCTGTGCTATCAATCGCATCGATGCAAATAATAGGGGAATATTGTGTTTTGGGAGGAATTGAGCTGCCTGGGGCGGATCCACGGTGGCACTCGCCCTGCACTGGAGGTCCGGCATTGCCCCGAGGTTGGGGTGGATCTGGCCCTGTGCTGCTGCAGCCAGTGCTCGGGATGCCGTAGCGGGCAAAACCAGGGGAAAGGGTGGTTTTAAAGCATTTCCAGAAAATTCTGCGCAGATATGAAGAGGCCAACATAGAGGCAATGGGAACGGGCTGCACGACGCGCAGGAGCGAGCGGATAGCTTGCAGGGAGCGTGCATCTTCGAATCAGTCTATAATGCAATCAATTCTGTATATCCCTAGTGAAACAGCAACATTTATTTAACGTCTTTTATAGAGCAGCTGAGTTTTATCACAAATCACATTCCATTTCTATTCATCGGGGACCCCTTGAAGGCTAAAACGCACTTACTTTCCTCCAAGGAAGTTTACCAATTCTTCAATAAAGCCCCATTTGCCTCCGTATGTAAAATTGACGCATTTATTGAATATTAAACATTTGCTGGTTGCTTGTGCACTTCTTTCGACTTTATCTGCTGCCCTTAAAAGTCATTAAGGGAAGGATATATCAAAATCGCAATAAAAGCGTGTTTATGGATGGAAAGGGGATGCTCGAATCTGCCGGAGAGACTGGTTTATCCCATTTGGTGGCTTCATCCTTGGAGCAGCCCTCTTTCCTCCGCTGTCTCTTGGCAATAACCATTTGGCAGCTGTTTTTCTCTGATTATTATAAAGGATTTTCTGTGCATAAAAGCTGTTTCCTGTCGGGTGCTGGTCAGGGTTGTGCAGGCTTGCGAGGGATACGCTTTTCTAACCCAGAGTCAGTTGAGCTAATTAGCAGGAGCTCCAATAAAACAAGTTTTTCTTTTATCACTGTTACTAAGTGCTGTTGTAAATCAATTAAAATGTATTCTAGTAATTCTATTTTTCCTTGGCGACTCTGTTTAAAGAAATACTGAGCCATTAACAGTATTTTGTGTATGTTTGTATGTGTGTCTATGGGAGAGTATCAAAGTGTTGCTGTCAAGTTCAGTGCTTGGTGATGAGCGCGGGAGCGTGCCCTGCCCCACTTTCTTCCCGCAAACCGTGCGAGTCTCTGCCCGTTTATTTGGAGAAAGGTGCGTGTTTTTGAAGGTAGTAGGGAGGGAATTTTCTTCTCCTTGAAACATGGATATTCATGCCGATGGTTGTCCTAATTATTAATTGCTAAAGATGCAGCTGTGTCCTCTGAGCGCGTTCCCGGAGGTGGTTTTTGGGGAGTATTAACTCAGGAGGATGCGAGAGCAATGTGTGGTGGTCCAGCGGTAAATGGACCTTTAGGTCCATTCCCTAAAGACATCACAGCCTCTGTGCAGTGGAAAAACCTCGGTGGCCGGAGGAGAAAATTTGACAGGAGCAAAAAAATTGGGGATTCAACCCTTTCTGTGAGCCATCACTTCTCTCTCTCATTCCCCACCTTTTCTCTTCTTTAATTCACATGATTTTAAGGAGAATTTAGAAATGTGGGCTGACTTGCCCTGCTTTATGGATAATTTCTCCCAGTCCACTGGCTAATTGAGGATGCGTTGTTAGCCGGGGAGGTGGCTGCCGGGTGGTTTCACTGACTCTTGAATATCAGCAGAGCACGAACAGCCGTTTACTGATGGCCGGCTTGAGGTCTCAAAGACCTACCTGCTCTATCAGCCTGGAGAGATGAAGGGGCTACTAAATCCTGTATGGAGCCAAACATCCTCCCTGCCATGGATTAACTCTTTAGCTCCATGTGGGATTTGTTTTGGCAGCACTTGGAAGAAATGTCCCCCACCCATCCTGGTCCATCGGCCGTGCTTATGAAGAATGAACTTGTTAAATTGATACTTTGCTGAGCACTGGCATGGGACTAAACTATCAGGGGTTTTTTGTTTATTTTTTTTTCACTAATGTTACCAGCAGGAATAGGGAGCATTAAATTTGAGATTGAGGGATTGCTTGGCTGTTTTTAAGGATTTCATTTTGTCCCTCCTTTGGAGTGAGGCGACTCTTGCGTGCCGCAGGGATGCAGTTGGCTGCAGGATGGGGTCTGGCTCTCGCTTTGCCGTGATTGCGGCTCCATCTCTGGATGCTGAATTATAACGCCATGTTGGAAAATTAAGCTCTCAGGGCTAAGACACTCCAAATTGTCCCAAATGGAAGAGCAAATGGGTATGCAGCAGAGCCAGCCCCTCTTTGCAGCAGCAGCAAATTTTCGGGGCACTTGTCCGTATTAATTTATAAAAGAAGCTGGCATAATAAATGTCACCTAAACAGAGCTCCAGTAAACATAGCTCATCTTGAGTGTATAATAAAAATAATATACGGCTGCCTCTCGGCAGCTCCTGTCTCGCTGCCAGCCAGGAGGAGAAGCCCCTTTGCCGGGGAACCTGCTGCCGGCACGACCCTCATCCTCGGCAAGAAATACCCGAAAGCGGCTCCCGGCACAAATAACCTTTCCAGTGCACTGAGAGGCTCGTCTTTATGGGTGAGGGAAAGTGCTTAAAATGCTTAGAGGGAATAAACAGCTTTTAATGAAGTTACGTTGCCACATAATGGGTATCATAAAATTGCCTTCATAGTACAGGGTCCCAGGATAGCTTTTATTATCGACTGAGCAGGAATCCTGTCTGTAAAGCTCCGGCAGCTGCAGAGAGGAGAATGCAAAGTCTTCTTAAATTACCTGATTGAAATAACCGGCAAATATTCTGCTTTGCTGCTTTGTTGAAGGCAAAGCTGCCTTTGGGGTGGTCTGTCAGACCTGGTTTGCAGCTTCTGAAGAACACAGGAGTTTCATTGCAGCAAAACAGATGTTCATCTTGTTTCTCTATCGGCTGTTTGATGAGAAATTTATTGCTCTTCTGCTGGGCTGGAGCTCCTCTGCTGCGGAGTCTATTAGGCAGCCCGGGAGCTGGCGGGGAGCCAGGGAAGCCGCGTTTTGATGAAACCCATGAAAAAGCCTCAGCTTCGAAGGCGCCAGTAATAATGCATCGGCTAGACTCTTTGGATCGGGCGATTGATTGCCGTGATTTGATTTATTGATCAATACCCTCAAATTTGGCGTCTGAGAAGCTGAACTAATCTTTAACTGCTGTGAACATCTCTGCCTGGTGGAGAATTAGAGCTGATAAGGAATGTATGAAAGGAATCTGAGCTTATCTTAATCACACAGTGCCCCGGTGCTGCCTGCGCTGAGCGGGAGTGGATGTGTGCAGAACACAATCACCAGGCAGAACAGAGCAGATCTATAAATTGATGGAATTCAAAGCCTCCAGCATCGATTACCATTATAACAAACAGTGGCGCGCTGAATGTCTGATTATTTTTAGACAAAGATTCTGTGCTCTCAGCAGCAATTTTGCTGATGCTGTCACTGTGTCAGATGTCTGTTGTTGATTGCAATTAGATGCGATACAAAAAAAAATAAATTTAAAACTCTCTCTGCCTATAGTTTTATTTCCACTTATTAAATCTCCTCCTTTGTTTGCCTCTTCCTAATGTCTGCAGCTGGATGAAATATTGCATTACCAGAAGAGATCTCTTATATTCAGTTGGGTATAATCACTTTACAGATCATTGGATTATATCTGATATGGTTCAGATAATCCTGGGGAAATGTGGGACATTTACTCTGCCTTGGTTAAATGCGCCCTGGTTTAGGGTTTTGAATGTGAATCTGCATAACATTTGGGTTTCTGAAACAGGTCTGCAACCCTCCCAATGATCTAATTCTATTAAAACACTAATCAATTCCCCGTGACGTCAGTCTGCTTTCCTGCCGGTGCCGAGCGTTAGGTCCAATGTGGATTTAGCCTGTCCTTTTTAAATGGCTTTTGGAGCTGCCACGGCATCAGCTTTAATGGTTTAAGGAACAAATACCCTGGAGCAGTGACGGGTGCGGGCAGCGGGGAGCACGGCACGCTGGGCGCCACTGTTTGGTTTGTCGGGCTTCTGCATGCCGAGATCCCTCTATTGCCAAGTGCATCCATCGGTCTGATGCTTTCCAGTTTCTCTCCGGTGCCGGTGTGTGGCTGAGCAGCTGTGTTTGGGACCGGTTGGTGCTGCGGGAATGGCTCTGCCGGGGAAATGCAGCTGGCAAAGGGCAGTTTCTGGGATGGGGGGGTGCTCTTTGGGAACCCACTGTGAAGCCCAAATGAGCATCGGGGGCTGTGGATGCACACAAGGATGCGGAGGCATCGGAATTGGAGGGGTCCCTGGGGAGCCCCATTGAACCTGGCTGGGTTTGTCCTGCTGGATGCTGGGCTGTCTCTCTGCACCCCACGGTGATGCCGGTGCAACATATTTGGGGGCTTTCACATTTTTATTTCAATCCAAGGAAGGGAGATGTGGGCTTTGCTGCATGGCGAAGCGGTGGCCGTGGCCCTGGCCCTGACCTGGCTGCCGGGGGAGCGGGAGGTCTCCTCTTGAACGTGACCTCATCTTGCGCAGACACGCGCGGCTCCAGGGCTTGATGGAAAAATGCACCACGGCGGAGGAGTTATGTGCTGCTGGCAGCTGGTGTTTTCTTTCTTTGGGAAATCTAATATATTGATTAGCTTTCTTCAGAACAGCATCAATAAAGCGTATAATGGCATGGCTGGTGCCTGCGGCGTCTCCTCCCCTGGTCTGAGCCCCCCTGGAGCCGGGAAGGACCTTGGCTGCTCCGTGTCAGGCTCCGCAATCCCGCTGGCTGCTCCTCCCTTTCCTGGCAGCCTTGGGCTCTGCTCTGCCCGGTGAACATGCTTGGCCGGACACCCTGGTCCTCTGCAGGGAGGTTATCCTGGGCAGCCTTCCTCCTCTTCCTCCTCCTCCCATCCCATGCCTCTGCGGTACAGCTGCCACTGGCGGCTTTGGCTCAGTCGGCTCCAGCACGGAGGCACTTGGCCAAACCCTGGCAAATATCTCCAGGGTCTGGCTACACCATGGGCCACAGCCGTGATGTGCTGATGTCCTGGTCACCCCCATCCCCAGGCAGCGAACGTCACCAGCGGAGCCACCATCACGCAAGGTGGTGGCACCGGTGGTGGTGGACTGGCACTGTGCCAGGGCCTCACTGCGTTGCTGGGTCCCTTCCAGGAGCACATGGATGCTCTGCCTGTGCCATTGTGGTCCCCGGCACGGTACGGACCCTCCCGGCTGCAGCCTGGCCCGTGGCACATGGATTGCTGCTCCAGTCCTGCGGTCACGGCCGGGGAAGATGGAAGGAGATACCTTTTCCATTAAAGTGTCTAAGAGAGTTTAGAGGGTGATTTATTGTTGTTTTTGCGGTTGTTTTTTTTTTTAAGCTGATTGATTGCAATAATGAATGGAGCCCAGAAATTGGCTGGAGCGACGGCTCGAGGCTGGCCGCTGGGTTTAAAGTCCTGGTTGGCTTCAAACCCTCTCAAGTATTTCACCTTTCATCTGTAAAACACACAGAAAGCAAGCAGGATCTTATTTAGGGCTCTCCCAAGCCCAGATCTGCCCTCAGATGCCAGTGTCTGTAGGAGTGGGTGCCTTGTCAAGAGCTGGATTATATACTGCTGGCTTATTTATTTCTTTGTGGTTCGCTGGAGTGCGAACCCATCCCGGGGGATGGCCCGTTCCACCATGCGGCACCTTGGCATCATGTGGCGGGTGAAGGCAGCACTATCCAGGATTGATCCATCTTACGGATGCTTTTATTTTTCTTTCAAGTCTGGTCCACTTATAAAAGGGCTGGAGGAGCATCCCAGTCCCCCACCGCCCCGGGATGGAGGTGGCCAGGCTGCATCCTGCCGGCTGGGAGCCTGGAAGGGTTTTCTCTGCTTCCCAAGCATCTTGCTACAAGCTCATTTCAGAGGGAGATTTTCGGGGAAAATTGACAGCTGATGACTATGGGAAGATGTTTTCAAAAGGAGAAACAATTTACAATAATTAGAAATTTATAAAATGTCTTTAAACATGGTGGTAATAGGGATAAGAAAACACTTGCTGCAATGTAATCAGTTATTAGCAGCTGATCATTTATCTCGATGGATAGTTGCTGCTGGTACATGAGACACGTAATAAAAGGACTCTTGATTAACTAATTTGAATATCTTTTGAGAACAAATTCTGAGTTCTCTTTTTTCTCCATTGTAACGGATCCGTACATCTGCGAGATAAACACTGAATGAATATGGTAATGAATATTATTCTGGAAGTGTAGCCCTTGAACGCTACTGTCGCCGTCCCAGCCCTGGCCTTGGGAAGCCTCTCTAATAGATGGAATAAGGAAGGGGCCTTAACGAAGCCGGCTGGGAGGAGCCGAGGCTGTGGGATGCAGGAGAAGCATGGCAGGGGGAGTTGCCGGGGGGCTTGCAGGGATGCATGCTCCGGGGGGGCAGGACCAGGCTGGCCCCTGCCATCAGCCCCTCTTTGGCCTCCGGTAAGGAGCAGGGCGGCAAAACACCGGGCTGGTGGAGCTGCCCGCAAGCAGCCACCGATACAACATGTGAGATAGCATCCCGTGATACATGTTTTTTTTTAAAAACACAGCCTTTTCCTATCTCCCCGGGAATGGAAATCTGATGTGTGTCTCAAATCTCTGCCCTCTGCAAGATCCCATTACAGCTCTTTTGATAAAGCGCTGTAAACCCCGATTCCATTTTAGATGCCGAGACGTTGCGGCTCAGCATCTGCGCTGGGGGACCGCGGACCATTGGTGGCCCTGGGAGGGGCCCCGGTGGGACTGCTGGCAGTGGTGGGACCGATCCCTGCTCCCTCGTGGCTGCCGTGCCCGTGTGTGCTGGTGGTTAAAAGATGTGGCCACACGTGTGCAAGCGTGGCACGGCCAAAGCAGCTGGCAAAGCATGACAAACTTGTAGTTCTGGCACAGCTGGCAAAAGGAGGAGGTGGCTGGTGGGTGGGTTAAGTGGGGTCCGGTCCCAGTCCCACTTGGTTTCTCTGCCAGCTCCCTGCCCGTCATGCCAGCCGTCCATCACCTCGCCAGCAGCTCGGAAGCGGTTCGTGCTGCCTGCGAGTTATTCATCGTCCTCAGCCGCTAATGGACTCCATTCAAATACTTCTCCCTCGTTCCCCCGTGCAAAGTATTATGGTTCACATAGTCGCTGAAAGCAGATACCTTTTGGCAGCAAGAGCCCCAGATATTTTACATTTATGCACAATTTTCTTCCCAGGATCCCAATTTTCCCCTTCTCTCACCTCCCCCTTCTCCTTTCGGCTCCATCCCTGCCCGGACCGGGTCGTGGCTCCGGCTCCATCACCCACCGTCCCCTCCCAAGCGCAGCCGGAGATGCTGCTGAGGGATGGGGGGGCCAGATACAGCCGCTTCTGCAGGGATGGGAAGGTGGCGCTTGGAGTTGTTGGCACTGCTCCTCCTCGGTTGTATTTACTGCAGCGAGGAGCAAAGTCCATGTAACTGTGGATGCAGTTTACAGGTAATTAAACGCAGCTTGGTGAGGATTTAAACATTAATATTGATGCTAAAGTTTTTAATAAAATATAGGTAGAGAGAGAGAGAAAGAGGTATCGATTCCTATAGGCTTTTTATTTTTTCTGTTCTCCCGCTTTATTGTCACAGGGAAGGGTTGATATATGGGTGAGCATGAAATAAGGATGTCCTGTGCTGGCACGGGAGTCTGCAGATGAAGACAGATATGATCCCAGATGGACAAGTTGGGGAAAACTGTTAGGAATATGCATTGGGGATTCATCCGTAGGGCAAGGCTGTTCCCAACCCTCCCCTCCTGAGCATCCTCTGCGATGGCCACAGGCTCAGCCCTGTGCTTGGGGACAGCATCCGCTTCTTGGGAATGGTGCTGAGCCTCCAAGTTTCCACTTCCGTGTCCTGTGTCTTGCTCTCCATCGCAGCCGGATCAAAGCACAATCCCTTGGACCACGCCGCCGCTATCTGTGTGTGCGGACTGTGCCGCCGGCATTGCTCCCATTCCCGGCGTAGCCCTGGTGGGTCCGGGATGGGGGTCCCCGGGGTCCCCCGGTCTCACTGTGCCACCGCAGTCATCAGACCCCTTTTGCAACTGCGTTCCTGTACTGCACCAAAGGCTGTTAAAAATATGCTGACGGCCGTTTTTCACTCCCTTCTTCTCTGTATACACACAGGACTCAGGTTTATCTGCTTTCTCGCCAATATTTTTTTATATAACAGTGAAATATTTATATTGTCCAATAAAAGGCAGTAAGCTTGCAATCTCGTGCAAATTCATTTGAGACCAGGAACTTCGTTGTCTGAATTTTACACCCAGCAGTGACCCCTGGTAATTGGCTCCATACATCTTTAGCATTGCGGATTTACATAAGGGTTAGGGGGTGATTGATGGCCAGGCTCACCCCACCTGCCCTGTGGCCCATCTAGCAGGGAATGGTGGTGGCCGCCCTGCACCACATCTCCTCCTGCCTGTGTCCCACCATGGCACAGCCGGGCGGGTTTTTGGTGATGCCAGGGAGGAAAGAGCTGGTCCCCTGTGATTCGGGCAGTCGCGGTTTAAATCCCCGCAGTGCCAGGGTGTGAGGCTGGCTCCACGCCAAGTGTGGTGGTCACGGTCCTGAGGTTTGGGTGGAACATGAGGATGGAGCAAACTGCAGGTGATGGAGCAAACTGCAGGTCCTGCAGCTGGGATCACCTGCTGGTCCTGGCCGTGGCGGCTTCTTCTGTTGCAAACCCAGTTTGCCCCAAAAGTGCCTGTTTTGGGAGCTGGGCATGAATGCTCAGGGCTGGCAAGTTGGGGATGGGACATACATCACCAGCAGCCAGAGCTTGGGGTGCAGCCAAGCCCCATACAGGCACCTCCTGACCTCCGCCACCAGCACCTCAGCCCCCAATTTATCAAAAAGCAATTAATAGCCTCCCCCACCCCAGCTCAGGTTTTACGGTTTCTGTCTTTTCCTGCCGACTGCAGGGCAGTAATTAGAGTCTGTCTAATGAGGTTTTCATGGTGGGGATACGGTCTCTCACCATATCTCCCCATCAGACAAAGGCTTTGCCACAGTTTGTGGTGCCAGCGTAAATTTTTTCCGGCTGTTTTCACCGCGATACAAGCTGGATAGGGACCAGGGCGGCCCCCGGCATGGCCGGGCTGTGGGATTTACCGGGGAGCACCCGAGAGGTTGCTTCGCATCACATCAACCCCATCATTTTTATTTTTTTTTTTCACATTCCACCAAAATTAAAAAGCCATCTATATCTTAAAAACCTTATTTATGAACACTTAAGCGTAAGTAAGTCATCGTTGGATGGCTTCCCTCCCCGCTGATGGATGTAATCTGGCACCAGGGTGGACCGGGAGGGAAATCTGGCAATACAATATGCTGTGCTTGACTATTTTGACACTCGGAGTGCGATGTTTTTTTTACAGTTACTGATGAGCTTATGGCACTGCTCCTTTTGGAGAAGCGAGGAGGAGGCTGGGGCTGAGAATATTGATTAGCGAGCTCCTGATTATCTCAACAACCCTCTTGGCTTGCCTTTTCTTTTGCGGGGAATACAGAATTTCGTCAATTATTCATATAAACCCCCTTGTCGATATTGCCAACACACTGTGGCTGCACGACGCAGAGCAGAATCAGTCTGGGGGAATTATATTCCTGCAATCTTAAAACCCAACCCTCCTAAACCACCTTTATTTTATCTTTTTCCCTCTTTTTTTTTTCTCTCCTCCTTTTGTTTTTGTTTTGTTCCAGAAGGAGCTTAATTCTGTTGCTTCGGCGCTGGCAGCGTGGCAGGGGGAAAGCGCACAGTCTCATAAACATTTAATTGAACTCAGCCGGGAATTTAAGAAAAATGTACCTGAGGTACAGGAGATTTGCTGTTAGAGAATTAACTCGGCAGGACAACGGATTTCCCTCCCTGGCAACTAGATTTTTGAGAACCGTAGATGTAAGTGACTAACAAGAAAGGAAGCTAATTAGCCGCAAAGACAAATTATAGCCCTGACCTTGGGGTATGGGGATTTCTGGCTCTCGCTGCCTCCAGTAGCTCCTTTGGATGGGCAGAGCTGGGTCCCTGGTGGGGGGACGGGGGCTTCACGGAGCGATGCATCACCTGCCTGGATACATCCCGGCAGCGCGGGCGGAAACTTTGGGTTTCGAGGCATTTATAAAAGGCAAACGTTGAGCATTCTGTGCCAAGATGCTGGCACCCAGCTCACAGCCCAGATGGGGGGGAGATGTGTTGTTTTTTTAAAAAAAAAAAAAAAGATTAAAAAAAGACGAGAGGGGGGAAAAAAAAAAGAGCAACTCTAAAATAGCTTCCTCGGAGGCCGTGTGCGGAGGGGTGTTTTCTGCCTGCCTGGGTGGGAGGAAAAACTGGCAGCGTTGTAGGGGGATGCTCAAAGGAGAGGTAGGCAGGGGAGTGGGCAGGACCTGCCCTCACCCGCCATGGTCCCGGGCACGATCCCGGCCCCTTCCTACCCTGTCTGCTCTTGGGGGCTTGAAACGGGAAGGGGAGAGCCCTGGGAGGGACAGAGTGGACGCGGCTTGGTGTGGCCAAGGCACAGGGTCACCATCCCCAAGCCCTGAGGGGTTTCTGCAGCTGATAAAATCCATTTGCTTTGCCTCCCTGGCCGGTACTGGGTGGCCCTTGTGCCACACATGGGCAGGGGTATGGGCAGGGTGGGCAGGGCCTTGCTGCCAGCGAGCTGCCTGATGTCCCCTGCAGGACACCAGGGATGGTGGCCCTGTCTGGAGAGATTCCAGGCAGGGGAAGGAGCCATCACCTCTGGGAGGTGCCGCGGTGTGGCCAGGAGATGCCATGATGTGACCAGGAGGTCCCATGGTGTGACCAGGAGGTGCCATGGTGTGGCCGGGAGATGCCAAGATGAGACCAGGAGGTGCCATGATGTGACCAGGAGGTGCTATGACGTGGCCAGGATGCACCAGATGAGGTTGCAATGGGCCAGCTGAGGAGGAGCTGAGCACCGGGGTGGGACGGCGTGGTCTCAGCCCACCACCTTGCTGCAGAAGACATCTCACTTCTCCATCCTGCAGCCTGACCCAGGTGCTCCCCAGCCCTGTGCCCCTACCACATCCCCGGAGGCTCCGCGGATGCCTCGGCTTTGGTCCCCAGTGCCACCAAGAGATGCATTGCACTTCAGGATACCTCTTCTTCTCCCTGGCTTTTTAATGCTCTCTCTTCGGGAGCTGCTTTCTCTACTCCTCTAATGTGCTTCGATGGAAACCCCTGGAGAGCTGCCGGTACTCCGAGCTTGCCAGCAGCGACACATTAGGATCTGTCATCTGCTGAGCATTACCTGATTTTAAATCTGTCTCTTTGGAGCTACGGAACTGCATGAGAAAATATTAAAGTAAACAATAAGTGGATTTACACAAATGCGACTGATTTCCATATTTTTCATCACTTCATTTTATTACTGGGTTTACTGATATGCTCATTTATTTATAGGGCAATCCAGTATTGATTCATTCCGATGCACTATGCATAAACACATAAAAGAGAGTGATAACAATAGGAATACATTTTCAGTCTTTTAAATACTGCATTTTTTCCAATAGTCTTTATTAGATCCGCTACGAGAATATGAGCTATGGCCTTCGGGGAGCCCCAGCCGGTCCCTCCGCCCAAGTGGCTCTGGATTTATGGGGGTGTAAGGGAGAGCAGGATGCAACTCCTGGCTCGACAGCAGCTCTTTCCCCAGCTTGGCCACCTTCCTCCCCCCCAGGGTGTTTTTCCACAGAAGGTTTTGGGGGATTTAATCCCAAAAGGTGGATTCTGCTCCCTTGAGGTTGGGTTTCTTGGCTGCTTCTGTGCCAGGTGGGGCAGGTTGGACACCACAGTGCTCCTGCTTCCCCTGCGGCGAGGCTCACGGGGGCCCTGGGGGCTCTTTTTTCTCTCCCCCCCCCCCCTTTTTTTTCCTTTTTTCCCTTTTTTCTCTTTTTTCCCTTTTTCCTTTTTACCCCTCTTTTCTCCCTTTTTCCCCCTTTTCCCCTTCCCCCCTTCTCCCTTTTTTCCCCTTCCCTGCTTTTCCCTCCCCTTTTCCCCCTCCTTTCCCCCCTTCCCCCCCCTTTTCCCTCCTTTCTCCCTTCCCCCCTTCTCTCTTTTCTCTCTCTTCTCTCTTTTTCCCTCTTTCCCCCTCTTTTTAAAATTTTTAAAATACTTCTTTAATACCTTCTTTCCCTCGCAAAGCACACTTTTCAACGCTCCCCATGAATATTAACCAGGGAGAACAGAGCGCTACATCATCTGCGTCACGGGAAGGAGCCCATAAAGGCGCGGTGATGAATGGCGAGCGTTCCCCCTCCGCTCCTTCTTGTAAATGGGAAGGGAAAAAAAAATCATTTTGAAATATTAACCCGGTTGGGGCGGATGGGCTTTTTGGGCCGTTTCTCTCTGCCATTCCCAAATACATCTCAAATACATTTAGGCTCCTATATCCTTCCTATATAATTTTTCCTTGAGGAAGGAGGATTGGGGCCAGGAGAATAAATTGTACCCGCCGAGAATAAACCCGGCTTTTATTCCCCTGCCCCGATTAGCTAAAGGGCAGTTTCTTTCTGTCACCAAAAGCTGCCCGCGACGGCAGTTTAATGGCAACAGCTTGAGACGGACAAAGTTTGAATATCCTTGCGACGGAGAAAAGAGCAAAGCGAAAGCCCTGCTAATTACAAAAGTTGCTTTATGAAAGATAATTCAAAGCAATAATTTAGCAAACATAATCAAGTAGCGCAGATGGGGATTTTGATGAATAGTTTGCAACATGCAATTAGCAGCTCTTGCAGTTACATATCATTAACCCTCAGAGCACAAAAATTATTTTCTCATTATTAGATGAAAAGGTAAAATTAAGCTGACTAGACAGTAAAGGAACAAACTACAATTAATTACCTTCATTTATTACAGTCATTATTTTAAACTTATTTTTTTTTACTCTGATAGATAGATGAAAACATCTAAATTAAAAGTTTTGTTCTACTAAATGGGAGGTGAAACTTTGCGATGCTCAGGGTGCACCCGGGTGCCGGGGCCAGCCCGGCTCCAGCCTGAACCTGGGGACCAGTGGGAACCCCCCCATCGCCCCACTTTGTGCCAGGGATGCAGAGCCCCGTGCATCCCTGCCCGTCTCCGCCGCCGACCTGGACCGCTGCTGCCAGCCTTCTGGGGAGTTTGGCGTACTTTTGCAGGAAAATCATTTTGCAGGAAAATAATTTTGTGGGCTCGCAAGAAATCTGGCCCCGCTGGGAATTAACCTGCCCGGGTGGCACCTTCTCATGCTGATGGTCAGAAATCAGCCTGCTCCTTCAAGCCGCATTGGGTTCGATGCTGAAGCCTTTCGTTTCGCTGTGTGTTTCGGTAGCAGATGGTTTGGAGTTGCCAACTGTCAGCAAATGCACTAAAAAAATAAATTAAGAAAAAATATAGGAAAAAAAAAAAAAAAAGAAAAAAAACAACTAAACCAGCCAGTGAAAAAAAAGTGTGTGAAATTATGTTGGTGAGGGTGGTAAAATAAGCTTGAAATATTTCCCCTGCTCGCTGCATTGTGACTGGAGGCTGTAGCTCACCTGGGGACGGATGTCGGGAAGAGGCAGGAGGATGCTCCTGCCCGGCAGCAGGCAGGGGCTGGCAGGGCCAGCGCCAATCTGGGGGCTCAGCCCAAGAAATCCTGCGGTGTGGAGAAAGGGAATTGCTCGAGCACCTTCTCCTGGAGCCGGCTGGGCCAGGATGCTGCGGAAAAAGGGGAGAAAAAAAATAACCTAATGAGCTGAATGTCCTCTGACTCTGCTCTCAGGAACTTTGCCAAAGCATCATTGAACTTGTCAGGAAGTATTACAACAAAATTAAGAACCAGCAGCAATTTTCTTGCGTTCGGGATCCTATGCTTTATAAAGTAAATTATTAATGCTTTTTTTTTTCTCCGTTAAGCAGTTATTTGCAGCAGTCTCGGTATATTTCTCATTAGAAATAACATCATCTGAAGAACTTATATTGATTCTTTTTTTTTTCTTTTTTTTTTTAATCTCCGAATCATGAACGTGAACAACATATTTCTATGACGTTCCCTTTAACTAGAATTCTCAGCCTTTATTTTTATATTATTGATCTTTTTGACACGAATTGCTTTTTGGCCTTGTGAAAACGTTGTGAGCTGCTTCTGCCTTTGGAGGAATGGGCAAGGGGGTGCGGCGGAAGGAGGGGGGTGGGTGTGCAATGGGTCTGTGGGTGTGTGCGATGGGTTTGTGCGGGTGTGCGATGGGTCTGTGCGTGTGTGCGATTGGTCTGTGAGTGTGTGTGATGGGTCTGTGCGTGTGTGCAATCGGTTTGTGTGGGTGTGCGATGGGTCTGTGGGTGTGCGATGGGTCTGTGTGGGTGCGCGATGGGTTTATGCAGGTGTGCAGTGGGTTTGTGTGGATGTGTGATGGGTCTGAGCCTGCAATGGGTTTGTGTGGGTCTGTGTGATGGGTCTGCGTGTGTGTGATGGGTTTGCGTGGGTGTGCGATGGCTCTGTGGGTGTGTGCAATGGCTTTGTGTGGGTGTGCAATGGGTCTGTGGGCATGTGATGGCTTTGTGCATGCGTGCAGTGGGTTTGTGCACGTGTGTGCAATGGGTCTGTGGTCGTGCAATGGGTCTGTGGGTGTGTGTTGGGTCTGTGTGGGTGTAATGGGTCTGTGTGGGTGTAATGGGTTTGTGTGGGCGTGCAGTGCATTTGCGTGATGGGTTTGTGGGTGTGCGATGGGTCTCTGCGCGTGTGTGATTGGTCTGTGTCCATGTGCAGTGGGTGTGTGTGAGGGGTTTGAGCGTGTGCACCATGGCTTTCTGTGGATGTACAATGGGTTTGTGGGTGTGTGCAATGGGGCTGTGAGTGTGCAGTGGGGCTGTGTGCGTGTGATGGATTCGCGTGATGGGTTTGTGGGCATGCCATGGGTTTGTGGGTGTCTGCGATGGATCTGTGCACGTCTGCAAGGGACTCGTCCGTGTCCAATGGGTCTGTGGGTGTGCGATGGATCTGTGCACGTGTGTGATGGGTTTAAGGAGTCAGTCGGACGTGGGGCACCGGGAAGGCAGCAAAGGACCCCGGCACGAGGCGGGGGGTCCAGCCCCCACCACCCGGAGCTCTCCCTGGGGACAGCGGCTCCCTCCGAGGCTCTCCCCCTCGCCCCTCTGCAGCCCTCCCGCTCTCCCTGACTTCTTTACACATCAGCAAAAAAGCGAGGAAAATAACGAAGGCTTGAATGTATTTTTTCATCAGTTTTCTTCAACATTTGGGGTCTCTGCTGCCGCTTTCTCCCCCGACAGCTGTTCGTCTCCGCTGAAAAAGAGCTCATTTGTTGTTTACTGCCACCAGTATTTAGATGGAAATAACCCACTACTTATCCTGCACTTGATCTCATGGATATAAGAATAAACTCACTGCCGGTGCGATGCAAATCCCGCGCCTTTGGAGAGGAGATGCTCAGACGGTCTGTCCTCGCCGCCGTGCCGGGAGGAGGACCGGCTGTGCCGGGGGAGTTTTACCATTTTGTCAGTCAATTATAATAATATTTCTGCTTCCAAATGTTTAAAAAGTTGGCTTCGGAAGGTATAATCATGGCACAGAGGCCAGCCTGACAATAGTAATTAATTAGGCTATTACGCATTCTACAGTGATAATTGCTTTGCTGGAAAGTCACCAGCCATGAAAAGGACCCGGCGCGTAAATGTAATTTATCACACGGCGGCGATCCTGCGCCGCTGCCGTGCCTCACCTTGAGCCCGTGGATGCTGCAGAGGGAGACGGAGGGAGGGGGGAATAGAAATTAATAGTACATCGATATATAATGCGGAGGCAGAGCTCGCCGCCGGCCGCAGAGGGCTTTGCGGGTGGAGGGAGAGCAGTTGGCAGTGGGTTTGACGTTGGCGGTGGGTTTGCTGTCGCCGATGGGCATCGCGGTGATGGGGGGAGCAGGGACGATGCCATGCTGACCCCGCCGAGCCAGGGCTGCTTGCGGGAATGTTCAGCTCCCCCATTTTTAGCCATTTTCTTCTCTTTTTAGCAGGACACTGGTGATGTCACCCTCTCAGATGGGGGCACAGGGTTTGGTCCTGGCTTCTGCCCCAAGAAAGTAAGGATTTGGGTTTTTTTATTACAAAACCTTGATTTTAGGGATGATTTGGGCTTTTTCTGGGTGTCTATTCAGCTCTATGTGAGGAATTACAGTGCTTTCAGGGTTGGGGTGATCTGTCCCCATGCAGGACTTAGAGCTGCTCCGGCAGGAATCTCCCCTGGCATTTTGGTGAATTATCCCCATCTGGAAAAGGTTGCTGAAAATTTTAAATATCTTTTTTTCACTGACATTTCCTTGAAGTTTAGTGGAAGTCCTAAAGAGCGGAGTGGATGCCTGGCTCACCATCCGGCCGATCAGTCGCGCCGGTGATGCCCCAGTACCAACATGGGCTGAAACATGCTGGCCCCGAGCCAGAGCCCAGCGTGGGGGGACGGGGCAGGAGCCAGGGCTGATGAAATGGCTCCCAAATGCCTCCTTGCCAGCAAACTGGGGGTCCTGGAGCTCCAATTAAGATGCTGGTGACAGTTAATGGGTGGAAAGGTGTTACGTCACGTCCGTGGGTGCTCCCTGAGAAGGTGGGCTGAGTGGCGGGTCGACCCCTCACATGAACCGGGTGGAAAGCTGGATCCGTCCCCGGTGAGCCCGTGGCAGGTGGCCCTGGAGAAGCAAGGTCCACGGGACTGTGGTGTGGGGATGCTGCAGGCTCCTGCTGTGGAGGATGACGCTGTCTCAAGGGAGATGAAACTCTTCAGAGCAGCTCGAGCAGGTCCAGGCGTCCCCGTCGCCCCGCGGCAGAGCTGTGCCGACGGGTTGTGTCCTCTCCTGCTCCTCTCCCGTGCAAAGTCCGAAGAGTGCGGGAAGTGGGGGGTGTCACACAGGGCTGATGCTGTGGAGCATCCCAGCACCGCTGTGTCTCTGCATCCTTATGGAACCCCCCAGCAGGGCTCCCTGTGCCACCCCAACGCTGCATGCCACTGGCGAGTTCTGCAGGCACAACGCTATCTGGCTACAATACATCGGCAGTGCCACTCGCTGTCTGCTTGCTGCCTCCCCCCTCTCTTCCCCGTTTTATTATTACTATTTTAAAGCACCCCGAAGCCAAGCGTTTTTGCAGAATGCTGAAGAAAAGCGCCCAAATTCCTCCTCTGCCGGAAACGCAGCACCGAGAAAGTAGGTTTGTGTACGAGACGCTATAAAAAGCCCGGCTTATACAATTTTAACAATAGAAAAATGATCTTTGTGCTCCAGTGCCTGCGAGCTTGGAAGGAGAAGGCGGTTTGCTCAGGTGGCTGCTGGATTACAAATGAGTGGTTTGCTTTGGGTTTGAATGACAAGCAACCGCAATCCAGGCTGGCAGGGCGAGCCAGGAGCTCTGCCGGCACAGAGGGAATGGGCGGAGGGAAAAGATGCTCCGGCGTGGGAGCTGCCACCGGGCTGAGGCGCGAAGTTCGGGCTTTGTTTGATAATTAGCCCTTCCGTGGCTTAACAGTGGTTTAATTGACTAGTCCACTGTTGGTAATAGCATGTCTGCCAGCACCGAATGCCAGGCGGGCACCACTTCCTTCATCACTGGATGGTGTGGGCACCCAGTTTGGATCAAACTGGGCATTTTCCAGCTGGTAATGGGTCGCCTCCATCCCCTGTCTCCTGTGCCCGGGGCGGCAGGGACACAGAGATCCATGTGTCCCACTGGCACCCCATCCCATCCACTGCAGGTGGGGCTGGATGTGCAGGGTTAGCAGGGGGACCCTCGGCAAAGTAAGTGTGCCGGAGACTGGTGGGCAGCCGGCCCACCCCGAGGTGTCGTCACGCCTTGAAAAATTAAGGGGAGTAAATGATTCATGCTCATAAATGTTGGATGGGAGTGCGCGGCAGATTAATATGTTGTTCAGTTATTAGCGATGCAGCGTGCCATCTCCTCACCACCCAGCCGGCGCGAGTGTCTCTGGCACCCCAGCACCCTGGCAGCTGAGGGGGACGGGGATGGGGACGGGGATGGGGACATGAGCGAGAGGAGATGTCCCGGTCCCAGCACGAGCATCGCTTCTGCCCGCGGCATCATACTGGGAGGGTGGCTGGAGAGGGCTGTGTGCTGGATCCAGCCCGGCGAGCACAACAACAGGCAGGCTTCTTTATTTCTTATTTAAGGACTGACATTAAATTATAATTTTCATTTACTCAGAGCACATCAATGATTTAGGGCGACGTGACATGGCAGCGGCGCGAGGAGTTTAGCCAAAGGCAGTGAGCGGCTGCATGGGGTGCGGAGCGGGCGCAGAGCCGTGCGGGGGGGCACTCGTGTGCCGGTCATGGGTGGCACTGGTCCCGGTGGCCTGGCAGAGCTGGTTCCCTCCTCCAAGCCTGTCTCTGACCCCCTTTTTCCATCTCCCTGCAGGTGATTGCACTTAGTAAGAGAAGCAAGGAGGCTGAGACGGCTTTCCTGAGCGTTTACAAGCAATTAATCGAAGCTCCAGGTAAGCAACGCGGTGGCGACCTGGCTGCCTAACGAGTCGCGTGCCGGCACTGGTGCCGAGAGGAGCCAGCGAGGACCACGGCAGCGCTGCCGGCCCTGTCCCCGGTGCAGCTGGCGTCGCCAACCTCCGCTTGCGCATGGTGCTCTGGAGATACCAGCCGAAGAGAGGAGTGGAAACAGCTTTTGCCATCGCTGTGTTTCAGCCCCTGAGCCAAATGCATCTTGACATTAGGAAAGGAATACATTTGCTCAGCCCTTGTAATAACACTGCGGCTATCCCCAGTTGCCTTTTTGACGGTAAGTTAACTGAAACGACTGAGAGCCGGCTCGCAGTACTGCTCCTGGCACCGGCTGCAGCTCAGGGATGGCTTTCCCCATTTCACCGCTGTGCCAGGATGTACCCCCTGTCCGGGGTGCCGCTCAAAGTCTTGGGGGGGCGGAAACTGAGGCACGGGGCAGCCCTGAGGCTTGTGTTGGCAGGGTCGGTGCTAGGGCCGGGTGAGGGGGCTGGGACTTCCCTCCCCGCCGCTCCCTGCCGTGGGCTCTGCCGTGCTCTGAGCCAGGGGGGTCCGGGCACGGCGGCACGGAGCATCCCCTGGCACGGCAAGGGCGGAGAGCTGCAAACGGCTGAAGATGCGCAGAAGGGCTCCTGCAGGGCCACTAATTCATTTTCCAGACATTTAGGAATAACAAAATGTTTTAATGATTTCTTAGGGGAATTAGGGAGACATATTTTTGTCCTCATTAAATTTTCTCCTGTGCTACAAGAACCAAATGTCAGCTCGGTTTCCAGAACCCAGTTATCTTCCCCCCCCACCTCCCCGCACTCACCCGCCCTGCTCCTCCTGCTTGCACACGTGTGCACATGCATGCACATGGATGCACACACACACACACGCAGATGCATACACATGCACGCAGATGCACACACATGCACACCCCAAAACTGCTACCCTATGGTCTCTGCACCCCTCCTCCTCCTCCTCCTCCTCCTCCTCCTCCACCCCTCTCTCTGCTCTCCCGCAGCATCCATGTCTTGCTCCCTTCTCCCCTCCTGCTCCCCAAATCCTCCCACCCGTCATTCTGTCCCCGTCTGCTACATGTCCGTGTGTCTCTCGACAGGCGAACTCTTTGTGGAATACTTTACAAGCGCCACATAAGTCCTGATTCGACATTTTTTGCTTTGAATGGCTGCTGTCAACACAAATCTCTGGCAGAGACTGTAACGGAGCCTGATTGCTCAGCAAGTATTTTGATAAGTGAGCTGGCTGTGTGTCTGTAATTACGGGAGAAAACCGTAAATCTTTTGGATATTGTTCACACAGATGTGGCGTGAAGGGAAGGGGGGGAAGCAGTAAAATGTGTTAAAAGCATAATTAATGTCATTGTTGTTAGGGATGATTTGATTTAAGGCTGACTTTAACTCGTGGAGGGATTCGTAGGGCACTGGTGGATGTGTTTGAGCAGGTTGGGATGGGGTGGCGGAGGAGGCGCCGCCCCGGTGGCAGAGGTGGCAGAGGTACCATGAATGCACCACGCATGCACCACAGATGCACCACAGATGCACCGTGGGTGCACCATGGGTGTACCATGGGTGCCCCGTGCTCCTTTTGCAGCCGGACAGCAGAATGGAGCAAATGTCACCCTTCAGCCCCCAGCACAGAGACCTCTGCTGAAGGCCAGGTCAAGTGGCCGGGCCCTGGCACAGCGATGAGCTGCTGGTCCCCAGGGACACGGGTGCTCCCTGGCGCTGTGCACGCTCAGGAGAAGATGATGAGCACCCAGGATGCCTCCTGCCCCATCCCGCCATCACACGGGTGCCTCGAGCTGCTCCAGTGGCCGCACGGCAGCTGCGTGGTGCTGCAGTGGGGGTGTCTGGGAGCGGGTCTGCCAGCGACCCAGACCCCCTCCAGCATGGGGAAAGGCCCCTGGTCCTGCTCCCCCGTGCCAGGGCTGGGGACACCAGGAGGGATCCCTACCCACCCACCAGTCCCTGCTGCAGCACGGCCGGTGCCACTAAAGGACAGCCAATAACGCCAGCTAGTGGCAGCACTTATTATATATATATTATATATATATATATATATATAAAAATTGTGTATATATAGTGGGCAAATGTATGAAGTGATAGATAAGCATGCCTGGGCAGCGGTTTCTGCTTTGCAGTAGGGACTTGCCGTTTCCCCCGTGAGCTGGCTCTGCCATAGTCAGTGGGTGATGCCATGCCGCGGCCCCTGGGCGTGCGGGAGCTGCTGCGGGCAGACGCAGCACCGGAGCGTGCGGCACCCTGAGGTCCTGTTTTGGCACATGCCTCTCTCGCATCACCCGTCACCCGGCTGTGCCACCGGTGAGTCACTGCCACGGTGGGGCTCGCAGCTGCACGGCCACTCGGCTGCGGCGTCAGTGCCGTCTCCTCTAACCTGTCCCGATGGGGGCCATGACCCACGCAGGGGGGACTATTCCCTATGCCATGGACGGTGTCCCGAGTCCTCCCGTGCGGCTCAGGGTGTGACAGCACGTGGCATCCCCGGTGCCTTGGTGTGAGCAGATGATGCGCTTGGTTTTGAGGGCTTCCTCTCTCCAGCCCTGCAGCAGGAGGGTTTGTTCGCTGGCAGCAAGAGCACTGCACGAGCATGCGTTAACATGTTGCGAGCTTGGTGCAAGAACGGTGCGAGCATGGCACGAGCTTGGTGCCCGGTCCCGGCAGTCCCTTCGTGCATCCAAACACCTCGCATGCGGTAGCGGAGCTGGCCCTGCAGCCAAGGACAGCACTTTCCCAGTGGCTGGACAGTGTGATATTAGCACAATGTAATTAATCCAGCCAGGCATTTCGCATCAGTGCTGCCCCAGCTGACATAGGGAGCAGAGCTGACGTGCCCCTTGCTCCTTTCCCTTCTAAAAGCTCCACTCCCGACCACTTCGTCCCAGGATGTCAGCTCCAAACGGAGAGCTGTGTGCTGGGGGATCGTGCCAGCTGTATTTCAGCAGCGGGGCTGTGACTCGTGGGAGGGGAAACACTGACCTGAGGAAAATCCCCGGAGCTTTATCACTCGGGCCAGTTCCTCCCATACTATTTCTCATCACGGGGGGCTAGAGGAGTTGCCGGTGAGGATTAGATGGGTCCTGCCCCGGAGTTTATCCCTGTGGAGGCGGCTTGCGGGCTGGCGTGGAGCCACCGCGGCTGGGGGAGTGCGGGGGGGGACCCCTGGCCCCCGCTGCCTGTGAGCTGGGGCCCTGGAGCACAGGGTTTAATTAGCCGTATCGTTATCTCAGCTCATGTACTTACGGGTGTTATTAATGGCTGTGAGAGCATCCAGTCCAGTTTGGGGCTGTGCTGCATCGCCGCGACCCCCTTTAATGGCACACTCCCACATCCTTGGATGGCGAACTTGCCCGAAGGATGCTGAGCTGTGGCTCCAGCACTGGCCAAACACCACGAGCAGCCTGGGAGGGTCCCAGCCGAAGCTGAGTGCCCCTTTCAGTGCCAAAGCCGGCAGCGTGCTGGCAGGGCTCAGCACCCGCCTCTGGATATGTCCCCATGGCTGGGATCTGGGCACAAACCTTTTATCCTGGTGTGTCCGTGAGATCTCTGTGATGTCCAGCGGAAAGAAGGGGGGTTGTTCCCTGTGGAGAAGGATGCTCCAGGGGCTTTCGGCATTAGCACACGGGGTCCGGCAGTCGCTGGTCCTGTGGGGAAGCTGCATGGTGGGCGCTGTGGTGGAGACCTGCGCCCCACGGCCGCAATGCTGTGGGATGGGAGGGCAGCGGCAGGTTGGTGGGACTCCCGAACCCCATCGTGGGGGGCACATGTCTTGGCTTCGCTGATTTGCAAGGAGCATCCGTGCTGGGCACTTGCAGTGAGGATCACAGGCCAAATCCTGCATCTTTCAGCCAGGTTCACCCCAAAGACACCTGGTGCTGCGGTTGGGCTGTGCCAGCGCAGCCCCAGACCACCCCAAATCCAGTGGTGGGGCTGTGGTGGCAGCGCACCCCGTTCATCCCGCACTGCTGCTGTCTCAGCCAGGGACTCGCTGAGCAGAAGAGCTGCTCTGCATCCCGTTCAGAGTGGAGGCAGCCAGTTCTTTGATTTTTTTTTCCATCATTGTTATTATTTTTTACCCTTGGACGCTTGCCACGTGTCCGTGCCGTACAGTAGCGCGCCTGGCTCCGTCCCACTTCCCTGTTTGTCTAACTTTTTGACCCTGGAGAATTCAAATCTATTTTATTTCCTCTTCTTTTCTAAAAAAAAAAAACCCCAAACCTATATTAACCTGGCTCAATAGGAGGCATTTTCTTGAACTTATTAAAAAATCCAGACTTGTAAATTAATTTGTTCATGTTGTACAATGGCAGTGCAGATGGACTCATTAGCATGCACACAACAAATAATTATAGATGAATTTTTAGCTGGCCTGCTTAATGGGCTTGCTGGGTTAATTATGTCAATGTATAATTACATCAGCCCTGGGAGACATAATGGCACACCCTGCTGAGCAGACACTAGCTAATGATGGTGTAATGCTGACAGAGGGAAGACGGACGGCTCTGAATGCACCTGCTTACCTCGGCACAAACCGCCATTGTCTGCACCCAAACGGGCCGGCGCTGGCGGCACCGGGGCCACCGGTGCTTCGGGTGCCACCGGCTCGCTCGGGGAGGTGATGCCCCCGTGCAGCCCTGCTGGTCCCCACGCGATGGAAAGTGTGGGACCGAGGGGTGTCCTCATGGCACCTGGCAACCCATGGGGTGCCCCGGGGCTGGGAGGGCACCCACTCTGGTTTTAAGCAGGGTGCAGAGGGCGGCTGCCCTGCGGTGGGCGGCAATGAGGGTGGGCAGTGGGTCCCCGGGGAGGTGGGAGAGGGCTGGTGGCGGGTATCCCTGCCACTCACTGCTGCGTCCCGTGTCCCGCAGACCCTGCTCCTGTGCTGGAGGCTGCCCGGAGCCTGGAGGACCGGCTGCAGCAGCTCCAGCGCCTCGAGCCTGAACCGGCCCCCCTGAAGGACATCAGCCGCCCCTGGAAGAAGCACCTGGAGCTCGTTGGCACCAAAGGTACCCTCCGACGCCGGCTGCCCGGTCGGATGAGGGTGGCAGTGTCGGCCCCCCACCGGGTCCCCCCACATGCCTCTGAGCATCCCCGGGACACGGAGGGGAGTCCTCAGGGCCGGGACCTGGCCCGTGGTCCCCAGCGGCCACCGCTGTTGTCCCCTACGCAGCTGTGTGAAATGTGTCCCCCCCGCAGAGCACAGAGAGGGGACGTCACCAGCAGCCGGGCTCGCGGCAGTGGCCGAGCCCCCGTTCTCCGGTGTTGACGGCAAAGGACTGTGCGCAGAAACCTTGCTGCAGAGAAATGAGACAGAAAAGCAAAAGTACGTGAGTACCGGGAATGGGGTCGTTTTGGGGTGCTGCGGGAACGTGTGGCTCTGTCCGTGCTCCCACATGGCGGTGTCCATCTGTCCTTCCCTCTCCTCCTGCCCTTTGCACCTCCTTTGCTGTCTGGGTTGAGAGCGGATGCATCCTGTCCAGAAACATGATACACACAGTCTTGGGTGCTCTGAGTATCCATCTGTCCATCCATCCTCGATCCCAGGCAGTTTTTGGGCAGCAGCAGGCGTGGGCAGAGCTGAGGCAGGTCCCTCCTGCCGGCCCCTCATGCCGTCTCCCTGGCACGTGGCTTTGTTCGGACAAATGGGTTAAATCCAGGTCGGTGGGTGAACCTCATTAAATGGCCTTTTAATTTGGAGGCTCCCAGCTTTCTCGGTGCCTTCATTGTTATTCCTTAACACGCTGCACCGGGAAACAAATGAGGAATCTTTAAACCCTAAATTGCAGATCTCTGCGAGTAAGTTCCTGGCAAGTGCAGGCTATAAATAATGCAGAATAACTTTTCCCTGATTGCTTCCCCCCCCTCCAATTAATTACAGGCAGGGGTGGGCTGCCATCCCCCCCGTCAGAGGGGTTTCAGCGACAGGGATCAGGGACCATTTTCATCCCAAAGTGAATTTTTTTACACCTGGGGCAATAAACCCCTTAACATCAGGGCGTAACATGGCTCGAACACATCCTGGCATCCACCAGCGGGTCTTTCCCCGGCGCCTCTGAGTGATGGGGTAGAGGAGGGGACGCAGCGAAGGGCTCTCCGTGCGCCCTTGGGGGGCTGCAGCTTTGGCACGGCCGCGGTGACACTGGCACATCGCTGATGCCCATCTCTTGCAGGGGGCTGCAGGAAGCACAGGTCACTTTGGCTGCTCGGCTGGGAGAGGCAGAGGAGAAGATCAAAGTGCTCCACGCAGGTAGGGGGGCTGGGGCAGGGGCCGCTGGCCACGGGGGGCCAAACTCCCACCCTGTGGCTCACCCTCCTCTTCCTCTTCCCAGCGCTGAAGGCCACCCAGACGGAGTTGCTGGAGCTGCGGTGTAAATACGACGAGGAAGCCGCGTCCAAGTAAGTCGCCAGTGATGCCCGGTCGTGCCCAGTGGCCATTGGCATGCCCAAGGCTGAGCCGAGCCGCCTGTGGCAGTGCCGGGACGTCCCCATGGTGCTGCTAAATGACTTGAGCTGAGATACTTTAAGTGACCGCAGGAGCATCCCAAGTCGTCGGGGCTCCCTGTGTCTGAGACGCCTTGGCCGCAGCACAGGCAGAGCCCTCGCTGGCCGTGGAGGGCTGCATCCATGCCTCCACACCAACTGACACCTCTTGCTTTCTCGTCACAGGGCAGACGAAGTAGCCATGATCATGACGAACCTCGAAAAAGCCAACCAGGTGAGCCGAGAGCCGACTTTCCAGCCAGTGCAGGGCACGGACCCTGCTCCTCCTCTGCTGTGCTCAGCTGTGGCCCCTCAGCCGCTGCACCCACCACAGCACCCCGAGCATCCACATGGCCTGCGTGTCTGTCCCTGAAAATGGTACGGGGCAGCGAGGCTCCAGGACTGGGAAGCCCTGCGAAGGGAGGCTCTGGTTTCCTTCGCCCAGCAGCTCCTCCGAACCAGCCCGACGGGACCCCCTGCCCCATGTTGAAGGTCACTGGTGTGTTGGGGCTCCCACTGGGCTCTGCTTCAGCTGCTGGAGCCGGCGTTTGTCACCTCCAGCCTCTCCTGGGTGTTTCAGGGCACGACCCGCACCAGCCTGGTGTTGGTTTCTGGCATAATTACTTCTGGTCCTATCCATTCCTATTCATTAGGTTTATTTAATTCTGAAAATGTAGATACAAATAAATGCACGTGAATAATAAAAGAGGCTTAAAGAGCGATTTGCATGTAAATATGGCCTTTTGGGTGGACAAAAGGCAGTGTCCTGGAGGTGGGCTGCAGCCAGTGCCCAGGGATCAGGACTGGGAACCATGTTAGGATGTGGAGAGTCAAAATACATTGAGGGGGGCTTATGGGGACGGCGGTGGGAACAGGATGCTCGGGAGAGGCGCGGGTCGGTGCAGATCCTGGGGCCCCACTCTGCCCTGTGTGGGGTGGGATGAGCAACGGGTGCCCTGCCTGATGCGCTTTCTGCTCTCTTGCAGCGAGCGGAGGCGGCGCAGAGGGAGGTGGAGAGCTTGCGGGAGCAGCTGGCAGCCGTGAATAGCTCCCTCCGCCTGGCCTGCTGCTCCCCACCAGGCACTGCCGGGGTGAGAGCACCCCTCGGGGCCGGCAGCACCCCATCGCAGCTGGCAGCACCCCATCGTGGCCGGGAACATCTGTCACAGTCAGGAGTATCCCGTTGCACTTGGGAGCATCCCTGTCATAGCTAGGAGCACCTCATTGCATTCAGGAGCACCCTACTGTGTTCAGGAGCATCCCATTGCACTTAGGAGCACCCCGTTGCATTCAGGAGCACCCTTTTGTGTTCGGGAGCACCCACCATGTTCGGGAGCAAGCCCAAAATGCCCGTGACTGAGGCATTTTTCCACCATGGGGTAGTAGCGTTGGCCATGCCCTACCTGCAGCCCCAGCATCTTATGGGGAGGGAGACGTGCACCCCCATAGCACCGAACAGGCGTACCTGGGAGACCTGTAAGGGGAGAGGAAAGCTCTGTTCCTCCCCAGGGCTGTCTCACCCTGGGTCCCTATCCCGCAGGGCTGAGGCCTGGGCTCACCTGCTCCCTGTGGGGACGCATCTGACAGGGAGGGTGGCCCTTGTCCCCGCATTGCGTGGCCGGGAGCTGACGGTGTCCCCTCTCCCGGCAGGACAAAGTGAACTATTCCATGTGCTCAGGGTCGAGGCTGGAGGCGGCTCTGGCCGCCAAGGACCGGGAGATCCTGCGGCTCCTGAAGGATGTCCAGCACCTCCAGAGCTCTCTGCAGGAGCTGGAAGAGTCCTCTGCTAACCAAATCGCCGAGCTGGAGGGGCAGCTGGCCGCCAAGAACGAAGCCATCGAGGTGTGCCCATGGGGGCTAGGGACTTGCCAGGGAGGGTTGGGTGTGGGTCCGGCTGTGCCGGGCGTGCACTGGGAGCCAGCTACAAGGACTCCCCCGCTCTGCTCCGCAGAAGCTGGAGGAGAAGCTGCAGGCACAGGCGGACTACGAGGAGATCAAAACGGAGCTGAGGTACGGCTTGACGTGCATCCACGCCTGCCACCGGCACCCACGGCACGCTTCAGCAGCCGTAACGCTCGGCGGCTTGACGGCAGCAAAAAGCCATGCCCGCCGAGTCACCCCCCTTGTCTCCCTCCCAGCATCCTGAAGGCGATGAAGGTGGCCTCCGCCAGCTGCAGCCTTCCCCAGGCAAGTGCCGCGGCGCGTGCCGACACGCTCGCCGGGCTGTGGCACGCGTGCCAGCCCTGCCGCCGGTGGCTCTGCCGCCCTTTCCCATCTCGGCTTGGCTCCTTGCAGAGCATATCGAAGGCAGAGGAGGCCCTGCTGCTGGGGAAGGAGGCTTTCTACCCCTCCCAGAAGTACCTGCTGGAGAAGCCCAGCCTCCTGGCCAGCACTGGTAGGGTCCCCGGGTCCCGCGGCATCCCCGGTCCCACCAGGAGCATCCCTGGGAACGTGGGTGGCAGGGCCGGATCCTGCCCTGGCTGTGGGAAGGAGCCCGGAGCCAGCAGCGGGGCAGGGGGAGGACAGGGGTTGGGAATACCACCTGGGGAAACTGAGGCAGGAGATGCTTTGCTGCGGGGCTGCGCCAGGGCTGCTGGCCGGGGCGACTCTAGTGCATCTCCCTCTCTCTCATTCATCTCTAGAGGAGGATCACTCCGAAGATGAGTCAGGGAAGGATTCAGTGGGCATGGAGCAGCCGTACCCATCCCCCCAGCATGCCCCAGCGGACGAACCTGCCTCCCCCACTCCCCTCCCGCCTCTGCCCGGCCCTGGCCTGGCCCCTGACGGCCCCCGGACTTTCTCCCTGTCCCCCTTCCCGGGGGGTGAGCGGCTTTCAGGGGACCCCAAGGCCCCCCACCTCCCGCCGCCCGCTTACAAGAGCGAGAGTGCCGGGGGGGGGGCCACCTTTCCCCTCCACCTTCTTCGGAGCCAAAAGCACCGCCGTGCCCCCCGGCACCGTGCCAGCTGCCAGCGCCGCCAGCCCGCCCAGTGAGCCGACCGAGGGCAACACCGGCAGCTCTGCCGACGAGGAACAGCTGGACACGGCCGAAATCGCCTTCCAGGTGAAGGAGCAGCTGCTGAAGCACAACATCGGGCAGCGGGTCTTCGGGCATTACGTGCTGGGGCTGTCACAGGGCTCCGTCAGTGAGATCCTGGCCCGGCCCAAGCCCTGGCGCAAGCTGACGGTGAAGGGCAAGGAGCCGTTCATCAAGATGAAGCAGTTCCTCTCTGACGAGCAGAACGTGCTGGCCCTGAGGACTATCCAGGTGCGCCAGAGAGGTGAGTGGTTGGGGTGGCCCTGGCCGACGGGTCCTACCCTGGGATGCTGCAAGCGGTGCCGTGGGATCGCTTCCCGATACACCCCGGTTCACCCCAGCAGCACCCCGGGGTGCCCCGTGCCGCGGCAGGGGTGCCCGCCAGCCCACGATGTGCTGGCAAGACAGGCAGGGACGCATGCGGAGTCACCGGCAGTGCTCGGGGATTGTCCCCGGTGGTCCTCCGGCTTGCTGCGGTGTGGGATGGAACCGGCCGCCGGGTGGGATGGAGTCCTGGCAAATGGTAGCAATTAACAACAACCCATCATCATGGAAGCTGCATCCCCAGACGTGCTTTATTCATTTATTCTGACAAGTGCCATTTAATTATTCATTAGGCTGTTCCGTGGCATATGAATCAATGTGCTCGGGAATATTTCTTTAAAATAATGAAGTCTTAATGCTGCGGGACCTCGGCGCGGTGTCGGCACCGCCATGAAATGGTAATGCCCGGCTCTGGGGATGGCGGCTCCTGGCCCCGTCTCAGTCGTGGCAGCAGTGGTGGCCCGTCACTCAGGTCCCTGCGGTGGCACAGGGACCGGGCAATGCAGGTCCATGGTCCGTGCATCTGCTGGCGTTTCAACCCGGAGGGCTCTGGTTTACCCCCTGGATCCGATCCAGCATTAACCCTTCGCTTGCACAGCCAGGAGGACACAGTGCCGGGGATGGCGGACATGGTCCCCGTGCCTGTGTCTCCGCTCAGCACCCTGCGCACCGGTGGGGAGCGGGTGCCCTTGGATGGGGTGAGCAAGGTGGCCAGGAGATGCCATGCCGGAGGCAAGAGCTGGCAGTGGGGGCTACCGGGGCTCCCCACGCTCCAGCTAGCGACTAATCGGGAGTGACATTTGTCTTAAAACCAGCATCCCTAAAAATAATTGAACATGCGGAGCAGTAAATACTTCCTGACATACAAGTGAAGCTTGTAAAACCAGCGCCGGTGACAAAGCTGTTATCCTGCCTCTTTGATCAGGTAGCATCACGCCGCGGATCAGGACGCCGGAGACCGGCTCTGATGACGCCATCAAAAGCATCCTGGAGCAGGCGAAGAAGGAGATCGAGTCGCAGAAGGGAGGTAGGTCCTGGTGTTTGGGTGGCCCTGGGAGCGGCTGAGCCCCTGCTCTGCCCCCGTGGGAGCAGCACTCAGAGGGGTGCTGGTGGCTGGGTGCTGCATGGCTGCGCATCCCACAGCATGCCAAAACACCTGCAAAACCGGTAGTGTCTGGCACAGGGAATCTCTGCCTCCCCTAGGAAACCTTAGCCAGCCCCTGCCAAGCCTGGCACTCATGGCACATGTCCTGGGTGGGGTGGCACTGGGTGCCTGGCACCAGGCTAACCCCATAGCTGGGGCAAAATGGGCTTTATTTGGCATTTCTCCCACTGACATCCATAGAGATTTGGGGCGTGGTGGGAAGAAATGCTGGTAAATACTGTTAGGAACGGAAGACTCTCCATGCAGCGGTGTTTGTACCTGGGCTTTCAGAAACTTTGGACCTACTCTTTCATCCCCCTCTGCTCCAAAACAGATGATTAAATGAGGATGCGCGATCCATCTGGCACGAGGAATCATTAAAGCAGCTGCGCTCGCAGTCAATTACAAGAAATGAAATACATTAAAACAGGTAGTCTGCTGAGAAAGCAGAATCCCAGAGAATTAAATTAGACAGGAACGGTGGAAAAACAGACAGGGCAAGCAAACATGTTTGTCTATTGCCATCGTTGGTAATGGGATTTATTTTGCAATCGTCAAAAAAGAAGCTCGCTTTGAGCTGGGGGTGTCGCAGCTTTTGCTTTGTGGGTGCTGCTGGTCCTTCTTCTGAACTGCAGCCATGTGGGGCATCTGCCTGATGGAGAGTGCTCTGAACCAAATTGGGATAAAATCCCTTTTTTCCTGCATTTTGAATTATGGCCACGTGGTAAAACGATGCATGCTGCACCTTGGGGCTCCCCTCAGCCCTTTTCCTTGCAGGGGAACCCAAAACGCCGTCGGCGTCACAGGCGGTGGCCAACGGGGCGGGCAGCAGCAGCTCGGAGGACGCCATCAAAAGCATCCTGGAGCAGGCGCGGCGGGAGATGCAGGCGCAGCAGCAGGCATTGCTGGAGATGGAGTCGGCGGGCAGCGGGCGCACCGGGGACACGCCGCCCGCCGAGCGCTCCACGCTGGCCGCCGTCAACCAGAACATTGTCCCAACCTATGTCAAGCAGGAGGAGGGGAGCGGGGCCAGCCCCGGCCCTCCCCAGACACCTCTGGCTGTCCTCTCGCCCGCCGCCTTCGTCCAGAGCATCATCCGGAAAGTGAAGTCGGAGATCGGCGACGCTGGCTCCTACTTTGACCAGCACTGGGCATCGGAGCGGAGCCTGCTCAGCCGTCCCTACACTTCCGTTTCGCCTTCGCTTTCTTCCTCCTCCTCGAGCTACTCCAGCATGGCCAATGGCCGGGGCTGGCCGCGGGGCGAGCCCGGCGAGAGTGGTGCTAATGAGGACGAACTGCCACCGGCGGACGACGAGCCCCACCGGCTGACGGAGATGAAGGCAGAGGGAGCCAGCACGGAGCCGGCAGCTGGCGGTCGTCTCTCCTACTATCCCGCCTACGTGCCACGGACCCTGAAGCCCACTGTGCCGCCGCTGACACCGGAGCAGTACGAGATGTACATGTACAGGGAGGTGGACACACTGGAGCTGACCCGGCAGGTCAAGGAGAAGTTGGCCAAGAACGGCATCTGCCAGAGGATCTTTGGAGAGAAGGTAGCAGCCTGGAGAAGGGGGGGGGGGGGGGGCGGTCTGGTGTCCCCTCTGCTCCGCGACCCAGAGCCCGGGGCTCATTGGTGGCCTCCGCCAGCTCCTTCCAGGGTCCCCGCTCTCCCCAGTGGGTTTCCCCTTGGAGGATGCTGCGTCCTCAGGGTCTGACCCAACCCCAAGCGGTCTCCCAGTGGCCACCACCAACTGGTGGTGATGGCACTTCCCACCAGGAATGCCCTGTCCCCTGCGCAGAGCTCTGTAGGGACCATCCTCCCAGCCCCCTGGGTATCCCAGAGGGACCCACCAAGGTCCCAGCACTCATGGCTGGGGCCAAGGGGTCTGGACATGCTGTGGGGCCGTGAACGTGGCAGCGGGTGGCAGCTTGCTTCCCCTCCTTCGACGTGGGGACAGAGGGCAGGCAGCAGCCCGATGCCGGGGGGAGCACGCCCCAGCCCCGGTGGGTGACACCTGCGTGGTGCCTAGGTGCTGGGACTGTCCCAGGGCAGTGTGAGCGACATGCTGTCGCGGCCCAAGCCGTGGAGCAAGCTGACGCAGAAGGGTCGGGAGCCCTTCATCCGCATGCAGCTCTGGCTGACCGACCAGCTGGGCCAAGGCATCAGCCAGCAGCCGACACCCTCCCAGGGTAAGTGCCGCCACCGTCCCCGTGGTCCCCATGTGCCATCAGTGCCCCCAGCAATTCTACATCCATCCCCGCATGCCGGCACAGGGAAAGTTTGTCCTGCTCTCACTCCAGCACCAGGGAGAGGTGCCCCCACCACCCCCAGCACCCCCACGCGCACCCCAATCCTGGGAAGGCCCTTTCATCCCCCTCACCTCTGATGCATCCAACCCATTTTGAACCCCCTTAATTAGTCACTTAGACAATTTAGGTCTGTTATACAGATCCTCAAATGTTACTTTGTCAGAAACGAGCTTTGAAAGTCATCTAGTTTAAAAAAAAAAAAGGAAAACCACAAGAAAAATCTGTGGCTTTGTGCCTGGCATAAAGTAGTAACTGGTTTTGTCTTTATATTAGCGGTGTTTTCTCTCTTTAATTATTCCACTGGCAACTCCTGCTTTGCTGTAGCTGCCAGAGAGACTCAGCCGGCATCCCCCCTCTCTGGAGGGCAGAGCCGCAGGCGTCCCCAAAATAACCTTCCCGCTCTCACCGGGTCCCTGCCACTCTCCCCTTCCGCCAATCCCCGCTGACCCCTCTGCCCCGGTGTCGTGCAGCCAGCCCGGTGGAGCCCCAGCCATCCCCCTCGCCGCCCCCCAGCCCCGCCGAGCACGAGAAGGGCTGCCAGGAACCCCTCACCCTGGCGTTGGAGAGCAGCAAGGAAAACCAGCAGCCTGAGAGCCGGTCGACACCTGCGCTGGGTGGGAAGACGTACCCCAACAGCCAGGGACCCGTGGGCATCCAGGAGATTGTTGCCATGTCCCCTGAGCTGGACACCTACTCCATCACCAAGAAGGTCAAGGAGGTCTTGACGGACAACAATTTAGGTGCGGACCCTCTCTCCGCCTGGGTTTTCGGGAGCTGCTGGTGAGGCTGCATGGATGCATCACCCCAATTCCCATAGCCACAGCCCCCCCCTCCGCCGGTTCGCTGCAGGTGCTCGGGGGGATCCCAGCATGCTGGGGAGGATGCTGGCCGGGAAATGGGGTGCACCCGCTCTGCGGGGGGACTGTAGAACCCACCCTGCTGCTCTGCCCTGCTCTAACCACCTCTGCTTCTCCTCCGCCAGGCCAGCGGCTGTTCGGGGAGAGCATCCTGGGCCTGACGCAGGGCTCGGTGTCCGATCTCCTCTCCAGGCCCAAGCCGTGGCACAAGCTGAGCCTGAAGGGGAGGGAGCCCTTCGTCCGCATGCAGCTCTGGCTCAATGACCCCCACAACGTGGAGAAGCTGCGTGACATGAAGAAGCTGGAGAAGAAAGGTAAGGGTCAGGGCGATGCAGCCTCGCCGGGTCTGGGGTGCTGGCCGAGTGGGGGGCTCCCCGGGGCTGGGGAGCGAGCGGCGCGCAGCTGGGTCTCCTCTCCTGCAGCCTACCTGAAACGTCGGTATGGGCTGATGAGCGCCGGCTCGGACAGCGAGTCCCCCAGCACCCGCTCCGAGTGTGCCAGCCCCAGCCTGCAGCCGCAGGACCTCAGCCTCCTCCAGATCAAGAAGCCGCGAGTGGTGCTGGCCCCGGAGGAGAAGGAAGCCCTGAAGAAAGCCTATCAGCTGGAGCCCTACCCCTCCCAGCAGACCATCGAGCTGCTCTCCTTCCAGCTCAACCTCAAGACCAACACCGTCATCAACTGGTTCCACAACTACAGGTAAGGGCGCTCCAGGGCTTCGGACGTCTGATTGTGCTGTGGCACCAAGGTGGTGTCACTGTTCTTCTTCCAGCCCTCCCAGTCCCTCTTGCCTAGATGGGGAGGTGCAGACCCACTCGTGGTCACTGGAGGTCCCCAGGTGCAGGACTGCAGCCGAAACGCTGCATGTGCCCTGGCTGGCGGATCAAGAGCTGTTGACCAGCTTGACCAAGTCATGTTGAGCATCTAAAGAGGTTACCGTGCTCATGTTCACCTGCTCACCGGTGCGGGACACCGCTCACCACTGAGCAGGAGCTCCCTGTCGGGTGGAGGAAAGCCTTACGGAGGCTCCTGGAGCACAGGATCCATCCCCATAGCAGCCCAGCCCCGGCGAGCAGCACAGGCTTCATCCTCAGGCATTATTGCAGGTGGACACGTGGCTCCTGAATACTCCCCAGACCCGCACCAAGAGCTGCCTGCTCTCAGAGTCAACAGCCCAGGTGATGGGTTGTGCCCCTCCCGCTATATAAACCAGTATAAAAAGACATGTAAGTGCTCATGTGGAGTCCGCAGAGCCTCTGACTGCCTCCAACTCCTCCTGGGCAGCATAAAGTAGATGGTCAATATTTATGGGAGCTGGCTGAGGTTTCTTGCACAAAGGCATTGTGTGGGGAGTGCGGGGCAGAGCTTGAAAAATCAGGCTTTTTAGTGGAACACTGACTAATGGGGTTTTTAAACTTGTGACCTGTCCCCTTGCGTGGTTCCAGGAAAGCCCCTCCTGATCTCGGTAAACACAACTGCCCTAAAATAAACCTTTGAAAAATGTTACGTATTAAACAACAACAAAAAAAGGTAGTGGAAAACACTTGCAAAACTGGGTCGGTTTGGCTGCAAACAGCCCAAAGTGTTGCCAAATCCGTTCCCCATGTTAAAGTGGTAGTGATTTCCCCCCCTCAAAATGTTTTAAAGGCCATCAAGGTCGGGTGTTACCTCTCAAGCGATGTCGTCGCGTTTTTCTGGCTGGACATGCTTTTTCAAGACGTGATGATCGGTGGTCACCGACCCTCTGCGGTTGTGTCCCGGCAGGTCACGGATGCGCCGGGAGATGCTGGTGGAGGGTGCGCAGGACAATGACACGGACCCGGAGCAGAGCGGCGGAGCGACCATCCCCGGACGCCGGCCCCCCCACAGCCCCGATTCGGACGCAGAGGACCGTAAACCTGTGTTCAGGGGGGGTGAGCACCCCTGCGCCGCTGCACCCGTGAAGGTGAAGGAGGAGCAGGGGGAGGCGGGCGGCTGGGGCCGCCGGCGGGACTCACGCAGCCCGGCCGGGGCGGCCGAGGGGACCGGACCTCCCCAGGAGGAGCGGGGGGCAGCCCCCCATGCTGCCGCCCCCAGCACCGGCAGCCTCCCGCGGCGGGGGGGCCGTGCCGGTGCCACCGCCGGGGGACCACCACCACCGCCGCCACCGCACCCTGACAGCTCCCAGTCCTCCGCGGGTTCATCCCGTTGCAGCTTGGAGGTCTCCCCAACGTCGCCCTCGGCGGCATCCTCACCCGGCCTCGCCGGCTCAGCCTCACCGGGGCCATCCTCTGCCGGGCCGGTCTCACCAGCGCTGCCGCCGGCTCCCGGCCCCCGGCTCAGCACCAGCGTCCAGCGGCGCCATGAAAAGATGGCCAACCTCAACAACATCATCCACCGCCTGGAGCGGGCCGCCAACCGCGAGGAGGCCCTCGAGTGGGAGTTCTGAGCGCCCCCCCCCCGCCGCCCTAAATATATATATACACACCCACATATATATATATATTTTGTTAAATGCAGCACGCACCGAGAGGCGGCAGGCGGCCAGCGCCACCGAGGGGAGCGCCCGTGGAAAGGGGGGGCCCCCGCTTACGAAGCTGCCCCCCCCCAGCTTTGTTTTAAATGTGAAAAACTGGGAACAATTTTAGAAAAGAAAAGAAAAAACAAAAAATATTTATAGACCTCTTTTAGATATTTTAATAAAAGGATACTTTGGAATTTATTAACAGCTTAAGCTGCTTTGATATTAAAGATAGCTATAAAATCAAGATGATGTAGCAGTCGTGTCATTAAATGTACACTGAAGTCTTGTAGTTTGCCACTGGATGAGATTAAAAAAAAAACAAACAAAAAAAACCCACAGAAAAGACTTATTGAGCAAAGCCATCAAGAAGCACTATAAGACTGACCAAATTTAATAAACTTTTGCTGAGCGGTTTCCACCTCTGTCTGTAAGACACTGCATCGCTTCTGCCCCAGCCAGAGACTGCGTCATAGTCCCTGAAGACTCTAAAGCGAAAAACCTTGATGCCATCGAGTATGTATTTAGTTCTGGTGGTTTATGTTTTTTGAAACCTTTGTAACACAGAATGTCCCGTGCGGTTGTATATGTTGTAGAAATGTCTGCAATAGCCTTCTGGAACAAGATGTAGCATGGTCCGAACGCCGTCCCTCGCGCTTCCTCCAGCTGGCAACCGGTGGCAGCCCCAATGCAGCACAGTGCGGCTCCTGCCAGCTCCCAAAGGAAGAGAAAAAATAATGCAAAAGCAAAGAAAGCAACCTGTGCTTGCAATTGTGGGAGCAAGATGGGAAGAGAGGTACCCAGATGTGATGCTCGGGGATGGCTCCAGCTTGCTGGGGATGGACATCCATGGGATCCCAATTTCCCGCGCTCTGCCATCATCCATCTGGGAAAGAAAAACAGATGGAGCCTCCAAGCTCTGCCCCTGGGGCACCAGTGCTTGGGGATGAGCACCCAAAAATCATGACCCGCCTGCTCGCAGGGGGCTGAACCCTGCTCAGGGCTGCTCCCAGCATCACAGCCAACTCTTGCGGCTGAAGCACTTTTTTTTAGGGGGAGCGCCTGGGCAGGAGGAGCATCCCCTCGCCATGGCCATGTCCCCAAGCAGTGGCTGCCGGTGAAGCTGGGACAAGCCTTGGGGTATTGTGCCAAGCTCCTGCCTGAATTGGGCAAGCTCAGACCTGAACTGGGCAAAACACCATCGAGCTTTGGCTTTCCAGGGCTGACCCCGTGCAAAGGCGCAGGAGCTCGGTGGTGGCACCATCCCGGCGTGCTCCCTGCCGCCTCCCTGACCCCACCGCTGCCAGCCAGCCTCTGCTAACAAATTGCCTTTAAGTGACACAAGGTGGACTGGCTGGGCTGCTCTGCCCTGTCCCCTGCCCGCACGGCATCAGCCATCACCCACCAAGGCCACCACTGTCAGGAGGGCTCCCCTGCCAGGCTCCGAGGCTATGCATTGACTAATTTTCCACTGTATACATTTTTATCAGAATAGAAGGTATTTTTATATTTGGGTGGTAGTCAGTGAGCGATGCTAAAAGCGGCTCTGCAAAGGCATGGCTCTCCTTGCCCACCTACCCTGCCCCAGCGAGCCCCAGCTTGCCCACAGCTGCTCTTTTCCCTGCCACCATGCTGCAGAAGGTCGAGGAACGACCATTGACTGCTCTTCTCCATCATGTGCTAGCGGGAGCTTTAGTGGAACGGGATTCGAGGAAGCACTTAGGATAGTCTTGAACACAGCAATCCTGTTGTATTAAAGCTAGCGGGACATACCTGTCACGTTTTTGTTAGGCTCATGTACTGTACTTCAAAAGTTTCTATGAGATCGATGAACTTTGTTTAACAATTTTGGAAGGAACAAGTTCTGTAAAGAGCCACTAAATACAGAAGTTGGATACGACTCTGGCCTTGGGGTGTGTTTTGTCCAGAGGCGGTTGGGACGGGCACCTAGGTTGATCTTGGCTCATTTCGAAGTCACAGCCTTGCTTTGGGTTTATGGCAAGAGCTCCCACTGCCATAAACATCTCCCGGTGACTGGGGGGAAAAAAAGAGGGTGTTAAATGGGGTTAGTCCAGCTCAGGGTGCAATCCTGCCCCGTGAAAGTCCTGTGCTCATCCCTGGTACAGGTTTGCTCCTGCTCCCGGGATAACCCAGCATCCTCTGGCGTGAGGTTCGGCTCGGCATTGCCCGATGGTGCCACACCCTGGCACGGCTCTTCTTCAGAGCCGGCCATCGCTGGGCAAGTTTGCAGCTTCAGACATGAGGCAGGGGTGTTTGCGTTTGATGAATTAATAAATCCATATGTTGCGTATCTGTTTAAGCTTGTTTGTCGGCTAACATGTTGGGAAGGATTTATTTTTAATGAATATCTGAACGTCTGGAGAAGCTGGGCCGGCTGCCATGGAAACCAGAATCTTCCTCTGCAGCCGACTGATGGGTCCACATTAACCATCTGGATGCTGCGGGTGCACCCCGGCTGCCCTTGGTGGCACCGCTCCGAATGCTGGAACACGTAGCAGGGTGCTGTGCCGGACCAGGAGCAGGTCTTCACGCTCTGCAGTGCTCTTGGCGAGCAAGTGACCCTGGCTGGCTTCGTGCCTCAGTTTCCCCAAGGGACGTCCCCCCCGAACCCACTGCAAGACCCGGCGTTAGCAAGAAGCTGGAGACGTTCATGCAGGTGGGATGTCGTGGGCAGGGACACGGGGTCAGGGTGGCCACTTCCACAAGGGCAGGGTCCCTAGTCCCTGCGTAGCACCGACACCGGCCCTGGCAAGGGGACAGATATTTTGGCCCTGGCTAAGATCCCTTGGCAGAGGGCTGGGGATGTCCCACCAAGGGTACAGGGCCACCCGACCAGGGGCACCCAAACCAGGGTGGCATCAGGCCACACTGCCTGTAACCCCGGGTTTGGAGGGATGGTTGTAACACCCCATCAAGCCTATAGCACACCAGCAACTCTCACTGGGGCACCCAGTGCCATTTCCACTAGTGAAACTGTGGGAGGGTTATGCTCCCAGTCAGTCTCCCAGCTCTTTTCCAATGCCCAAATCCCTGTGTTGGTCACCTGTGCCTGGCTGTTCAAGCTGTCACAGAGGGCAGAACCGTGCTGTCCCTGCCGTGGGACCACCCGAGTGCTGTGTGTCCTGGTGTCGCCAGGGTGGCACCATCTCATCTCGTCATCTCATCTCATCTCATCTCATCTCGTCTCATCCCGTCCCTGTGGGGAGATGTGGGGCTCCAGGGCACTGCGAGACCCTGGCATTGGCTGTGTCCCATTCGGGCGATACCGTCTCTGCCCAGCCTCACGGACATGGTGGGGACAGGAGGGGGATTAAAATGGAGGATTAATTCCCACCTGGGCCCCCTCCCCAGGGGCTTAAAGGCACAAATGAGAACCCAGGCCAGGACGGAATTTCTGAAACAACTTTTATTGTAGCAAAATCTTGTGCCCGTCCCAAGGGGGCAAAGGGAGCTGGAGCCACCCAGCCCAAACCCAGGGCACCCTGACTGTTCCTCCCCACCTCTGGCCAACAGCTTTAGTGTCAATATAAACCGTTGGGGAAATAAAAGAGCAACACCGGCATGACACACCGGCTTCACTCTGGTTCAGCACATGAATCATTCGACACCCTCCGTTGCTGACACATACATTCCTGTTTGCCACCACAAGTGATGCTTCCCCTTAGCAAGCTGGCCTGGGGATGATGCCCTGCCCCAAAATATCTACCCAGCAAGGCGATGCCCGCAGCTGCTGCGTTCCCCTCGGGTCTGCCCCCGCTCCACGCATTCACCAGCCGGGCTGCAAGCAGCGATTGTCCCATGCAAAATGTCCAGGGCTGGATGTCACCAGCTCCCCAGGCAGCCGGGGTGCATGGTGCTGCTGCCATTAAGGAAGGGCTGCACTCACTGATATTTTCATTTTCAAACCACATCCTGCTGGAGCAGAGGGATCTGGCAGAGCTCAGCCGACCTCAGCCAGTCACTTGTGCCAAGCAGGGAGAGGAAGGCGGTGCAGGCTCCCCAGCTGTGAAACACTCACGCGGGGGCTTGGGGTGGGGTGTGAGATCCCATCAAAATCCTCCTCCAAAAGCATTATCGGTGCATGATCCCACTGCAAGAGCAACAAGAGGCCCCACCAGACCCAGAGCAGTGGTTGATTCCCAGGAGGCATCAGCCAGCAAGTGGTTCGTAGCTTGCTTGCACTGGGTGGACCACCCTGCACCCACACCCGGGCATGGCCAGTGGGGTGCACCCGCTGCCTGGCACAAGATGCCCGAGAGCCTGGCAGCCCCAAAAGCCCGCAGGTTTCACGCTTGGCTGGCGGCACGCTGAGCCCAGCTGCCATCGGTGCCAGGCTGGCATTTCGCCGTCACGGAGCAGCACTGCTGTCCCTCCATGTTGGGCCCTTGGTGGCACCATCAGCAGGTGTCCATCACCGTCACAGAGAGGGCTCCACATCCCGGGGTGAGGAGGGGACCGAGGCAGCACCAAGGATGATCACCTCCTCCTGGCCACAGGTCCTGGAGGGTCCCCAGGGTTCGGCTGCCTCTCAGGGCCGGGGGCCACGCCGCCTCTCCAGCCAGTCCTGCCGCAGCTGGGCCACCTCCTGGCCATACCGCTCGTGGAGCCGGCAGAAGGTGGATGGGCTCTCCGCTGCAGCCGCCCCGGTGCCGCCTGCCTCGCTGCTTGATGCCCGCCTGCGCGGCGGCAGTGGTGGCAGCCGCGGGTTCCCCTCGCTATCGTGCCCGCCGCAGCCAGAGGTGTTGGGCAGCAGGTCTGCTCCCGGCGTGTTGTTCCACACTGCGCAACCGTTCTCCTTCGGCATGACAGTGGGCAGAGCCGGCAGCCGCTCCGGCCATGGCTCTGGCCCCGAGGGCTTTGGCTTCCAGGAGCTGGGTGAACCCCGGCAGCCCCTGCACCCACCGGCCGGCCCCCAGCGCATCTCCTCCAGCTGCTTCTCCAGCTCCCGCACCACCAGGCGCATGTAGTCGAAACTGGCTCGTGAGAGCGACTTCACCCACGACTCCATGGCGGCCTGGCTCTCGGCCGCCAGCACGTAGGTACGAGACTTGGTGCCACCGAAGCGGATGGCGAATGCGAATTCCTCAGCTGAATCGCAGAGCTCCACGGTGCAACCCTCCAGCACGATGACGCCCACTGGCTCCCGGCTCTCCCGCTCCTCGAAGTAAAAGAGCATGTTGCCCTTCAGCACGAACCAGCGGCGATGGTATGCCGTGTGCCGCTCGCCACGCTTGTAGAGGAAGCCGGCGTTGTCGGCCGGGGAGTCACAGGTGGCATAAAAGGCCAGGCTTCGCTCGTTCAGCTTCATGGCTCCACACCCTGTGGGGACAGAGGGTGATCAGCCACCCGCCAGCACACGGAGGATGGGTGCGCCTTAATTGCACGGTAATAAGCCGCTGGCTTTTTGTTCTCCGCGGCACTGGCCTTGGCACCCACGAAATGAGGCCAGTGAATAAACAGCCCCATGATAGCCGGGCATAACCCCGCTCCCAGCCAAGGTGCTGCGTCCGGTGGGTGCCGGGTGGGTTGGGGCTCCCCGGGAAGGGGGTTTTGCCCCAGCTGAGTGTTTTCCTACAGAGGAGCCCCAAGCAGGGCTCATCCCGGTGCCCCACGTCACCCGGCACAGGTGACCTTACCGCCGGCGCCGCGTTTGCCCTGTGTTGCAGCGCTCCTCCCCGCGGCATACAGGGAGGGTTTATGGCCTGCGCCGCAGATCCGGCTGCCGCTCCGGAGAGCCGTGGCCATGAACCCTGGCACCTGGGCAAGGCCACCTCTCCCCTTGGCCCCTACTCACCGGTGGCCTCGCTGTGCCAGGCTTTCTGCCTGCCTGCACTCTGCCTCTAGCTCCGGTCTCTGGTGGCTGCCAGCATCAGAGATGCATGGGTGGCCGTGGGGGCCGTGGGATCGCTGGGTCTGGGGTCAGTCGGTGTAAGGGGGCCCTGGGGGCTGGCACCCCGATGTCCCCACTCCAGCCGCTGGCTCTAGCACCGAAACGCCTGCGGCTTTCACGCGTCACCCCAGCCTGCGGAGCACAAGGAGGACGTGGGCCAGGATTATTATTTTCCTATTAAGACACATCGCAGGGTTCAAGGAGATGAGATGGGGTCTCTCGGAGCGCCCCTGGCCGGGGGGGGGGGACGGGGGACAGCGGGGACCCCTTTCTCCCAGGCAGCTCGGGGACCTCTTTGGGGTGCCCGAAGTCTTGGGGACGTTTGGGAGCGGGGGAGCCGCCCTCCCCCCGGTACCGGCCGACCCTGCTCCGGGTGGGCTCCCGCCCGCTCAGCCCCGCACCGCTGCGCCCCCCCCCCCCCAGCCCCCGGCCCCCGCTCCCGGCCCCGTTCCCGTTCCCGTTCCCGCACGGCCACCTTTGTCCTCGGCTCCCCGCCGCCCCGGCTCGGCTCGGCCCGGCCCGGCCCGGCCCCGGCGGGCGGAGCCCTGCTCCCGCCCGGCTCCTCCTCCGCCACCGCCCCTCACCGCGGCTCGGGGCGGCCCGGCGAGGGAGGCGGGTTGGCGAGGTTTGGGAGGGCTCTTCGCCTGGCTGAGAAACCGCTCCGGAGCTCGGCCCCGGTGCTGGGAGGTCCTGGCTCGGCCCGAGCCCTCGGCGGGTCAAACCTCTGGGCACCGGGGCCGAGCTCCGGGCAGCGGCGGGGAGAGATGGGAGCGCGGATCCGGGGAGTGCAGGGGGACACGCACGTCCGTGAATGTATGCATGGATGTGTGCGTGGATGTATGCTGCATGTGTGGACGTACGCATGGATGTAGGCGTGGATGTACACATGGACATATGCATGGATGTATGCATGGGTGGGAAACCTGGGAGCTTGGTGCTGAAAGCGGCTGCACAACATTGAATTTTTGAGTCAGGCTGTTGGGGCAGAGGGTGGGTGCCCAGGAGCATCTGGCAGGGAACAGGCAGCGGTCGATAGATGGGGTGGACAGTACAAGCCCAGCAGGGAGGGCTGGAGATGAAGGCGGCAGGGCAGAGTTTGGTCCTGCATGGGTGGGAGATGCTGCAAGGGACCATGCTGCAAGTCCTGGCTGCTCTCCTGGGCTTTCAGCCATGTCATTGGGAGAGGCTGGGCCAAAGCAGCTGGGGAAGGGGTCTCTGCCTTAGGTCAGAGGGAAAGACGGAGCTGAGGCAGGAGCCGAGTGGCCTGGATGGGCGTCCGGGGGAAGGTGACAACTGGTACAAGGAGCTAGAAAGCAGGGGGTGACAAGCTGTTAGCCAGGCGCTGGAGCTGCCAGGTGTTGTGCAATCGCGTGGGCAGAGATCGCGGCCCCCTCACTCCTTCCTGACCACGGAAGCCGCATGGCACTCGAGTCACTGATGTGCTCTTGGCCCAGTGGCCAGCACTTGCCGCATCCGGGCCAGGGGTGAGCAGGTCCAGTGGTGCTGAGCACCAGGGCCGGGGCTGGATTTCCTGCTGCCGGTACCCATGTCCCAGGGCAACTATAAACCTTTTGGCTGGGAGAAGCATCCAGGCTAACTTCTGCTCCTGGCTGGCCTTCCACGCTGAAAGTGTCACCAGCCCAAGGACCACCTACCTCGGCAGTGCTGCTGTTCTCACCATGTCCCAATAAATACCAGCATCAAGGATTTGCTCTCCTTAGCGCTGTCCCTTTCCTCCAGTTTCTTCGTTCCCCGCTTGGCTGCACAGCAATGCGTATATTTTAGCAAATGAGGCGTTGGTGCTCATTTTGCAGGCCCCCAGCTAAGAAATCCTGCCATCTGTGACGTCTGCTGCAACCACCACTGCCCCACAGGTCGTGGTCCTCACCTCTCCCCCCCAGTAGATGCCCCTACCACCCTACACGGCTGCTCGGGGCTTTGCAATCTTCTGCTCATGGCAGTGGTTTTCATTTCACTGAGGGTTTTCCCTATCACTTGCAGACTTTCTCTTTCAGACTATAAAAAGGAATTTAAACCAGCACTAAAGCCATCTGGGCTTTATCTTCCCTCCTGAGCGGCGTGGCTCTGTTCAAGGCCGCTGGTGGGAAATCTCGCGTCTTTCTGCACCGCTTATCTCCCTGCCTTGCTGAGAGGTGCCCTTTCACACGGCAAGATTAGGAGGGGGAAGGACCATGGGGAGAAGCAATAGCTTTATTAGACCAGCTGGGGTAATTGAAAAAAGCCAGCCATGCACCTGGCTCTGCCTTCCTTTGCTGGGACTCCAAAACCCCGGCTGCTTCTTGCGGCTTCATCAGCTGCTTTAGCGGAGGTTGTTCCTCCACCACAGCCACTTCCCGGGGAGCCCTTCCAAAACTGCATTGGAGAATCACCCCAATTCCTCAAAAACCACCAGCAAAATTCCCCCTTGGGTTTTTCCTTCCCATTGGATGTCTCTTGAGACAGTTGCATGTCGCTACACAGGCTCCAGCACTTCCCCTTCTGGGTGGCCCCATGATATTTCCCCTGTTGTCCCCTCGTGGCAAGGAGCCCACAGCCCGTGCCTCAGTTTCCCCTGCCAGGCCTTGCTGGGAAAGGTGGGAAAAATGAATTCCCATGCCGAGCTGGCTTGATGGCAGAGGAAAAGGGTCTGAAACGAGGCGAGGGGCTGCCGGGCGCCATCTGGGACGTGGGCTGCCCTTGGCCTCTGCTTCCTTCTGCTCCCATGACTGGTGACTTGGCAGCGCGGTTACGCAGCGGCGGGTGCTCGACGGCTCAGCGAGGTGAGCTGGGGAGCTTTGAGTCACCACCAGTGCTGGCTCAGCAGGGCCCTCCTGGAAATCTGGGTGTGCTGGGGGGGGGGTGTACCGAGGGGCTGCTGGAAGTCCCCAGCTGGCACACAGAGAAGGGGTGCGGGTCTCCATCGTGACCAGTAGCGAATGGTCCCCAGAGATCCCAAATGGCCGCAGAAGCTGTGTCCTGGGGTTTAAGGCGAACAAGTTGGGACCGTCCCAGAATTCCCAGTGTGGGGCTGGCGTGACCCTCCACGGCGCAGTTCGGGGTGCGGGCACCCCTGTCCTGCTCCGGGCGCACGCGAGATTCACCGGCCCACGCAGGTCTCCAGCCTGGCAGCCCGGCGGGTCGGGCACCGGGTGGGGCTGCTCAGCCTCGGTTCCCCGTCCCCGTCGTCCCCCCCCGGCGCCGGAGGCGGTGTGCAGTGCGGCGGGTGCCCGGGAGAGGGCAGCGGGAGCCCAGGGACGGCTGCGGGCAGCGCAGCCGGGCGATCCGGGCTCGGCGAGGCTGCGTGGGGCAGCCAGCCCGTGGGGCAGCCAGCCCGTGGGGCAGCCCCTCCATCACCACCCAGTCCATCCCACCCAGTCTATCACCACCCTGCCCATCACCACCCCGCCCATCACCATCCAGCCCATCACCACCCAGCCCTCTGAAGGGGCACATCAAAGCCAGGCTGAGATTTTGGGGGTGGGAATTGCCAGCTCAGCACAGACCCCCATAGCCAAGCATTTCCAGATGTCAGGGGTCTGGGGGCCCCTCTGGGCAGAGAGGAGGGACCCTCACCTCACTGTGGGATGGCAGAGGTCACCCGCAGCTGATCACCTCCCACCCGGGGAAATGCAGATGTGCCACTTGCAAACCACCCCACGCATCCTGAAAACAAAGCAGGTCAGAGTGTGGGAGTTGAAAAGAGATGTGGGAAGGACAGTTGGAAGCTGATTAAGGCTTTTACAGCAGAAGAAAGCAGCAATGGTTAAAAATTGAGCCCGGTGCAGAGCGGAAGGGCAGCGACAGGGTGTGTGTGTGCGTGTGCGTGTACAAGGGCATCTGCTCAGCTCTGCATAAACAAACAGAAAAAGCAGAAGTCAGTGATAGTGAATTAGCAGTTAGGGACTGTAGAAAATCCATACAGGAAGCAAAACAAAAGAGAAATCTCAGGCCACGGGGGCTGAGGACGCTGAGAGGGCGCTTTTGAAATAGATGAAGCTCATAAAGGAAAGTGTGCAATAGCTGTGAGCTGGGACAGCCACCCGTGGGAAGGAGGGCAGGCACCAAGCTCTGCTGACCGCTCATCCGTGCTGAGAAAAAAAGCCAGAAGGTGCAATTATGCATAAAGCAACGGCAGGAGGAATTAAAAAGCAGCTTTTAAGGTAAGATTTTATCACATTAGCCACTCCCTGCCACTTCCCTGTGGGGTTTGGGGAGGGCTGGTTGGTTGCAGAGTCTCCTGGACCCCTGAAGCAGGTGATGCCCAAGGGGAGCATGGGGTTATAGCCCTGCAAGAAAGTCCAAATCTGGTCCCGGGGCATTGGTGAGGCTGGAGGGGAGGCAGTGGGGCTGTGTCCACACTGGCAGCAGCCCAGGGCCGTGGTCTGGGGATGGCCAGCCCCAGGGCACTGCACCAGCGAGGGGGTTCCTGTTTCAGTCTTTTCCTTGTCAGAAGGGAATGGATTGGGAATGGATGGGGTGAGTGATTGGGGTGTATTTTAAAGCATCACCTAGGATGGAGCCCACTGGTGGTGGCACACAGATGCTGGTTCACAAACAGCTCAGCGTGCCTCAGCCCGCTATCCAAGGGCAAAATCCCGCAGCTTCCACCTTCCCAACACCCACAAATCGATCGTGTGGTGTCTGTAAAATCCCAGCTGCCACTCCCCTGGGTTTCCCGGGCTTGGTGTGCTGGGTGAGTGCCAGCCCGCGGGCAGGGCTGCTCTGCTGCTGCTCTTCCATGCCTGGTGTGAGCGGCACTTGCATGGGGGTCTGTGGGGCAAGGAGAGCCCCTCCATACCTGACACTGCTGCTGCTCAGGGAGGATGAGGCCCCAGAGGAGCTCTTGGGACAGCTGGTGACACGGGTGGGAGAAGTCCGTGGGCCAGATATGATGGTACAGACCACAAACCAGTCCTTTCCCAGAAAAAGGTGCAGTGAAAGTTTATTGTCCTCCCAATTCCCATGGCTTGCAGGGTGGGTGACTGCAGCTCTGCCATGCAGCCCTTGTTCCCCCGGAATGGGATGGTGGCAGGATGGCAGCAGGATGGCCGAGCCTGCCCCGTGTGCACCCACCCCGATCCCGAGCCCTGCTTGGGACCGAAGGGACACTGTGACCACTCTGTCACGGCTGAAGCCCTTGCCTACAGTGCGGAACAACTCTGGGCCCTGTAGCCAGATCAGCTCCCGCCGGGCATGGGCAGTGCCCCGCAGTGCTTTTGGCAGCAAGATAATTTCCTCCACCAAAAGGCAGAGAAAAATTATGAGAAATGGGGTTTGAGACGGCATCTTGCCCACCGCTGCCACTGCAGACGTCCATGGGTCCCAGCCTGTGGAGCCGTAGGAGGACGCAGCACGGCAGGGACAGGAAAGCAGGGTGTTTTCCTGCCCACATCCCCTCCTGAGCCCCCAAATGACCCCGTGCCCGGGCTCCCTCCCGGCCCCCGGGGAGCAAGAACCAGGCTGGGGCCGGGGGGGGGGGGGGGCAGTGCAGTGCCCGGACACCCCCAAATCCACAGGGAAAAAATTGTAAAACTCATAAAAACCTAAAAAAACCCACCCCAAACCCAAAATAAAACCAACCCCCACGAGCGCAGCCGGCCTGTTTATGCCGCTGCCTCCGCGGGCGCGGATGCGATAAGATAAAGGCACCGGCGGGGAGGGGCGGCGCGGAGCTGTGCGCACCCGCGGAGCTGCCGGCGGGGCCCGGAGGGACAGACGGACGGACGGACGGAGCGACGGACGGACAGACAGACAGACAGACAGACGGCGCGGCCCCTCCGCTCCGCTCCGCCCCCCCCCCCGCGCAGCCTCCGCCCTCGGCCGCCCCGCTCCGCTTTACATAACCCGCCCGGGGCCGGGGTCCGCGCCCCGCGCCGCCGCGGCTCCGCTCGGCGGAAATGCGGAGCCACTTGTCCCGGTTTCCTGCCTGAACCGAGAGCCGTACCGAGCCGTGCGCCCCGTCCCGCCCGTCCCGTCCCGTCCCGTCCCGTTCCCGGCCGTTCCGCCGCGTTCCACCATGGGCGAGCGGCAGCCGGACGCCTTCTCCTGCAGGTAACTGCGGGCGCGCAGCGGGACCGAGCTGGGCTGGACCGAACCGGGTCGGGATAGGGGCCGGGATGGGCGTCCCCGGGAAGCGGTTGCTGCAAAGTGAAAGTGCCGCCGCCGCCGCCGGGGTCCGGCCGGGTGCGGGGGGGAGGCAGCGCGGCGGCCGCTCCTCCTGCCGCAGCCCCCGCCTCGGAGCCCCGGGCGCGGACCCTCTCCCCCCTCCCCGCGGAGCCCCAGCGCCCCCGCTCCGGGAGCGCGATCCCCCGCCTCTGCCAGCTCCGAGCCCTCGGACGTCTCGCCACCACCACCCAACCCCCCCCTACCCCTTTTTTGCTGGGGGACGCTCTTATCCCGGGCCCCTTCCTCTGGCTCCTGCTTTCCAGGAGCTGGGGTCACCCGCGGCGACCCCTGTTCTCCCAGCACCCGTTTCCCCCGTGGGTACTCCCTGTCCTAGGGGCCCTGTTCCCCTGTGGGTGGCCCCGTCTTCCTAGCACCCCAGAGCACCCCCTCTTTGGGATCCCTGTCCCCCTCAAGGTTCCCCCATTTCCCAGCAGCCCTGTCCCGGGGACCCCTGATCCAGGGGTGCAGCATGCACGGAGCCAGCCCTGCCCCTCTCCTCCGCCTGCCCCCAGCCCCCACAGCTCCCGCCATGGGGCTGGCCCCTTTTGGAGGGCACAGAACCCCCTGGGGTGATGCCCACCTGCCCCAGCCCCCGTTGTGGGGTGCTGCCCTGCCCGTGGGGACCATGCCCTGCCTGCCAGCCCCGCTGCCCCCTTCTCCTCTGCCCCCGTGCCCGCTGTGAGTGCCAAGCGGAGGTGCCAGCCGGAGCCTGCCAAGCGGCTCCTCTGGCTTTCTGCTCCCTGCGGACTTTGTTGGCTCACAGGCGCTGCCTGGCTTGGCAAGCACGGGGGGCTCAGAGCACGAGGCCGATGCACCAGCAGGCAGCATCCCGGCGGCCTCCCCGTGCTCTGCCGGCATGCCCAGTCCCACTCGTGCCAAGTCCCGGCGGGGTCACCCGCAGAGAACCTGGACCTGCTGGATCCCACAGCGGCAATAACACAGTCATTGCTGCCCGGGCTGGGATTTACTGTCAAGGAAACAGGGATGAGTTGTCGAGCTGTGATTTCAATATTGTTGTTGCAAATTGATTCAAGATGTGCTGGAGTCGTGGGCTGGTGGCCTGGGGACTTTTCGGGTTGCTGCGCTTAGGTAGGAAAAGCAGCTGGAGGAAGAGGTGGCCGGCATGGGGACCTGGCACTGTCTGCTCTCGCACGTCCCTGTCTGCTGTTGGGCTTTGCTGGCAGGTTATGGGGACTGGAGTTTAAAGGCCCATGAAATTACTAGCAGGTTTCACTTTGACTTGTTTGGGACTAGATCAATACCTCGGATTTCTTTTTAACTTGCTTTTTGTGCAGGAGAGCCTTGTCCCTGTGCATTCCTGCCACCCCCAGTACTGCTTTTATTTTCTCCTTTATCTTTATGTCTTTATGGCCTCTGAAAAGATCCATTTTGGTTTCGCCGGAGCCCCCAGGGCAGGGGGTCTGTCAGCACTGTGTATCGTGCCGGAGAGTTTGGGGTGCAAGTGCCAGTGGCTTTTGAGGGGTCTTACGTCCTCCTCGCCCAGAGCAAACCCTCCCCACCCACGGGACTGCCAGGGACTGACCCTGGCACTGCGAAGACGTCGGGACAAATCCCAGCGGGTGAGATGAAGTGAAAGTGCAAGAGCTTGGCGCTGACGGGGTTTGTGGTACTGCCAGTGCTGCCGCAGCTCGGCGAGGAGGAAGGGCCGAATCCAGCCCTGGGGAAACCACTGTGGCAGGGAGGGAGAACCAGGTTGGTGGGGAGCTGAGCTGCCGGCTGCTCCCCCTTGTCCCCATGGGCAAAGCCAGGGACCCCCAGCCAGCTGCTCCCCCAGAAACACTCCGTGTGCCTGGCTTCTCCCACGCCTACACCGCCGGAATTCATTTCATGCAACAAAACAAACCCTGTCGAAAGAGGCCACCCCGCTGCTGGGCTTTTCCCTGCAGGTGGTGGGTGTAGGAGAGGATGATGGTGTAAACTGGGCTGCAGGGTTCCAGATGCCACGGTGATGGGCACTTGGGTGAACGGGAGCAGGCAGAAGGTTTCTGGGGAGCTGGGCTGGCCACAGCGGCTCGTCCTGGTGAGCTCCTGTGGGCCAAGCAAGTGTGGAGCTTGCGTTTGGCCTGAGATGGGTTCGGAATAGGCTGTCTCCATCCTGTCTCTCCCGGTGGAGTGATCAGGGGAAGCCAAACGCGTGGATTTCCCCTGGATTTAAAGTGCCGTAACATTGCCTGTGTCCCCAGAGGTCTGCGGCACTGCTCAGCCCACGCAAAGCCGTAGATTAAGGCCAGTTCTGGCCTCTAATATAGCAAGTTGTGTAGTGCCAGGCGGTCAAATGAGAGGGGAGTGTATGTCCTGCGAGAAAGTGGGGATAGGAGAGCAAAATCGGCCTCCCCAAAACTCCTGGCTTTTAACCCGATTTCCTAAGAAAACACAGCCTGTGTGTGGGATCTCTCCAACATGCTCCTCTATTGCTTTTTGATTTGTCCGTTTGGTTTAGCCAAAGGAGAGAGGGAAGGTCCTGAGACACCCTGGTGTTCTCCAGCTTGTGTGGAAACAGCTGGTGGGTCGCAGGGAGCGACGGTGCTGTGCCATCACCCTCTATGAGACCCCAGAGAATCCACACTGCCAGAGGGGGCTGCTCCCAGAGAGAAGAGCTGGGCAGTGCCAGGCAGCTTCTGCTGTGGATTGTGCTGGTCTGACATACAAATGGCCTTGGCTGTTTTGTAGTGATGCTGTAAATATGTGGGTGCTGTTTTGGGGGGGTGATAGAGGCCCTGTCGCCCTCCTTGCCTCTCGTGGAGTCCCCATGCTGCCCTGGGTGTGTGGGCTGGGGCTTTCTGTTCTGCTCAGGGGTAAATCAGCAATATTTACCCCACTGGTGAAAACAGGCTGCTGGAAGGGAGAAGAAGCTCGGCTTGAAGGGCAGCAATAAAACTTCATGGGGCTTTCCGTGAGCGTGGAGTCGGGACTGCTTTCTGTGGCTGTGCTCGCTCTGCAGCGAGTGTGCCCAGGGCAGGCGATGTGCCGTGAACACGCCGTGTTGTGACCCAGCTTGGAGGAGAGGGTGAAAGTGCGGTGCTCCCTCCCCACACCCCCCCGCTCCTTATCCCACATCCAGAGGCTGCAGCCAGACCCTTTCCCAGCTCTCCCCCTGCACCAGCCCCTCTGGCCTTGCTGAGTGGCTGCATCTCTGTGCCCACCCCCAAATGGCTGCCCCGCACCGCTTGTCCCCCTCTGTGCTCTCAACCCAGGGTTGCATCCAGCCGGTCTTCCAGCATCCGCCACCATGGTCCCCGGGGGATTGGGATGCAGAGAGGGGCCGCACTGGCACCATCCTGGGGGGATGCTCGGCACCACCCAGCCCTTGTGAACCCACCCTGGGTGGGCTGGATCCCCCGGGGACCCGCATCCCCCCCAACCCCCCCGGGGACCCGCATCCCCCCGAGCCCCCCACACCGGATACTCTCCCATTGAAAAGTGCTGTTCATTGTAACCCGGCCTTTTATAGCTGCCTCGCGAGCAGGCTGCGGGGCCGTGCCAAGAAAGGCTGCTGCCGGCTCAGAATAGCTCTTTTCATGGAGGACATCCTGGGAAGGAACAATGTTCCCGCTCTTGGGATTGTGGGAACTTTGTATTTCTGCCACTCGGGAAGCTGGAAGCTGCGGGACCGGCGAGGGCGTCTCCCAGCCCCTCACTTTGCTCCCTCCTGAAAATAGTCCTGGGGGTGAATTTTGAATAGCCTCGTGCTTATAAAAGGGAGCTGAAAATGCTGCCGGCCACTTGTCCTCCGGTTGGGGAACAGTTGTTTCTGGGAGAGCTGGCACACAAATCAAATTTCCTATTTACATTGCTGGCATGCGTTTTCCTGGCGTGGAGAGTCATGGCAAAGAGTTGGGGCCGGTTTCATTTTCGGATTGCGGTGCACTGGCTGCGCTGCTCATGCTCCAGGGCTGCCTGTGCACGCACGCGTGTGTGAGCAGGGCTTGCTTGGCGCAGGGCACGGCGACATGGTCTCTGCTCCGGAACGTTTCCCTTCGAGGCCGGATTTGCAGCGCTGGGTGCTGGCGGGTGCCCTTCCCGTGCAGCTGCAGCCCCCTGCGTGGCTGTTCTGTGATGGCTCCCGGCATTGCCCTGGTGCCGCTTGGTGCTGCCGGCTCTTCTGGCTGCAATTAAACAACAAATGCATTTACTGGGATTTTTTGTTACCACAAAGGCAGAAATAACCCACTGCCGGATCCAACCCGTGGGTTACTGTCCCAGCTGATGCCGGCACCCGCTACCGCAGCAATACTTGCCAGGTTGGGCAAGAATTTAATGAGTTCTCCTGGGGGCGGCTCGGCTGCAGGGCTGGATCCTGCACAAGCCGGGGCTCGCCACCCCAGCCCGCATCAAAGCCAGCCCGTGGCTGGTCCGTCCTGTCCTGCTCTTCCTCAAGCTTCTGGCCCAGCACCCCAAAACAACCCCAGCACCCCAAAACAACCCCAGCACCCCAAAACGGCCCTGAGATGGGGCGGGCTGGGCGATGTACAACTCTTCCAGTGGCCTGGGGGACGTTAGCCCCCCCATCCCAACCAGCTTGTGGCATGTCCGAGGGTGGGCTGAACTCTCCATTCAGTACAAATTAAGGCAATTAGCTGTTGTGACACGTCCTTTGGCTTGGCGCTGACCTGCAGGACAGCTGGGACTCCCTTGTAGGAATGTATAGGGTATAAAGGTTGCGGATGTAAAGTCTGCCTTAAAGCCGCTGGCTGCTGAATTCCGGCATCGTGGAGCGCGATGGGCTGGAGCAGGGAGAAGCCCACCCGGCAGTGGGCACTCACATCCCTGTGGCATGTCCCTGCCAAAACGTGGGGCCAGGCGGAGGAGCAGGATGCTGCTGCGGTAGCTCACGCGTGGATTCATCCGGGATAGCCCTTTCCACGTGGGGAGTGTGCCGGGTAGGAGCAGGGAGGACAGCATTGCTGTTTGTGCCGGTGCCGGTAGGAGGAAGCGCTGGGGGTGTATTTCCCATCATCGTGCCAGTTGGAAAAAGCACGTTGCTACCAGAGACGGCCTTCAGCTGCTTCCCGCTGCGTGGCGCAGGCGAAGCCCGGCTCTTCCCGTGCCGCAAACCTCTCCCGAAGCTGGTGTGGAGCGAGCCCGAAAACTTAGAAGGCGAATTCCCTGTTCTGGGAATCTCCCACCCACCTGAGGAGCCATCCGCACGGGTGCCCCGCTTGCCTCTGCGTTTCGGGGGAGCATCCTGCTGAGCGTGCCGGCGGCCGTGGCATCAATTCCCGGGTGCCAGGAGGAAGCAGGAGCGCGGCTGAAGGATGCTGAGTCATCGGCAGGCTGGCGGCACTGATAGACGGCCATGGACGGGGGCCCTGCCGGGGGGTTCGGCCGGGCCGCAGGCGGGCGCACGCCCGGCACTGCTGCAATGCCGGCCGGTCCTGAGCTTCGGGCAGCTCTTCTGAGAAGCCAGGCCCCGGCGAGGCTGGCGGGGGGCAGATAACATCTCCCCTCGCCTAGAAACTTCGCAGGACGTACTAGGAAGGGTGGCGGGTGGGCAGAGATAGAGGTCCGCTTCCCGGCGTTATCGCCTCCCCGGCTGCAAACAAGATCCGCCGTGCCGGCGTGCACTGCATCGCCCCGCTTGCTTCCTCCCAGCCCCTCTATTTTTTTTTTTTTTTCTTAATTTTCCCTCCTCCCAACAAATGCAATCACTTTTCCTCCCCTCCCAGCAGCCAGGGTGCTGCTGCCTGGCAGCCGGAGTTTCGGGGAGGCGGCGGTGCCCGTGCCGGCGCGGCAGGATCCGGGTGGGTTGGCCGATGTTTCCTGCCTGAGCGGAGTGCATGGCCCCGATAAGTGCCGCGGGCGAGCACGAGGTTCGGCGGTAAGCGACGCGGTGCAGCCGGGCTGGCTGTAGGGAATGCTGCTGCTGGGCTCAGCCGGGCACGCCGGGGCTGCTGCACACCGGCCATGGGTGCCGTCAGATTGGCCTCGCAGCAAAATCTGCTCGGGGCAGAGATACGGCGTGGTTTGCCAGAGCCCGACTGCCCCTCAGTCCCGCAGGCAGCAGAGCATCCCCCCAGGGGCACGTGCTCATCCCTGGCTGTGTCGGCGGCTGCGTCTCCCCAGGCCGGTGGGGCCGGGCGGATCTGGCAGGCGAGGCAGCTCTGTCCCTGGATTTCTGCAGCTTTTCATGTTGTTTCCTCCCTTCCCGCCCGCACTCCAGCTTTATCAGCTCTGTTGAAATAGGTCCCTGGAGGCAAACCCATCGGCGCTGCGAAGCCTTGGCAGGAGGAGAGCGGATGCGGCCTGGCCGGGCGTCCCTGCGGGGCGGCGGGCAGCTGCAGGCAGCTGTGCTGGCAGGAAGCCGTGCAGACACCCCGCTCTGGGACCTGCCTGCTCCCCACCTCGCAGGTGGGGAAACTGAGGCACGGCCCTGCCAGGCGGGGATGGGGATACGAGGCGTTGCGGTGGGGCAGGGTGCTCGGCGTCTTGAGTGGCCACCACCGGCACCAGGTGGCGAGCCGTAGCAGTTGCTTGCGTGGCCGTGCCGCTCACCGGGGAGCCGGCTGCCCCTTGGCCGGCTGCAGCGCCTGTCCCTGCGCTCTGCTCCGGTGAATTCAGTGGCTTTGACCAGCGTCCAGGCAAACCACGGTGTGCCCCAGGCTGCTTGCCCTGCGGGTACGCATATGGAGCGGCATGCAGCCGTGCTGGCCGGGGGCTGCAGGGGCTGGGGGAAGGCGTCGGGGTGTCAGGGCTGCCCTGACGCTGCCGGTGTGCTCTGTCTTGCAGCGCGGCCGCCTCGCTGGAGCCACGGCAATGAATGGGCACGCTCTGCCAGCCGGCACGCCAGCGCATCCCCGGGGCTGGCATGAGTTCTGCGAGCTGCACGCCATCAGCACCGCCAAGGAGCTGGCGCGGCACTACCTGCGCTTTGCCACCGAGCACCCGCACCATGACCTCCTGGCCGCTGAGAACTTCTCGGTGCAGTTCACCGACCTCTTCCAGCAGTACTTCTGCCATGAGGTGAAGGAGGGCTTTGCCATGAACCAGCTCCGCATCCTGCCCACCGGCCCGGCGCGGGATTACCGGGAGACGCACCGGCGGCACACGGATGCCTCCCTGGGCACAGTGGTCGCCAAAGCCGAGGTGGAGCCCAGCGCCCGCCCGGAGCAGCCCGGCCGAGCCCCTGAGGCCACCTCAACGGGGCTGCGCAAGTCCTGGAGCTCGGAGGAGCTGGCGGGGCCGGCGCGGCGGCCCTTCTCACTCAGCCAGCTGCGCAGGAGCTGGCGCAGCCTTTTCCGACGCCGTTCCTCGGATGCCCTCCCCGGGGATGGGGACGGGGAGGCGGCGGCGGAGGCTGCTTTTAAGCCGGGACTGAGCAAGCGCATCCTGCCGTGGGGGCTGTCGCGGGAGCAGCCCCCCGAGGTGCGCAAAGAGGGTGTCCTCAAGTACGGGCTGCTGGACGAGACCTTCCTGGACAGTGGGACGCGCTGGCAGCGCTGCCGCCTGGTTCTGCGGCGAGAGGGGACACCTGACGGCGAGGAGTACGTGCTGGAGCTTTTTGACCCGCCAAAGGTAAGGACCTGCCGGCTCTTGCCCGTTTCGGCCGGGCGATGCTGTGGGTCCCTCAGCACCGGGTTGGGGACGATGCCAGGGTGCCAGCATGTTCTGCGAGGAGGAGCAGAGGCTGCACCCTGTATTTGAGACCTCTGAGAAGGAGAGCCACTGCCGCAGGCTTGCGTTCAGGGCTGCATTCACAGGGCAAAAGATGCCGTGACCATGTGCCAAGGGCGATGTGAGCACTAATTATTGCAATCGGTCGAGATGCAGTTGTATTTCTTCTTGCTGGGACCCCAAACCTGGCTTTACTGGCTAGAAGCAGAGCGCCTGCTTTGCCCTCAGATGCAGAGCTGAGGACAGGGGCTGGTGGCCTCTGCACCGCTCGTTCCCAGCCCCAAGGAGCCATCCCAGCAAGGTGGGGGGTCACAGGGTCTGGCGAACCCCAAATTCACCCTGTCCCCGCTGTGCTGTGGCTTCAGCAGCCAGGGCATCTGATCACCTGGGCAAGTTGGGAAAGGAAGGGGAAAATAGAAATTAGGCTCTGTGCCTTCCTCTGCTCCCCCGTGGGATCTGTAAGGGAGTTTAATTTTATTTTTGTAAGTACTTTTGTGGCTAGAAATTCAGATCTCGGCTACCCTGGGGAGCTCCTGTAGTGCTTAGATGCCGGCTGGAGCGGAGATGATGCAGGATGTGAGTGAACGGGGAGCGATGCGGGGGGAGCCGTGGTGTTTAATCTTTAAAAAGACAGTTCCTCCACATGGCAGGTCTTACGCAGGCGTGATGGGCTGGGTTTTCTCTTTCTTTTTTCCCTTTTTTTTTTCTTTTTGTGCTCTTTTAACTTTGTTGACTAACTTGTGCTTCGGAAGGAGGAAGCCTTGGGTAGAGCCGGAACCTTGTCCCTGCCTTCAGGCTGTGTTTGCTGCTCACCACGGCACTGGGCCAGGGAGCAGCTGGCTAAATTCCTGCTACTTCTGTCAAACCACCCCAATATTAAATGTTTAAAAAAAAAAAGAAAAAAAAGAACCACCAAAATTGTGAAATCTGAAAGTAAAAGCCAGTTTTGCTCCATTGGGTCCGGAGTTGCGGTTGTTTGTCCCCATGGGAGCATGTGTCCCCAGCCCGGGGCACGGGGAGGTCTGGCTCCGAACGGCATCATTTTGGGGCTCTTGGAGGGTGCTCCCAGCAGCCGGGCAGCACCGCTGGGTGCTGGTGTGGTCCGGACCCCCGCTCACTTGGATGGCACTGGGCACATTGGATCCCACAGCAGGGAAGAGCCCGGCTGGTGGCGAGGAGGCGTTGGGTTGGTGCTATTTCAGGCGCTGCTGCCAAATTTGCTGCCGGCTTTGCTCCTCCTCATCCTCCCAGACCTGCCCTCGGGGCTTTGCAAGAGCCAAACCTAAAAGCGAAGCGAGGGGATGCCCTCCCAGGGGGGCTGTGCTCCCCAGTGCGGGGGGGCTTTCGCAGTCGGGACCGAGCAAACCCCTCCATGGGCACTCACTCGTGCCCCCTGCCACCCAGGCACCAAGCCCCAGCGCATATTTTTTTTTTCCCAGTGCACATTATAGCTGCAATGGATTTGGCTGTCTCCACACCGGGTAAAATCCCCGGTGACCCGGCACAGCCACGAGGGAGAGCCAAGTCCTCCTTTCTGCCAAACCTTCTCCCCCAAAGGCTTTTGGGCTCAACGCAGGGAGCAGAGCCATCGCACCACTGGCACTTGCACACCCGAGCAGCACCCTTGTCCCGCAGGTCGAGCGCCCGGTCGGGCCCCTGCTGTGTCCCCTCTGCCCCAGGACCCGATGCTTGCAAACGCTGTTCCCCCCCCCCCCCTTTTTTTTTTTCCTTTTTTCTTTGTTTTTTTTTCCCCTCCCTCCACTTGGGAAGCAAGCCCAGCACACAGCACATTCTTCCTCTCCCCGCAGCCCCTGACCGGCTTTGACCCACGGGCAGGAGGCATTTAAAACAAGACATTTAGCAAGTTCACCCAGTGCTCTGCAGCATTATTCCTTGCACTTTGCAACAAATCTCTGTCCCATGGAGATTTCCCGGTGAGTCCCCTGTCACCGCGAGGCCGGGGACCCTGCAGTCCCCCCGGGGCCCGGAGCTGGGGGGGTTTCTCAGCCAGGTCTGCGGAAGGGGGGATGTTCCTCACTGGATTTCGTGAGTCTCTGGCATAAATTGCTTCCTGTGCAAATATTCTCAGGGCGGGTCCTTCCTTTCTAATTAACTGGGCTGGGGCCAGATCCTGTCTCATTTACAGCAGAATCAATCCAGCCCCTTTCCCAGTAACTGCGGTTGAATTCTGGGGGCGGTGGAAAGCCGTGCGCCGTGCTGGTGGCTCCCATTCCTCAAACCCAGCAAGGGTTCAAACTGCGGAGCAGTGGGAACAGAACAGCTTGTTGGTGTTTTTTGGTTTTTTTGTTTTGTTTTGTTTTTTTTCCTTTAAAATAAGTAAATAATAACCGATAACTCCCCAGGGAAGGCTGCGGGGAGCCCCCTCCCCTCCATCCTCCAGCCCTGGTTTGCTCACAGGGCTTTGCTGCTGCCTTTCGCCCGTGTTGTGGATCTGTTCCCGATTTGAAGATGCTGTTGATCATCATGAAAGATTAGTGGTTTTAAATAAGCAACTGTAAAAACAGTCCTTGAGGGTTTTCATCCCTGGCTGGTCTCTGGACCATTAGGCTTGGTCACCCTCGAGGTCTCCCCAGAAGCGCCCTCCTCTTCTCCCTCTCTACCCTTTAAATAATATGATGTAAATGGAAATTCGGCTCAGCCTCCGAGCTTTACAGCATCAAGCCAAGCCCCTAGATACTCAGCACCTTGCAATGACGGTCCATGGGGAAAGGGGGGGTGGCCCCATGCGTGCCCCACTGCACCTCAGCTGCTGCTCCATCACTCTGCTTTTGGCAGCTTTTATCTTATTTTCCCCCTTACTTTCCCCCCGGTGCTCTCCAGTGGGGCCCTCTCGGCCTAATCCCATAATGTGCCCGGCATCAAAGGGAGCAGGGCTTTGAAGAGCCCTAATCCCATTTACTGCTTGGGTGGCTGTGGCCGGCGCTGCGCTGGGCGAAGGGGTGAGCATCGGCGAGCCGTGCCGGAGCTGCCGGCGGTCCCTGTGGTGCTGCCTGGCACGGACATCCCATCCCACAGGGATGTGCCGATCTCATGGGAGCTTCAGCTGGACGAGATGGGGCTTCCCGTGCTTGCAGCTGCTGCTGGGTTGGTCTTGGCATCGCTCCTTCCTCCCTCGAGTGCTGGAAAAATGATGTTGCAAAGGAGGGGTTTGGAGATGATCGGATCCGGAGCCCTCCTGGGAGCAGGTCACAGACTGGCTCCAGGGCACCGGTGGGCTCAGGGTACCCAGCGCAGGGCAGGGGGCACCTGGACCCCCACCCTGGGGACATGCCAGAGTGCTGGTGTGCCGGGGAGAGGAGGGGTGTGAGCATGCCGTGCCACCGACTGGTGCCAGGGTGAAGTGATGATGCTCTGATGTCTAGTACAAGGGCGATGCTCACCCGTCCTCCCTGCTTTCCGTGGAGGCACTAAGGGCTCTCTCTGCTACCACACCATTTATTCTCATATAACTTGTAGGACTGGGTAGCTCTGAGGCCTCTCCACCTTCATAAATTTAAGCCAAAGCTGGCAAAACAGGTTTGCATGTTTTAGGGCAGCCCATCAGGGTTTTGGGGCTGCCCTGTTCATCAGCTGAGCCCCAGCCCCAAGTGCCTTTTACATGGCCAAGTCCTAAACGCCATGAAAACCGTGATTTGCAACGGAAATGTCCCCAGCCATTTCTGTTGACCAGATGTTTTTACAGGAAGGGGAAGGGAAATGGGATTTGCATTTGCGCTGGTTTCTTTATAGCGTTTTAATGAAATCCAGTGCATCCCGTAAATTGATGGCATGCTGAGACGAGCTGGGAAGACTCCTTCCGGTGAAAACCTGTGGTGCCTGTGTCATGGCTCGTACATCTTCAGCCGTGGCTGCAGGAGGAGCAGTATTTTTATCTCTGCTCAGCGTGAGACTGCTTTGACTTCCTTTTTTCTTTTTTTTTTTTTTCTTTCTTTTTCCCCTTCCTTTCACCTGAAGCTGGTTTCTGAGAACTGCCACCTCCTGAGCAAGCAGGTCCTGCGCTGCTGGGCTCTGATTTTCAGTGCCTGGGGTTCTGGGTGGCAGCCGGCCAGGCATGGGGTGGGGAACATCTCAGTATTTTGGTCCCTATCTTCACCCTGGCTCCTCCTGGAGCTGCTTTGTACATCCAGGAGCAATGCGGGCTGCTCGAACATGGCCCTAAGTGACTCAGCTGAGGATATATGAGGAGGCAGTGGCAGAGGGAGAGCTGCTGCTGGTTCCTGCCTGCACGGATGGGGAGGCCACATTTTGGGAAGCCTTGACCCCAGCAGCAGCTGCGTTTGCATCCCTATCCCAGGCAGGGACTTGAGCAAACCCCTTCTTTTGCAGCACAATGCTTTGCTTCAAATCCAAAGGATATTTCCTCTTATTAGTGACCTATAATTATCCTTAAAAACTGGACACACCAAGTTGGATGCACAAATGCCAGTGTCGCTGCTGCAGCCCCTGAGCTCCTTCATTCCTCTGTTCCTGAAAAAATATGCTGCAAAATGGTCTGTCTTCTTCAGGGCCACCGTGAGAGGGGCACCCACTGCCCGCAGGCTCTGGCAAACCCCAAAGGCAATGGGTGTCCTGCAAGAAGGAGTTTGCCGGTGATGGGAAACATCTCGGTGTCCCGTCATCACCCTGGCCCGGGGAAGAGCACGTTTATGTCAATCTGGATTCCATTTGGTGTCCTCCATTCTGCGAGCTGGAGCGGGCTGGACCACGTGTGTTCCTGCCCTCATCCCCGTGGTTCGCCCGGGGGCAAGCTGGCTCGCGCCGCATGTTATTTTCTCTCTTTGTTGTAATAAAAAAGCTAAACAATCCCAGGCTGGCGGGGGTTGCTGCCTTGATCCTCCAGCCAAGAGCGACCCTCTTGCATCGTCCCTTGGTGGCTGGACAGCACATGGCCAGAGAGCTGCATCCCTCTCCTGGCATCTCCAGGAGCTACATCCGTCTCCTGGCATCCCTCTCCCAGGAACCCCTGGGACCGCATCCTTCTTCTGGCATCCCCAGGGCAGGAGCCAGGAAACCTGCCACGGGGTAAGAGCTGGGCGGGGGGTTTGGGTGTGCTGCGATTCCCTTGGGAGAGGCGAAACTGCACCCAGAGGTGCCCGGAGCCACACCGAAACCCGCCTGCAGACTTTCACCGCCGAGCAGGGCAGGCGGCGGATCCCCTCGCTGCTTCGCTTTCGGTGCTGCGCTGCTCGCTATTCTTCGAAGGCACGCGGGGCTGCGCATCCTTTCGGCTTTTTGAGATTTTGGTGATGACTTTTTCTATATTCCCCACCCCCCCCCTCTATTTTTTGGTATCGCAGGGGGAGGGTGTACGGGGGGAGGGCAATGAGACAAAAGGTTATTTGTCATTTATTAACCACAACTTTTTCCATCCTTGGTCATGCACGGAAAAAACACTTTTAGCAGCGTAACCACAGCCCCGGCGTTAATTGCTGAAGAGCAGAGTTTCTTATTTTGGAAACTGTGTTGCTGGGATGGAGCTCACCGGGGCTTGATTGGGTTGCGAGGGGAAGGGTGCGGGACCGATCCCCAACCTGCCGCTTCCCCAGGCACTGGGGTTTGCAGGAGAGAGGCTCGGAGGGTTTCTTTTCTTCTTAACCCCATCCTTTAAAATTCACCCTGCTGTTACTGGCAGGGGGGTTTGCCCCAGCACTGTGACCCCTCTGCTCACGGCTGTGATGCTTCTCTGCCTGCCAGTGTTTGGCTGCTCATAGTCGGGGCCGTCTCCCTTGCACGGATGCTGCATAGCTGCTCGGGTACGAAAGCACCACGTGCAAGCTGAGAAGTGAGCAAAAAATGGAGATATTAAGTGAATCGCAGGAAAAGAGACTGGGAAAGCACTCAAGGACTGTGCTGCTTGCCCCCTGCCACAGGTCGGGGTGCGAGGGGCCACGGGGTGCTGGTTGTTGCAGGAGGGTGCTGGGTCCCACTCAGCCCTGGGAGTGGGTGTGAGATGCCCAGTGGTGTTTTTTTGGGTGGTTGTCTTTTTTTTTTTCTTTTTTTTTTTTTTTTTAATGGCCCAGGATGTGGTTGTTTCGAAGCTGAGTGCTGCTTCTTTCAAAGGTAAATATTTATGAGAGCCTGTGCAGGCAGCACGGGGTCTGGAAGGATTCATCCTGGTGGCGGGGACTCGGCTGGGATGGACCCTGCTCCTCCCCACCGGGCAGCTGGTCCCAGCTCCAACCGATGCCCATGATGGGCATCATAATGTTCAACGTCGTCTTGAGATTAAGTTAAAAATGAAGCATTTTGGCCAAGAGCTGCTTCCTTCGGCCTGGCAGGGCGCAGCACCGGGGAAGAGGCAGGTCCTGCTTTGGGACCAAAATACCCATGCGGGGGGATCAAGTGCTCCCACGTGGGCTCTTGAAGCTCTTGCATCGTCCTGGGTGATGCAAAACCCCTGGGTGATGCAAAATCTCAGGGCGATGCAAAATCCCGGGACAACCTGGGGACTGCAGGGACCCTGCGGGGTCCGTGCTGGACACCCCACGTCCCCCTGCCCTCTGGGACCGGCCTTTGGGGTGACTCAGTCCCTGGCTGCAGCCGACTCCCGCTTGCACGCAGACACCTTGTTTACTTTCTGCGCTTGTTATTTATTCCAGGAAATTATTAAAGCAGCCCACGCTGGAAGCGAGTTTGGCTTAAAAAAAAAAAAAAAAAAAAAAAAAGGCTGGCGAACGCCGCCTGTTTACAAATCCTGTTTATAGCCCCCGTCTTCCCGAACCCCACTGTGAACATGAGCCGCTGGGCTCTCTGGTTTTGGGGTAGTTTGCAGAGTTTTGGGAAGGGGATGTTGACTCACTTGCACGGAGCTGGCAGCCGCTGCCTCGCTTGGTGGAGGTTTATCAATGCACAAAGAGGGGTGATCAGCCCCGAGGATGGGGTGGGGGTTTCTAGCCAGACCCCCCAAATCCCTGCCCATGGGTATGGATTTACCCAGTGGCTCCTGGGGTTGCATTTTACAGCACCCTGGGTTTAATTTAGTAAGAAACGGGTTCCATGGGTTGATGGGGGTCCGGGCTGTTTTCCTGCGTCGCCGTTCGCCGGTGCTCAGCAGCCGCTCAGAATGGGAACAGAAGGTGCTTTGTGCCCTGGCCGCCCCCGAGCCAGCGCTTCAGGCCAGCACAACAGTGCCTCTTGTCACCGCTGAGCCCGGTCCCCTCGGGGATGGCTCTGTCCCCTGCCATGAGCTTTGGGGATGCTCAGAGACAGGGTGTCTTGGAAACTCTTTTGTCTCTCTGGTGTTGGTGGGTTGAGGATGCTGGCCAGGGTTTGGGGTGGGCAGAGAGGGTTTTTTGGAGAGGTAATGGCCGGGGTCTGGGGCGGAGGCTCAAGTTTGCACAGCAACCCACAGCAGGGATCACCTCTTGTGCTTCTCTGCTTAACAGAGGCAGGCAGCCTTTTTTACCTCCAGTGCCCCAAGCCCAGAACAGAGAACCCCATGGTGGCACTCCCTGCTGCTGTCAGTAGGTTTCAGAGTGAACAGTCTCTGCATGCAGGCAGAGAGGGCAGAGTGTGCCACCCTAGGGTCTTCCGTATTGAGCTTTGATGGAGTGAGCTGGGCTGAGGGGGGCCTGCAGTGGATGTGGGGTGCAGGAGGCATGTGAGAGGCCGGGAGTGTGCAGGGAAATGGCCCAAATCAGTGGGATCCCAGACCCCGTCCCCAACACTGGCATTGGCACAGGGCTGCCTGGGGTGGACCTGTCCCCTTGGGATCAGCCATGGTGCAAAGGCCTGAGGAGGAGCATTGGGATTAGCTGTGCTACCAAACCCCCGGAGCACTGGGATTAGCTGCTGGAGGACAGACTCTGGGATTAGCTGTGCCACAAACCTGCGAGGCTGAGTGCTGGGATTAGCTGTGGTGGAAATCCCTGAGGATGAACCCCAGGATTAGCCATGGTGCAAACATGCAAGGACACATGCTGGGATTATCTATGGTGCAAAGGCCTTGAGGACGAACGCTGGGATCCCCCACGGTGCAAACACCCAAGGACGATCGCCAGCAGACACTTTGCACCCTCCAGCTCGACCCTTGGTGTCCCCCCCAGCCCTACAGGACCCCAGCTGCCACCCCGCTGCCTGCACCAGAGCAATGGGACGTGGTTCCCCTCCAGTTCACCCGGCATCCCCCAGGACAGGGCTGCGTGCCTCCATATTCCTGGGGAAACTTCACAAAACTCCCCAGGGTCGTGGGCATGGGATGTGGTTTTACGTTGGCATAACCCAGTGCTTGCTCTGCTGCGGATCTTGGTAGCCTGCCTGTCTGTCTGTCCGTCCACGGGCAGCCCGGCGGGGCTGAGCTGTGCCCGGGCACGCTGCAGCTCTGGCTGAGGTTTGTCCCTTGCGTAAGGGGCACACGGCAGGCTCCGTGATTTACAAGAAGCAACAAATCTCACCCGTATCCGTTGGGGACCTTGCACAAGGGCTCGCGGCGCTTCCCCACCTCCACGGCGTGACTCAGAGTGGAAGCGAAAGAGCTGGCATGGGGAAATCCCCGGCGCGTGGAGGGGCCGGCGACAGCACCCGCCGCTCTCGAAGGATTTGCTCTCTGCTCCCTGCAGTCTCAGCCTGCTGGCCCTGTTGCCACAGCTGTGCCAGTGCCATCATGACCGTCCCACTGCCGTCATCGCTGTGCCACCACCCTCATCACTGTGCCACCGTTGTCATTGCCATGCCACTGCCATCATCACTGTGCCACCACCATCATTGCTGTGCCACCACCATCATCACCGTGCCACTGCTGTCATTGCTGTGCCACCACTGTCATCCCCATGCCACCACCACCTTTGCCAGCAGGGGACTGGGCACTGGCCAAATCTGCTGGGAAGAGTGGCTGGCTCCGGCTCCCTCCTGTGCAAACCAGCATTTTGGGTGGTGGCAGCTTTTTGGGGACCTGGCAGAAATTGGCTGAGCCCGAGGGTGTCTAGGTGGGTGGTGGGTGCCAGCACCCTGCCGGTGCACGGGCAATGCCAGTGCTGGTCAAACCTAATGGCACCCGCAGGTCTCCCAGGTACAGGCAGCGTGGCAGTGTGATTTCACTCTCATTCTTGGAAAGCTGGCTGCCTTCCTCTTTCCCCCAGCCAAAAAAGCTCTCCCAGCACCTGCAGTGTCCCCTGTGCATCCATGCAGGTCATGCTCCTTACAGCAGCGACTCAGAGCATCATGGTGAGAGCTTTCCCAGCACGTGTGGGTGGGCTGGGAGGAGTTTTGCTTCCAAAAAAAAAAAGCAAATCCAAAATATCCTTGTTGGAGAGGTACCGGGGGACCCGCAGTGCCAAGCCAGCCCTCCTGGGCGGTGGTTTCCCTGCCGCCGCTCATATGTGAAAGCACGAAAGGCAAGTGGAAAGGTGTGCTGTGAAGGCTGCCGGGGGGAGGATCACCGCGAAAGGAACCGGCGGTGCTCATCGGCACGCGCAGCCCCCCAGCACCACGGCTGCCTGCACGCCGGCTTTGCGTGAACACAGCTAGTAAAGAAAGTGGCGGGCGAAGGAGCTGCAGTGAGAGCTGTTACTGGGGGTTTGCAAGGCGGAAACGCAGCAGCTCCTCTCCGCGCCTGCAACGCCCGAGCGCAGCTGTGACCTTGGCCTGACCTTCAGCTCATGGTCCCGGCACGACCACAGCATCAAGCTGGTGTGGGTCTCCATCTGATATTTGGCAGGTGCTGGCAAACCCCACTTTCTCCCTGCTGCCCTGCTCTCCCTAGGTGCGTGGTGACCATGGATGCCGTGCTGGTGTTCCCTGTGCTGTGCTGGCGCTCCCCATAACACCCTGCAGGGAGTCCCCAGGGATTGGGGATGTGGGGACATGGGACAGGGCGGGGGGGTGCAGTGGGTGTCCCCCCCACTGGGTCGAGCCTTGAGCTCCAGCGGGATGCTCTGGGCACGGAGCAGGAGGGAGTTTCGTCCTGGGGGCATTTTCCTCCCGCTTCCAGTTTGTCCCATGTCCCCTGACACTGGGGACAGCTCTGGCCTGGCTGAAGCTTTGTATTTTTAAACTCTAGAAAAATCTCCTGCAAAGAACAAGAATACAAATACTGGGGGTCAGCAGACCGCAGGTGGGAGGACGCTGCTCTCAAGCACTAAATTTAAAGTAGGCACCAAGAGCCTGCGTGGCTCTTCCGTCCCCAGCCGATGGAACCGTCGTCCCCATCGGTGGCCCAATGTCACCAGCAGCACCCAGGCACTGTCAGCCTGTGCAGGGAGAGGGGGTTTGGGGGCACCGGCTTGGATCCTGCTGCCGTCAGCCCTGTGAGCCAGAGATCACCCACGTCACACCCCAGGACAGCCGGTTTTGTGTGTTAGGTGTCAGGACCAGGGATGCCACAGCGATGGCATGGTGGCAGCTGTGTTCTGGGGGCTTGGAAGTGCAGCTTTATGGGGCATCATGTCCCCCGGTGATTTTTGGGAGGTGCTCAACCTTTTACTGGGGTTTCCCCCACATGCACAGGATCTTTTAGAGAGCAGCGGGGTGAAGTCTCCAGGGTGGGAGCTGATGCCGGTTGGGCTGGGGACTGAGCTGGGGCAACATCCTGAGCATCCCATCCCATCCCGAGCATCCTGGGCATCCCAAGCCCAGCCAGCAGTGGAGGGTACCCAGCCCCAAGATGCTGCTGTGGCATCTTTTTTGCCGAGAAGGAGCCCGTGGGTGCTGGCTGAACATGCGGTGTGTTGAGTGTGCAGTTTTGGTTACCAAGAAATCCCTTTCTTGGTACTGACTGCCATCGAGCAGGGCATCTTGTGGTCAGGTGCAGTGGTTCAGGGGGTGGGGGCACCATGCTTGCGGTAGGTACTTCTCCGAAGCCAGACTGGTTTTTTGGGCACCGTATCTCTATACTGCATCATTTCCTTCTCCCTTCGCGCTCCCCGTCTGCGCTCTCCCCAGGGAGGCACGCGGGGGGCTTCGCCGAACTACCTTTTCCTGGAATTTCCCACTTCCTAGGAAAGCGGGTGGCCGACTCCAACTCCGCAGTCGGGATGTGTGCCGATAAAACCCGCTGCGCCAGCAAGCTAGGGGACGTGCTGGGTGTCACAACCCACGCGCGGGAAAGCAGCCAGGATGGTCAACCCCTCCGCTTTCTCCCTGCAGGACTTTGCACAGGACGCAGTTATCTTCCAAGGACGGCAAAATAGTCAAACTCCTCTGGGATAAAGCACCGGTGCCACCGCGGCGGCTCGCGGCACCCCCGGCCCCGTCGGCGACAGTGATTGCAGCTGCAGCTGCAGCTGCAATCACTGTCGCCGACGGGGCCGGGGGTGCCGCGAGCCGCCGTGGTAGCACCAACCCCGTTGCACGATGCCGTTTGACGAGTGACTTCTAAGAACTTTCTTTTCAGCGTAGCTCGGCGCTGATAAGGGCTGATCCCTCTCATGCTGCATTTCCGGCCCCAAAGTACACCGAGTCCTCGGTTGAGAGTGTCGAGGAAGGGAGGAAGGCGGGGGGGGGGGGGTGTGGAAAAAGAAAAGCAACCAAACATGATTTGGTTGGGTGACCGTAGAGAGTGCCGAGTTGCCGAGCTCCCGGTGGGGACACCCTTGGGGTTGTGCAGGTGGTTGGGGACATGGTGGGGGTTACTGTGCTGTAAGCGTCGCAAGCTCGGAGCAAAATTCATGTGCTTTGGTTGGCAAACGCTGTTGCACAGCCAAGTGCCTGCAGCCTGGCATCCTTGTGGGGATGGTGGCTGTGGATCGGAGAGGACGGCCTGAGCCGGCACAGGGTGCGGTGACTCAGCCTGTGGGATGTTGAAGCTGCCACGTGAATCACGGTCAGCCAAAATCTTGTCATGCCGCACTGACAGCAAGCCCGGTGCAAGGGGACGAGCGTGCCTGGCACACGCCGGCACTGGCTGGGCTTTGCCGGGCTGCACAGGGTGGTGTGCTCGCAGAGCCGTGCGCTTGGCTCCAGCCACGGGGATGAGCATGGAGGGGTCGGCTCCATTGCCCAGCACCGGTGCAGGGGTCCCCCGGGGGCATTTTGCACCCGGGAGGGTCCCTGGCACCCCAGATACAGCCCAGTTCTGGCGGCGGCTGGGCAGGTGCCATGTGCCACAGCCTCGCAGCGGTGAGCGGCTCGCTTGCCGGCACACGAGGCGTGCTAGGCGGCAGAGGAACCGAAAGCTGCTGGGAGGGGTATTATTAGCCTTTCTGGAAGTGTTTGCTCAGCATTTTGTCATGTGCCTTGTGTCAGCGCCAAACCGGCTGCGCGGCCGCGGAGAGCTTTCGGCATGCCACTGCCAAGCCTGCCGCCAACCCCAGCACCCATAACTAGGGTGCTCCCTGCCTGCTCCCCATTTTCCCCATTGGTGCACACGGTCTCCCTGGCACACACTGCCATGCTGGGAACCCCCTTCTCCCTCCTCTCCTCCGCCCATCCCTCCGCTGCCGAGTCCTTTGGGGGTGGCCACCGAGATGGGTCCCCTCTCTGGGTGCCTCTCAGACCCTCCAGGGTGCCCCGACAGCCGGGCAGTGCCCTGCGGGCTATTTCCTTGCCACATGGGGTATTTCCTTGCCGGTGGGGTATTTCCCTGCAGAGCAGGGTATTTCCTTGCCGGTGGGGTATTTCCCTGCAGAGCGGGGTATTTCCTTGCCAGCTGCTGTGCCTCAAGTGGCTCCCGGCAGGCTCGACCCCCCCCCATCCCAGCAGAGCAGTGGGATGTGGGCTGGTGTTTTGGCGTGTTGGGGCTCAGCTGCTGTGCTCCCCTCCGCAGGGCTCCAAGCCGAAGCTGCATGCCGCCTGCTCTGCCATCCAGGAGGTGCGGAGGTGCACACGCCTCGAGATGCCTGATAACCTCCACACCTTCGTGCTCAAGGTAGGGCCCGGCTGAGGGGGGCCACAGCCGGCCCCGAGGCCTTTCCCACCCTCCCAGATGCACGTGGCTGCCGAAAGCTCCTGTGCCAAATTTCGGTTCCTGTTCCCAGTCAGGGAGGGGAGGGTGCACGGAAGGATGCGGCGCACGGGGTGGGGGATGCTCTGCTCGGGGTGGGGGTCAGGGTTGGTGGCCAAGTGCGGGTGGGTGGGAGGGGGATGCACATCTCTCTCTCTGAAGCCCCCATGTCCCTCTCCGATGTCTCCCAGGTCACCAATGCCACCGACATCCTGTTTGAGGCGGGGGATGAGCAGCAGCTCAGCTCCTGGACGGCCGAGATCCGAGAGTGTGTGCGCAGGGGGTAAGCGCCTGGTGGATGGCCCCGAGCCTGGGGACGGGGACGGCCACTCCGTGTCCCCCAGCACCATGCCAGCCCCCCACCGCCAGCGCTCAGCCTGGCTTCTCCCGTCCCCGGCAGGTCCGACGCGGGTGACCCCGAGCTCCTGGCGTGCCGGCACCTTGACCCCGCGGCTGCCAGCCCCACCACCAGCACTGACACCCTCGGCCAAGGTGAGCAGCGGGGACACCCGGGGGACCCTGGGGACAGGGCATCCCTCACCGGGGGGTGGGGGGATGTCGCTGCATCCTGCCATGGCCGGCCAGGCTGATCGGGCTTCCCCAGATGGCATGGCAGGGTGGGGAACAGAACCAGAGGGGAGGGGGACGGGGGCGATGGGCAGGAGTCCCCGCTTCCCTGGGGTGCTCATCCCTGTGCCCTGGCAGGGGCGACGCCGGGGGGCCCGGGGGAGGCGGCAGGGCTGAAGATGGAGCAGTTCCTCTCCTCCTGCCCCTGGTTCCACGGGCCCATCTCCCGCGTGAAGGCGGCTCAGCTGGTGCAGCTGGGGGGGCTGGAGGGCCACGGTGTCTTCCTGGTGCGGCAGAGCGAGACGCGCCGCGGCGAGTACGTGCTCACCTTCAACTTCCAGGGCAGAGCAAAGGTACGGGTGGGAGAGGGGCTGGGGCAGGGTGGGGGGAATCTCGCAGGAGCCCCTCGGGCAGCCCCCTACCCCCCCTGCCGCGGCACGGTCCCTGTCCCATCGCATCCCACCCTGTGGAGATGCTCTCCTTGCCTGGTCCCTGCCCCGATGCTCACAGAGGGCTGGCGGGCCCATGCCCGCTCCTGGGGGGCAAACCTCCCCACCCAGCAGCGAGCAGGGCACTGGGGATGCAGCACATCACACTAAGGCCGTTTGTCCCCCCACACATCCCAAATATCCCCGTGTCCCCCCATCATCTCCTCCAGCAAGGGAGCCGGTGGAAGGGTAACAGGTCCGTGCCCCTTCCCGCAGCACCTGCGGCTGGCGCTGACGGAGCGGGGCCAGTGCCGTGTCCAACACCTCCGCTTCTCCTCCATCGTGGAGATGCTGCACCACTTCCATCGGTACCCCATCCCGCTGGAGTGCGGGACAGCCTGCGACGTCCGTCTGTCCAGCTACGTCGTCGTCCTGCCCCAGCCGCAAGGTATGCAGTCATGGAGAGACGGGGACATTCCCATGGGGTGCAGGGATGGGGGGGCCCTGTCGCAGCAGGAGGGTCCCCGGGGTGGATGCGGGTGCCCTGGGGCTGGCCAGACCTGGGCCCTTTGGCCGCACGCAGGGATGGGGAAGCGGAAGCATCCGTGCAGCAGCACAAAAGGTGACTCCTGAGTTCCCAGCTTCCTCTTTTGAGAAAGGAGAAGCTGCGCCAAACCACCGGCTGCTCCCTGCTGCAGCTGAGAGGGGTGGAGGATGTGCCCCGCACCCCCACCCCGATACCCGCGATGGGGCCGACGGGGCAGGAGCATCCCACCGACCGGCCGTCTCTCCCCTCCGCCTGCAGCTCCCAGCTCCGGCAGCATGGTCCCTCTCCCCCTGCCCGTCCCCGGCTGGAGCCCCGAATTCAGCCTCGCCCCCGCCAGCTCCTCCTGCCCCCGCGGCCCTGACGAGACCCCCCCAGGTCCCCCACCGGAGCAGATCTTCCACCTGGTGCCGCCGCCGGCCGAGCTGGCGCAGAGCCTGCGCCCGAGCAGGGCAGCTGTGGTCCCCGGCCCCCGGCCCCGCGATTCGGACTACGAGGTGGAGGCACCAGGCCGGGGCCACGTCCGCGCCATCGACAACCAGTACACGCCGCTCTGACGGGCACCGTGCCGGCACTGGGATGCACTTTTGGGTGGAGAAATCCTAGAGACCTTCCGGGTATCCCATCGAGAGAAAGAATGTACCTAGTTTCTTCCTTCTGGTTAGGGATGATTATTGTATTTTTGCAAGGAAGGGGGTAATTTTTCACTCCAGTACGGGTGTGCTCCCTCTCTTTGGCCTGTTAAAGGGCCTTTTATTTTTATTTTTGTTGTTATTATCAAAGCTTTCTCGTTACTGTTTACACACACCGCTCGTGCCTGCGTCCCTGTGTGCCGAGCATCGCACCGTCAGGCTCGGTCTCCCGCCTGTCCCTGGCATGACAGTGCCCAGCGAAGGAACCGGGGTCTTGCGTTACACCAATATAATTGGAGAAAGGAAAAAAAAAAAGGAAAGAAAAAAAAGAAAAAAAAAAGGTGGATTATAAATTCATCGACCAGTTGCTGCTCCGGGCCGCACAGGAGAAGACGAGCCCCATGCTCTCACCCCAGCATGTGATGCTGTTGCCAAACCCACCAGCAAACTCTGACCTGCCGGAGCTGAGCTCCCGCATCGGGTGAAGAGGATGATTGTGATCAGAGTTTGGGCTTTATTTTTAGATAAGGCAAAACCTGGCTTTTCTTGCTCTTCTTTTTTAACCCAGCACAGTTGCAGTCACTCCTTGCACCAGCCAGAGAAATACTTACACCATTAGCCTTGCTAATTAAGATGTGAACACTAACTGCTCCATCACTAATAATGTCACTAGCTGAGAACTAACATGGAGACTGACAGCAAACCACTCCTGCCGGTGATGGAGGCATTTTATCCCAATGATGGAAGTGTTTTATCCCGGTGATGGAGGCATTTTATCCCAGTGATGGAGGCATTTTAGGCACAAATCTAAAGTGAGTTCCCCCCCCCGGAATGTTTTTTTTACCTCGCCAGTGCAGGCGACTGCCCACCCCGCTCTCACCTGCCTTTTTTCCCCCATAAAACACTGCGTAACCAAGAGTTTGGCGGTATTTAAAGCTATGCAACTGCCTCTTGCCTGGAGTAGAAGCCTCTCCCGGCCAACCCCCCCCCAAGCCCACAGAGGGGCTGCACCCCCTGATGTGCCTTAGACGAAGGAGGCCAGTGCGTCGGCATCTCGACGGCTGTAATTATACACACAGCAGGCACTTTAACCTATTCGCCCGTGTGCACCTCGCCCTAGGAGCACTGGTTGCTTGCACAGTGAGTTGCACGCCAAGTGAGACGTAGGCACTGCCATAGCTCCCGCGGGAACAACCGCACATCCAGCAAATCCCCGGGGCTCGATGTCCTCCCCAAATCCCCAGCAAAGGCACCCGCACAAGGAGAGCAGCTCCGGAGCCGGGAGTGTGGCCATGCCCCAACCTCCGCTGCTGTTTTCAGGTTCTGCAACCGTCGGTGCCGCCGAGCCCCAGTGCCGCTTTACCTGGCAGCGCCTGGGGCAGCCGGTGCGGCCACGCCGAGAGAGGAACTGCTTCTTAGAAGCTGACGTTATTTTAAGAATAAGGAAGGGGCTGGAGCTGTTGCGACACGCAGGAGGGGATGTTCACAGCATTCAACTTCCAGATTTCTCAGCACAGCCCGTGTGGCACTCCCCAGGATTTTGGATGCAAAACTTGCCTTAAAATTGCCTTACAGGAAAGCCTTTTATTTTTATATTTATTTTCCTTGAAATTGCAATAGAGGTGGGAGCCATCTGGAGCATTAACATTTAGGAATTAATTTGAAAGCAAGCAAACAAAAAGCCTTGTGGGGCCAAATTAAGGAGTTTGCAAAAATCCAGCCTCTAGACAGGGCTTTGCTGTTAAGCCAGCGCATGGTGAGCGCCGTTGGTAGTCAAAGCCCAAGGAGCCAAGCTCTGCTCAAGGTCAGCATGAAGGGCAAGATCACGGTGCTGTTGTGCTGGGGTGGGCCAGAAAGGGCAGATGTAGCGCAGGCAGGAGCCAGGACCAGGCAGGGCCAAAACAGCCGGGGCCAAACGCAGTGGCTGTGAGAGCAAATCTGGTTTTATAAGTAGTAGTCAAAGGATGAGGGCAGGGAGAAACTGGATACCATCAACTGAAGAAATCACTTAGGATTTGCATTTTGTGCCTCCCTGTCTCTTGCTCCAGCCCTCTCTTGAGCTGTCTTCGTACATTTAGAGCAGGCAAGGTCTTTTTTTCCCCCTTCCTCTGTTTAAAATGACTTGGAAATGGGCACACAGGGAGCAATCCTGTATTTCAGCAGGGAGCAGCATTTCCTGGCGCTTAGCACACACCGTTGCATGCTCACTCTTGAAACAGGAGCAAATTGCACTGGCCGGCCGCACCTCCAGCGCTGCCAAACCCAACGAGGCTGCCAGAGAAACAAAGCCAGCCCTGTCCTCGGCCATAACTCCTCAGCCGTATCCGCATCCCATTTTCCTCCCCAGACCAGCACAAAGGCTGCACCGAATGGCAGGAGCATATAGCCGGGGCTGGTTTGTGCCAGGCAAGTCAGCTCCCTCCATTGCTAATAAATAACTCCCCATGGTCTTGCATTTATAGGGATGAAGAGGGGAAGGGGAGGAAGCATAGCGCAAGTCGTCAGCTCCTTTGCCTGCTTGGTGCGTGGTTCCCAGAGCATGCATGCCTCAGAAAACACTTGCATGTGCTAAATCTTGCTAAGGTTCAAAGAGCTGATTTAAGTCCTGCTGAGCTCCAGGCAGTCCCAAAAGACGAGGTAGTCTCACCCAAATCCCCCTACGCTCAGAGCATCTGCAAAAAAGAATGGGCTGGGAAAAGCGATTGCTATTCACAGCCTGTGCAGCTCTTGCCAGTTAAATCAGATGCTGCTGCTGCTGCTGGGATGGGTTGTTCTGGCACGCTGGGGCTTGTTGTTTGAGTGCCAACTAAACATGCACACACATGTGATATTTTTAACCTGCAGCTTAATTGCAAGGGGTTTCTCCACAGTTTAAATGGAAATTGCTGTGCTTGATTAGCAAAATATATGTTGAGTTCATTATCGCCCCGCCAAGCCACTTCCCCTGTGCACACAGACTCCGGTGGATGTGAACTTCCGTTCTCCCTGCTAGTGAGCAGTAGGAAAGTCGCTCTGATTATTTAATAGAGTTATTTCCATCTCAGACCTCACCAACAAGGTAGCCAAGGGCTGTCCAACCACCCAGCTCCACCATCCGCCCACCTTAGTCCTCTGCTCTGCCACAGCTCTGACCTGCTGTGGTCCCAACCCCAGCCACACCAGGACCTGAGGGGTTTTTTTGGGGTTATTTCCCCAGCTCCTGGAGGATTGAGTTTGAATTTCTCTTAGAAAGCATCAGGCTTGTGACACAGGTCAGAGGCTGACACGCAGCCCTACCTCTGCTCCTGCCAGCACACTTGGCTACATTAATCCAGCCCATAAGGTACGCCTCTATTATAGTAGTGGGCAAAGAGCATTAAGCCATTCCATTCTATGGAATATAAACAACTTGAAGGAATTTTTAGATTCTTCTAGTAACTTGGGAGAAGAGCCTAGGACTTAGCAGGTTTAGTTCCCTGGCCCATGCGGGTTTTTAGCGGTGGTGATGAAGTATCAGCATTGAGTTTTGGGAGGAGGGAAAGCCAACGGATGAGCCCCCGCGCAGCTGCGTGCTGCAGGTACGGCCACCTCCTGGCCTCCCATAGAGGAAAAAGAGTGTTTCCTGGAGCTGAAACAAAGTTGGAGGTGATCACTGGCTTGTGCCTTGGCCCCAGAGACAGGCACGTGCAACGCAAATTTGGATCCAACCTAACAAAGCCATGACCCAACCGGCAGCGACTCTCGGTGCCTTTGGCTGGAGCCCTTGCCCGATGACAACTCATGCAGCCCTGGCGAGAGGGCTGGTAGGGAGGGAAGCCCCAGTTCAGCCAGCTACTCAGGACAGCTGTTTTTGGCAATAAAGATGCAAAACAGGCAGTGCCTTTGCTCTCTCTGACAGCAGGGACCTGGCTTAGGTTATGCACCAAGACTAGGGTCCAGCCAGAACTTCTCTCCCTCATCTCCGTCTCGTGCTTTGGAAACCGCTTGCTGTTTGCCAACAGACTCTCCCCATCGGTGGCTTTCGCGTGTCCTTACAGGTGACAGGTTCTGAAGAAGTTGATGCACGAAGCATTATTTAATCCCTTCATCCATCCCTCCATCCCCCATCCCAGCCCTGAGGAAGGGCACCACCAAACTAACAGGTTTGAGTATTTCATATTTTAATTTAATCTTGTTCGATCTAAACAGACCCTAACCTTCACCAGAGGTGGGGAGGCGACTGCATTCTCTAACTCAGCCTTTAGCAGAATGATAAAAACCAACAGTTTGTTGGATGAAAAGTGTATTCATCTGAAAATTCTACTTTTCACCTGCACAGAAAAGTTGTTCTTGTATAGTAGGTTTTTCTATATATTGTTTCTGTATGTACTGTACAAGTAACTTATTCTTGAATAATGCAATTTTACCATAATATAAAAAATTCTGCTCTTAATAAACTGTTTTTAGAACTTGTTTCTCACTTCTAGTCTTTAGTCTGATTCTCTCTAGGTGCCTGGGTACTATTTTAACAGATACTGGATGCTAAAAGACAGAAACCCTCCCTTAGAAATGAAAAGCAAAAGCAAAGAGCCTGTGTGAGCAAGCTGTTCCTTTTCACAAGACCCATTCAGGGAGTCCTGCCCCAGGTCACCACCACCTTCCCTGACGGTCTCATGCCCCCTGCTGCCCACCTGAACATGAATTCATTACATTTTACTGCACTGCTGACCTGGAAGGATTAAGACGGAAGCTGCAGCAGTATTTGTATTCCTCTGCATGTTTTTCACCAAGCCATGATGTGACATTAATGGCCGTCCATGAAAGCTTGTACAGTTTACTTGTCCTGCCTCTGAAGTGCAACTATATTATAATCCACTTTAACCAGCATCATCTTTTGGTTAGCCATCGCAGGATGCCTGTACCGTACAGAACAGTTAGGAAGACCCCAGCACTTTATAAGCAGCGATAACTAGTCTGCACATTACTGAGGGAGGTGGTAGTCAACTGTGCTTTCTCCTATCCTTTTCCCAATCTTTTTACCATTTTGCTCAGGAATGCTTACCCCGATTTCTTGCTTTCATTCTCCAGCAGCACCACTGACTTTGTAGAGTTTTATCATCTTAAGCCTCAAGGCCCAGTCGTGACATCGTCTGTCACACCCGCCAGAACAGTGTAAGGCTGAGGCATTAAGGAATTGATGCAAACACAAGAAGTTGCTGAAAACCTGTACCAAACTTCTCATCTTGAAACCTTTCACTTATTTTTGTAACGGCCCTACAAGTCAAATATAACAGATTTGGTTTCATGGTGTGGGGCACACACACGACACGGCAGCAGCACATGACAGACAAACAGAGCAAAGCTTACCTGATGCTAAATAAAACATTCGCTCCAATTTGGATTGAAAGCTGGAGAACACATGAAAGTAAGATACTGGTAAAACAAGACACAAACGCTAAGTAGGTCAGTTTTTAAAACTTTTTTTATTTTTTAATTTTTTTTTAAGTTTTTATTTTATATTATCTACAAAGTAAAAGTTTTCTTAACTTAAAAGTTACATCACTGTCTCACGATAGTGATTATCTCATCAAACGTGATTTATAAATAATAATTCATCAGTTTGACGATTAGAATTTTTTTTTTACTGAACCTGTTTCAAGTTTAGTTAGAAGTAAAAGGGATCTCCAAGTCTTGATTTTTAGTGATAATAGCAGCAAGAATCACTCTTGTTACTTCTTTTGCTAGCTGATGAGTTCATAACTTTGAAGGGTCATTAAAAAATAAATAACTTCCAGTTTTCAGCAAGCAGAGTTGGGGCACTTGCAGGACTCAGATACAGTGCATGGAATTATGGAATAGCCCACAAGTTCCTAAATGCCTCTACTCAGTCCGAATCTCTCCCACTGCAAGATGAACTGTTAGCATTCCTAGTGGATGTTACAAGAAATCAAATTTTTTTTTTTTTAAACAAAATAAAATGAAATTCTAGTTTTCTGTGCTTCCAGTTGGCAGAAGCAGTAGAAGGAGGGTATTTGGCCTACAAAAGGTATCCAGCCTTTCAGTTATTCCAGATGAGCCTTACAACTGCTGTTGGTGGTGGGCTTGTACTGTAAAAAAAAAGTTCAAATGTAAATAATAAATTGGCAAGCCACACAACAGTTTGCTAGTAAAGTGGTCACAGGACAACTACTGAGCTGAACTTTTAAAAATTTTTTTTCTTTTTTTCTTTTTCTTTTTTTTTTTTTTTAGAGAACAAAACAAAACCCTGCATATCAAGATGTCCTTTGGATGTTTTTTTCCCTACATAAACCCTCAGAAAGCAGCGTTGTTCTACTCACACATTCCCCAAGAAACAAGATCAGGTAACTAGTTCACTACAGAAGTTTAGAAGCTGTTTGGAAACGAATAATAAAGAAACCTAGGTAAGGTTAAATTTAAAGTAGAAAGAAGTCATACAGCACCTACTTTTCCCAAAAAGTAAAGCTGCAGAATGTTACTCTGAATTAAAGATTAGACTTCAGTGTCACTTTACTTCAGTCACTAGAAGTCTAACAGCCCTACCCCCAAGCAACATTTTCACTCCTATCCTCCAGACCGATCACTTTGTATTTAATAAAACCCCAGATCATTATAAACAGGCTACACAGACAGTCCATCCCCCATGGCACAACCACAGCAAAACCTGGAAGAACACAGTCCCACAGTGCCAGTATCTGCATAGTTATCCATTTCTCTACTTCAGCTAGAGAGAAGCAACATCTTTGCTAAATCTCACACGCTTATCTAGGCTCACATTTGGGCTGGCAAAGTATAAATGCGAAATGTAGAAACAGTCTGCCTTCAGCAGCCTGCCACTCTACAAGGACATCTTCAGGTTTTTTTTTGTTTGGTTTTTTTTTGTTTTTTTTTTGTTATTTTCCCCAAATCTGTTTCGTAACAGTTCTCACTACTACGACCTGGCTCAGTTAAGGTGCAGGTCTCCCGGGCACACACTCCTCACCTGAAGGGTGCGTCATATAGGGGAAATGTGTTGTTGTCGAGACTGGAATGGGCTGTAGTGCACTTTGAGCGATGGCGGCTTGGGGACCACCAGGTGGCTGTGTCGTCATTAGCATCATTGGAGCATGGGCAGTTGGGTGAGAAGGAACCATTCCTGACTGTACATGAGCCTGAAACAAAGAGCTCTTTAGTATAATGGTCACAAGGAGGCATCACTCCTGGCCACATGACTGTCAAGTTTTCTCCAGCTGTACCAGTAAATCCAGAGATTTACTCCATTTTAACTAGATTAGCTATAGGGATTAAGTCAGAGAACTTAACACAAAAATAATAACTGGGGGGGGGGGGGGGGGGGGGGGGGGGGGGAAAGGGGCTCAAATCCTTACTGCTGGCTTTGAGTCACATTCTCAATTTTAGCTATTTGGACAGTGAGCACTGGGAGAAACTGCCAGCATTAAACAGTGGGATATTAAAAAAAAACAACCTCAGCAACAAATCTTCAAAACATCACTGCTAGTAACCTACATCAAAGCACTTCCTATGTGGAGAATGCACTGGGTACAGACACGAACTTCACACGCACTGGGAGTCTGGCATCCCTTCCTCAGCTGCTCATTACACAACTCCACATTCTTTCATGGCTCCCTGCCCTAGAAACCACTCTCTCCAGTGACCTGTGCCCACATTATCGTTCATCTAAGCAGTCATTCTAAAATGAGTGATTTCATCCCTTTATACTCTTAGGTCAGCTTTGTTCTGTTTCCAGTTAAGTTCATCACAGTTAAGGTCCTTGTGTAATCTAAGCAATCATAGTTAAGTCTCAGTGGAAAAGGAGATTAATCTTTACGATGGCTGATCACCTTCTGGCAAACAAGTGCAGTAACCTGTCAGTTGGCTTCTTCAGCTCAGAGCAGTTCATGATTCTAGAGGTCATCAATTTTTTCATTTAAAAAGCTAGTAAACACTAGTTTCTTAAAAGCATAAAACATTAAGGAACTCTTAGCACTCTCAGCGGGTTTCTCTTGGCGGGGGGGGGGGGGGCATTTGTATCTAAGGTTTGCTTTGTCCTTCTACCATATCCCATTAAAAGAGCACTACGGTGCAATAATTGCAGCCTCAGAAATTTCACATGCCAGTAAAGACAGATAGCAGATAGTGGCTACAACTTTATTTCTTAAAGACAAAAGGGTTACTTGACTCATCACAGACATTCCTCAAACTCTTTATCAGACTTGCACTGTATTAGTAGCACTGAAGAAGCCTTTAAAGGCAGGAACTGCAATTCAAATCTCACTCTTGCTCTAAAAAGGGCTTAGAAGATAAGGCTGTGAAACAGAAATACCTTTCAGGATCAGCACCATTTTTACTTTGACAAAGATACTATTATAGCAGCCATCATTATAAAGCAGCTATTCATAAGCAGCTGTATTCAATACACACGTTGGATAAAAATTTTCTGCTGTGGCTCAAACACTTTGCAAATTGGCAGCTGACAGTACTCTGTAATGAATTTTAAAGTACTGTTTCTCAAGTGGGATATCTAACAGCTCAAGATTCATCTGATAACCTAAAGGGAAATTCAATTGATCCCCTGTGTTAGCCTAACTGAAATTCCTACTATATGGTATTTCAGAATTGTGTTCAGAAGTTGGAAATTAGGCTGCTAAGAAACTTTTAAATCCAGTGATTAGTTTCTCCACAATGGAATAATTACATGCATTTAAAATTTCTTAGAGAACTGTAGTTATTCCTTCATTAGAGATTTTTGAGGGAGCTACTTCATTTTGAAAAGTTAGTTTGGTATAAGTATCATGGATTATAGATTGTAGTTTTCATCCTAAAAGAGTTACAGCAGAAGAGACTGCATAAGTCAAAAATGAAGGGTAAGGCAGGCTTTACCTGTGATTGCTAAAAAATCCTGACTGAGCAGTCAGTTCTGACTAAAAGTTGCATCCGATTTGCTTTAGCAAGGTTTGCTTATTAACTGCTTGGCACACAGAAAGGAAGGCAATGGTCGCATCCTACAGCGCAGGCATGGGCCTGGCCATGACGTGTACAGCACAATTCAGGTACAGTTTTACCTTTAAGCTGACCTTGAAACAAACATGTTTCATGTTTCAAGGCATGGCACTGAGCATGCCACTAACCCAGGAGCTTGAAGCAAGACCCTTCTGAAGGGTTGCATGCAAGGCACCCTGAGAAGCTCTACAACCTAGGCATTCACACCAGTGCCATCACACCAGAGCAGAGCAAGTATCTTGTTTCTGGCAGAAATGAGGGCCTGCGAGGACATGGCAAGATGCCACAGCAGTAGTCAGGTTGGGACATCCTCTCGTAACCCTCCCACAGTACAAAAGCAGAGAAATTAAAAGCCTAAAGGAATTAAAAAGCTAAAAACTCAACATCAGTAAAACAATTCCTAAATAACTATTAATTCATTGGCTTAACTGACTGTCCCAGGGACCAAAGCAAAGAGTTTACCAGAATTCTGCAAGGGACTGGACACCTATTAGACTAACCTCCCTAATTACAGTTAGTCATGATATCCCAAACTACTGTTAACCCGTATGAGAAGGCACAAGCCAGACACCAAGTACTTGGTCTGAAAAAGAAATTGTGCAGGCTAACTACTGATTAACTGTCCGTTCTTGACAAAGCAAACTAAATCCATGAGATTTAGTAAACATCAGAAAATCTTTGTAACACTGCTTTATGCAGAGCTCTTGATTAATCAGTCACGTGCCTCCCTTCCCAAAATCCTTTTTTCAGTGAGTTGACCACAAGAGAGCAGTTAAGAGAAGTGGGTTGCTGATCCTGAACCAAGGACTGTTGTTAAGTTGCCCAACGATCATCAGGGATCTTCTGCATAAGCTATTCATTTAGAACCACACACAGACACATATACACACACACACACACGATTTTCTCTTTCAGCAAGGATCGTCTTGCAGTCATCTGAACTGAATCTCACTTATCTCCCATTGCAGTGCCTTGCTACTCCCTCGTAATCCTGTGTAATATCCTTTACTGGACATACTTGTATAAATTTGACTACAATGCAGAGCCTAAAACTGCCACCAAAAGCAGCAATTCAGCCTTCCTCCACTCAGCTCTCACCTCCAACCTTTCTGTATGCCAGCTCTTCCTGTGATCATGCAGTGAACCTGAGTAGTGAACTGATTTGACTGAGAAATAGCCTAAAACGGGGGTAGGGGAGGCACACTTCAGCTGAATCACATCCCCAGTCTGGTTTGCTGCATGGCTAAACAGTTCTGTGAGCAGAATGGTGGGGCAGGACAAGGGTGGGAGCCGGGAACTGGGAAGAGAGCTCAATTTCTTTCAGTAGCAGTGCCAGCTTAAGATGTCTTCGTTAAACTACAGTTGTAGATGCACTGGGTGTTGGAAGCTGAGGTCCAAATATCTTGTAAAATTCTAAATAAAGGCAATGTACAGACAGAAACCTAAATAACACAACAGGTAGTCTGTGCTGAGAGGTGACAGAATGGAAATCACTTCAGCAGGCCCAACTGTCCTAACTTTGTGGCATTAAGACATTTAGTCTTGAAGGTTGTTAAACTGTGTTTACCTGGGGGACATGGGCCATGTGTGGCGGATTGGTATATGCAGGTTGAACATGGGAGGGATGAATGGTGAAGACTGTTTGTTGTGCTGTAGGAAAACTATTTTGTGGAGACTGCGTATTGGAGCCTGGCGTCATGGAAGGTGGGGTTGGAGCTAGACCTGCGTGGTAAATTGCCGACTGCTGTTGTGGGTTTGCCAGGTGGAGTGCCTGAGCAGCCTGGTGCTGATGATGCTGCAAAAAAAGATAAAAGATCATTTAGGTTATGGTCTAGAAACGAGACACATTTATTCTGTAAACTAGTGTAAGAAAGGTTTGCAAAACTGCTCTGAATAGTGAATCTTTTAAGTGGCAAATCTAAGGATCACCACACCTATGGTGATGAGGAAACTCATTTCAATTCCATTAGGCTCATTTTCTCTTTGTGCTAGAAAGTCATGTGACCAGGAGCTTGGAAAATAGAACCTCGATTGCCAGGTAAAAACAACCATGCAACCATGGAGCTGGATATAATTCACCATGGCACTTAGCTGCCCAAAGTAATTACCAGTAGGTAACTAAGGCATGCAGCACTATCACAAGGCCTATTTTGTTTTCAGCTGCTTGTCTTTGACAAAATACAATCAAACGCTTTTCAGCATTTATCTGCTATTTCCAGTTGTAACTCCACTCATATTAAAGCTCTGACAAAATTATGATCCTTCCTTAATCATAACACAGAACCAAGCTATACCTCATCCCCTGTGAAGAGGGAGAAATGAATGGCTGGACTCCAATATTGGTCCTTTCTAAGGAAAAGGGACTGCCACAAGTTTTCCCACTAGCTTATCTAACAAACCATGTCATGAGCCTACGACCTTTGAGTCCTACCCACTGCAATCAGAGAAAAATTAACTTACACAGTTCTACTTATTTCCCTCCAGAAAACAGAGGGGAATCTAGACAAGTCCTGCATGAGATCTGTCACATGAAGCTCGTTTGGGTAACTACACCATCCTACCATTTTTCCTCTCAAAGAAATCAATCTATCGAATTCAAGCATCAGAGAGATGCAGTACCTTCCAGTAGAGCATGTTAAATATAATTTAAAGACATTCACTCCCATGAGTTCTGTTACCTGCACGGGGCTAGGAGCAGGGTGGCTTCCAGCATGTTGGCTTTGCTGCTGGCCAGTTGGTGTGGCAGAAGGCTGAGGATGCGGAGGATGCGGATGCAGGGTAGCATTAGGGTGGGCATACTGCTGAGCAAGTGAGCCAGTGGAAACTAGGATGAAAAAGAATAATATTTAACAACAGATACAGAACATGCATCTCATCAAGTCACCATCTGCACTTGAAGATTTCCATATATCTCAAAACATACTGTAAATATATTCCCTCCCCCCTCTAAAAAATATTTATCTTGCAAATAGCTGAGTGTCTTACCTTGCTTTTGTGTAGTTTGGTTTTGCAGGAAAGTCTATAAATAACCATAATTAGACAGTTCATCTTCCCTAGTTTGACAATGTAACAGATACTACATAGAAAAAAGCAGTATTTAATCTTTTGTTTTGTCAAACAGACCAGTTTAAAATATCAAATTTATCATTTTCATACAATTTAGTTTTTCCTGAAATACACTTTTCAAAGGTGTTACAAGCCATTTTTATTTCCACCATCCAAAAAATTCTTTGGCCTTATACCTGGCTAACCTCACCATGCTACTCTTCTGGAAATTGCTCACAGTACAGTCAGTGTAAAGTACATACACTGCATGTATGCTTAAGAGCTATAGGGACACACAGTATATACGTAACAGCTGAGAAAACTGAGGCTGCTTGAGCATCAAATTTTTGCTGAAGCCAGTATCTTGTACTAAAATAACGTATCTTGCCTCTCCCCTCAAGGCCAATTACAGAGTCTGTTCTGGGTCACCACCATTCTGTGAGCTTCTCAACACTGCCATGAAATTCTTAATTCCTTGAAACAGTAGCAAATAAGGTACAAAATTCCAAAAAAGGAAAAAACTTAACATAGAACTTTCACACCAGTGAAACCACATCTGTTGCTACAGCCATACCAGTCTCCAACAACAAACTACTATCAACAAGTCCCTCCTTGAGGAGTCCTGGTCTGTTCTGCTTCAAAATCGGCCACACTAAATATATATATATATATATTTTTTTTTTTACTTCTGAGGGAATCTAAGAAAGTACAAAAAGCCATAATGCTAGCAAGTCTTCCTTTAAACACAAAGCATGCAAGCTGAAAGCAAGACCCTAAGAAAATGAAGATACTTTGCCTATTCCCTTCTACTGCTTTTAGATCTTGTGCAACAACCAGTCCACCGTTTGCAACTACACTTCTGCATGTGACAATGAGCACTACTCTCTCCAGTATTACAGCTTGTCAAGACCGAGGCTAGTTTTGCTGACAATAGTGCTAAAAGACAAAATGGTCAAAGCAACTATCAACCTGCTCCTGAATCTTCCCTCCAACTCTTCCGTATTTATTTTGGTACCTTTTGTTGTTCGGATTGAATTACTGCTTACTATCAGGTTACAGCTTTTTTAATGGCATTTGTATCATATGAGAACTTGATGGCCCATGAAGTGCCTGTCTGCAGCATGCCTTTAGAAGTGATGGGTTTTCTAGTGGTGTTTTCTTGCCCTAGTAAGCAAACCTGAAAAGCAGGGCATAGGGAAAAACTTCAAGTGCAACCATTACACAGCAACCACCTGCCCCATGTATTCACTGCTAGTGAGGTATGTTATCTCCCTTTTGCAAGTAACTGTTTGCTGCAGCTTCTGGTGAGTTGTACTGTGCTGGGCTCTAAGTTCATGAAGACACAGAACCGCCTGAGTGTATGTAAAGGATGAAAGACAAGATGGGTGGAGAAAACGGACAAAAATGTAGCTGCATCTGAAGGCACAATACTATTCAGAAAAAGCAAGTCTCAGAAAGACAGCAACCCTACTGTGCTCTATTAACCAGCCCTGACACACTACTACTCTGTGCAAATACTTGTTTTCCTCCAGTTTGGCTTGTTATAAAGCTTACAAATACCAGTTCTAAAATATTCAAACTCACTAGAATACATATAGGCAGTATCTTTTTGCCTAACTGAGATTTTTCTCCCCTGTACAGGCCACTACGAAAGTCTCTCCTTTAGGAAATGACTGCCTACCACATTTAATTTAATCCTGCCCTGCTGTCTTGAAAGCTCTATTAAATCTTCACTGAGCAAATGGTCTAACAGTGATGTGCACTACAGTTTCAGGCTATTAATGCAGATGAACTTCATATACATTTGTAATCCTAAATTCTTGCAGTCTGGAGTTGATCCTAACATACTTATGCATGAGTATGTAAGTGTACTTAAGCATGAGTGTACAAGCGTATTCATACACTATGAGCATTTCTGAGAGGGGTTTTAAAAACACCTCCCTATTTTCTATGCACACTGTCAAAACTACCAGTACCTTCTGCCATAGCACTTTGTTACACTTTCAAATGCAAGAAGTCTTTTTTTTTTTCGTATCACTACTAAAATTTATTTTGCAGCAGCATCCCCACTACACTTCTATCTGACTTTCAAACATCGCTCCTTCTTACGACGAATATGTGAAAATTATCAGTGGAAACACTGATCATTTTCGCAGTATGCAGTTTACAGCTTCCTAGAGTAGGAAATTTCTCAACCTCATTATTATACACACTCTGAAGAAGGCCAAAAGTTACTATCTCTGTCAAAGAAATAGAAATAAATGCATAGAGGGATTGACTTGCTTGCCAAAGGACATGCTACCAGAAATATTCCTCAGCTCTCATCCCACTGCCTCAGCCACAGAGCTGGCACGCCTGACTATAAATTAACTTCAACTCCATTCAAGAGGTTTTTAAATGTATATGAAAATTAATTCCAAGTTGTAAGATATTCAAGGCTTCCCACATCCTGCCACATTACTTGTTAAGAGCCCCTGAAATAATGTGGTACTCCCTTAAACCATTTGTGCAATTCATCTTTCATTCTTTATAGCTGAGAGAATAATAAACTAAGTTATTCTGAAGCAGATACATTATACAATAAAACCTCACAATGAAGAATTTCTCGTTTACGAAACCAGTTAAACCTAGGAATAGTACCCTAAAGAATAGATACAGAACCAGGGGGACGATCAAGTTTTTGTCACAGCAGCAGCTCTTCCATAACCTTCTAATATCTTTTATCCATAGCTTTGCATTTAAAGTACCAGATTTTTTTATACTGAAGAATTTTTATTTGCCTAGCTGCTTCTCTCCCCCATTTTGTCTTTAACAAATCACTCTAATAAAGCTCTACAAGTTTGGCTAAAACTACTTCAGATGCTGCTGCAAATAATGTTTTAATAGTAATATTAAAAGTGCCTTTCAAAAAATGTTATTTGGACACTTATCTAAATCCTGGACAGATACTGCATACAAATCAAGAATGGTTCAGGACGAGTGGCAGCAAGTCTGAAATACATGCACAGATCTTTGTTAGTTCAGAGTTCAAACTTCAACTCTAGAAATGTACAAGGTTTTCCATGTTTAGCTAGTACAATTAATAGTTCGTGACAAGCCAATCAATTCTATGAGACTAGCAAGCCTGTGAAAGAAGTCTTGCAAAACAGTCATGAGAAATTCACCTGCGTAGCCATAACTAAAGCACTTTCACTGTGACTTTTTTCAAGTATTTTTGCCTGTTCATCAAAACAGCTCACTACACATATCAAATAGCAAACAAGGTAAGACAGGAGGTGAAAGAAAAAAAAAAATTAAAAAAATCACCAATTATCCAACATTTTCCCCCAATTGTCAGTACTTTGGAGATTTTCCAAATAGCCATCTAGTATCCAAGAAAGTGCTGAGAAAGCTCTAGGAAAGGACAAAACAGCTCTGCGTATCTCCTTACTGCAAACAACATCAGCTCATTCCAACACAAACATGCTGTTTTTCTCACCCTTTATGCCTTAAGTTCCTTGCTCCCAGAAATACTCCCTGGGCTAACCTGCTTCACTTCAGCATCTTTTTGATCAAGTTGGTTCCTAACATGAAATATTTAGCTGCACTAACCTTGCAGGTATAAACAGTGAAAATATGTGATTCAGTAATGAAGGGAGCAAAAATATCAGATGGATTGAATTACTGAATCCAACTCTACAAAAGTGTAACCCATTTTTCTGAGAGGCAAACAAGTAGTAGTCAGCCATCAAACCCACAGAAGGAGCTGAAATCAAAAGAGGTCAGAGCAGCAGAAACCAAGCAGAACTCCCAGCTACAGAGGTATATGCAAAAACCATAAAATGTAATTTCATATTTTCCCTGGTAGGAATTTCAATGCTGCCAATGGTGGTCATCGTTGGTCATCGTCCAAAGATGCACTGAGAAGCCTATTTTCAAGAACTGACCAGTGAACAAGCTTCTAAACTATTGCCAGACCCAGTAAGATGGTGAGGATAACTACATTTAAAAGACCTGAATGGTAGGAAGCAAAGAAATAGCAAATATTTCTTTCATAATACAAACATTTAAAGAAGTAATTTTACACAGGTAGAGTGGACTTCACTTAAAAGATTATCCAAGAAAGGAACGAGCTTATTAAAGTTATTTCAGTGCACCAAACCAAGACACATGAAAACAGGACAGGTCAACATCCTACAACACTAGTTCATGCAGAACCATTTCTGTACAAGAAACACAGGAAGTCTGTTCCAGAAGAGATTTTTGGAGAACGAGTGGTATTCCCTACATCCCTCTTGCATGAGGTAACTAAAAAAAAACCCCAGAAGAGTGCCTGGCATAGGCTGCATGGACTTGCAGACAGACACAGCAACAAGTCTCACTGCAGGACAGAAGCAAGTACGAAAATACCCTGAAACTGCAAGTCCTCCTTTCCCATGTCTTGGGTGACAGCTACAGTTCATCCTGCAACCACACCCCCCCAAAAACCAGCTTCCTCAAAGTGCTATGATGAACACCAACATACAAGGCAGTATTTTTTAGTTATCTGCCTTTCCCAGTACACGTACACAACCAAAGTCTGTATTAGCTGTTGTGTACTGAGAGCATGGAAAACATCAGCCCCTCTCCCATTGCTTACACTGATGTCACCAGCAACATCACACAGGAGCACCAGAGCCAGGAGCCCTCATCTAGTCACTCTCATTATAATAATGACAAAGTACATTGTTCACAGCACTCCTTCAGTGGCACCAAAGTGACTCTACAGAAAACTTCCTTCACCTCAGCTGCAACTCAAGTTATTTCCTCCCAGGGGCTCAGAATTCAAGCCACAGTTTTTTAAAGAGATCAGGCGCAAGATACTTTTCCTTTTAGGCAGCTGATTAACTTGCCAAGTTTCAAAAACCCCATTTGGGCCATGAAAGAAAGGGAGTGAGGCAGTTCACCAGGTTTTAAGCAGAGGCTATGCACATGCAGCGCTCGCTTCTGGTTGCAGATTAAAAGACTGGGTAGTAAAGTCAGAGATTAGTCGACGTGCAAAATACATTTTTAAAAAAATGACAAATCAGTTTCCTGTGATCATATAAATCTGTTCAACAGCTTCACCCACCCCCACCCCACCCCATCCATTGAATGGAACCTTCCTGCGTTTTCCACATACTGGTTTGGTGCAAGGAAACTTGTTCCCTCAACACGTCCCATTCCTTTAACATCTGTTCTTTAGAAAGTGCTTTTCTGTACAATCAAAATTAGTACAAAAAACCCAACTCACTGGCAAAGTAGAAAGAAGGGCCTGTCTCCTTGCTGTATGGTATTTTGGGACATGCTGAATTTGGGAAATAGAAAGGTAAATTAGCCTCTTGCCACGTGTATACTTCCCGTCTTCTGGAAAGGTCAGTGTCATTTTTTTTTTAATTTTTTTTTTGAAGTTTGTAGAACCATGCAGATATTTTTATTTACTTAGGTGCTTTAGAGCTGGATATTTAGTTTTACAAATGAGTGTAGATGAAACAACACAAGTCTCAAGTAAGCCTTCCTTCTTAACTGTGACACTGAGGTCTTCAGTTCTTAATTAACACAAATAGAAACTTTATGTCAATTAATGGTCTATTGCAGTCCGTTGTAATAAGAAGGTTAAAACGTAATTACACTAAAACAGAAATTGGCCCCTTGCTTTTTCAGCTATATGACTGTCATTCTTAACATTTCCAAGACACCTTTGGTGACTGGTTCACTCTTAGTCCCTGGAGAATCCTCTGAAGTTTATATTATATCCACCATTGTACTATCAGGGTAATAGAATTTACTCTACTGCTGAGACAGAAACCAGATAAAGTTAGAGACAACACCAGACCAGTAAAACATATGCAGAAGGGGAAAGGGGAAGGGAGAACGGGGACAGAAATGAGAGCACAAAAAACAGGAAATGCATCTGTATAAAACCAAGGTCTGGTTTTACACAAGTTTGTTTTTAAACACAAAAGTTAAGTTTTTCAGAGGACTCCAGTTATCTGAAAACACAGGCAGTTCAGCTACATGGTAAATCTAACACAAGTTCATTGTCACAGGAATGAATATATCCACTCTCTACTTAGATAACCAAATTTTCTACTAACAGCACGAGACAAGTTTGGGTCTTTGTGCGACATAGACCAAGCAGCCAAACTGCAAACCATGGCCAGCAAACTCTACCAGCCCAGTGATACTGGTATCGGGGAGATCACACAGAGCCAACATTTCCAAGACAGACAGTATGTTCTGAAACCAACGTGCAGTTTAGCAGGGCAAGAATGACAACTCCGTGTTCAGGTATGTGCATGTGGCAGTTAAAGGTGTGTGTACTGCTCTGCTTCAGCAGTGCCTGCATTTCAAACTCTCCTTGACAAGGACATTTAAGTGGCTCATGTCTCCAGAAGTTATGAGCTGAATTGTGTAATAGACGTTTTTATCGTCTGGCTGGTAGATGGGAAGAAAGATAGTTGCTTGAACATCGTCCTTCCCAATTGTGTTTTGAGGGGAAAAACCCAACAATTTAAACACTCCGTCATATGCTTAGATGGGTCTACTGGTGACCATGCAGCTCAGCTGCTTTGCTTCTCTTGAGCTCTTGTCAACAGCGGGTTGTGAAACAGAAGCAGGACACTGTAACGACTGGCAAAGAAATCCCAGAAGTGCAGAAATATCCCATTAAACAGCATTAGACAAAAATACTTTTCTTTAAAATGGAAGAGTGCTTATCAACAAGTGTAGGTCACTGCATGTATTTTGGATTCAGCTACCTCCTTCACAAGACAGGAAGGAAAACAAACCCCTTGGCAGTGAGGGTAGTTCACTTAATGGATCAACAGGCATTTCTCTTGGCTGGCACACAGTTACTACTTGCCACAGACTTTGAACTTGTCCCAAACCATTAGTGAAGATGGAGTTTCAGATCTCACCAGAAAATATTTCACACCTTAAGAATACTTCATGAGCAGTGCCCCCCAACCCCCACATCTCAGTGCAGTTGTCCTTGCAGACATCTTCTCTCTACCACATACGCAGAAAAAAAATTGAGTCAATTTTGCAAGAATTATCTCAAAGAAAGCACTAGTACGTTGAAGGACAGAAAGGCAATATAGGCCACTGAACCCTGATATCAATGGGGGAAAAAAAAAATTAAAAAATAAATAATAATGTGTTTTTTAAAAAAATCAGATAGCAATTTTAAAGAACCAAAAGGAAATCTGAGAACTTGTTTGAGCAAGTGCTCCAGAAATCAAAAGCAGCAGTGGCTGTTGTTTCTCAGGAAGTTGTTATTCTGTACTTTCAAATTAGCTTTAAGAGAGGACCAGAATCAAATTGCATTGGTATATTTAGTTCAAAGATACTGCTGATAAACTTAAGATTCCCAAAATACAGAACATAAGTTATGGATACTTTCTTATAGTCACTCCATCAGATGTGAATGATTCCAGCATGTTGTTCTTTAGCAATGTACTCCATAAGCAGCTTATATTTATCACCTTAGGCATTTCTACATTTTTCCCAAGCGTTCACATATTGATAAATGGAAGCTGAAGTGAATACGTTACAGATGGACACATTTTGAGGAAACACAATCTGTCTAAGCAAGGTCTTCAAGTACACAGCACATGGAAGACTTGCAAAAATCTGAATTGAGACAGTGCTGCGCTACATCAGAAGTCATTTCATGTGTAGCTAACTGTAAACTTTGTAGGTTATGGGCATATTTGAGCCAATTCATGTTCACTAGGCAATAAACATGTCTGCACATGGCAAGAACATACTCTTAAAAAAAGTGTCTCATATGGAGTTCATGATCCAGCTGGGTTGAATGGTTTCAATAACAAGAATTTCAAGCACTTGATCATTTACTGGGAAGGTGGGAGAATATTTAGAAGAGTCACCAAGTAGCTACTTGAAAGAACACAGGAGGACATGCAATTTCTGTTAAATTAGGTGCTCTTGGGAAAGTATATTTACATTACATGGCAGGAAATCCCAAAGAATTCTCAAGTTTGACCCAACTTAGTTGTTTGCACTGGTAGGTAGTCACATACCTACAACAGACAAGCTGCAAAACCAACACAAAATGAGATCTAACAGTTGTAAGTTAGAATATCAGTGAAAAAAGTATACAGACATCTGATCAAAGCCAACCAAGGGAACAGGCTTGCACTTCAATGCTGTAGAACCCACTGGTTACAGAAGATAAGGATGGTGCACAATGGGAAATTGCTAGGAAGTCACATGCAACAATTTTGAAGCAAATCTCAGATTATCTCATGTTTGGTTTTATTTTAATTAGGATTTGAAAGGAGAGTTTTCACCAATAAAGGTCTGAAAGCCTTTGATCATTCACTTTATCGGAATTCTATTTAATCTAATGAAAAAGCAAACAGAAGATCTGTTTACATGGACACCTCAAGCACAAGAGTTGAAAAGATCAAAGTAATACAATTAGCAAGGACCTGTGAGAGAAAGACTTAATCTCTACAAGTAACTTCCATTTGAGCTGAAATGTTCTTCCTCCAAGTGTCAAAAAAGGTTTCTCTCTCTTATTTTTGTTTCTTAGCTATGTTACCATACCACTGCAGAGATCTGACAGGATGTTTTCAGATGGGTAAGACACAGACTTTTTAAAATCAGAATTAATTTCACACTAAACTTCAGATTCTTAGCCTTGTAAGTTTTCATGACACATCATGGACTTCCATTAAGTAGCAGTGTAAAACTAAGCACCGGAAAACATACAAAGATGTCTAAAGGTACAGAAAATCTTTTATTAGAATCTAAGTCAATAATATACGTGACCCAATAAAAGTCTTCCTCAGATGCTATAACAAGTATTGAAATGCCACGTTTTCAAGAGACCATCTGCTGTTTTGACATTTTATGACAATTTCCAAGCCTTCTAGCAACCTTGATTCTACCTCTTTTCAATAGCATGTTTTGCAGTGAGTTTTTTTTCCTCTGAACTGGGCATTGATTTATCATACATTTGTAACGTTTTAGAAGTTCTTTCACATTTTACTTTGTAACAAGGTAACCCACATTTTCAGCACTTCACTGTAAGTGAAATATGCCCATCTGATAATGCTGGAGACTAATTGTCAAAGTCAGAGCAATACATGAGCTATTTCATATACTTATTCTTGACTTACCAAAAAAGAAAGGTAAGCAACACATGTTTTATTTTGCTTAAACAGCAGTGTTCATACTGTTAATAATGCTAGTAGTATCATAAAAACAGCATTTCACTAATTGTCAGAACTAAAGTCAAGTTTTGAAACTGAGGTCATAGCCTTGCAATAAAACAAGTCCTAATTATAATCAAGAAACAATCAAGGGATGTTGTGTCAAAAGCATCAAGAGAACTTGAACAAACTTCTTTCAGCAGATATTCTTTAGCAGCTCCCAGGTTGAAATTTCATCTTGGTCACTGGCATCCTACTGAAATCAGCATACTTGAGTTTTCATTTTAACCAGGTGGCTCAGTTTTCAATGCTCTGCTCATCATCTTATGAAATATAAACCACATCTACTGGTGTAATCTGAATGATACCCACGTTTGAAGCTTGAGATTAAATACATCCCTGCACAACATAAGAACTTAAAAAGTTACATATAACACAAAACGTTTCCTACCATACATAGCATGCGTCTGTTCATGCGCACCATACTGTGTTGCAGAAGAAGATACTAAACCAGGCTGTGCGTGTGTTGGTGGTGCCATCATTCTAGCGTTGCCCTGTATTACAGGGCTATAAACATGAGGATGCTGCATTCAACAGAAATAAGGAGACAGACAATTAATTGGAGGACTATTACAAAGAAACTAGTGCCATCTAAACAATAATTATGTACTTAGTAATAGCTTGGCCTTACTAAAATGCAGAGCAAACTAAAGATTTCATACTATCACCATTACCCCAACTGTTTCTAAAAATTTAAGGACATTTTCTGCAGCAGGCTAGAAACTGACAAAAACCATTGGCATATCTAATTTTTGCCACTCTAATAATGTAGTAAGCTTATGTATGTAATTATATATTTATCCAATTACATATATATATGTAAAAGCCTTTGAAGTAAGAGGAGTACACCAAATAGTTTATTTTTACAACATATAACTAGGACATGTCCTCGCCATGACCTGAAAGGAATTCTTCAAAGAGCTAAAAAGGTAGTATCAATAGTAAGTGCCAACTTCCAAACTGACCTTGAAATTTGTTACAGGCTTTGAAGCACATTACAACACCACCAAGCATGCTCCAGAACACAGAAACTGTTCTGAGTGACTTCTTATGACTGGAGACAGTAGGGCATTTAGGACTGAGCCACTTAATTATTTCTGTTTTGACTTATCACATACACTAAAAGCACTCTTACCTGAGATTGGTAGTGTGGCACATGCTGCACAAGAGGCTGATTAGGAAACTGTTGGGGACTATATGCAACATATTGTGTTGAATAAGCAGGTGGCGTAGCTACAATTGGAGGGCCTGCTGCTGAGGCAGGATGCATCATGGTGCTCTGATGATGTTGGTCTTGCCGTTGCTGTGGCATATTTGGTACTACGAAGCAAAGAATGCATCACATTAGAAACACAGGACAAAGAATGACAATCTTTGAGAGATTTTACATTACAATGTCACTGTGACCAAGTGCAATATCCTCACCCCTCACCTTTAACCACATATCAGAGCTCTAGCAAAAAGGAACAGCATGAAAAGGAGTTCCTCCAAGAAACATTTGATTTGCATCACTGCCTTTGAGCCATGTATATGGCCACAAACCCAGGCCTGCTTTTTTTGTGAAGGAAGGAAGAAAGGTGGAGGGAGAGAAAGACTGACAAGAATCAGTAACGAAAGAGAAAGGTTATATCAGGATACCTACATTAATCAAATTTGATCCTGTCCCCTTCAAAAGGCTTAATTCACCCTCTATGGGAACTACTCAGCAACTGTTCCATCAACTGGAAAGCTGAGTCTGTTAAAATTACCTGTGCTTATGGCTGAGGAGAGCACAATAAAGGTCTCTACATAGCCGCAATTTGAGGTATTCACATATTTTAAGCTCTGTGCTACCCCTCAGGATAGCAGAAAGCAACTTTTAGGTCACACTCAACACTGAAGGGGACAAGTCAACCTATAAGAAGAGGAGGAGTAGGAATAATTAGAGGGAAGAAAGATTAAAGAGAGCAGAGCACTGTAGTGTGGGACTACCTGAGCTATCCTGGTAAGACAACCAACTGAACCACAGCAGCAAGGCACTCAGAACAAACTAATTCAGCCTACTAAGCAACAGGGCATGAGAGTTCAAGGTGAGCTCCAGCTTGCTGCAGTGAGGCTGTAACTAATAACTATGCTAACTCAAGCACCTGTAAACTCCACTGCAGTGTGCAATGTAGACAGACCCCTTAGAGAGAGGAAAGGAGGGAAATGTTGAAGATGTCAGTAAATTCACTCAATGATGATTGTATTTACACTGCAAATCAATAGAAAAAAGTAAATACAGGATGCAACTTGAACAGTGTAAAGGTACTGAACTTTAACCCATGCAGCTCCTTCAGGACCATGCTGCACACAGGATGCATATGCAGAAAATAATGAAATTTAAAAAGGGAATTCAGAATAGCAGAGCAGCCTCACACAGCAAGTGAGTACACAGCAATATATTTCCGATTAAAACAATCAGTGTTACCAACCAAAATATCTCATGGCTCAGGTCACAGTAAAGTTAGTGTGTTTTAAAATAGAAATACATTGCAGGTTTCTGTCTTCCCTACATTCCTAAAGGCTACTTGTTTATTTCTGAACAGCAGAACTGCTCTTCTAAACAATTTCCTCCTCCAGTGACTGGAGCTGCAGCACTGGAACCTATCATCATGAACCACTGTATAAAACTGCAAGAAAGCATATACTGCGTAGAATTAGAGCATTATCTGAAACATGACTATAAAAACAAGACCATCATTTTTCTGCTCCTTCACTGCACTGCACAGAAGAGTGCATCTCATCACACATGTTCTCCTCTCCATAGCCACAGGTGTCACTTGTTAAAAACATGGTATTGTTAGTCCAGCTGTTCATTTACTGTTGCAGAAGGAATGCAAAAGAACAAACTGGAACCAGCAATAAGCTCTTTCCCAAAGAGTAGCATACTCTTACTTAAGAAATAGCGATTTTGCTTGTTGACAAAAAAACCCAACGATTAAAGCACCATTCAGGGCTCTGCTGTAAACCAGTACAGAAAGTTCCCTTTAAACAAACCCGTAACATTTATGAAATAGAGGAGACGATCAGCTTACCCTAACATTCCAAGCAACAGAGACATTTTCCCATTTGTCAAATCCAAACCCAGCAACTCCCCATTACTCAAACTTCTCATGTTTTGGCTGAATTAGTTCATCTAGAAATGCATTAGCATTTCCACTTACTTCCTTTTATTAAAAATAGCATTTAAAATACCAATCAAATACAAATTAACATGGATTAAAAAATATGCAAACATTTGTAATTTATTCATGCTGCATGCAGACTAAGAACCAAACAGGCAGTATTATTCTCACCTTTACCTGCTCTATATGTCTTGGCTTGGTTCACTGGCATGGGCGTCATGGGAATAGGATACAAAGGCTGAAAAAGAAGGAAGAGTTGAAGCTATGACACTCCTATAAAAAGTGAGTGCGTATCGGGTGGGGGCCCACTCAGTTTTGATGTGTTTTACTCTGTTATGTTACATGGTTTATTGAACTCTGCCTAACCTATGATATTTTATTTTCTTGGATCACTGTGATTAAGTCTGCGTGTACAAACAACTAAGACCATATGGTTTGCAACAACCAGTCAAGTAATGACGCTACTGCTACTTCAAGCAGTGTACTAAATCAGACAGCTTTGTACCAGCTAAGATTTGAAATCCTAGTAATCCTTACAATGACCAGAAACTAGTGGGACACAGCTGGAAGCTAAGGACGAAGAAACAGTTGCTTAGAACTTAAGGAGTAAGACTATGCTTGGAGGACAATAAATGTGAGTAAGCGCTGCTGGAATTTACAAGTGTTTGGGACTATTAGAACATCTAGGTTGAGGGACTACTGGGAAGAGTCTGTATTTACATAGCTAAAACTCAACAACAATGTAATTGTGCCCATATTTACAACAGTAATACACACTGTATCATTTCACTGTTTTAACTTAGATCTCGTAAGTCTCCTCAACTTGCTGACAATCATCTGGAAAGTCTTAACAAGTTTTCAGCATATGCTGCACTTACCTGCACGCCTGGACTCACTGGAACTGGGTACATCATATTTGGTGCAAAACAAACAGGCTGAGTGTACACTGGGGTTGGCTGCTGATGACCCACCATGGAGGGGCTAGGTTGAGCTTGCGGACGAGGGGAGGTTGGTGTAGTAGAAGGTTTCGGCTGCAAACAGGGTTCAGCAATGCATATGCAAGATTAGCTTGATTATCCTCCAAGTAAAAGCTTTGTTTATAAAGGTCTACTCAAAGGCAACGTTAAACAGTATCAAATAACTTACTTGAGCAAAAGATCGAGGGTTGAACTCTTTTGCATTAGGATTAAGCGTTGATTTTCTAACTTGCCTAAACATAAAGAACAAAAAATCATGTTCAGCATTATTCTTTTACAAGCATATCTGCAGAACTCCCTAACAATTAAATATTTAAAGAGACGAAATACCTCATTTCCACCTGAGAGTCAGATTTTTTGAGAACTCAAACACATGGCATGCAAAAAGCCACTCTTACTGACAGTACTCTTACTATACTTATCCATAAAAAAGTTTTCCTGCTGTTGATACTACAGCTCTCATGAGCCAGGAAAACACGTAAGTAAGCATTTAGATATGGATTACATATCAACAGGACCAGAGTTCTATATGCAGCTCTGCCACTGACTCATGAGATGACTTCCAGTACAGTCACTTCACCTGTTGTTTCCTCTGTATAACAGAGTACTTACATCGGCCATATAAACATTAAGATATTACACATTCATAACAGCTTTTTCTACAAATGGCTAAATGCTAGTAACAGATGTGCTTATTCTAAAAGGCGTAATTACTCACTCAGAAGTATCTTTCTTCTCCTCTTTATCCTCTTTATCTTGTTTACTTCCAGGCCCAGATGTCTGTACACCTTGTGAAGTTACCTCAGGCCCTCGCTTTTGCTCAGAACTATTACTTATTGAAGGCGAAATACTTGGACTATTAGGTTTGCTACTGCCACTGTTAGAGTTAGTATTACTGCCAGTTTCTATGATAGATTCTTTAGGGGTTGATTCTGTCTTTTCTTTAACTACATCTCTTGATTTTTCACCTTCTCGGCTTTTGTTTAGCAGCTGATCCACTGCATCTGAAGAGGAACTCGACTGTAACTGAAAAAAAACCCAAGGAACGTATTCAGTAGATTGACATACAGAACTAGGGAGAGACAATCTAATGCTATCCCATACACAGAGTCAAATACAGTCCCATAGGCCTGAATCATCTGGAAATGACCTTTTAAAAAATAAATTTCCATTTCTACTAGAAAAGCGATCTAAGAACATTGACAATGTTTTAAGCCTACACTGTGAAAGAAGGTCTTCAGCGACTCAGCTGACCTATATGTTGATTAGAAAGTGACAGGGAAGTTTAAGACAACCCTCTGGACTCATCCCCCTGTGTGATTTAACAGCAACACCTGAAAAGCTAACCTGATTTAATAAACCATTATAACCAGGAAATAAGTAATATGAATTCTTCCATTTTCCTCAGCAAAACCCTTTATTTAACTTTGAAACAGCTCTTCCATATGGAGCATAAATGTGATAATTATTTGTACCTAATGATCAAACAGGTTTCAAGTACTATTTTCAGTGTACAGTCAATATGCACATTTACAGGTATTAGGCAATTGTACCAGCAAGAGTCAGCATTGATTTTATAATATCTAGCACGAATTCTTATAGATATTTTCATAAATTAAGCACAAGTAGTAAGGACCCATTTTCCTGTTAACACATGCAATTTATTCAATTCATTAAAATAATCTGGATGCACACGAGAACTATGATACCATTAAATTAACATATAGAGAAACTTACCCTAAAGTCATTCTTAAATTTCTTTAAATCATCAATCTGTTTTCTATGTTCTGAAACAATTGGAGATACACCTGCCAAACAGAAGACCAACATTGTCCAAGCATTTCTAATACAAGTTTTATACACAACTGTCCTGGTTTCGGCTGGGATAGAGTTAATTTTCTTTCTAGTAGCTGGTATAGTGTTATGTTTTGAATTCAGTAAGAGAAGAATGTTGATAGCAACAACTGTAAACATCAGTGTGTTAAGTAGTACTTATACTAAGTCAAGGATTTTTCAGCTTCTCATGCCCAGCCAGCAAGGTGGCTGGAGGGGCACAAGAAGTTGGGAGGGGACACAGCCAGGGCAACTGACCCAAATTGGCCAAAGGGATATTCCACAGTATATGGCATCATGCCCAGTATATAAACTGGGGGGAGTTGGCCTGGGGGGGGGGGGATTGCTGCTCGGGAACTAACTGGGCATTGGTTGGCAAGTGGTGAGAAACTGCATTGTGCATCACTTGTTTTGTATATTCCAATCCTTTTATTATTATTGTCATTTTATTATTGTTATTATTATCATTATTAGTTTCATCCTTCCTGTTCTATTAAACTGTTCTTATCTCAACCCACGAGTTTTACCTTTTTTCTTCCAATTCTCTCCCCCATCCCACTGGGTGGTGGGGAAGTGAGTGAGTGGCTGCATGGTGCTTAGTTGATGGCTGGGGTTAAACCATGACAACAACCCTTACATTACCTTTTTGCAAATTTAGAAATGTTTACATGTCTAAAAATGAAATACAGTGGTATCATTTTATCTGTAATTTGGTATAATTCCATGAACTACGTGTATGAGCACACAGAAATACTCTGTGAAACCATGGCATTACATAATTGACATATCTATAGTTCTAACGCATCACACCAAGACAGAAGCCCTGAGGTGCAGGGACTGCAGAACTCAGCTGAACACAAAGAAGCATCCAATAAAACTCTCAAAACATAACATGCCAGCATTTCAAGACATAGCAATTAAAGGTGAAACACTGATCAAGTTCAACAACATGAAAAGATTTTTTTGAGAACTGAATGAACAAGCAATGCTGCAGGGAAAGCCAACTTTAAGGCATAATAGGAAGAAGTACAGTTATAAAAAACTACGCTGACCACAATGCTCAGAAGTATTGTGAGCATAGCTCTAAGTAGAAACACGCATTCAGTCCAAAGAGAGCTAAAAACCAGCTTTGTGAGCAGGAAAAAAAAACAAAAGGGGGGAAAAAGGGAAAAAGAAAAATAAGAAAAAAGAATAAAACAAGTAAAAAGAAATCACACCATCCACATGAGCAACACTGTGTTGATGAAATGAGTCAAGAACAACAGTTAAAATTGTAGGCCTGCCACTTCAAACTGCATGACCGAATTTTCACTGTAGAACACCCAAGCTAGACTGCTTCCTAGTCTTCTTTAAAATGCTAACTACAGCAGTCAATACAGCAGGCTTGGTGCTTAGAATTCCTAATTACTCAAGTATATATGAAAGCTTTTGATACAAACCTTTGTTTTCAGGTTTAGGAAAACTAGGAGAAGTCTCACTTGGCTTTATATTCTCCTTGTTTCCAGTTGCAGAATTTTGCCTCTGGTCCTGAAGCCTAGTATCTTTAGCTAGAAAAGAAATTGCCAAAGTTGTTTTCTTATACACAACTCAAACTAACCAAAGAGAGATGGCAAGACAGAGACAGAAGAGAGATTTAACCATGTTTAGCTTGCAAAAGAAAAACCCTAAGTTACACATTTTATGCTACCTAGTTAGGGCCTGGAGGGTTATCCTCCCCCCTTCCCCACCCTACTGTCTTTAAGCCAAATGAAAAAGTCCTAGTCAAACACATCCCCCTCATCATTCACAGAACCTTAACTAAGCTGAAAAATCTATAAACTGAAAGCAAATTATTTTCAGTAGTCCAAGTTCTTCATACAGAAGGCTACAAAGATTTGAGAGTTCTTAGACATTTGACTGTGCTCTTGAATGTTCCCCCCCACTCCTTTCACTATGCTCAAAATATCCTTTGAAACCAGCTGCCTACGTTTCTTTAAATCAGAAAAAACAGCTAGGCACTCAGTTTGAAAAAAATCCTCAATTAAGTCAAAAACCTATAAGCCCATACTACCTAAAGGGCAGAAGAAATTAAGCATACAGACTTCTTAAAAAGCCTCTCTCCAACCTTAGTTTAAAGCTGGCACCATGAGAAAAGGGAAACTCACTCCACAGTAAAATTAAACACATCAGAAGTTTTCTCATCATTTAGAAAGCAGCTTTGCTCTTGTATAGGCATATTCATTGTGAGTGATTAGGGAAAGGGAGCATTTGCAAGCTAGCAAGGGAAACTTACCTTCGCTGGAAGGGGTAACTGCTCTGTTGGATGCAGGGCTGGCAGGTGTAGGAGAGGCAGCTGGAACAGGCATGGCAACAGATTCAGTGGGAATAGTACCAGGCTGAGGAGAAGGCAGAGCTGGTCCTGTGGGAGTGCTGCTCTGCCTTGGAGACCTAGGCCTGTGTGTTTTAGGGGATAATCTCGGAACTAGAAACAAACAGGAAAAAACAGTTATAGGATAAGCTTCCTCATCTGCTCAGCAGTTTGCTTATTTTTAAAATTACTAAAAACATGCTTTAAAATACTTGGTGGAACATTATATAGTAATTGAAAACCTGTTTACCTGTGAGGTACACCTCCTAGTTCTTTACAACGCAGCATTTCAGATAAGTGGTGTGATTTTTCTGCAGATTGTCCCCTAATACATATCACTGCCCTGTAGTCCCACCATGAAACTGCAATATGCTCCCCAGCCCCCCAGTAGTGCAACTACAACAGCTCACATTAACACAGTTTCAGGCAGAACAGAAAAGGTGGTCAGGTCTCCATACAAACAGATGTAAAACATTTTTAAAAGGGCTGAAAAAACACATCCATTTTACAGCATCCTCTTTTGGAGGTTTGTCAGCTGGAAAAAAAATAACATATCCTATTGAAAGAAGATTATTTGATGTATATTTTTGCCCCTGTGTTAAAGCAGCAAGGAAAGTTGTATATTCTTTAAATGATAAGTTGTACCTCCTGCTTCCTGCTCATCCCACTGTGGCTAGTTAGTTGCTTTACGTCACATAATAACTTCAAGTGAGCGAGGAGAAAGAGAGATAAGTCGTTTAACAGTCCTACTTGCATGTTAATAACATATAAAGTTATGGGGGGTGGGGAGGGAAGAAGAATCAGAAATAATGCCAGAACAGAAGAGTTTATTTAAATCTTTTCCACAAGGCAACAGGTCTATGGGGGTCTAATTCATACCTTCTTTCTGAAAAATGCATTCCCACTACCCTCCTCTAGAATTCTAGCACTCCTAAAAAGTATCAGACTTCAAACTGTCGCTCACTTGCCCTTCAATTCAAGAAAGCGCCCAGCTGCTGACAACTCACTAGAACACAGCCTCAACTACAAAAGCTCAAAACTAGGGCCTGTGTCACAAGACTGAGCTTTAAATTTAAGTCAAATATTAATAAAAGATGTTAACTGATTCAAGAGAGACACTGACTATATCTGCTACTACATTACTTAGACAAACACAAAATGACCACTTAAAACCTACATAATTTTTAGAGGAAAAATATATCCAACTTAACCTGAATATCATTTCATCTTCTAACACCAACCTTCCTCTATCCAAACACCTTCATTTGTAAACCACAACCCAGTTACACTGCTATTAACCAAATTCAGTGATGCAATGGAACGTACTTCTTGTCTCCTTCAATAACCTTCCTGAAAATTACTTCTTTCAACAACTAATTCCCACATTTTTCCTTCCTTTCTCTTCATACAGCATCTGACAACCTCTCTGCAGTTAGGACAATATTGCACTTGAAGGACCAGCTCACCAACTATTTTACTAAGCTATCTGGGAACATCCTTCTCCCACTTCATCTAAGCAAGCTAAGTTAGCAGACCAGTGTTTATTCAGAGCCTGAATTGTCTAGAAACGCAGTATTCTGCTTAGCATTCACACTCTAAAGTACCCCTGGCAAGCCATCTGCAATAAGCCAAGCTTTACCTACCCCCACTGACAACTGATGACCACGTCCCACCTGAAGGGCTGCCTCGTGCCACTGCAGTAGTAGATGCTTCCCCTGGTGCATTATGAGATACAAATTCTAAGCCACTTGAAATTGTACCCCTACCAGTAGAGACTCTGTGACCTCGAGGGTGCCGTTGTGCCTTAGGAGACATCCGTGGAGGCCCTGAGAAAAAGAAGACAACCCCACACAATAAGTACTTAACGTCCATCACTAAGAGTACCCAAACATACCATCTCTTTTTAAAACTGGATTTAATCTAATAACTCTCAATAATGCAGTAATACAGTCAAGCAGTTTACACTGACATCGACTAGAACCAGGGATCCACGAGACTAAAAAGGCCAAGCCATTGGTCCAGCCAGACTACCAACACACTCATCACCTTGCTATGACAGCTCACATTCATTGATATTTAGAAGCTTTATCAGAATTGAAACAGGTATGCAAGTCCTGGATTTAAAATATTTGAATCCAAGTATCCAATATTGCTTACTGCAAGACAAGCCAAAAAGGTTAGTGGCCCAGCTCCCTCTGGATAAGCACAGTTCCAGGCTATCAAACATTTTCCAGAAAAGAAAAAATTTCCATCACTTTTGTCAGGTGGTCAGTGATACCAAACATTTATCTACAGAGTAGTCACCACTGGCTGACCAATGCTCTTGGGGAATTTCAGCAGAGCAGTCTGCACCAAGGCTAAATTGCCTGCAGCAGGTCACAATTCATTTACAAGTCAGCAAAATTGCAACTAAACAAGTTATTGTTATCCCAAGGTTCAAGTCATGCATGTTTAACGCCAGAAGCTAAAGTCATAAGTGAATACAGTAATTCTGAACAGCTTATACAGCTGCCACAGAATAGTTATACTCAAGTCTAAGCACCAATACAGTTTCTACATCCTAACAAACATTTTCTTTACAAGATCAAACTCAAATGTTGATACTTCAAAAGGAAAAACTGTGCATGAACAGAAGACAATCTGACTGACTACAGTTCATTTTTAATATAGGTCAATAATAGAGAAAAGTTCAGATAATGGCTTTCTGGTTTCAGATAAAGTTCTAAAATATCAAGTATCTCTTCTGGTTACATAAATCTTTAAATGTCAGCCTCTATTTTAACCATGAATGTAAAGTATACTTCAATCCAAATTATCTACAGGCAAGTATTTTAAAGAATACACACTTTCCAGCAATCCTCTTCTAGTAGTAGAAAGCTAAATGTTGCAGTAAGCAGCAGTTCACTGCATGCCTGATAAATCAATCGCAAGAGCTAAAAAAATAACTGAATTTGCATGTGGAGTCTCGGTATCTTACTAAATAAAAAAAGCTCACATTGATAAATTGACAGTAGCATGCCATACAGACATGCCTACTACCATCCACTTTCTGGTTATGGAGCATCTTGAGCATTTATCAGGCAAGCTGCAGAACAGTGTTACTGATTCAATGAGTAGGATGATGACTGTTCTCTCTCCCATGGCTCCAGTGGAGCCAGCTACAGCAGAGACTGCAAGCTTCCAGTGAGTTTAGTGTAACTGGTTTGCGTTTTTCCAGGCTTGCTAGACCATGTTGTGCAGGCTAGTTTTTAAGTGCACTTAAACAAAATAAAATAAAAATTTTAAAATGTGTTCCTTACTGTACCCTCGGAGGACAAACAAATTTAGTTCAGCTACTTCTGCATACAGTTACCGAAGACTCATGGGTTAGCCTTTCTCTGCATATTATGACTGCTAGGGAGCCGACTTACTGTTCTGCCTCAATGCAAACAGATCTAAAGTCCTCTACAGATTCGCCTTTGAAGCAGCTTATCCTATCCCATTCCACAGTGCACTTCTCGGAATACAGCATTTTTGTTAGTACTATTGTTGGTTTTTTTTACAAAAGGTAATTCAATTATTTAGTTAAATTTGAAATGGCTTTTTGTGGAACAACTGTATTAAAATATTTGATACTTCATATAAATGTACGTTCCTAAAAATGCCCTCTAAAGTTATCAGGTCCTGCATGTTGCTGTTGGTTAAGTTAAGACACTGAGCAGCGTTTACAAAGCTGAGTTTATTTCATACCAACTTGGGAAATTTCACAGCTTTATTTTGTTTTTGTAAAGTTCTTCAAATAAAAAGGTTAATAGAAATAGTCTGATAAACTAAAGTTAAACACAAATTATAGGTTAAGTAATGAAGAGGAAAAACAATTTTGTAATTAAACTCACAAAGGAGTTAAACAAAGACAAACAAAAACATGAACAAATCGTGGTATTGTACCTTCTGAAGACATGCGTTTAGGCATAGTAGAGACAGGAGCTGGAGAACCATGAGCAGAGGGGTGAGACGGGGGCCTGGAGGGCCGCGAGGGGGGCCTGGAGGGCGGCCGTGTAGGGGTGGCTGCCCGAGGTGGAAGAGAGTTGGGACCTGACTGGTAGCGAGAAGGTGGGCGAGAGGAAGGAGATGGGCAAGGCGATGGCCAGGGAACACCTGACAGAACAAATGATATGAAGGAAAGTATAAAAACTAAAGAAAAATTATGGGGAAAAAGGTCAACAGAAAAAAAAAAGTAAAATATGACAAAATGATTTTTCATGTTTAACCCTTTGGGGATAGATTAGTTTATTTCTGCAACCAATAAAATAGCCTCTGCAAGGTTATTTCCTCCACTTCAGGTCAAATTTAACATCTGAATGTTACAAACTCCCCAAAGGGTTAATTAGGATCTACAAATACTACTAAGGAATAGACAGTAAAGTTTGATCTGTTAGCCTATCATATATATGTTCTACAGTACGCATCACTCTTGACAAGGTCCTTAAATAGCTACCAGAGGTTCTCAAACAGTGGTTCACATATAGTATTGGCTATACAAACTGCTATTTTCAAACCAAATGATGAGCAATATCAATTCTAGGAACTGTATCTTTACAAAAAACAGCGGTGTTCAGTGTCTGAATCCTGACATTTATGCCTCTATCAGTTATCTGAAGTATTAATGTAGTATTTTAATCTAGGATATAGGGTTCATTGTTTCCAAAACAAAGAAATTGAATTCACAAGCCATTCTGAATATTTTACGTATATCAAGTTCATTCAGCAGAGTAATAGGATGACAGAAACCACAAATACTACGAACAAACTTCAAGGTTAGCATTGTTTGGGCAAGACTCAGTTGTACATCCTTTATACAGCTGACTCTCTATTTAAAAAGGAAGTCTCACTTACCTTTAGATGTTTCTCAGACTTCCTCTCCAGATAGAGGCACTTGAGTATTATGTATTTTTCATTTATTCACAACAACCTCACGTAATAGCATTTTTAACTTACAAAAATAATGCCTCAAGGATAGGCTACTGCTGAAATCCATCTCAAGAAATGGTGTTTGGCTTATGAAACACGAATTCCTGCTATACAGTGCCCAGTGATGTCTGTTTATAAATATTACCCATGTGTACAGCAGAAAATACTCAAATAGCTATTTGGAGAGAAGGCTTTTGATTCCTTTTCCCCTAACACTTCTCTTACTTTCCCAACAATGATTTCTCCCCTCCCACCCCCCGCCATCACCGTGAAGTCAGCGAGTTGCTTTATTCTTTTTTATGGGAAACCAAATTGAAGAGAGTGACACTTCCTCGGCTGCCACCTCCCTTTCACTAGGTGTCAGCATTGCTACTGCTCCACACAGAGCTTAGCAGTAGCAATACATAAAGCAATTTTTAATCTTTAAAACCGCATACTGCATCATCATCTAAGACAAAGGTGTTTGAGAAGGAAAACAAGTGACATTTCTGCTCCACAAAGCTACATACAGTGCAGTCAAATGCATGTTTCATTATGAGTAAGTTAAACCCAAATCAAAATCACCACCTCTGTGTTAAATGATGAATGCTAACCTAACTTACAAAATACATATCCTAAGACCACACCATACGCAGTTTCAACATAATTAGATAATTGACTGCAATTTTATAAGGCACATTCATTTAGACTTCAGATACTTGCCTCCGTTAACTACTCTTTGATCTGCTCCAGAGTTAGGACTGAATTCTGAAGTATGGGATCCAGACCTTGAAATTGGTGGGCCTGATCCAGACTGGCCCATCCTTGGTGAGTTTTGTCTTCCACTTCCCCAGGACAGGACATCTCTATTCCTCTGTCCAGGTGGAATGTATTTATTTTCTCTGAAACACAGCAAATTTCTATCAGTGTTAAGACAGAACTGAAAGACAATGAAAAGTACCTGATCAAGTACTCTGCTGATATTTTCTATCTTTCTCAAATCAAGCTAAAGGAAAATTCTAAATACTATCAGATGTTGACCTAACATTCACCTCATGAACTGGCTTTTGATACTGACCACACAGTCCACTTTCTATGAGCCCACAGACACTGAATGATTTAGTACTAATGCCTGAAATTCTCCATGACATACCAAAACCACTGCCCTTTCCTGTAATTTGGTATGAATTCACCACAGTGACATATCAGAATGGGGAAGTCTGTTTCACTACAGAGATAATACAGAGGGCCAGGCAGAGGTGTACAAGTTAGCATGAGTGCCAAAACCAGCACAATTGTTTACACAACGTTCCTAGCCTAATCAGCCCTGCTAAAAAAGCACAGTTTCAATGAGTAAATTGCAACTGTACCAAAATATGTACATCATTTAAATAAAAATACTATTCATAGTGTATGCAAGTACCTAGTGTTCACACCATGTCCTTCTCGTTCATTAGCATTTCTCTGAACAGCAGTATATTTTTCTTCTTCTGTTCTTTCATCATTTTCCAAGGCAACCCGAGCTTTGTATTGGGCACTTGATTCAATTTCCTCTGCTAATTGAGTTGCTCTGGCTTCCCGTTTTAAAAACTCTTCTGAATTATCTCTTTCTAATGGCACCCTAAAAGACAATGGAAAGGAAAAGAATCTCTGAAATGCATTCAAAAGCACAAAGGAGCTACAAAAATTACACATTCTAACCAAGTCAGAGTAAAAAAACCTTGCTTTTAAGCCAGCAGACTTGCTGTCTTTTTTAATATAAGTATGTCCGTATTCCTGGACTGGTTTGATATTGTGTGCAAATTCTGTGTCATTTACCTGCCTAGAGAGCCGAGGTCAGGGTGCAGAGCTTTTTCCATATGACTTGCAAAATCCCTGGTCCCTAAAGCTATGTAAAGGCTCCAACTTTTGACATGGTTGAGCACATTAGTAATAAAAAGCCTTAGTCTGTTGTTTAGATAGGAACCTACCATAAGAGACCAAATTTTAATTTCTTTAGCTATTTACACATTGCCAACAGACACAAGAGTCCCCAATCCTACTGAAATTCAGGAGTTACATGCTTAATCCTTTGATAATTCCAGCCATAGAATTTCAGCTCTTCCTGTTATGAATAACTGCAGAAAAGATGAATGCAATACATTAGAGCATGGGACGAGAAACCCATGACTCATTTGCCATGTCCTAGGACCTGAAAACCATTCATTCCTTGTATCTGTATTAGGTAATAGCATATTGCAAAACCCATATGCAGCTCCCTTAGGAAAGCCACCAAGTAAGAATTCAGTAGACAAGCAATGAAATACTGGAAGAGATAACTAGAGATGGACATCACACCTGGCACTTCCTTCTGTCCACCTATGGTTTGGGTTTTTACCTGTTCTAATTTTTGTTAAAAGTATCAGGTTTTATAAAACAACTTTGTGCTTTGTCCCCGATTCTAATTTTGAGTTCCAAAAGTTGTTTCATCCAACCTCACTTCAGAATAAACTACATAAAAATGCAGAACACAGTTAAGGCTTGGACCACACCATGCTGGGCGTTATATAATCACTACTGCACATATTTTGAATACTATAAAAAAGAAGAACAAAGAAAGTAGGTGGAGATACAAACCAAGTATGAAATAATATATGCAAGATTACTCAAGTGTTGGTGGCAGAACTAGGAAAACAAGTGGCTTTTGCCAAATTCCAAGCCAGCACTCAGCTACTGCATCACAAATTTTTCCCCATACACACATTTTGGGCCAGTCGAGACATCTACTGGCCTTATCAATGGTTAACTGCAAGAATATTAAATAAAAACGTTACCCTTCAGTGTAAAGCTTTGGCTCAAATAAGATATGCATGAACACAATGCATACAAACCTGAAGTCATGGGCCTCGCTTACCCTATATTAAGTATACACACAAGAAAGGAGAACACCCAATACATCCTCATTTATTTAAAGTGACTGAAAAAAATGAAGGTATGTATGCAGTAGCACTGATGGCAACCTAAACAAGCAAAAGAATGATTTTACATTTTCTAACAGGGAAAAGACCATTAGAGATGAAACAAAGGGGATGGGCAAGATGACATTGTTCAGAACCCCAGTGATGAGAGAAGCATGTACAGCAGCTGATCAACATACTAATGCAGTACACTTGCTAGAACACAAACTTGTACCTTTATGCAGTTTGACAAATTATACCTGCTAACGCTTAGCTCTAGGGAGAGAAAACAATCAAACAATAAATCCTTTACAATCCTTCAGTTGCACATATAAGCATTTAGCTACACTGCTGCTCATCACATACTTGGAGAATCAGGAAAAGTTTCCCAGTTTAGCAGACTGATATGCAAAGCAAGTTGCTTGACTAGGAAACAATAGAATTTGTCTCTGGCAATTTAAAGCCACCTTCATGTTTTTAATCTGTTTCCATTAATATCCATAAAGCAGAAAGATGGAAGACTAAAGTTCAAAAGTACAAAAAGTACTTAGAGCAGTGAAGTATACGAAAGAACAGCTTCCCCAGGATTCAAATATAAGCTGATTAAGACACTTTGATTACCACCATGTTACAGGTCTATTTTAACAAAATAGTAAAAATAAAATTGTTGAACCAGAGACCTGTGCTCCGATTGTTGAACCAGAGACAAGTGCTCCAATTCTATACACAAAAATCAAAATATTCACTGCAATTCCTTGACATTCAAAAATAAGCTTACACTTTGAGGGTTAAAAGAGTGGGAAAACATTAAAGACATTTCACAATGGCTGTTGAACATCTGCAATTGATTTGTTTTGCAGTTGCAGTTAACATTATAGCTGCAGACTATTGGGAACAGGTCCACATTGCCAAAGTAGCCAGAGCAGGCTTTATACTACTTCTATATTCAAGTTGTTACTATATTGTAACTAAAACTTTAGTTTAGAGCTGGACAAGTCTGCTATATAAGTCATTCACAGCACACAACCCCCCCTTAGTTATTGACAACATTTCAACATTCCAGTATCTACCAGATCAATTGCCTCAATAAAATTAGGATTTAGTCAAACTGTTCTGCTAGGTTAAAACACAAACTATAGGTATAGCAGCTACATAAAGACAGTTTCACAATTTGGTATTTTCCACCCTATTCATAAAAGTTTTTGTAAGAAATAGCATTATTGCATGCCTGAATTCAGAAAATGTTGCAATGGGAATGAACGGTGCCCATTTAAGGGAATATATAATGATTACTACATCTAACTATTCACAGAACACTGGCAAGGTTTCTTAAGGAATATTCATTCATTGCTTTTTCAGTTATTCGATTCCACAACTTCAGAAAGCATGTAAAATTATCTTCAGAATATAAAGTCTGTCAAAACAGGGAGAGCATTAAATACAAATCTAATAACAAAATATTTTGGAACTTACGTATAAGAAGATAAACTGCTGTCATAGGTTGATACTACACCATAATTTTCTTCATTGTAACGAAACATGTCATTGGGATCCCATCCATTAGACTAGAAGAAAATGATGCTCGTTTTTCAAAATGACACTGGAAACACATTCCCTTAAAATTAAGGGCTGATGGCAGAAGTTAAACCTTTTGCCCTTTTTCCTGGGCCTATGAATTTACTGTCCAGATAACAAGGTTACTAAAGCCACAACTTATTTCAGGGAACTTTGTTCATCAGATGCATAGATTTTACCTTCAAAAGCCAGTTTTTTGTTTGTTGTGTGTATTTGAATTGTTTTTATGAGGTTTTTGTTTTTAAGTACCATGCCCACTCTGTACTAGAAGATTACTGGCTAGCAAGAAATACATGTATGAATGCCTTTTCCAAAAAGTGCAAATTGACACTTCTGAACACTGAAAGTGTCCCTTGCTGTGGCAAGTGCTGAAACTTTTCAAATGCACTACTAATGCAATTATCTGAGAGATACACCACAAGCAGAAGACCCTGTTGATCTGCACAACTTCCCCACTTTAGTAAAATTGCTATTACAGCACTCAAGCACAACGATAAATGTTTTGAATGTTTTATAAAAGCACTGACAGTATTAAGTATTCTAATAAATCTCAGCTGTACAATATGTACACTAAAATTGACAGGATAACTGTTCTACCCAAAGTTAATATGCTCCACAGCAACATGACGAGGTTCTCCTCTAATCAGTAACATTATCCTCTTTCTTTAACATATTGCAGTCTGAATACCTTACTAAAAAGAATGCATGATTGAGTAAAAGCTGACTGCTATGATATATAAAGAAACGTCATTTGAGACCACACTTTTCATCTAACGATCCATAATCTACTGAGATTGTATCTGTGCTTATTAAGTCATGGGTCAGACTTCCATCAATTTCCTTCATCTTAGCTCAGAGACAGTTAGCTAAGCACAATTTCGCCATAATTTCCAAATGCAATGATAGTCAGACAGGAATGCTCTGATTAAACATAAATCACTTCAGTGTATTGCTGAATTTGGAGTCCTTAATAAAAGCTCCTCTTTCAGCCAGTCCATGAGTCAAACACGTCCCTTACCACAGCAGCTGCCATTTGTCAATATTTGCCAAAAGTGGCATTTGAAATCCAGCTATTCTTATTCAAATTGTAAAAAAGTACTGTGGCAGCTGCTAGCAAAGACTGAACATACATCTATACAATGTAGGCCAGCAATTTTAGTCAGAAGTTCATTACTAGATTAAAATTAAGGAATTGTTCCAAGGCATGTCCAGAGGAATAGCTTATTTTCTACAGACTGTCACAGATGATAAAAAAGCATTACTTACAACATCTGTCTCCAATGCCTCAAGCTCCTCAGTAGCGGTGGTCTCTCCTCCATCCCATGGTTCAAGATCCTTTTCCTTGTGTTCACCATTTACTTTAGCACTGATGGCTGAATCAGTAAAAGCATCTACAATGGGGTGGGGAGGGATGGGGGTGAAATCAGTTTGGTTAAGTACAGGAAGATGTACACACTAGTTTATCTGAGGAACAACCAAATATAGCTGAATTGCAGGCACATTAAACATCATTCAGCTTCTCATGTAGTTGCTGCATTCAACAGGATTACAGTAGAAAGGTGCCTACTTCACAGAGTAACTATGAAAGTACAGACTAACTTCTAATATATCAAAGAATAGCAGTAATTACTTTCAGTTATTTCAAAATATTTTACACAAGCTACATGTATGGTTGGGGGGGGGGGGGGCAGGACAGGGTGGGACAGGGACTATCTGAGGATCCCCACTCCTCTAAAAAACCCAAGACTTGTACAATATGCTTTTCCAAACAGCCCACACAAATGCATACTAACATTATGCAAATATCAAAAAAAAGCAGGAATGCAACCCAAACCCATTTCCTAAATGGGCAAAATACAAGTTTCCCTTCAAATACCTGTGTTTCTTCAATTTCCACAACTCCTCAACACACCAGCACGCATGCACACACTTTTACTCCCTTTGCAGTGTAACTCAATTATCCATTAGGTTGGTGCACCTGTTCACTGACATGAACGGAGGTGTCTTCTTTCCTGCAAAAGCTTTTTCAAGCAGCAGCTTACCCACATCACACAGCAAGATTCAGAAACTCTCTACCTCTTGTTCTCAACAACATATGAAAATGAACAAGCAGTAAGGATCTGCTATTGTTTATAAAAATTATAAAAATGTGTATGAAATCAATAAAGAACATGAGCTTTTATTTTCACTTGTTCAGGTTTCAAGCCAGACTTAAGAAGGAATAATACTAGAATATTAAAGTGCTGTAAAAAAAAAAAGTACAAAGCCATTCATCAAGGAAGCCAAGCTTTTATATTTGTAAGCAACTAGATCTGAGTTACCATACTTAAACAGAAGGAACTTTAAAAAATAAAGTAAGCTTGTTTTAAGCTTATAAATAAATAAATAAATAAGCCTAAAATAAATAAGCCTTCAACCTAGAATTTCCTATTATCACTCTACTGATAAAATAAGGAGCAAACATTTCAGACCTTTAGAAAAGATGAGATCAAACCACCAGGCAGTGCCAGATATGGAAGAATGTGGCTTAAATTAACTTTTGGCAAGATCTGAAATCTTACCAAGAAAAACAAACTTTAAAGCCATCATGAAAAGAATTCACAACATATGAAGTTGGCCACTGATGCTACAGTTTTTAAACAATCACTGAAGATTTTTTAAAGAGAGACTGCTAACATAGCTTATTATTCCTGTTTTACCCAATTTCACAGTGAAGTTCAGCACATATATTGGTATGATCTGTCATAAAAGTTAACTGTGCTTAGTCTAATAACATTCAGCACTATCTCATGAAATGCTCGCTCAACTCACACACAAACACCAAAGGAACCATGGGTAAGCGATTAAGCATTGTTAATAAGCTTATATGAAACGTTATAGAAGATGTATGAAAAATAAGAGAAGTTTATTAGCTAAACATTCATTTCAAATACAAAAGAATCAGTAAAATAAGAAAAGAAAGCCAAATGAAAGACAGACACCTAACAAGGCACACCACTGTTAGGGCTCATGTGAAATTGCAAAAACCTGCATCAATCACCTTGTGAGATGTCACAGTCTGCCAACCAAAGCTGTGACAGTACCTACGCAGCTGGAGGTTAACACTTTCAAGTGAGATCATATTTTAGCACGTCACTAAATGCAATGCCTTTAGCAGGCACATTCTGGGGTTACTTATAAACTGTTCTGAAAGGTTGTCATTGTATCGTTGTACTACCTATGCACTGATGCAAAATTTCAATCGTTGCATTTTCAACTGTTCAGAATAGGTAAAAATCAAGGGTGAAAACAGAAGTCACCAACTAACTGCAAGATACTCTAAATGATTCTGTGAAGTTATGCATGCATGTTTTATAGTGCCATAAATGTGCGAGCAAAGATATTACGTTCCTGTTATATATTATGGTAACAAAAGCATTATGAAAGGCAAGATGCAGAGACATAGAGTGACTGCCAAAAAAGTTACCTGTTTCTGAAGGAACTACAACAGATATGGAGAGAGAAAAAATTGGAAGACATCAGATATAAATACAGGTGGATTTTTTCACGTTATATGGCTGAATTCAGGCAAAGCTAAACTCTTTCAGTCCCTCTCACAGACATACTCAGACCAATTATACATCTCCCACGTTGCAAAGATCATTTCCACATTAAAACCTCAGCAATGTTCCCACCTATTAACAGCCCCATGTACTTCCCCATTTTGCTTCACAAAAAAAACCCCTCCATGTGGCCTACAGATTTCTAAGGTATACCAACTTGAAAGAAAACATCTCTCAGTTTCCATTCAACCAAACAGCTTTTAAAATATACTACAACAGAAGATATGTTTAAATGTCATCTGAAACTACATAGTAACACAGTGCTGCCTCAATCCACAGCTAAGTAGTAACTAAAGAGCACATTTAACAGGGAGGCAAAAGTAAGGCACTTGTATTTGGAAATTCTGTTTACCTTATCAATACCCCATAGCTAACACTGCCATAACCCAGAGAGAGCAGTGCTGCTTCTGGGCCAAACATTATGAATTCAGTGTTTCATGTTTGATCCTCTCAGACTGGACATTTTACACCAAATGCAAGTTGGAGGCTGCTTATGTCACTTAGGAAACTGTGAAATTTGCTTCTACATTACTTCACTGGGAGTAGAGGGAACTCTTCTCCAATGAGATTAGATAAATATGAGTTAGGAGGACTGATGACAGCACCTGATGGACGTAATCTTCTGTATTTCAGAAGCATATTTCCTTAATTTCTATTAAATTACTTCAGACAAACTCCATACACAACTGTGCCATTTTGGATACTGTGAATAAAATACTCGCTTAACAAGGCTCATCTACTCAACCCACTAATTTTCTTATTTAAAAAGCCACATAAACATTCAGCAGAGTGCTGTTAAAAATTATAATGATACACATGAACTGGGGGAAAAAAAAGCCCAAGTCAAAACAAAAACTCCACCATCTAACAAATGGTACAGATCTGAGTAAGATGTGTACAGTCAATGCTAGATTTCCCAGTAGAATCCAGTATATCATGGGGCACAGGAAGCTCCACTGCTCTTCATTTCTCCCTCACTTTAGAATGAAAGTCACAAGTGAGACTGCAACATCAGTTTAACCTCTACAACTCAAAGAAAATCCAGAGTTAGGAGAAATCCAAGCTACAAAGGCAGACTTCTAGTCAGACAATATGGTGTCAGGAGCATCCAGGCAAAGTTTAAATGTAGCAGAACAGTACCTCAAGGCACAGATCACTGTTTTCCTGGAACAAACAGCTAGGCAAGCACACGGGACACAAAGATTAAAAATGCGGCCAGTCAAACAAGACTTTACCAAAATTAATGAGCAACAAAATTGAGAACATATGTAAAAAATAAATTCTACAAATAATTGTTTCCAAAACAAAAATATTGCTCTTAAGATTATTAGCAAAGTAGAGGCTAAAACATGAACTGCTGGTACAAGTGCTGACTGGCAGAGAAATAACAGACAAGATACTGACTGCACAAGCTCAGCCTCCCCCTTACCTGGTGCCTCATATCTCTGAGCCGTTGAATGAGCAATTCACATGACACCTTGACATGGCCAAATTTTTTAATCAATTCCTCTTCTACATGGTAAAACCCAAGTTAAAGATCAAATGAAAACGGGTCAAACAAAGAGCTTGAGCTGTAACACTCAATTAGCCCCTGCCACCTCTGTACCTGCTTAATGTGACATCTCCTAAGCAAAAAAGTTTGATATCAAAGACCTCGCTTCTTGTTTTAAAGCCTGCTAACCGGAAAAAAAAAATCCCAAGGACAATTCTATGCGACAGAAATTCACAATAAGTAAAGGCAAATATACACATTCTGAGAAAAACTCAGCTTGGGCAAATTCTTCAAGTATGTGCTATTAAATGAGTTAAAAGAAAAAATTGCCAGAATAGAGCAATTAAGAGTCCGGGTTTAATTAATTTCAGCGTTTAACATGCTTGTTTTCACAAACATGTTTTGAGCTACTAATGGTGGAAAGCACAAATACGCAATTAAGTGCAACTCTGCAGTTCAAATGCTATTAAACCAATCGGCATTATGTGCCAAAGGTGTGCATGCTGCACACTCCAAGCTTTGATCAGGTTTAGCATGGCCCAAAGTAAACTGAGGTTTCATCTTAAAGGTTTCAACAGTAAACTCTCATTTGTTTTGTAACTACTTACTACTGATTTGAAACATTAAAACCAGTTACCACCAGCTTTCCAGAGCCAACATTTCCTTCCTTTGTTCATAATATGCCTACTGCTATTCCCCTTGCAACACTTTCTCTGGAAGGATGCCATTTTCAGTGCTAATTCAAGGAAAAACTTAAATAGCCAATTCTCTTCAGCCTTTTTTCATTGGATTTGTAATATTTTTCTCAGAGTGCAGTAAGGGTGCCAAAAAAACAATAAAAACATTGTAGAAGCCTTTTACTTTAACAGTAGTTATGATCTTGAATTGTCTTGTCTTTAAGAGAAGCCAAGAAGGCAACTCTGAAGCCCTACTCAAATTTGAATCATATGCAAACCAGCACTGTCAACTGATCAGTGTTTAAGACTACAGGAAACACTGCTAGAAGCTTTTCTGTAGAACACAGGAGAAATATACCCTCCTATTTCAATCACACAGCCCCTGTAATCTAGCAACTACGAGATCTAGGCACTTCACCTTTGCCTCAGAAGGTGAAGCAGACGTACAGCCAAGGATTTCAACTTGCACATTAGAGTGGATTTTTAGCAGTCAATTTCCACTGCCACATGCAGAAGACAGCATCTGTCCCTCTTTAAATGAAGACAGAATAGTCTGAAAGGGGGGTGATGGATAGAATACAATTTCACCTGAGATTTCCAATGCATGTTTCATTCATCAGCCTGCCTGTACTGCAGAAAGCCCCAATTCCACCGTGAGACACCCTCAGGTGATTCCTTTCCCTTCCTTCTGAAGCCTAACAGCAATCTACACGAGCACAAAGGTCTATGCAGACTGACGGAGTTGCAAATAAGGCCCCAGGAAGTAGGGACAGATTTATTTTTTAAACACAAACTGTTACAATGTCCCTATCTATGCAGACCTACTATTTTTTTCTCCCAAGCCTTCCAATTTCTACAATCTGGGCAGGCACCACACTCTACTGGTGCGCCTAAAGGTGCAATGTCATGCTTGGCAGAAGGAAATCTAAGACTGCTGCTTCCAAACAGGGTGGTTTCACCCATCCCAAGCCTATACTGCCATTAGCTCCCTTGCACTTGCACTACTGATGTAGCTTCAGGAGGAATTATCAGCTCACTGTTCTGAAGCTGCACAAGTACGATAGCAATGAAAGGTGCTCGGCAGACTATTTCAGATGGTTCTTTCAGACACAACTGTATTTTCCACTCTTCTGAAAGGAAAATCTATCCCTATCCCTTTCTCCCCATCTGTTGCTCTTTCCCAGTACTCTTCCAGTCTCTTCTGTCTGACTTGGTCAAACAGGCAGCCAATGCAGCTAACATCTCTGCTATTCAAGTCTGAGGCTAAGTCAGAAGATCAAACCCACAGTCAAGAGCACCATTTGTCCACACTCCTCCAGCTCAGCAGAGAAGCAAATGCCAAAATAAAAATCCACAGAACTCTAGATACTTATACTGAACCAGGAAACCAGGATGCACTAAAATTTCCAAAACAGTACCTTTTGCAGAAATAAAGTTTACCTCAAGGCCTCCTCAAAGTCTAGTAGTCTCCTAAGTGGTAGGAGAAAATACTCACACAGACCCAAACAAACTCTACTCTAGGTATGCCTCTCCTATGGCAACAGAGTGCTCGTGAAGTGCCCTTTTGTTTTGACTACATTTTTTAAAAAGTGAGAGCAAGCTGCCTTTCCAACCAAATATGTCCAAACTGTCTACTAACTTGTCTGTGAAAGCCAAAAAACATTGAGGGCTAAGCAATTTAAAAATATTTGTTCCTGGATAACTGCAACACTGTCAAACTTCTCTGGGCACCAGACAGTAACCATTCCCAATACAAACGCAGCAAGGAACACCATCTCCTCACCTAGGAGTTCAGACTCAGTTTTTACTGTGAGTCACACAGGCTTATCTGACTCAGTACCATGAAGATTTGGGTTTATTTGTAAGAACAAAAGGCCGGCAGTTCCTGCATGCATGTTCATACACTTCCATTCTTTTGAATCCTTGCTTATTTAATTTCCCAAAGAAGCAGAAAGCCCTTCATTGCTCTAATTCACAGGTATGATCAGAGACTGACTTACAGTTTCAAGTATCATTTCAAGATAATACATTTTTGAGACAAAATGGAAAGCAGATTAATTTACCCACTACAGGTTATTGAGTTTTGCAGCCTTCCAGTTTATCTTGCTCCAAGTCTCTACAGCTTTATTTCAGCTCTCCTCTCCAGCTACTTATGAGATTTAGATTCAAAGACATTCCACCTAATAAAGTGAACTGAGTGACTGTTCAACCTGAAGCAGTCATTTTCTTCTAGAAAACTTCTACTGAGTAATTATTCCTAGAAGTAGTAGTATATTCTTCATCTGCTCAAAATCTGTGAAGATTAGGTAATGGAGAGCCCAGTTTGCATTTACATTAAAGTGATGTTCATAGCATACCCATTATAAAATAGCTCTCGTGTAATTTAAATTCAAAGACCCATCCAGAACCTGGAACTTATCTGCATTTCAATGCTACATTTGCTCTGACATTATGCATCTTCTTCTGGGAAAAGCAAATTCCTTCAAACAACAAGCCTCTCATTCTTCAGCTTTAAATCAGCAAGAACATATGCATGTACGAACACATGGTGAAAAGACAAAGATCTCATTAAACGTCCACCAGTCCCTACCCACCTCTAAGTCACTGCTACATGGGAATAAAGCATGTGTGTAACAATAACCACTTAGCTCCCAGTAACAGTGTTGATCAACCTGAAAATGTACACATACGCAATTTCACTCCATGGCACAGAAAGCTATGTATTTGCTTTTATTCCTTAGGCCAGCAAATCAGGAACATAAGCATAAAAACCCTTGAGACTTGCTGCCCCAAAAAAAAAAAAAAAAAAAAAAAAAAAAAATCTGCAAAGGAACTAGAGCTGTCTGACTTATGAGCCTCTTAGGTTCCAGAAAAATAATTAGGGTCTTGGAGGTCAGACATTAAAAGAAAAAGTATGAGGACTGCCCGACTGCCTGTAAAATCATTTAATTCTGACAGTTTCAAGCCATGTCTTCCAAGATTTTAAGACCACTTGCCTGCCACCTCACTAGATTCTTCTGTATTTTGGGGAACCTTAACTATAGATCTACAAGTAGTAAAGCAGAAATTAACACCACAAATAGTGGATTTTCCTGAAGAATTTTTAGCTCTGTTTACAGTAGTAGTTTAAGAATATTTATATGAATGCATGTTTAGAGACAAAAGTCATTTAACTAACTAAAGACTTTATATATACATCAACTCTGAACAATAATCTTTTGATAAAGCATTTGTGTATTCATGGATTCTCATATAACATTTAACAGACTAGTTTAGAAAGACATTTACAAAAAAAAAAACAAAAAAAAACCAACCTCCCACAAAATCTGTAAAATATTTTGTAACACCACTAAGGATTTGCTTTCCAGACACCAAAAAAGCCACTCAAAGCAGAGAGCCTTCACAAAGGTTCTGCAACCCATTTTTTAAATTTTGGTAAATTTCTGATTTCAGGTGGTGCTGAGCATCTGCTCTTTCCATTGATGTTAATGGGATATTTGGCTGTTCCGCACTCATTAAGAATTAAGAGTCTTAAATGTGAACTTTAGTTTTTGGATCCTAAAGCATCTACTTTGAAAAATCTTGACTTAAGATCTTAAGATACAGACAACTTTAAAAACAAGTATACCTCTTCTCGCATAATTAGTATCCATATCCTTAAAATGCACCATAACAAAATCTGAAGACTTGAACAAGATACTCTCTAGTATGTCTTCACGTTTTGGCCCCAAACTGGATTCTGCAGTTTTCCGATGAGCAGCATCAAGCACTAAATCACACTATTAGAGACATAAAAAGAAAACACTAACTTAATGCACAATAAGCTACTCGATGACTTCACATACTTGCAAAAACCAGATACTTACAATAGTTTGCAAAAATGAATCTGCTTGTGTAGACCTAGACGTGAATAGTCAAAATAACTCATAATAAATATTCAATTTTTAATCAAACATTGATTATTCAGTATTAGGATCTTTTAAAATAGGGAAGAGTCAAAATGAAAAAAAATTACCTTAGGACTGTAGGTTTTAAAAACTCCTTCATATATACCACCATTTTTCACCTGTACTTCACATTTGGATCCCTAGAGTGCAAGAAAAATGAAAATACAGCTTTCTACCAGCCTGACAAATGACATTTGAATCACCTTCTCAAAGATGTATTTTTTACGTAAGCACAATGTGTAAAAATACAGCTCAGTTTTTAGTCAAATCTACTCATTCAACATTTGCCCATTTATAAATACGCCACTGTGTTCTGCAGATGCAAACAGCTGGTTGTGTACCAACATTTGTTCTGAAGGGATTTAAAGATACTCACAGAAGCATATTTGGTACTCACAAGACTCTTGACCAGTTAACGCAGACAAACAAGTTTTTGTGCAAAACCAGAATTGGTGCATACGTGTGGGTATAAATAAGGACGAAGGCTTATCCTGGACTCATGCAGATGTGGGACAGTCCGCCTTACTTAATTTTGGCATGTCAGGACTTCCCTTAAAATCTGGGGACAAAGGCTTCCATTCCCTGCACACAGACTCATTTTATTTATCCATAAACTCTCTAAAGACAGAAAATTCAAAATATGACCAGTGCACCTAAGAAATTTGCTATACCTCTGCAAATTGTATTTGAACCTTTCCAAGCCAAAAATACAGAATAGCTATTACTGTGAATCTCTGAAGTTCAATCTTGGCAAAAGGTGCCTACTGTTAAAGTTTCATATTCACTCCATTATATTACAGTTAGTGGACTAGTTAACAATTCTGTGTCGCTATAGAAACTGTTTACCACCCTTCCAAATATGAAGACTTACAACAACTGATGTAAGTATGTGAACCATTCTCATGTTTGCATAGATGCCATCGAAAGAAATCTGAAAAATAGAAAAGATGTTGTCAAGATATAGGAGAAACACTTGTAACAATTCAAAAAGCCAGTGCACCAAAAATAATGCAGGCTTTCACCAGTACATACCAGTTCCTAGAAACATTGGTCCAAAACCTGTCTCAGTCAATATACATAGAACTTAGGTCACATGAGATTTCCAGAGGACCCTTACCCCTTTCTCTGATCAATTAAAGATCTGAACACCCTTCCAAACAAATAAACATTACAGAGTGCCCCTAATGTCACTCAATAAGGAAATTCTCTTGTGGATTGGGTGAAGCTCATATGCACAGACTCCTAAATGAAAAAGCCCTGCTAACATCCCCCTCTGGTTTAACAGCCATCAAAAGGATAAGGTACTTCAACTGCTGCAGAAGTGAAAAACTGCTTTCAGGGCCTGATGAACTACATCTTTGCATCTAACAGACCTGATTACATGCATTAACAGAAGCTAAAGTCACCAAATCGTGGAGTGCCAAAGAGCTTCAAAACCCATCATATAATTAGTCAAAAGTAATTCACTGCAGCATCAGAACCTGAGATCCTACACTAGGAGAGCTGACCAAGTATCACCCAAGTTGCTAGATGACACACTCGCATAAGCATACATGAAGTGGCGAGGATGTCTGGGTTTTGTTGCAACATCCAGTATCTCTCCTTGTCAACTTCATGCTTGTGAAACAAGAGATGCTGAAACATTGCAAGGACCTCGCCATATTTTGAGCTTTTTAACTGACAACATATCTTTTAAACTGTCAGCTACTTCATCCACTTACTCCTGCATGTTACCCACCTTCCTGGTCTGAAAAGACATGTTTAAGGACACTCCTATGCTCAACAGTCAGTACGGAGGACATAAAGACCAACGCCTTTATGATGTTTAGTGTTTGCATATGAACTTTTTCACCACTCTTACTCAAAGCTTCTTTATTTTTAATGAAGAGTCTTGAGATCTTCAGTAAACTTTTATGTAAGTAAACTGTAGCCCTCTTAAACCTTCCTACTTCTGCCCCATTCCCCAAAATTAGTCATCCTTGAAAACCAGGCCAATAACAAATTAGCAAATATTTGATTAGTGCAGTTCAAAGATCAACTCTTTAAATCAAGATCCACATCTTTAGCTTTGATAAAATTATGTTCTACAAGTCAAGCCGCACCTATACTTCAACAATATATAGCCTCGACAATAACTAAAGCTACACATTTGGGCTACTGATAATACTGGGTTAGCTATTTTATAGTAAATCTAAACAAAACTGTTATTTTTATTTAACTAAATGCTGTCTTACTGTCATCTGTTTAAGGGAGAAGCCAATGTTAGAATCTTCAGATAGGAACTAATTCAAAAGCATTGCCTTAAGTTAAATGTTATCTGTATCTACAACTGTAATTGCAAGAAAATGCAGAAGATTTAGATTAGTGTAGTCAAAAGTTTAAGCCTTCCCCCCTTCATGCTCCCAGGAGACTTAAATGAATGCAAGATGATACATCTTTAGAAAGGCGTATCTCAGTCTAAAATATTCATCATGGTATCCAAAGGAAAAAATTGAGACAATATTCCATATCTCCTATTCTTACATTGACACTTGGGTTCACTGTACATAAGTTGTTTCCTCATATCTACAAGTGGTAAAATGAGGAAAAAACATACACTTACCGTAGGCTGAGGCGGTCCTTTGCCACTGCTGCGACCTCTGAAATTAAATACATACATGGGATATGATTAAAAGAACTGCCAAAACTGGTTAATTTCTTAACAAGTAAGAATTCAAAAGCCCATCTTAATTTAGTGTTGAGAATGGGATCAGGGAAAAACAGCACTGCCCTAAAGCAGAACTTTACAACTACAGGGCCCACAGCATTTATCCTCCAAGCTACTGACCTACAAGCAAGTAACATTGATTAGTAGGCAAGAGGGTTACCTACTATAAATTAGAAGACAAAATGAAGAAAATACTAAGCCTGTGTCATTACAAAAATCCAAAAATACTCTCTTAAGCAGAATCCTGTAACTAAAGCAAATCCCAAAACTTACTGGCACACAAAACCAAAAACGACTTTCAGGCCCAATCCCTAGAGGCTCAGTACATCGTCACTGTCCGTCTGATTAAGGGCCACCCGAATAACTGACCCATGCTGCAAGCTACAGAGAATCCCTGATTGCAAGGCCCTACCTACAGAACTTGCTTATAACTACTATCACAACCCAGTAAGTGAAACTAATTAAGTCTGTCCATCCCCTCAAAAACACTAACTACTTTTACTGCAAATCTGCCAATGTGTAGCACTTGGGACACTTAAAGAGCTTTTAAATTAACCTGTATGTTCTTAATACCTTGCAAACTGAGTTGTAACAGTCTGTGCCCTCTGCCTCAGACATTTGAGTCCCAGCAGCATTCCTGTCTGCAACAGCTACAATTGCTCAACTTCACTGATGCACCTTATTTCAAAGTTACTTCCTTGTACCAAGAAGTCCTAGTTTCAGATGTTTCTCATAGTGATTTAGATTTGTATTATGACAACTTCAGGAGTGCACACTAATGTGAGGCAAAATGAAGTCTTCTATTAAAAATAACACCCAATTTTTAAGTAGACCCACCTTACAGATGCACAACCATTTAATTAAAGAGACCCAAAGAATCATGTCTACATTTAAAAATATCCAAACAACATTGAAATCTGTACCCAACTGAATGTCAACTGCATTCAACTGCTTTTGAAAACACTATGCTGTGGTTGAATACAACCTTGCTCTCAAAACAACACGCCCTTATAAATAGAGCTCGTAAGTTAGTCAAGAAATCAAAGGAACTTCTCCCAAGAAACATAAATATCCCTCCAATAAATTCTGCAGAAATAAGCAAGTCCATCAGAGAACCATGAAAGGCCTTAACGAGGAAAAAATGAAAAATCATTAAACTATCACCTGACTCGTTTAAGAAAACAAGCTTCTGAAACAGAAATGTAGTCTCATACAGCATCACGCACACTGATGACATTTGCTGATTGGCAAAAACTGCAGATTTCGGATGTCTAGCTGACATTTTCAGAATACTTGCAGAGCACTAATCTCACGGAAAAAACCTAATGCAAATAGCCTTTATTTAATTACCTATGAGCCTTAACCTTCCATAAGGCAGCTTCACAACTTCAGGCTTGCTCTGGAGACAAGCAAGTCTCACCATTTACTAAGTCTGCCATTTGTCAAATGGCTACCTATAGCACAGTGCTGAAGTGAGCCCTTCATGAACCTGGAACATAATTTTTGCATCATATTCAGCTGAACAATCCTCTTCTTTCTGGAAGTCATTTCACCAGATGTGAAACACCCCAATAAAAGAGAGGTACAATCCAGTTCTGATTTTTCCTTTTATTACAATCAAAAGTGTCAACAACACGGTCTTTCAAAGAACGTGGCCTAAGTCAAACAATTTCACCACTTCCCTCTGTTGGTCTCAAAAATTTTAGAAGCTACTCCTTCCTATATCAGCTACAGAAATGGTCAAAAGTGAAAGAGTTTGGTGTCTTTGCAACAGAAAGTACTCCCATTTTTAGTGACAAGTATTCTTAGAACTTAAATAACTGGGTTGCTAGACTGGTCAGAAAATTTGGAGTATTCCTTTTAAGCATCAACCTAAGCGTTACAGATTTTTCATCTCTTACCACATTTCCAAAATTACTGTTCTTACCCACATTTCTTTAAGAAACAATCTGATTGTGTGCATCCACACTGGCAAGAGGTCCTAACTTCTACATCAGGCCAAGAGTTAAGCTAATTGCAGAAATTCTACATGCCATTCTGATCTAACAGATCTCTTTACAGACTAGACCTCTTGTTTTCCAGCTACAACTGTTAAACACAAACCATTAGAGAAAAGGAAAGACATTCATCAACAGGAAAAAAAGACAGACATTGACCAATTCTGCCAATGCTACAATCCAATCAAAACTGTGTGTATCTTCTGCTAACACCAAGGCCATCAAATTGAGGTTTATATTCCAAGAGGTGAAGACTCAAGTTCAAACTACACTTTGACACATCTTTGAAGCATCATATGAAAAAAACTAGGACCTTTACAAAAGCAGAAAGTAGATGGTCTTTGCCAGAAGTTTACCACAATTTAAAACAGGAGAGTAAGACTAAGAAATGGGAGTGGGGGAAACTAGAAGTTGCAATTTGGCACTCCTACCTAAAACCACATCTTGATTACAGTAAGTATGGTAAATAAAAAAAAATACATTTTGTATTGAAGAAATGTGGTTAAAGGTAAGCCTGGGAAAGGCACAGCAGCTTGGCAAATCTGACTTGTAAACCCTTTTCTTCGTGGTAGCAAAGTCACAAAAACGCTGCACCAGACAAAGTAACAATCAAGCAATTAAACTTAGTAGCCAACTCATTGCAGGCCAGCAGTTACACCTTAAGAGTGAAAGTCTCCGTAAGGGCTTAATCCCAAATGCTGCACAATAAACACTTTTCCCCAGCAGCAACTTGCAATTTTTTTTCTATTTTTATGAGCATTTACTATCTTATTCCTCAGCATCGCTCACCTCCCCCCTCTAATGTTTACATGCCAAGTAGAGCATTTGTATAAGCAAAACAGGGTCATGCATTTATATTTTTCCAGTTAAGTGAAAACTAAGGCAAGGGACACAGGTCCTCCCAGGATACGAAAGTCCTGGGGTTTTCTCTCCAGCAACATCTTCACTTTGAGACTAAGAAACAAATGTGACCATACTGCAATTAATGTCTAGAGCAAAAGTGCAACTACAAAGACTGTTGAACTTAACAGAGTGAATAGATGTTTCTGGAGTACTGGCTGACATTACTAGAGCTTTGAAAACAAATTTACAGGCTACTCTAAAGAACTTTCATTACAAGTGCAGAGAGCTGGTAAAGCTTTCTTCTAAGGGAGAAATCAGAAGTACAAAGTTGTAAGTGCAGTATTTGTCTATGTAAGTCAAGCGAATCAAAGCTGTCAAATTAAGATTATACAAGTCCTATAGCATTGTCTTCTGTAGTTTTTCCCCCAGTACTGACATTAGTAATGTCAACTCCTGTCTTCTCACAAGATGACAACTTCTGTAGCATCTGAATATGTAAGTAACCCAACTCAAGTGTGACCCAGTGCACATATGTAACCTGTTGATGGACTTAGTCACTGAAGAACCTTCTTCGTATACATTGCCATGAATCAGTTGTTAAATTAAAACTTGCTCAAAAGTGGGTATATAATACCATACTAAAGTGTATTAACAGCAATAAGGAAGGAGACCTGCAGGTTATCCATTCATTTTGCTCAGCAGTTTAGCACGGTTGCATTAAAACTGACACACACAAAGATGTTAGAACAAACTAGAAAAACTCTGAATGGCACGTGTGATCAAACCTCCAGAACAGTCACTTCCATTGTATCAGAGCGCCTCAGCACTCAATATGCCTGATTACTTCTGTCTGAACAGAATGGACACCTCTCTTCTGCCCTGTACTTAAGCCTTTAGTTAGGCTAATAAAAAAGGATGTCAAGAAAAAGGAAAGTAAGAGTAGGCAAGAAGCATTAAGTCTCAAAAGCAAGCTACGCAACATGGGATCATTTCAGTTTTAACTTTTTAATGGGCAAACCCATTTATAAAAGACAGTAACTTACAGTATTCTTAAAGGACTCCCAAGTCCAGTTAGGCAAGAAAGTTACCAAATAAGAAGGAAAAAGACCTTCTACCACAATTGTAACTAGACAGGTAACCATGTAAAACCTGAGTCTGAGGTGTTTTACCTTCAGACAAAATAACAATGGGGAAAAATTGCTAACAAAAAAGGATGCAGTGCTTGAAGTAACGCTGGGACAGATGCAACTTTCAATCACAGGACAGCTAACCTTCCTGTGCTTGTATAAGGGCAAAACTGAACTAAACTACAAAAAGTAGATATCAGATAATGTTTTGACTAGCACAGCAAAGCAGGTTTGTGGTACAAGGTCTACGTTTTCTCCAATTACAGTTCAACATGCTATTGGCATCCCCCCTACAGCCCAATTTCCCATCTGCCATATTGCACATGCAGTTGCTATTAAACAAACATAGCATTTCACTTAGTGCCTCTTTATAAAAAAATGTATTAATCCTTCTTGTTTATATTTCTTGCACACCTTTAAAGATAGCTTCATTTGTGATTTTTCCCCTTATGTAAAAGAAATTAGTAATATAAAAACAAATACTGGAATATCTTATTTGTTCACACAAGATTTTCAATTTTCTAATATGAAATACATATATCCATCATTTTGAAACCATGGAAACAAATGTACTGAGCAAAGCTGACCCTCCACTCACTATCAGACATAGAAGAACCAGGTGCTTAGCCCAATTAAGTCTTACAGTAATAAACATGCAGCAGAAAATTAGGTCCAGGACAGTTAACTGTCAATGAGCTTTCTACCCAAACCTAAGCCTTTAAGAGCAACTTAGCCACGAAAACTAACGTTCTTTTGCATCTCAAGAAGATAAGAAAGAATGCTCGTGCTGCAGGGAAATGAGCGGCTAGGAAGGAAGCCTGGCATAAACTGGAGCTGTTTAAGTTTCTATTAAATAATATAATGTTTCAAATTGAAGCCAAGATGCAGGCCAGCTAAAAAACAATTTGATTTTTCAAATAGAAAAGCCACTTAGCTTTTCATTTACATGAACAAATTTGCAGCATGAACCATCTTTGAAATTGTACTCCCCAAAAGACAAGACTTTTCTTTAGGACAACAACAGAAGTTCTCTGAAGGTGTTCCACGGGGCTCCATCAGCCTGGGGACTGTTGATCTTACAGACCCTCATTCAGAAATATCTTGAAACATTGATCAACAAAAAAAGTGTGAACACCTCTGAGGGAACATGTCGGTTGTTTAGCAGCCCTACCAGAACTCCCTAAGGAGTTCTGAAGTGGAATTTATCCAACAAAACTAGAAAGGCAACGCTGGTAGGAGAAATCCAGTGGCTTTAATCTTAAAAACTTGGGAGAGAAATTGATGCTCTCATCCCCTAATCTACAGAGAGAAGTGCTCACCATCATACTGAATTAAAAAAAAAAAAAAAAAAAAAAGCCAAAGGTTTTGTTGCCCTTCACGTTAACCTCTACAGTGCCACTGTGTGTTGGGAGGCATAACTGTTTAGCAGAGCACAGTAAACATCATGTTCAATCTAAACAGCCATATGTAAAAACTATTAAATCACTGCAATGAAGTGCTAGGGTATTATTGTTACTATTTAAGTTTATTCTGTCCTTTTCAACCCTACCAAAGCTTTTCTGCTTCCAGTTCCACACACTGGTAACAAAGTAAAACCCTATTTCCAGTGATGTCCAACAATGGGACCACTGTAAATTCTGTTTTATTGCCAAAGCACAAAACTGAGTAAGAATAAAAGTCAAGTTGAAGAGCAAGATGAATAAAACTTGAAATGAAACTGGTCTGAGTGACTATGACCTTCAAAACCGTTACCGTCCTGCTTTGATTGTTTGTTATGACCCCCACAGCACTGGAAAAATTCACAACACTAGAAAGTTGTTTTTTTTTTTCCTCCCTTCCTCTCCCTCAAATATGTGTGAATTTGTATAGCTAATGCTCTCCAAGCAGGATCAATCTTCCAGAGGCAGTATGAGACAGCAAGGCCTCCGCAGCGTGCATGGGGAAGGGGAATCTGAGCCTGCTGCAAAACCCCGATTCCTCACCCCTCAAACCTGGGGAAAAAAGTGAAGCCGTGCTTAGAACCACCACCCACCGGTGAGGCCAACGAGCACTCCTGCGGCCTCCCCTTTCCCGCGAGAATTTTATTGCGATTTAAATTTAAAAAAAAAAAAAAAAAAGTGTATATATATATATAGACAGAGAGACAGATTGAAATAAATAAAAATAAACCCCACTAAGCTGAAGGAGCTCCACCGCAGGCAGGCCTCCGCCGACTTCCACAAGGCAGGAACGCTGACCCCCTCCCCCGTCTGGGACAACACTGCCGCCCCCCCCGGCCCCGAGGCCGCCGCCATCGCGGCCGGCACCTTCCCGCCGCCGCCGTTTCCCCCCCCCCCCGGGCCCCCCCCCGCGCACGTGCGGCCGCCGGCTACGGCGCCTCGCCTCGCCCCCCGCCGCCGCCTCCTCCTCCTCCTCCTCCTCCTCAGCAGGCGGGTCACGTTGGCCCGGGGGAAGCAGCGCCCCTCGCCCCCGCCGTAGGCCCCGCCAGGCCGCGAGGGGCTTCACCCGCCGCCGCCCCGTCACGGAAAAATAAGGAGGTTCTGCCGTGCCCTCCGCCGTCCCCGGCCAACCTGAAGGGCACCGGCCGCGGCCTGGCCTCGCCCCGGCGGCACTGCGGAACCGGCGGGCCCCTCGGCGGGCCTGCGTGCGCCCCGCCCGCCGCCATGCCGGCTCCCGCCCCGCCGGGCGGAGCCCCCCGCGCCGGGCCGCGTCCCCCCGCCATGCAGCAAGGCCCCGCTCCCCCCTCCCGGCCGCGCCGCCGCCGCCCATGGAGGCCGGTGCAGGGCGGGGGAGAGCGGCGGGGGAGGGGGAGCGGCGACCGCGCCGGGCTCACCGCGGCGGGGCCGGGGGCCAAGCCCGGGCCCGGGCCCGCCGCCGCCGCGCACCCACCTGCCCATGTTCTGCCTCCCGCCGCCCGCGGCTGACGGGAGGCCGGGGCCGCCGCCGCCGCCGGGGGGCTTGCGGTTGTTGCCGGCGGCCTGCGCCGCCGCCGCCGCTTGCTTGAGGGACATGACGAGAGGGGAGAGGGCCGGGGGTGAGCGCCGGGGCTGGGCGAGGGCCGGTCCGCGGGGCCTCGCTGCGCTGGCGGGGCCGGGACGCCGCTGGCTCGGCCGGTTGCTCCCAAACAGTGCGAGCGGGGCGGAGGGAGCGGAGCGCGGCGCGGAGGGATCCGCGGAACGGCGGGGGGGGAAGGGGGGGAGAGGCCGGGCCGGGGTGGTGGGTAAGGGGACCGCAGGGGCGCGGAGGTCGCCCCCGCCGCCTCTCGGGCACCTCCGCGGCGGTAGCGGGGGGAGGACGGGGCGGGGGGGCGGTGAGGCAGCGGAACCGGAGAGGGCGAGGAGCGCGGACTCTTTACGGGAAGTCGGAGGGCGCCGCGGCGGTGCTGCGGCGGGTGAAGGGGCGGAGGCGGGAGGCGGGGAGGGGAGGGGGACACGTGAGGCGGCGGCGCGGGACGGCGGCAGCTCCCGCTGCAGCCGCGGCCCCGCCGGTGTCGTGAGGCCCCCGCGGGCGCAGCCCCCCCCCCCCCCCCCCGTTCTCACAGCCCGCCCGCGCCTTCAGCTCACGCCCGCGGTAGCCGCAAGGGCAAACCCGAGCCGGTGCCAACCGGGCGGAGACCCCCGACGCGGCCGCTCTGCGGGTGGAGAGGGAGAGAGAGAGGGACGGAGGGAGGGCGGCCGGCCCACAGGCCCCGGCCCCTGAGGGGAACGTTCCGCCTCGCCCGGCGGCGCAAGGCTCTGGGTTGGGGCCTCCTCCCCGGGCCGGTCCGCAGGCTGAGGCCTGGCCGGGCCGGCCCCACCCGGGCCTGCTGCTGCCCGCCCGGCCCTGCTCGGCCTCCCCCGGGGCCCGCCAGTGAGCAGGAGCGGGAGGACGGCGGGCTCGGCCTGGCAGCGCAGCGTTGAAAAGAAACCAGACATAAGACATACACCAAAATTCAGGAGGAAAAAAAAAATAAAAATGGCCGAGCCGCCGACTAGCTGTGAAAGGCGAAATGGAGAACCCCAGCCCTCCCAGCGCTCACTACCCAAGCTGCAGACCGGCTCTTACCTTTAACCGCAGAGATACTGAACGACCGCCAGTAAACACTTAAATCCCACGGCCCTCCTACTCGTGGAGCAGCTACAGGAAAGCAAGATGGGGGCCAAAGGGATTGCCATGTTCCTTGCTGACAACCCCTCAGTATTACATATTTTTGGGTTGGTTCTCCCCCCACCCCCACACCACCCAGATCGCTGCAGTCCAAATAAATTAAAATCTGCATTGCACTGACAGAATATTTGAGCCCAAGGTGCCAGTTCTGCCGTCGCTCCCTGTTGTTACCTATCCGCCATCACCACGCTTCCTGCAGAAATCTTAAGGCACAGCGACTTCTGCTCTGCCATGTTCGTGGTACCTGCTTTAAGCAGAGCGGTGGTTTCACCGACTTGTACCAATACATGAAAATAAAGCCTGGTCTGTCCTGTTAAAAATCTATGTACATACAGGATAAGTTAAGAGCAGATGTAACTTGAAAACCAAGAGCTAAATTGATTTATAGCCATGGTTACTCAAAATGCTCAGAGTTTAATCTATTCATAGAAATGCTCTAGAAATCCCACAGGATTCAAATGTAATAAAAAGGAGCAGTGCTGTTAGGCAGGCATTATTTATACACCTTGCTTGTAAAGCAACAGCTTTCCCATGCGGTTGGAAGAGTTGTGGGTGGCAACACACAATGGTAAAAAGATAACAAATATTTAACAGCTTGCTTAAATTAGCATTTTTCCCTACACTTTTGACTGTTAAACTGCTTGTTTTGTCTTACCTTACAGGCCCAAATAACCTTGTGGTTAACACATTATTAGGTTGGATGACAGATACTAGCCAAAATGCGCTCAGCACAAAGAATTTTTCTGTTGAAAATACTTGCCCTAAAGAGAGCCAGCGGTTTTAAGGAAACTACATTTTTCAGTCACTTTAGTGAACTCACAAGACACTTTCCTATTTCACAGGTACGGAACCAAGAGAGAAGGATATCAAGGATTTCTGCAGACTAAGATTTTCTGCAGGAGACACTAGCACCTGCAGAGCTGAAAACAGCTCGTGCTACCGCCAGCACAGATTTTAGGACCATTTACTGTAAAAGCCAAGGTCTGTTTCACTGCATGTGATGGGATAACTAACATTACCTAAGAGAAGCTAAGGAAAGACTTTTTTTATATATATATATATATATATATATATATATACATATACACATACACACACACACACATATATATGTAAAACCACCCCTGCATTTAACCAAACTCTTTAGGGTACTGTTTATAAGGTATTCTCTATCTTTTTGTTGGTCCTACTGGACCTCAAGCGGAGGGCCTCCAAGTGCTACCATACTAGGAGAAATCCAGCAGGAAAGGAACTTGAAGAGCCAAAACACACCTTGAAACTAACTTAAATAAGCTACAGCTAGCAAAAATTACTTACTCAATACTGTGTTTCATCAGTGTGCTTTGCATTTTAAAAGAAAGTTACCAAGAAAAAGCACAAGGAGGTCTGATAAGAGACTGAGTATAACATATCCAGGTCATTTAATAGTTGGGTTTTTTTTAAAGGACATTACTTCAATGCTTTTTCAGCTAAGCATGTTTACAGTGCAGAGCAATTAGTCACTATTTATATGGCTAAAGGTTAAGAACTATTAAAGAGCCTGCAGCGTTTTGAAGCGGCAGCCATGCTGTGGGGTCCTGCTGGCAAAGATGGAGCCCTCGATATTCAAGGATGTCAAAAATACAGAAATAAGTTCTATGGGCAGAAATGGTTTCTAAGACATCATATGAACACACTAAACTACATTTTGGGGTGACATTACGTGTTTGGAAAGCAGCGTATGAATAAGACTCGTGTTCACGTCTGCAGTAATGACTCAAGTGCAGTTGCAGTTTGACTTGTTTTCTCCTTCAATGTATTCTTTGTTTTGTTAAGCTCTGTTTGGCTTTCATTGTGTCCTCCCTTTTTTGTTTGTCGAGCATCTTTGTAAAAAAAAAAAAACACATTAAAAGTAAATATAGAAGAAGTGACCAAATTAAAATAGCTCCAGCAGTAATGACCACCAGAGAACATGCAGGTTAGTTTCCAGTGGCAGCCAGCTTCTTCAGTGGTTGCCGGCACAGACACTGCTCCTCACCTTTCTGTTGTGAACACATGTCTACAGCGGACTACCCAAATTTCCAGCGTAATAGGATTATACTGCCGTTATGGCACATCATTCCCTTTACTTCTACCTGCATATGTCCTTTGATAGCCTGCCATTCCCAATATTCTGTATTTATTACTTTATGGTTTGGCTCTATCAATTCCTCACTTTTTTTGCTATTCCCTACCATTACAGCTACTAGTTTGGTTGCAAATGAGGTTGTGACAAAGGATGCAGTGGTCTAGCTGTAGAAATGTTCAGGATTCGAAGTCATCTGATCTGTGGTCAAGAAAGAAAAGCAAAGATTTCTAATGGAGAAGCATGTTCTGTTTTGCCCTTCCTGTCCACGTTCCAGGTTAGAGCTGCTCTTTTTCAAGACTACTATTTTCATTCAGATTTGTGACTACATGTGCAGGCTGTATTTGCATACGAAGATGAATGAGTCTGATAATATCATTACTTACCAGGAAGTGCTACATGATGTAACATTTCCTTGATCTAACCTGCTGTTAGGTGTTGTGCTCTCTTCCTTGAGCTACCCAGGGTTACCCTCAACAGCATTCAACAAGATGAAACGCACATGCCTGTGGAGGGGCAACTGACACAGGCACTCGGCATTTATTTTAAGCCAAATTGGCTGCTAGAGAAGCTCACAGAACCGAGCATTTCTACACGTTTTCTCTTCCCTGAAGTCTTCTGCCATTTAGTCCCATTATTGCTAACCCTCTTCTTGGAGACTAAAGCTTTGTGACCAGTGTTATGGGCACAGTGATCTCCAAACACTTGGAAAGACATTAGGAAAACAAATCAGGTACTCTAACACATGAGAAGCACTTCCCAGAGGGATACGATATTAGCTTGTCAGCAAAGCTGCCATCAGTTTTAACTGATGAACGTGCTACTGGCTGAACCAGAAAGAGGTATGTACATGACAATGAGCAAAACCAAAGCCCAAAGCTCCAAACTGACCAGGTGGGCCAAATGCTGCCTACACCTGCCTTTCCTCCCCACCCTAGTCTCTGCGTAGTGTCTTCTCGTTACCTGCAGCCCCTCGAATTCACAGCTCAGTTCCAAGCAGAGACCAGCTTCCATCAGACACAGTTTTTGATCCGCACTTGCACTTTTATAACTATTTCTTCCCAATTTCTCTCAGCCCACCAGCGTCCCCCTCCAGCTCAGTTCGGACAGGGTGCAGATAACAGACGTGCCTGCTGAGCCATGTGTGCCAGCTGCTTCTCCTGCAACCAACAGGAGATGAAGGGAAATGCTAACGTCCACAGAGCTCAGGAGAGAGGTACAGAAGTGCCAGAGCTTGTTTTACCTATAACCAACATTTTAATGAACCTTGATCTCAGTTTCCATTGGCCTCAGACACTAAACAAGGGCATTTCCCTCCTCGGGAGGCAAAGCTCCAGGACCTGTACAGCGATGTTCTAGCTCTGTAGCAATTGTTTTAGGATGGAGCTGCAAACTGGGAGACACCAACTCTCCCCAGCAAACTTCCAGGCAACATTCAACCAAGCACTTTACGCTTTTAGATTTCACATTTTTACAAAAGGGAGGGGGGGAAGCCAGCCTAGCTCCTGCTAAGCAGCAGCACACAAAGCAATCGTTATGCCAAGATTTAGCTCTTAAATCCCTCAAGATCTGGTGCTCACAGAGCATAAACAACCTTTGCCTCACAGCCTCGTTGAGCTGTACCTCCACGTTTCCCAAGCGCAGCTACACAGACCCGCCAATACCCATCCTCTCCCCGTCCCTTCGCTGAGACAGGCATGCCAACAAGAAAGCCAGTTGCCATGGCATTTTTTCCCCCTACAGACAGATGTCCATTAAAAACCAAGTCAGCCTCAGGTTTGCTTCACAGAGCAGCTTTCAGTTATTATCACCAGCCCGCAAGGAATTTCCACTGTGCCCCTTCACCTCAGATGTTTCGATGCACTTCAGTATTAATCCCTGGGGATTAGAAGGGAACTACTACAGAACAGGCACAGGTACATTCAAAGGACAAATTTAGGATTATGATCTTGTTTTATGTTTCTGGCAGATGACTACCACATGACCGCATTTGGAAAGGGTTGAATTTGTTACCTCTGGCACTCTTTCCCTTGTTCTCTAAGACTCTGTGCTAAAATCATCAGGCAAATCGGAAGCAAGATGCAGAACTTTTCCCCTCCTCTGACACGTTACACCTGGGGTTCAGATCCAGGATTTTGCCTTCAGGAAGAACCTGCCTGCGCCAGCCAGGAGCATCATCTGAGGCTCCATCCGTGGAGAAAGGACTCCTACCCCTCCACACAGCAACCCCAGGCAGCCTCTGCAAGCAGGGCCAAGTGCTTCCAGCAAATGCATGTGTGTCAAGGAGAGATGCCTTCTTCCTTGGTTACAAGGCCACGTTTTTATTTAAGATTGGAAAAAGAGCTTAATGGATCCCATACTCCCCCTCAGCCCATCCTGCCTGCAGTGAGGGCCAAGGGCTCATTGGAGGCATCCCTTGGGAAAAGCAGGGGAGCTTCCTACTACAGTGCTGGCAGTGCATCACCAGCAGCTCTGCAGGGTTGAGCTTCAGAGGGAATGGTCAGGTATTTTTAGTTGGACTGTAACAGCACTAAATGCATGAGAACAAGACGCTGAAACTTAACTATACAGTGAAATTAGTTTTCCTTGCTAAAGCACCGCAGTGCTAAGACAACTGTTAAAGAAATCCTCTTAGTGATGTCCAGGAAGGGATCTCCCCTCTCACGTCTGGGTCTAAGCCTGGCAGGGCTTCTAAAGTGTTCTTCGTTTAGGCTGTGGCACTTGGGAGATGTAGGCCTTCTGCGTGGGAGCTGACATTTTGGAGACATTATCACAGCTCAAAGCCCTGCATCCGGGCTGGCTCGCAGTGAGTTTTCCACAGGAGCCTGCGTCTTCAAGGGAGCCAAGCACCACTACTTCAGCTGTAGGAATGACAGCTCCTCATAGCTCTGTAAAACAGCCAGGTCTGAGCATATACCCAGATGCGGGGTCCCAAGGGAGCGCTCCCTTCCAGGCTCAGAGTCACTTCCCAAGACGAAGCATTTGGATTTTTCCTCCTGGTTACAGCTAGTGCAGCTGCAAATATGATCAAAAATATCTAATCCTCTTAACTGCTTCTGCAGTTCGACTCCAATCGCTGCGGAGGAAAATGCTGTGATTTCAGTGTGCTGCCTGCATTCCCACTTGGCTGCCTATAAACCTTGGCTTTTCCACCATTGTTCATTCCTCCCCATTGATTTCTTGGAAGGAGGAGTAGGTGTTTGGCTCCTAGCGATGAAGCTGCAGGGGTATGTCAGCGAGGGGTGGAGGCCAGGAGCTCCTAGGTCCTGGGGCTGCATTCAGCTCTCAGTGCTCCTTCACTGAGCAGGCAGGATCCAGTTGGGATTTCTTCTTTGCTCCAGTGAAGCCGGAGCGTGTTCAAAAGCTGCCAAGGAGAATTGCTTGGAAAAAGTCCTCTTTGCTCCTCATGCAACCCCTGCACTTGCAGAGGGAAACTCTTGGCACGGCTGTGCTTGGACAAGACTGGCTGGCTCCCTCTCCATTGGCGCGGGGCTGCTGGCTGCAGCGGCATCTCTGTCTCCTGTGGACAACTCCAGCTCACCCATCTCACTCAGCTGCATCTCCCACTCGGCTCCTCCAGCCCTCGCAGAAGGTTTTCCAACTGGGACTCTACACAGAACATGGATTCAAGCCAACAGCACTAGGAGTTTCTCCAGCCTATGTTAATTCTGTTTGGACTAAGATTACCAGTAGTGTAGAGGAACTGTTCTAGGAGTTCTACTCACGTTTTATATGTAAACGTATTTGCTGTGGTTTTATTTTAGGTTTACAGAGCTCAGACACAGAGAACTCGAAGTTCCTTTGGAACCTTGCTCACACATGTAGTGGGGGTCTCCCACCACCCCAGAGAGAAAGAGCCCACCAAGGTGGGTTTCCTTCATGTGCCTAAACACCTCTGCTTTACATGGCAAAAGGATGCACTTCTTCACCTAAGAGCATCACACATCAATAAAGACTAATAAATATCACGAAGTCACATGTAAATAGAGATGCGAGGGAAGAGGGCGACTGGGAGGCAGAGGCATGCAAACAGGCAGCAAGAACATTATTTTTGCATCCAGAAAACCATAGCATGTCCTACACTGACATTATCCCCCAAGACCATTGCCACCACATAAGGACACTGATAATAGGCAACAAAAACAGCTAAGCTGCAGTCTACCTCCAGGAAAAACCCTCCTTAAACGCATGAAGGTGGCCTGACTGCTCGGTCTGGGGCAGGCAGGTGGGTTTTATGAATGTTTTGCAACCTCCACCAGCATTAGGTGGAGCACACATAGCTCCCTGCCCAGCACAGGCTCCTGCACCCCCCCCCCCAAACATGAACACGGGGCCTTCACAGCTCCACTTAACCACTTTTGAGAGCACAACTGTTTCAGTAGCGTGCAGAAGAGAAGCATTGCCACTGAAGTGCCACCTTCAGATAACAAGGAACATACGGGGCCCAGCACGGCCCCAGGGATCTCAGGTTGGGAGCAAGTCACATGCTTAACACAGCACAAGCAAGACGATAGCTCATCCTCACCCTGCTGCCCTCAAGCCCACAAACCCAAATAACCTCTACAGCCACAAAATCATCACATTACTAAACCTGCAAAAAAAAGCAAAATCTCAGTCTCCTGGCAAGCTCAGACACCTCTGCTCAGAGCACAGCCCCACACCAGTGAGCAGCAAAACTTTCCACTGCTTATCAGCCTCAGTGCAGCTCAGGAAACCCTCCACAAAGAGCCCCCACCTACCCCAAAACAAGCTCCAGCTCCAGCAAGGCAGCAACCCCTCCAGGTGCAGCAACTTTACAGGAGCTGTTGGCCCTGAAGAAGGTTCAACAGGGACCAATTGCCTGGTGGGGAATTAAACATTGTTTTCTCTGAGGTGTTTGATGTTTTTAACCAGCTTGGGATGGAAGGAGTTTGACTCTCCAGCTCCCTGAGAGAAGGTGGAGGGAAACTATGTGAGTATCTTGAGGTTTGTTGTCTAACTCAATTAACCAATTACTTCCAGGTCGAGAAGGGGCAAAGCTATAAATGCTGCTTGCTGCTATAAATAATGTTTGCTCAAGGGTGGTGTGGGAGCAGGAAGTGTTAGGTGTGGGGTTGTAACTTGGGCTTGAAATGAAAGCAAATATCACGAATTGCTTCCTGCTTCAAGCAGACCTGTTGCTATTTTGCTGTTGCCCCTTGGAAGCTGAAGTGAACCAGTGCACAGAGCTGGCTCTTGCCTTGGGAAACTCAGGCTGGGGAATTAATACACAAATGTCCCTGCTGCACAACTTTCTTCCCAATACTACTGGCTGTCCTGGTGTAGGACCTGCTGTGGACCAGCTGGATGCGTCTGCCTTTAAAATATAATTATTAGACCAAAATGCCCATTTATGTAAAAAGGAGGAGGGGGGAGAGCCTAGGAGAAATTGATGTGGATTTCTCGGAGCTCAAACAAGAACAGACAAGTCGGTGCAGATCAAGGCAGGAATTTTCCACGGGGCCTTAGGGAATTGGGCTCCAGTGAAAAGGTAAATGGAGCAGAGAGCGGGTGGTGGGACGGCAGTGTGCCCCCTTGGAGGGGCCTGGGCTGGTCACAGCTCAGGCACAGGGAGCACAGTGTGGATGTGGGGTGTTCCAGCTGCTCGGACAAGCGGATGTTTGCCTGCGGGGTGACTCCAGGTCTGCTCTGCTAGCGGCGCTGTGCGAGGTTTTTCTAGGGCACAAACCAGAGGGACATCACCTTACCCAGGACCTCGGCTCCTGAAAGAGCAGAACCAGTGTCATGGAGGGGATTAATTGGTGTTAAGGGACAGGTTTTTCCGAAGGGGCAAATTAGCCCGCTAAAAAATTAACGAGTCCCTGGAACCATATGAAACAGAGCAATGTCAGCCAGGTGTCTCTCCCCAAACTGCGGTACCCATGCCTGACTGGGCTGCACGGCAGGGAGCTGCTGCTGGGCTGGCCCTGAAAGGGCTCATGGAAACCCATCAGCAGAGAGACTGGGGGGTGCTGGAGCTCAGATGGCCGCAGGTCTCACAGGCGCTGCGTTCCCCTCCTACCCCAGCAGATCCTGCTTGGAGCTTGGGCACGTACCCTGGGGATGCTGGAGGTGGTGGGTGGAACACCCACCTCGCCATTGAGTCGAGCCCCATTGAGCAGCCCTGCTCTTGCCTCCTGCTAATCTGGACTTTGCCGTTTGCTCACAGGGAACATCCCTGGCGCAAAGCAGTGGCAGCTGAGCCCTGGGCACCAGCTCACCCCGAGCTGCCCTACATTTCCTTTCCAAGCAGGGGGGCACAGCCCTTTCGGTCCCTCTGGCTGCGGGTGCTGCTTCTCCCAGCCGACGAGAAGCCGTGCCGACGCATCACTCCGTCTCACTGCCTCTCCCCTCCACTTGCTCGGGAACAGCTGCCGGAGTGAATCATTTCAGCATCCTCAAAGCACGGAGGACTCTGCCAAGCTTCATGCGACTTCTGGCTGTCACTCTGCTCCATCTGTGTTTCTCCCTGGCCATGTTAAATCCCACAGCCTTTCCTGCAGTCCCCAATGACCTCCTCTCTCGAGCAGGTGGGTGCTCTCACCACAGAGGTGCAGAGCTGACATGAGATGCTCTTGGGCTGCCTCAGGCATTTTCACCATTACCATCCTGCCCATGTACGCAGAATCATGAGTTGTTTTGCTGTCCTGTTCCCTCTCTGCCAGCCTGTGAATCAGGGACCTTTGGCAGAGACAGAACAGCAGGATCCAGTGAAGTTCACAGAATGTGCTGGCCACCAGCAGCCCTTTGGGGGAGAGCAGATCCCTCATTTCTTGCTCCTGCTGGAACATCTCCTCTCTATTACTGCCACGTAGCCCACATGGCAAGTGCCAAGGCAGGCTTTGTCCTCGAGCTCTCTGATACCACTCCAGCCACCCAACACAGCACCAGCAGAGACAGTAAAACCCCTTTGCTGTTCATCAGGGGGGAATGCGTGTTTCTTTCATGATTTTAAAAAAAAAAAAAAAAAAGTCTATTTTAAGGTTTTTAATCATAGCAGGAGCTTGGCCAATCGCAGCTGTCCAGTGCTTGGGGGAAGCTTTATGCTGCTACAACCTTCTGCTGTGGTGATACTGAGTCATCAGCCACAAAGCTGACCTGTTGTACGAGTTGCAGATGTCAAAACTTGACCACAGGCTGGAGAGGTCTGAGTGCCACCGCTTCTTCCAGGCACTCGGGTGGCCAGATGATGGGTAAGGAAGAGTCACGGACCAGCCTTTCCTGGGACTTTTCCCTTCACCACGAGCCATGTGTGGGCTCAAGCCACATCAGTACTGCTTCTGCCCTGCAGCCAGAGAGAGTGTGGTCCCACCACGGGGGAAGTCTCGCAAGGAAGGGTGCCCTCAGCCTCACCCAGCAGGAGCCTGGGGGAAGCCTGGTTGATCTACAGCAGTGAATGAACACCCAGGTGGACACTGCCTTGTCACCTGGGATGATTTTAGGAGAAACTGGAGGGAACTCAAGGACTGAGGATAATTTGGTTTAACACAGAACTATTCAACAACCCTTGCTTTTTCTGCATGAGCTGCCCACTTCTCATGAGCCAGAGATAATTAGCCTGCCTTATCTGCTCCTCTCAGTTCAGCTGAACCAAACTTCCCCCCAACCCAAACACAACAAAGAGCTCGTTTGGACAGCTTTGCCTTCGAGTTAAAAAGTAGAAGACTTCAAAAAGAATAAGTCACATGTTTTGTTGTTCTCCCTGCCATCTCCTCCCTCCGCTTCCAGTTGAGTACACAAACAAAAATACTGCACGCTGTTTTAATTTTCAATCACATTTTTTGAAAATGAATTCCAAGATACAGTACAGCATCTTAGTGTTCTACACAAAGCAAGCTTTCAGCAAAAGGTCAGAGGGTATTAGATGGTGTAAAAATATATCTTAAATAAAATAGTTTCTATAGGAGAGCAAGCTGTGTTGTACATCTCTAGGTCCTTAGAATAATTTACAGAAGGCAGAGGCCTGGTTGTACAATCCACACACTAGAAAAGTTAGTGTACATTCATGCTACAAAGTTAGAAAAGGTCGAAGTTCCAGATGATTGGGGCAGATCTCCAAACCCAAGCAGGGGATGCAATGAGTGCACTAACAAGCGCCCTGTATTTCAAAGTGAGGAAGTTCAACATTTCCAGTCCATAAAGTCAGGAAGCAGATTATAACGACTCACCTTCCAAGAGTCATTCTGTTTATTTTAACTCATTCCTTTCAACTGGCCAAACTTCTAGCAATAAAGGACTAGCTGTTTTACTTCTTTGTTCCAGTTTGGAGCTGGTAAGTCAAGAGCTGCATTTTCAGTGTTACAGACTAAGATCACGGCTGTTCCTGCAGTTCAAACAATGGCAAAGGATCATACTATGGCCTGAAAAGACAACTGTGGGACTCCCCCAGCCATTTTTAATAAAGGATTAGCCTTTAAACGCTCAGATTGCTGAGTGCAACACAGCAACCAGGACAGTTGCTTCTCCAGCCAGGGTAAAACTCTTCCCACCCCAGAGCATCAAGTCTGATATATATTTTAAGTGAAAACCAACAAAAAAACCACCCAGATTTGTCCACGAATTTCCCTTACAGGATCTGCATACCTTTGGGGCAAATAACACAAAAGTTTTGCCAGCTGAGATTTTGGACAGAGCCACGTTTCAGAGCGCAACAGGCAGCGCTAAGTGATCATGGTAACTGGAAACAACAGCTGCATCTAGCAGCGAGGGTCCTGTCGCAGGGCAGGGCGCTCAGCTCCACTGCAGACCCGAGGACGGCAGCCCTGCGGGTAGGGGCCAGCAGCTACTGCAAAGGCTGGGTACAGGCACGTAGGAAGAGAGTTTTTAAAACGCTGTGTTCGTCATTCTCCTCCCCTCGTTTTGAGGATAGCAGCACTGGAGCTTATGCCAACATACCGCTACTGCAGCTCACAGAGGGAACACACACGCACCCTGCTCCAGGAGGATTGGAACACTGTGGAAGCTGTTAATACGCAACGTGTACCAGTCTTCGCAAAGATGGCTCTATTTAATTTGTAGAAATGCCTGTAAAATAACCACATTAAAGTGTCCAGAATATAAAACTTTCATGCTTTCTGCCCCAAAGGCAGCAAGCACTGGCCTTTCAAAGGCCATCTTTAAAATGAAGACAGAGATAGTAGCAAAGTCCCTTAAAGCATTTAATATCCTAGATTACAAGCCTTTAGGACTTGTTCAGTTTCTCACACCACTAAGATGGTTTATTTTCCACACCTCATTCCTTTTTATTTCCAAACTACAGTTCTACTCCTGCACTAGCAGTTCTGCAGTGTCAGGGCTGCACATACTAAAAGGAGATGTATAGAATCTAATTTACACTGTTTATTAAATGAAATAATTTCTTAATTGAGAATACTTTTAATCCAGGAGAAGAACTGCAAAAGCCTTACACACTGGGCCTAGCCTACTCTACAGCATCCCCTTGAGGAATGCAAAGTTTAACATGTACACACCCACCCACCCCAAAACAGTACACTCTCCAAGAAGAAAGTCAAATGCATGGATAGGAGGGGCTTTGAAAAGGTGGGAAGGCAAAATGGTCATTAAGATCTGCCTAAAAATAGCTCAATAGTGCAGTGAAATGCTTTTAAATACCACAGACACCTCCATTGACTGGCAGCCAGTTTTATGAGCAGCTCTGAAGACAATTTCTAGCTGAGCTTTAGTGAACTGGGCGTTCCCAGACAGGGTCCCGAGAGGTGAGCCTGGCCTACCAGCAGCACGGCCAGTTCCAGTATGGGAGCACAGCATTCTGATTTTCATTTGCCCCTCTTGCCACGGCCTCTCCTGGAAGAAGGTTTGCCCGTGCCCCCTGTGGAGGAGCTGGCGGAAGATGCCACTGCTATGTTGATCTGTCCTTCCTGAATCTCCTGTCGGGTCTCAGCTGGAAGGTGATTGATTTTCTGTTGCGTCTCTAAGTAGAACATGACATCTCGCAACTGCTCCTGGATCTCAGAGATCTGCAGATCCTTCTGTTCGCAGGTTTCCTTTAACACTCTCTCCTCCTCCTTTAGTTTGTTCTGAAGCAAGGCTTGATTTGCTCGCAAACACTTATTCAGTTCTTGCTCCTCCTTCAGCTCATTGGAAAGTTTAGCCACTTTGTTATTCAGCTGAGAACACCTTACAAATAGAAGCACGAGTCAGTAAAGCAGTGTACTATAACCAGATCAAACACTACTGCATCCTTTTTATTTCCCATCCTTAGGGCAACTGACCCCCAGCTGTCCCCAGCCCCACCAAGACCACCTGGAATTTGGTTTTCCAGCAAAAGACAGGCAAAGGGAGGCAACACAAGAGGACTATGAAATCCCCCCCCCAGGATTTTCTACCCAGCTTAAGGCTTGCTAGCACCTGTTTGCCTGCATGGTGTTACCTGCAGAATGCTGCGAAGCAGAATCCCTTCCTTTGTCCCTCAGACCGCATAACCTGGGAGAATCCCTTCCCTTGCAAGTTAGGCAATTCCATCTTGTACCAAATGCCAAAAGGCAGGGTGCCTTTGGAAGCACAGGACTGTAATCTTGAACATGCATCCACAACTTAGGGAACAGGCGCCAAAAAGGGCACAGAGATTACATGGCGTCCTGAGAGAGCTCAGGGCAGTCAGGGACTCCCAGATGCTGGCTCCCGCCACACTCCGAGTACAAGACCCTGAAGGTACCACTTCACTCAGAAGCAAGATGCTCCCACAAGGATATCAGTAGCCTCATGTTTCAATTCCCTGCTCCTAACGACTCAGTGGTTTTGCCCTGAAAGTTTGCTGGCATCATACGCAGACTTCTTTCCACTCAGCAAGGTGAGCTGCATGAACCACAGCTCACTAGCCTGCGTCCCCTGCTCCAACCAGGACTGCTGGATGGGCAGCAGTGCCAGGGGCCTGGTGGGCTAGGAGGAACAGAGCACCAGTCCCACCTAGGGAGCTGGAACACAATGATCCGCAGAGTCTCCATGCTTGACATCTTTCATCTAGGCACTTCCTAAGATCTACATATTTCTCTGTGCTGGGTGAGATGCCTCTGTTGAGCTGCCTTTCTTCTCTTTGGATGTATCCGCCAATTGCAAAACAGACTGGCATCTACTTCTGAGCAAGCAGAGGAAGGATCACTGAATGCTAAATATGCAGACCATGTAAAAAGAGCCAAAAGCCCAAAAGCTGTGTTCCACTCAACAGGCACTTTCAATTTGTGAACACCTACAGAAATGAGAGCTTATTTTAAAATAAGCTGTGTTCTCAGTATACCAGTTTAAATAGCTCAAAATTGCCCAGGAATAGTGAGATTTTTTCTTTTTGGATGTCCCTGTGCGGAGTTTTAATGGCTGCATGGAACTAAACCTGGCAGCGGTACCCACTTCCTTTCGACAGACTGCTTTTCTTTGAGCAAGTCATTCAGCCTCTGTTCCAGACTGTCACACTTCTCAATGGTCTCTTTAAATTTGGTCTTCATGTTGTTAATCTGTAAAAACAAACACACAGGCATTTCACACAGAGCAAAGTCCTCCGCACTTTCATTATGACATTCAATTTTCTGGAGTGGTTTCTAGACTTTGACCAATTACTATATCCAGATAAGCAAAAGCTTTGAGTCAAGAAAAGGCTTAATTTTGATGAAGACCCTCTGCATTACACTTCGCAGTACCCCAACAAGGAACCACGTTGCCGTGGAAGCTGCTCTCACAGAAGAGCAACTCAGGCTGCCTATCTGTGCCAGGCACCCCATTCAAACAAAAGCTGCATCAGATCCTTAACTTCTTATTGACTGCAGTTAAGCATTCATTTAGCCATTCTCTCAGCTGTTTTTCTGTCAGCAAACTTAAATTTCCATCTTAAGGCTTTATAATGCCAGGCTTTTGCTCACTTTAAATTAAACCTCAAATAAGTATGGTCAAAGTCTGAAAATTAACATGCTACTTTGCTCAGCACTGACTCAGCAGCTTGCTGTCATAAGGCAGTGACCTACTGACACGAATATCTTACTCATGCAAAACGCAAACAGAAACACACGTACGTTGGCTTCCTCTACCCCTCTACTTCACAACTCGAGACTGCTACTGCTGAAGAAAACCAAGCTCTCATTCTCTAGGCACTGCACAGAACACGTCAAAACTTCTAACATAAGACCTACAGGAGATTTATAGACAGAAATACTTGTTTCCCCTATATAAGGGTCAAAAGCATGCTTGCATGTAGTGGAGGCAGAAATTTAAAGGAAAAATGCTTTCCTGGAGGAGCAATCTGGATAAATGTCAGTGTCAGCACACATGGTGCCTTCACCGATGCCAGAGTCAATGCAGAGCAGGTTTTAAGCCTTCCGGTCTTAATCACTGAATGTTTATGCAGCTGATGGTTAATTTGGGGAAGTAGCCTGAGTACTGATAATGGAATACACTGCATAGGGCACTGATCCAGACAAGACTTACATGGAGCAAGTGCCTTGAATAAAATCGTAAGGATCTTTAAACATGAAACCACATTTGGGGCAAATAACATAGTTGTTTCACTTTGAAGTTGCTTTGTGAATCATATTTTCTGGTCACGTGCAAGATGATTTTTGCTGTATCTTTTCCTTTTATAGGGCCCTTTATAAGATTTCTGGGACTGTTCTTTAGACCAATGACTACTATTTCAATGGTCATAATTTCTACATTTACAATGCTACTTAACTGCAGATACTAAATGGTTAATTAGAAGTCATGTAGAAAGTTCAGTTAAGGACTCCACCCTAAATTCTGACTAACTTTAAACCTAGTTGAAAGGATCTACGCAGAGTGAAAAGCATTAAAATATTCTCACTGGATTTTTGCTCATGACATTTTGAAGCAGTCCTGCCTACAGGATGCTTTATAGGTGGAGACTCTGAACTTTTCCCAAAGGGTGATGAGGAGAGATAGGGGATCAGAAAGAAAGGGCAAATCAATATGCATTTGGAGCAGAAAGACAGCTTCCACTTTCTGCAGCCAAGCAAATTGAAGTCATATTGTCTATGCTACACTAACCTTCCCTAGAGATACACGTCAGTGTGAGACGGATGGCATCGGCAAGCAGGGATCCTGCAGCAGCACGGACTTGTTTTCACCACTGCTGCAGTTTCCTGAGCAGCACATTTAAATCAACCTTCAATCTAGGTGGCAATCTACCTACTTCTGCACCACTGAGCAGCAAATTGCTAGATCTGAGCATCGAGATAAGGGACACATCCTGGAGCCAATTTTCTCAGCTGGTAGTGAAACAGGCTATGCAAAGCCTCGTCACGTCATGCAACATTCAGGCTGTATGAGAGACTGAACAGCTCCATCTCCCATTTAACTTAACAGTGTCCAGGGGCCTGTTTCAGCAGAGTTTCACACATACCCAGAGCAGAGCTCACCTCTTCAGCCGTATCCTTTTCTATTCGGACAATCTTGTTTTCCCAATAGATTCGCTGCGATTCCAGCTGGCTTGTTAGCAGATATGAGTACTATAAACACAGAAGATATACACAGAACAGTCAACTTTTCTGTAAGGGTGGCGATGCTGATTAAGAAGCCCAAAGGGCTCCAATATACAAATCAATTTAATCAGATGAAATTAAGCATACAGGACTTTCTGAACATACATCCAAACTGCAGATCCAGCAGATGTGTTCCACCAATTTGATTTCAAAACTAAATTACTTGATTTCTTGAAAACAAGGAAAGCCTTTAGAGCACAACAGCAAGGATCAAGTATAAATTCCACCAAGCTGTACCCAGTATCATGCCAAGAACTTTTTAAAGAGACAGATTTTTTCATTGTAGTAGCAATAAACCTCTATAAGTTTTACACTCCACAAGAAAATGAAGCATCAACCATCCCTGTCATGCGTCTGAGATCCCAAAGGCTGAGTTGCTGAGTTTCCAATTTACAGCCCAAAACCCAAGGCAGAAGGGTAAATGCACGTATCTAGCTTCACTGTAAGAACATCTCCGGGAAAGCATCCTCAGCAGTGTATAACTATTCACAATTATTGCTCTCCAACATGTATGGCCCAATTCTGATGTTATTTTGGCATCAGAACAAGGATATATGCCTTACATCCTATCTTTTCCTTTCTGGTTCTGCAAATGAGTTATGAGAGGGTTCGAAAACGTGATCATTTCTTATCACCAGGCTAATAAGCACCAAATCAGGCATTCACTACAGAATTAAACATGTGCAAAAAGCTTCGAACACTCTCAGTAATATCTGAGCGCCAAAAAACACTGCCAAATTCATTCTCTCTAGAAATATTTAGATCTCATAAGCTAGACAGAGAAGTCTTACGTACTTTAAGCACCAACCTCCCAGAAAAAAGGGTTAAAAATAGCTGGTTTAGCATCTAAGCGTTACTCAAAATTCACAGAAAAGCAACCAAATATTTATTTGAGCAATAAGCTTACAAAGTCTCGTCTCTATGGGCTGTTCCTCCTCAGATACCCTTGTCTCTAATGCAGCTGAAATCATGCTGCAGTGTGTCTGCTCAGTGGAGCAGTAATTCTGAGTTTCTCTCCTTTACCCTTCTAGTTAGGATAGGAGAAGCTGGCCAACAGGTAAAAAAAAAAAAAAAAATCATTGTCTGTTCAAGAGAAGGGAGCAGAACAGGGCTGGTATCAAACGAGCCTGTCAGCTTTCTTTGATAGCCAAGGTAAGCAGACAGCTATGGATTCCTACATACTTGTCCAGTTTACAAGCTAAACTACTAAAATTGACAGTTCCATACACATCCTGGCTCTTAAGCCAAGTCACAGATCCACTAGGAAGGGTCTGGCAAGTGAGTCTGGGCATTTGGACCCATTTCTCTCTCCAATGACCGGAGTGTTTGTAGCAGTGTAACCAGCTAATCTTCAATCTACTGGTGAACACAGGATGAAACTGCAGCCAGCTTACACTTAGCTGCATTGGCTCTGCAGAGCCAAGAAGAGGGTTTTTTTTTTTTCATTAAAAAAAAAAAAAAAAAAAAAAAAAAAAAAAAAAAAAAGGGCAGTAAAAACATCCTGCTTCTGCCTGAAGATGATTGCCTACATGCAGGGAGCAGGTCTGCTGCATAAGCTGATGTAATTGTCCTGTAGTCATATTGGATTTGGATTTGAAACACTTCCATGCAGCAGTACAATGCAGAGTGCAACAAGCCAAAATATTTACCTCTAATTGTAAGGCATCAATTTTCTCCTCCTGACACATATCTCCCTCACACTCATACTGAACTATCTTCCCATCAGTTTTACTTGCAACCAGTCGATGGACGTAGTTATCTGAAGAGAGAAAATTCAACCACAGGGAGTTTTAGCTTAAGAACACCCAGGTTGACACCAGTGGAAATACTTTATGCAGCACAATTAACCATGCAGACTGCTGCAACAGCATATTAGCAAGGCAGAAAGCCAACAACAGATGTATTTGTTATTTAGCAGACTTCGCACAGACACCTTACAGGATATTTATTACAACAGCCCATTCCCATACCTCAGGGCAAATTGATGGAAAGGGAGTAACAAACACATTCCACAGAGACTACAGGACCGCCCCAGTTCATTACCGAATCATGTTCTCCCTCCTCCATCTGCTACAGACCAACAAAAGTTGCTATTAGAGAGGAGATGGATGTTCCCAAAAGACAAGGTATTAGTACAGATGCAAACCCCTTAATCTCCAAGCAAACACTACCACAAGTACTCTTACTAAGGGGTCCCAAAAGCCGTTTTACAAACAAGGTCATCCTTCAAGAGGGGCAGAGAGAGCACTTACCTCCAGCATAGTCCCAGACTCTGTGGTTGGTCAACTGCATTGCGTAGGTGTGCTGGGTCTCCTCAAAGTGTTTATAAGCATGTCGACTCACATACCGGCCACAGCCTATGTGCCCACATATTAAACAGATCCAAAGGTTCTGTCAACAGAGTAAGAACGCTCTGTATATACAACACTGTCAAGTGGTGGTATCGGCACTTTGAGAAAGTGTGATGTGACACCGATGGCCTGCTGATGCTGTGTACATCCAGTCACTTCCTTAGAAAGCAAACAGTGTTTGCTTTCCCCCCATCTTCTTTGAAACTTGCTCAGCTGGAAGGCTAAAGAGAAGGAGGTACCTGCTCATTCGAGCCAATTACGAGCCTGCAGGTGCTGGGCAGGTTGATAAATTACTACAAGCATGGATGGAAGAATGGCCTTGATTAACGAATAAGGCACCTCAGCAGGACCACAAATGCAAGCTTTGAAGAGTGCAGACTAGAAGTGATCACCAAGTTCAGTGTTAGTTTAGCTGCCTGCTATCATACTCATCATGCACACTCTGATCAGCTTATATGCTAATACTTCTTTCTAAGAATCAGAAAGATTTGTCAGAACAGGAAACCTGGGAGGTAAGATCCCTTCCCAGTACTGATTCCAACTCAAAAGGAAAGCAGATACACCACTGTTCGGTAAAAATCAGCCTGAAAGCAGCCACAGAATTAACCCCAAAAGCAACTACAGCACTTGTGCAGTCAGATCTAGTCTAGATCTCACCATCCACCCACCTACTTACTTCTTGAACTCCACACTCAAAACACTTGTTCTCTTCCACTGGCTCAGGCGTTTGGCAGTATCTGCAGACAGGACACCTAGAGGGCAATAAGCATCATGATTAGACACAAGGAGCTCCATCTTAATATTACGGTAATTAAAAAGAGAGCCAGACAGCTCAAAGTAAATGCCTTATGCAGTGGGACACTCCCTACATGCGCGCATCTCTCAGTTCACACTTACCCCACTCAAATTTGCCTCCATTCTACACAAGGCTACTGTTTTTAAGCCAGTAAGTGACAGAAGAACAAAGAACAGTTCTTCCGAAGCCATTTCAAAGTCTCAGCTTAATCTGGTTTTGCTGCAGTCCAAGTGTAGAGAACATCTGCAACCAAGAGCATTAGTGGGGCTGCCAGCAACATCAGCCTCTGCCAGTAAGCAAAAAAGCCATGACCAAGCTCAAGAAACATTTCCCTGCCTCAGCCATAAACATTGCAAGAAGCACTTGTATACATGTGTTATACATCTCTAAACTTTGCTCCTCCAGACTGCTGCCAGCTGACATCTTCAGTTCTCTATTACCTGCAGGGTTTTAAGCAGCAGCTACACACTGTTGTGGAAGGATGCTATAACTACACACTGCTGAGGACAGCTGAGTAACAGAGGGAGGTACTGACACTTTGCAAACATACCTTAGTACTTAAAACAACCCTAAGGAGATGAGTTGATGCTTCAATTTCACCCCAACCCAATGGATTCAGTCTCAGTTCTTCCAGGAAGAATATCCCATAACTGTACCCTAAAAGAATCAGTAGCAGGCACCCTGCTATCATTTCTTTTCAAACTATACCACTGTGCTGCCAGAAAGACAGAAGACCCAAGACCAGAAGGAACCTTTGTCCAGACCCTAAGCACTAGAAGCTCAGCTAGGGAGCAGGGTAACTGAGGCTGTGTATCCTGTTGCCAGGACTGTTTATGTATTTTTCATTAGCTGCTGGATAAGCTACAGAAATATTCAAGGGAGGAGACAATTGGATTGCAGTCAGCTTTCTATACAAATTCAGGCACTTAGAGCCTCCGTGGCGCCTAAGCAAGGTGGACAGGGATTTCTTTTATTGTTCTGCTAGACTAGGAGCATAAGTTCTGCTTAAATTGTATATTAGATATTTAAGTGCTGTTTTGGATCTTGCTCCTACACTGGCTAAGCTCCACTGCTTCAAATTTAAACTGGTTTTGATTTATGGAGAAAAGCAGTCCATGAACTTGAATGTACAATCTACTTGAAGCTACAAATCTGATTAATCTTACCGAGATTCTGTTACTTTGGCTTACAAATGATATACAGAGGGCTAAAATTTTCCTCACAGTCCATCAGAGAATCAGGCAATCACGGGTACCAATGACAGAGAAGAAAACACAGCGAAGATCGGCAGCCTTGTGCTGCAGTATCTATGACTGCCTGATGTGCAGTAAAACAGGAAACAGTGTCCAGAAGAATGCAAAATATGATCAACTGATAGCAGCACCTGGGTGCCAGTCAGGGGCTCTGCAATCAGGAGCCCAGACACACTGAAATCCCCATCTACAAGGATGTGAAGGATGGTAAGAGCAAGAACAGAAGAGGGTTAGCAGTAGCAAAAAGAAGAGCTGCTTCCCTTCCTTCCCTGCCTCCCTTATGTCTCACTTTCCAGTCCTGTCGCCCTGTACACCTGCTCTTGCCCAGCTCTTCTTCATCCTCTCCTAGCATCTAAGTAAGACAGTAAGACTGCACGGCTCCCAAAAGGACTCCTAAGCTCCAGCCAGATGTGCAGATCTGTCTACATTGCAGCTTCAGCTATGCTGAGGAAACGAATGACCGAACAGACACACAAGACTGAGTGAAATAGGGCTGTGTGTGCATCCAATGCTGTTTACCCCAATATTTTTATCCTACAATATTTTAAAATAATCAGCATTACTCTACAACTCCCTTCCTGCCTTAGGAGTGAGGCCCATAGGAAACATTGTTCAATTACTTTTGGCAGAGAGATTTCTCTCTGGGAGTCCCTTAATGGGAAAAAAAGAGCATTAGAACTGGCAGTAATTCCTGCCCCCACACTCTGATGAGCAGAGCCAGTCTTGTCAGCATGTAACCACCACACTCAAAACAGAGTTTTATATGCAGAAATAAAAAAAAGCCTCTTACGTGGTGTCCTCCCACCGCTGCAGACACTGGCTATGAAAGCTGTGGTTACACAGCGTGGTAAGGATCCCATTCACGGATTCATCCATCCTCTCCAGGCACACTGTGCACTTTGGGAGCTCTGTCAGATCCATCACAGGCAGGCTGGCCCCCTTCAAAAGAAGAAGCAGAGACAAATTGCTCGGCACCTTCCAATCACCATAAATTAAGCACCCACATAAGAAAAAGTCAAACTTCTCTCCCATTAGTGCTGGCACTAGGGTACAAAAAAACTACAAAGTAATCCTGTGAGTCTACACAGTGGTTAGAAATTTATTAAAAAAAAGTGATCCACAACATTCAATAGACCACAGCCAGGATCCTCATCACAGCAAGGGTTCAGTGCAGCTGCTGCATCTGCAGCCAGCCCCATTCTGTTTTCCGGATTCACTAGATCTACTACCCACAGCAGGTTAGGTCAGAGATGCTGCAGTGGTGAGGCATGAAGCCCATGAAGTCACCAAACAAACTCTCCCAAGTAGCACCAGAACGGGAAATGGGCTTTGCGTTGATGCAGTTAAGCAGTTCTTGCAGCGTTCTGCCCAGTCCAAATAATCCTGCTAAAATTCTCTGAAGTTCGGGGAAAACAAAACAAACTTACATCTTCTGATTTGAAGACTTCAGCCCTTTCCACGTACACCAGCTGGCAAACATCCTCCTCTATTGAGTTGAACTGCCGGCCATTGCATGCCATATAAAAGCTATCTGCATCAGCCTATGCGCAAAACAAAAGAAGCCAGTTAAAAAGAAAACTCGCAGCTGATACAACCGAGGAAGAGGAGGAGAAATGTGCTGTATCCTCTCTTCTCCCCTCCACCAAGCCCCGCAATGCCAGAGGAGATATTTCAGCCAGTCAGCTCCTGCCAGCAGGCATTGCATTTTGGCACTGGGTTTAGTGTTACCACTTGAAGACAAGAAGTGAAGTTCACAGCAGTGACAGCTACGCTGATATTTGAGCGTTCAGCAGGAATAACGGATTTCCCTTCAGCATCTGTTTTGCGCTTTGTCAGCAATTTCAGTGCATTTGCAAAGCAAATTTGGTCTCTGCAAAAATTTAAGAGGGCCACATGGCAGGATACTGATACTTGTGTCAGAGAAAGGAATGGCAATTTAGCTGTGGGAAAGGATCCATTTCACCCATCACAATTCAGGCGTGCTCTGAACCGTCCCGAGAGTCACTTGCAAAAAGGCAGAACCAAAATAAAACCTGTCAAATACATCATCCATTTTCACTCAGTACCCTCCCGAAACCCTTTCTCTCGCAAACGATCACACCAGATTGAGGCAAGTTAGCTGAATGCCACGATCCCATATTTCTGGTCACTCCGGCCAGAAGCATAAAGGCCCTTGAGATTTGTTTTTGCTACCTGCAGACACAGCCATCAGGGGTCACTGAGGAACAGGACTTCAGGGAATTTCCTAAGAAACAGGAATTTTGGGGTGAATTGCGTACAAGTTTTCTGTGCAAGGCTGTTTAGCACCAGATATTTGCCCATGTAATTTGATACAGTGATATACAAAATGCATCTTTGCAACTACTGCAAATAGCCCAAAATGCACACAAATACCACATCTGTACAACAGGCATGGGAAATATCTCGCGCAGCATTCAGGGCTGGGGGAAACCTCTCCCCCAACCACAAAATAGGTCATTTGCTGTTGGGAGAAAAGAAGGTACAACTGAGAGGGTCCACAAAGGAATTGGCAAGGGGAATGCTTAAAGCTACATAGCTCAGGAAGGCCTGCAAGCAGCAAACTGTGTTATCTGGTTATCAGTTCATCTCCTAGGCTCTCAGTTTTAGGGGTGACTGTTGCTGTAAGACCACCCAGCTCCTCAGAAAAGCAGAACAAGTCTTTCCTAAGATGCAAATGAAGCCCCACTGGCTGGGTCCTTTCTGTTCAGCATAGTACAACACACCTCTCTCTTTTTGAATATGCTCTGAGATAGCAGAGAACTGTGCATCCTTACTATTTTTTTTTTTAAATATCCTGCCAACAAGAAATAGGATAGCTAGAACATGGCAGACACTTGCCTCCAGGTCAAGGTGTGGGACTAATCCTAGTCAGCAGCCCCAGGAGTTCTCTGGGCAATAGGACAGGACTGTTTCTCTGAGGATAAAGCACAATCTTGGCTAACAGCTGGCCAGCGAAGCCAGACAGCACTCTGAAACAGCAGCTATATATGACAGTGCAGTCCCTTCCACAGCAAAGGGACTTCCAGCTCTTACCTGCGAGCTAAACTTTATCAGCACCATGTACTGGTTTGGAGTGGAATCTCGGATGATTTTCATGTGCTCAATTACTTCATAGAAGGAGGCCACAAACTTCATCAGGTCATGGCTGGTCATTGTAGCAGGGACCGTGAGGATACACAGCATGGCGCTGCGCCTTACGTCTTCTTTTAAAGAGGTCATCTTGCTGAGAAGGCAACAGTGACACAACTTCATGTCATTTCAGACAGGACAAAGGCACAGCTGGACACATCACATTTCCAACAGCCACAGTTACTACAATAACTTTGTTGTCAATCTTAACCCTCTTTTGCACATTTGTAAATATTAAGAAAGAGAAGCAAGGGGTTGTGGGAAGCAGCCAGCATACCCATGTGAAACTATTACTCTTTGGCAAAGGATTAAACTGGGCAGCTCCAATAAACAATGGTTTTGTCAGGAATAATTTGACATCTGTTTTTTTATAAAAACAGTTGAAGTTGGCAAGCCACAGATGCTCAGAACTATTCCTAGAACAAGTGAGCAATGTTTGTTACTATTTCAAATGCCCATTTTGTGTCTCCTGATAGCTTTCATGAAGACTTGAAATGGAAGTTCTCACACAATTATAGGGGAACGGTGTGGAATTGTAATCCCTGAAATACAGGATGAAACCACCTCAGACAGCTCCTCAGGCCTGCTGCCAAGACCCCAGAGATCACAATTTAATTGCAGGATTCCTTGAGAAGCTGCTTTCAAACGTCATTTTTTAGGAAACCACAATTGTCTTGTGCTGTTACAGCCATCCTGGGACAAGCCCTCTCCACCTGGAGCGGCATCACCTGCAGCTGGGAGACCCGCGCCAGCCTCAAGCTCTACCATTAACACAAGGCACCGTCCACCCTCCCAGGTGCGAGTCACCCTTCCTGTTTGTCCCAGCTCAGGAGCCACAGCCCTGGGGTGACAGACTCACCCTTCCGGGTGGTGGCATTATTCAGGAACACTGTTCCCACTAGAGCTACAATTAGTCAAGCATTCTTACTTTGTTTTGTACAGATGCATAATGCCGTGAACGATTTCAACTGAAGGGTTCCCACTGAAGAAGGAAATCTGGTCAGGGAGCTGCTTTGAAGGTGAGTCTGGAGCAGCCTCACGCTCTTTACTTTGATCATCATGTTTATTTTTGTTCTCGGCAGATGCAGCCTCTGAAGATTTTCTTCCTTCCATGGCAGCTTTTGTTTCATCTTTTACAAACCAAATTTCCACATTATTAATGGCACAATGGAAACACCTGCTGTCCCCAACGCACAGCCCGCATGTACGCAACAGCACCCCGAGAAGTCAAATTACAACCCTGGAAAGCAGCAGAACGACACACCTCTCATTTTGCTGTTCCAGGGGAAACTCTGGAGCTGCCAGACACCCAGCGCGAGCCTCTGGCAGGACCCTGGTGCTGCGGATCAAGCTAGGAGAGTTTTGCACTGTACTCGGTGAAATCCCAACAGGCCCTGGTATCAATACAAAGCAACTGGGACAGGGCGAGGGGAGCCCCGTGGCAGCTGGCCTCTCCTCCTGCCCTGCTCTGACGGTGGCTTGGATGTTCAACACGACTTGGGAGTTTCCATCTTGAAACCTCCCCCCTCTCAGGGAATTTAAACACCTGCAGAGCCGAATGGTCTCATTGCTACGGGCCAGCAACGCTAGCAAGCAAAACACTAACCAGCCCACGGCATACCCAAAATAAACTAACCCTTTACTGAGTGGGAAATGTTTGCCAGGAATAACCAGCTCTCCTCTCCGGACCCCAACATGCATTCCTTCGCTTCTGTACTCGTTTTCAAGACCCGCAAACCCAGCGGCACCTCCACCATCCCCACACTGACAGACAGCTGTCACCGGTGGGGCCAGCGCCTGGGAAGCATCGCACTCCTCTTCTGCAATCACGCAAGCGGGGTGGGCAACGACCACGGACCCGAAAAAGACCATTACCCACCCCCGAGGCCGGTACCTGACCGCGGCTGGATGGTCTCGATGATCACGTCGGTCATCTCCCTGCGGCCAAGGTGCTGGTGGAGGATGGCCGCCCGCTCCCCGGGGCCCTTCCCCTCCAAACAGGAGGGCACAGCAACCGGGGCCGCCCCGGTGCTCTCCGCAGCCATCTCCGGAGCTGCGCAGGAAAAAGGACGCGTTGGGACAGGGTGGGGGGAGAGGAGCCCCGGTACCGGCACCCACCGGCAGCACCGGGACGACGACCCCGACCCCTTCCCCCGGGGCGTCTGCGGGCCGCGGACAAGGCACAGCTCCCTCTCCTGCTACGGCGGGCAGGTCTGACCCGTACCGGGGCCCAGTCCTCCGGTAAGAGGGAACCGGACCAGACCGGAGAGACTCACCAGCCGCGCTGTAAGCGAAGCCCGCGGGCAGCGGCGAATGCTCGGCCAGCTCCAGCCGGATCACCACCAGAGACACGCTCATGGGCCCGGGCACCGCGGGCCGGCCACCGCGCTCCGAAGAGGCCAACGGAGATGAAACACTCGCTTCCGCCTCCCGCACCTTTCCCCTTTCACCTCAACGGGGTCACGCCCGGCGACGCGATGACGTAAGGCGGCGACGACGCGTCAGCGGTGGTGGAAGAGGAGGACGGGGGTGGGGGCGGCTGCGAGCGGCTGCTCGTCCTCGCGAGATTTCCAGGTGTGTTCTCGCGAGACTTGGGGGAGGCTGGCCCGGGCTAGGCCTGGGGGGGCCGGGGCCGGGGAACGGGGGGGGGGCGGAAGGGACTTCGTCCCTTCCGGCCCCCCCCCCCGTGCCCCGGCCTGAGAGGAGGGATGGGACACCGGGGGTGGAAGGGGCAGGCCCCGTTCCCGTGGCAACGGAGGCAAGCTGGAGGGAGGAGGCCCCATCCCCTTAGGCCGAAGCACACCCCCCCCCCCCCCAAATAAACCAAACCCCCAAACCAAACCTTTTTTCCATTCCCCTCGCACCCGCCATGCTGGTATCTTGCAGCTCAGGCTTTGGTATGGCTTGTGCTTAAGTAAAAGAAACTAAAAGACAGTCCGGCCCTGGAAATAAGACTTTGCTTCATGGTATAGAGCTGTTCATGAAGGATAAAGGATACCCCTGGATAATCAACACCAGCATCCTATAGACGCTCTAACACGTCTTCAAAACCCTCCCAGCATCGTCTGACATCATAGATAAGTCACTCTAGCAAAACTGACTTCATGGACATCTGGATCAATAGACAAGCCATCCGAACGTTGCAAAAATAGAGTCGCTTTGCAAAGTTTTGCTATGATTCATAATCAGTAGCGTGCATGTTAGTGATTAGTCACATTGTGTCATACCCGAACATTTGAAGGGTATAAGGACCCTGTGTAAAACCACATTCGGAGTGCCCTGATTTGGCTGGGACACTTCATGCTCCTGAATAAATATTTACCCTTGTAATTCTATACTTTGCATCCTAGCCTCTCTCCTCCGTCGGCACAGGCCAGTTGCAAATTTTCCTAACACCCTCCGCACAGTTCGCAGCATGTACCTGAGGAGTGTTGCCCGCACCCCTTACCTGCTCTGCGCCGGGATCTGGCAGCACCCGCAGTGGTTAATCCAGCGGAGGCGATCTGGATGGTGCCATTATAAAGCCGTGATCTTTGAGGCAAATGGAGTGCTCCTCCCATCCCCTTACAAGACAGCCACGGGTGTGTATTCTCATTTCTCATTTGTTCCTGTTGTTTCTATGCATGGAGGGAAAATAAATACCAGGTGTCCCTGTCAGCCGCCTCTGGTTCTGGTAAGATATTCAAGAACTTGCGATGATGATGATGGTACCCTGTTGTGCCATCCTAAGTACTAGAACTGACAGCAACCAGCAACCGTGTTGACAGCTCCAGGTCAGGGCCTGAACCCATCTGGTAATGAAACTGTCCTGTAGTGAGACCGGCTGATACTACCCAATGTTGGTACAGTCCTTCAGCACGCTTTAAGAACTCCATGTTTTCACCCCAAGGGTACCACACCAAAAATAGAGGTGAAGTGCCTCAGCTGGGGGAATGCCCAAATTTCTCTCTGGGTCTGGGTAAATTACCCCTGTCCAGCATGTCATTTCTCATGAGTGCTGGTCGATGTATCAGACCTCACAGGGATTTCAAGCTAATTTCCCAGTTCTGATGATGCCATACGTGCTCTTTCCTGGCTTTCTTACTTTTCTCTATGTAGACTGGGAGGCCCGGAATTGTATTCCAGCCGGCACCATCCAGCAAGCTATACTCTCGGGAGGAGAAAATAGTCCCTCTCTGAAGTACACAAGAGGAGAGCTGACGACTGTGGAGTTTTTGCAGGAACTGGGACAGCAGTGCTTTGAGATTGTAAGCCAGCTCCCCCCTCCTCTCTTCGTGCTTCCTGACTGCAGGGAAATGGGATCCTGCAATGTGGTGGTTCAGTGAGGAAAGAGGAGCTTTTAAAAGAAACCCTTTGATGGAAGGGTCTGGATTTACCACCTAGAAAGAATTGCTGTCTGATCACGGCAGACTTTTCACTGCCGTCATCATTCTGGTACGCAGGCGGGATGGTCAGTTGAATTTGCCTTCACTTCCACCAGCCTCTTCCTGCATATTTTGTGACTTTTTTATTTGAAGACACCTCTAGGATCAGCCGAGATGAGAAGTCAGAGGGTCAGCAACCAGCTGAATGGCTTTTGCTGTTAGTTCGTACATGGACACACTTGATGGATGAGACCATGGTCTCCAGGGAGGGTTCTTAAGATCAGTAGGAGTCCCTCCACTACAGCTCCAGGAACACAGTGCAAGAATCCTCTTTTGAATAAAGCCTTTCTGAAACAGCTCAGTCTAAAATGCAGATTCCTTTCCTGCCTGCTGAATGGTAAAGCAGTATTTATCTCTAACCTGCCTTGATTCCATGGCAGGCACAGTCCTAGTGCATTTCTCTTTCCCCAAATCAGCCCTTCATCTCTGCTGTTGCTTCTGCAGAATTAGTAATGTGAGAATGCTTGTTTATTTGGTCTAAGCAATTTAGCTGGGAGATTCACTGACTGCCTTCTGCTGCCAAAGGCAGTATGACAGCAAGATAAGATGATCAGGCAATCTGCCTACCCAGCCACTCTTATTTTCCTCCCTGCTGAAAAACCATTTATGGCTAATTATCATTCTTGGGGTTTCTCTGGTTTCTTAGGCAAATGTCTGTGTTCCAGTGGACTCTTTTCTCTCGGACTTAATCAGAAATGAGATGATAAAACAGCTCCCCATAATGGCAGAAGCAGTATGGTGTATCCGTGCGGAAGGTCTTAAGGCAGCTCTTCTAAGCAACAACTTCTGCCTGCTGAATGGGGAGAGCTTTCTGTGCCTAGACCAAAAGCACTTCGATGTGGTAAGCCTGGATGGATTCTAAAATGCATTTCTGTACCGAGGTCTGTAGAAAGCAGCAACTGAAATTCTTTACATGCAGGTACCAAATGAATGGCAACCAGCAGCACATGTTAGTAGACATAAATGTAACGGTCTGTGAAAATGTTTCCTGGTATAATTAGTTGTACTGTCTGAGCCTTGAAGAGGGTCTGAGTGGCAGGTACTTGTGCATTTGAAAAATCATTGCAAAATGCCCACACAACCACAAGTATATGTGTAACAGGCATAGGTAGCAGAGTCAATAAAGGACTTAGGAGCTGTAAGACTATACAAGAAATAAATGTTATTACCCAGTGCCCCTGCCTGCTTTATATTTAGTCCTTACTCTTTTAAAGCTTGTTTCATCCCAAAGAATTGCAAAGCATCCCCTATACTACAAAAAATCCCACTACCCCAACATGCTGATCTGCCTGAGCTGATGAGCAGGCAGAGACCCCTCTCCCAGCATGCTTTGCTTTTGCAAAGGTGAAGCAGAAGATTAGCCATGAACCTTGAGGCTGGTTCAAGTGGCTTCACTTTAACAGGCAGCTATAAGGGCTTGGCTCAGCATGACACAAAACTTGCTTTTTTGTGTGCCCCAACTCACATCTTTGAATTTTAGGAGTTTATTCATGATGTAAGTTTGTTTTATAGCCTTGATTAAGACAACAAAAGATGCAAAGAAGAGTTGTATAGACACATTTAAAACCTGGGACTGTTAAAGTCATCTTGTCAACATTATGTCATTATCTACTTGACTTTCTGTACATTATGCTAGTGACACTGGTGCCTATGAAGTTCTCTTAGTAGAGTGATGCTCTGTTGTGATGCTCTGTGGTACTTTTCATCCCAGCCTGTTTCAAAGCACTTTAAAAACCATGGCCTATCTGGTGTCATTACTCATGTAGTGTGGCTCTTCTGTAACAGCAGGCAACAGCACTGTACAGTAATTAGTGGGGAAAAAAAATTAATTGAATGTGAATTTCCATTAGCATTGGCTTTTATATCTGTCTAATAGATTCATTTCTATTCCTAGAGTGTCTGTCAGTGCAGGGGTGAAATGCTGCTTGAATTTTTTATGGTTGTGAGGGCAATGTGAGTATTCAGAGACTGACTCAATACTTTTTTGATCCAAATTTGGATAGGTGATTATGGTCAACATCTCTGCTGCTGTGAAGATTGCTTTGGCATGGTTGATAGGTGTGATGGTCAGGACACCACTTTTCCAGATCATTTGGAAGGTGGTGCACTCCAAGACTTTCTTGGACAGCATTGAGCAATTGGTTCAGCATGGTTTGGGCCATCCAGTGAGTCTCCCACATCATGACATCTCATTGGATATCTTCCATTAGAGGACTGGCTGATCCTGTTTAGCTTATTTGAGCTGACAGAGCCACAGCCAAGGCAATTGGCACCCACACAGTCACTTGAATCACGTCCTATCCAGCTCTGTCAGCCCTCCATTCCCTGTGTCCTTTATTTCACGTGTTAATTAGACTGTCAGTCTCTTTCCCACCCTCCCATCCTCCATCTCCAACACTGCACAGATGTTTGTGGTCACAGTAGGCTCATGCGTATTCCATTTGTTGTTGCCGTAGATGGTTGAATCTGATCGGGAAGGAATGCGCAAGCCAGACCCTCGTATCTACAAGCTGTGCTTGGAACGCTTGGGTGTTCAGCCCCAGGAATCCATCTTCCTCGACAACAGCAGCCAGAACCTAAAAGCAGCAGCCCAGCTTGGCATTAAAACAGTGAAGGTACAAAGCAATGCAACCAGGGCAGGCTTTGGGTATGTTTTTTAAGTCCAGAAGCTGTGTTTGACTTGAATGGCTCAGGGTTTTCAAATGGCAGGGTCAGACTCGTGTTGCCAAGCCTTTTGTTTCAGCCTGTCCTTATTCCTACAAGATGTGGTGGGGCTAAAGGGGAGGATTACTGGCAAAGTCTGCACTGGCCTGTTTCATTCATGGCTCTAAACCCTACAGCCGGTGTAACCTCGGAGTAGTTGCTTCTCCTTTATGGACCTCAGTTCCCTATTAGAGAAACAGCCCTAACTGTACGGTTGAGACAACCACATCCACCTGATGTGAGAAAATAAGACATGTTTAATAAATTTCTAGAAGCTCTGAGGCTTCATGGATCTGGCAGCTGGGGGCTGGTTAACCCCCAGGCTTGGGAGATAGTGAGCACAGGGGTTTTACTTCGGTGAGGGGACCACTGGGGGAAGGACAAGCACGGAACTGGTGGGAAGAGTGAACTCTGCTCCCCTGGACTGCACACAGGGAGTTCCAGCTCTTAGCCCAGCCCAAGCTCACAGTGCCTACGCCAGTGTAACAGGTACATCTCCGGGTCAGAGACCAAGGCAGGAGGCTCAGCGAGTATTGGTAATGGTGCTCCGTGTTGACAGGGAATGACCCATGAATTCCTGTGTGTCTTAGTGGATCAGTGCCGCTGGACTCACAGATAAATGCATTGCAAGTGTGCAGAGCTCTTTCTTTCCCAGGCAATTTTATCTTATAACTATCACCCAGTGTTACTGTCTCCCTCCTGCTTTCAGGTCGTTGATCTAGAAGTAGCCCTCAAAGAGCTGGAAACCTATCTGGGTTTTCCTTTGCAAGGGTTTGTTCCATATACTCGTTCAGTGAGACCAAGTGCGGAAATCCCAAAAGATCATCTGCAAAAGTACCTTGAAAATGTTGTTGGTGACCACGCAAGAGGTATCATAGTGCTTTTTGCTCTTCACTCTGAAAGCTCGCATATTCTGGAGCTGTTGGCTCTTTCCATCATACGAGAGGTGGATTGAAAAATAATGTTAATGAAAGGCTCCTGATCTCCAAGCAAATGTTGCAGCCATTCAGGTTTCAGTGATCTGTCACTGTTTCCCAGAAATGGGAAACAACATTTTAGGACTTCCTCATTTGGGAGGGGTTAAGCACAAGTTGCCAAAGAGATGCCAGGAATATTCCTGGCCTGTGAGCCATCTATGAGCTATTGCCATGCTTCCCAGGGATTTGGGACACAGGAGCAAGGTGTAGGTTCCTGATTGTTGCAAGTGAGGTCTCAGACCCAGGTGCAGGAAGGAGAAGTAAAACCTGGAGAAGCAGTGAGAAATAATTCTGGCTCATGTTTCTGTCTACTGACCTTCTGCTCTCAACTCTTCAGGCCCACTAGTGTTACGGCAGTTTGGCCATGGACAGTCTACCCGGACCTATTTCGTCAAATTTGGAGATCGCTTGCTAGTGCTGAAGAAGGAGCTCTCTGACAGCCTGTGTCCCTCAGGCCCTGCTGTCAGAAGGGAATACAGGTGAGCAGGCAGCTGTGCTCCTCATGCCAGCTGACCAGGGAAGGCTCTTGTAGGAGACCCCAAACAACCCCATCCTAGGGACAGTGCTCTATTCCAGCCTTGGCTTTTCTGTTCCACATCACACACAGTTCACACACCTGCCTCCCACATTGTCCTCCCCTGCATGTTGCACAGCTCTGTATCCTGGTCTATGATCTGTCCATTTGCTACAGCTAGTGTGAGCAGTCCTGGATTGAGAGACAAGGCTGTGCTACCGCCCTGCAGCTCGTGGTGAGTGTGCAGTTAGGACCCTGTGCCTGTGAAAAGCATCCTCCCCACTCCTGCACTGTGATCCTTCCAATCCACGAAGCTCACCACAGCTCTCCCAGCACATGTCGGAAGGCACAGGTTCTCACTGTCACCTCTGGCACCTTAGGCGGGAGAGAGGTTGCAGCCCAGCGCTGCAGCTGAGCAGTGAGGAGCCTAGCTAAGGGCTAGACCTATGCTGGAAGGGTCATGCTGCGAGCCAGTTTGCTGTGCCAGAAGTCTCTGCCTGAGCAGCAGGACACTTGCGGGGGAGCAGTTGTGATCTCCCCTTGGTTTTCCAGAGTGTGTTGGATAGGTCTTGGGGCTGTGGGCCATATGAAGATTTTAGTGTGCTTCTTTCACCTACCCCCAACCATGTTACTTTAGTGTACTTAAAACTGAGCACAGGACTCTGATATTGTGTGTCTGCCTAGCAACAATGCAGTTCTAGTATCGATTCCCTAATGCCTTTCTGTGCTGACATGGCTCTCTGGCTCACCCTGGCAGGGTACTGAAGGCACTCTCTGAGGCTGGTGTTCCTGTTCCCACTGTACTTGCTCTCTGCGAGGACACAAGGTAATCTTGTCCCTCAGCTTTCACTCTGTGCTTGACAACTTCAGCCAGATTTCCCCAAAGACAAGGAGAGGAGAGAAGGAGCCAGACCTCACAAAGTGCACTGGTCTAATTAGTGTTTGCCCAATCTTGGGCTAGAGGAGCCTCTAGAAGTTCAAAGGACAGTAACACTTTTATTTGGCTTGTTTTAGGTGTGTCCTTATTTTAGCAATTAATCAAAATGCTGTCTTCCTTTGAAAAGCCACTATAAAACAGTGTTGTAGGGCTTCCTGCTGACTCAGTATGCTCAGGCTTCCAATAAGGAGGTGATTTTTCTAACTGCCAGATCTCAGACTTGCCCCAAGATCTACAGCCGTGATAGCAGCAAGCCTGCAACCAGGACACCCTGTGCAGCCTGCAGTCAGCACAGCTACGCTCAGATCTCTACTGGCTGCAGTAATAAAGTCTCTGCACTGCAGTTAAATGTGTGTCCACCATTTATGGTGTTTGCATGCAGTCTGACAGCCTGGCTCCAGAGCCCACTGCAGGGGAGTCAGGGAGACAGTTGGTGCTGTAGCCTGGCCCCAAGCTCAGCTTCCTGGGGCTGGAGGGACCAGGACTGATCATGCCACAGCTGTGGACCACCACCTGGCAGCCTGAGTTAGGCTTGAGCCCAGGCCACAGCTGGGCATGAGTGCTCAAGTGTTCTTGAGGCTGCTCTTCACCTTGCCATGCAGGTGAGGCCTGGGGGGGCATGTTCAAGGTGCAGGTGAGATTTGAGGGGCGGTAGGTAGCAGGATTAACCTCAGACATGCCGATTCCACCTTGCTTCCCCAGCACCCTTGGCACACCTTTCTACCTGATGGAGCACTGTGCTGGCCGTGTCTACAGGGATGTCTCCCTCCCTGCGCTGCAGCCTAGCCAGCGGAGGGCTATTTATGCTGCCATGAGTCAAGTCCTCTCCAAGATCCACAGCGTAGACCTCAGAGCAGCCAAGCTGGAGGACCTCGGGGAGCATGGTGAGAGAAGGCTATGTATCCTCTATCATTCTTTTCTTCTCCAGTGTATCAGCATGCACCTTTTATGCGTCTCTTTTGAAGCCTCTTTGTGCCAGTCCCTTTCCCTGAGAGCCTTTGTTCCTCTGTTACAGGTAATTACATTCAGCGGCAAGTTGAGACCTGGACAAAGCAGTATCAAGCTATGGAAACTCATGTTATCCCAGCGATGGAAAGACTCATTGAGTGGCTGCCTCTGCATTTTCCTGAATATCAGAAGACGACAGTTGTGCATGGTGATTTCAGGTACTGCTTGGCTGACAGCACTGCCCTGGAGCACATCCTAGGCAGTAGAGAGGGAGAGAGAGCGTAAAGCAGTATGCAGACTCCAAAGAGATGCTGAGTTGGGCTGGCGCAGCAGCTTCATAGCAGTCCGAAAGCTGGGCTCTGGGTCAAGTTCAGCATCCCCCAGGTAACGAGATCTAGAGGCCCACAAGCCCTTCGCATCTGTCATGAGAAACATATTCCAAGAGCTCTGACTGGTGCTGTCTTGCACTCAGAGCTCTTGCACTTTTCCCCAGTATTTGTCTGCCTACTGATCTGTGGTAGTTTAAAGCAGTACTCGTTCGAGAGCAGGAAAACTAGGGGCAGGAACTGAAAGCCTGGACTCCTGATGTCCGATTCCAATCTTGCTGCGTCATTGGTGTTTCAGTTTCTTTGCCCAACCACTGCAAACACTGGTCTAACACCAGGGGATCATCAGCTCTTTCTGCAATACTCAGAAATCAGTCCTGATGCATCTTGCTGATGGTATTTGGTGCTTAAAGAGCTTGGGTGGCTGGTGAGATGCTGCAGGATGTATGGCAAAACCTGCCAATGTCACAGGTGAAGTCATGCAGGAGCCTGGTGGCTGGGGACAGAGGTGAGGGATGCTGAGAGCTATTTCTGTGTTGTCAGACCCTGGCTGTCAGGGCTGTGAGGCTGCAGCATAGGCGTGTGCCAGTTCTGGGCCAAGGCTCCTTCACGCAAGGTTTAGCACACACAGTTCCCAGTGTGACTGGAAGCTGGTAAGCTCTCTGCACCCTGGCAGGATGGCTGCCCTCGCTGTTTCCTCCTCAATAGGCTGCTGCCCTCTCCTGGGGCTCAAACTGGTGAAGGCTGTACTGCACATAATCTATAGCACATGACAGTGCAGGGCCTGGAGTTACTGTGTGCCTTTGAAATGACCAGAAGATCCCCCTGGACAGTGACTTACCTGCTTCACTTTTTGGCTAGCCTGTGCTATAACATCTGTTAATGATCTGACGTGCTGAATAACTTTGTTTCATTCTTCAAAGCACAGTTCAGTTCATCATCAACCAGGGAGTTCACTATTCAGTAATCTCAGTCCTCTCTGACCTATGCTTGCAGAAATCAATGTTTCACTTGTGCAGCCTCCCAAAGGACTCAGCAATTTTTGCAGAGAGTGAAGAGCACTGGAAAGCACCTACTGCTGCTGAGCACTGGGATTTTTTTCCCCCTCTTGAGACTTTTCTGATCTCTTTTTCCCTTCAATACAGGATGGACAACCTGGTCTTTCATCCAGACAGGCCAGAAATCCTTGCTGTCCTTGGCTGGAAGCTTTCAACTCTAGGAGATCCCATCTCTGATTTGGCGAATAACTGTATGGCCTACTTCCTGCCACCTCACTTTAATGCACTGAGAGGTACAGAGAGGGACAAAGTCACGTTTGACACATGGAGAGAGGAACCAGAGTTCAGAAACAGATTAGCTCCTGCTCAGAATGCTAAGATGACAGTTGGGCTCATTGCAGCTGGAAAGGGCTGTGGGTCTCGTACCATATTGCCTGCTCTGCCCTTTCTCCCCTCCCTGAAGAACTCTCCATCCCTCCAGGGTGGAAACATCTTTCTGCATGTGCAGTAATCACTGTGGCATGGCTGCCCCATCCCCAGTTTGTCTCATATCTGCCACCCATTTGGCAGATACTCTGCCATGCGCTCCCTGTCCTGGTTGGTACTGTCACCCGGTTCATGCACACAGACCTTTGTTAGCAGTCGTGTCAGGGATGGCCCCAGAGAGGAGGGCCCTGCTTCACAGCTTGCAAAACTGAATTTAAAAATTAGTTTGGATTATTTTCCCTCTCACTTCAGCTGTAAAGCCGGGGAACTTTTTTGGGTGGAAAGCTTTGAACGAGGCCAGCCCAGAAGGGGTTTGTCCACAAAGTTATACACTTGTTAAAAAGAACAATATAGGGGTAAACAGGGAGGAAAATTACTCCGTCGTTTAGGAGGAAGATCCATCAGTCACTGCTTTCACAATCTCACCCCAATGAAGAAAACTGCCCCGAATGCATTTCACCTATGTGGGTTGGTGCCAAACCCCCATTGTTATGTATGGAAACAGCATGGCAGCAGTGCAGGTGTTGGATGGGTGCAAGCATCTCCGCTGCTCCACAGCTGCATGGCTCTGCCAGCGCCTCACAGCATCCCTAGAAAGCTCTGAGCTCCTCACTGTCTGCTGCTTTACTGTTGCCTCTTCACATCTTCCAGGCTTGAGGAAGTGTGATTTGGGGCACCTGGGAGTCCCCACGGCAGAGGAGTATTCCCAGATGTACTGTGGCCACATGGGAGTGGGGTGTCCTGAGAACTGGAATTTCTACATGGCCTTTGCCTTTTTCCGACTGGCTGCAATGCTGCAGGGACTCCATAAACACTCTCTGACAGGTGAGGAACCCAACCACACCGGCCCTGTTCTGCACAGGTCTCCAGCCAGGGCACAGACATGTGAGCACTGGTATGGGGAGAGGTCTCACACTGAACCGGGGGAGGTGGGAACCGGCAGCATGTGCTGCAGGGTTTAGACACTCCTGGCTGTGAATCCTGAGAGCTCCGAAATTCCAGGTGCTACAGCAAAGTGTGGCATATCTGGCAGTCTTGTGCTTTGAGCATAGAGCTCTTCTGGGAAATAAGGGCTCAAAATGAGCCCTTTTTGTTTCACCTCTGCGTTTGGAGATGAGTGACCTGGAAGCAATCACCCGGCGAGTTATTGCTGCATGTAGGCAAGAGGGATGGGAATAGAGTGTCCTGTAAAGCACAGAGCTCCCTCCCTGCTCCAGCACAGGCTCTGGAGAGCGTGAGGCTGCTGTAACCTCTCCAGCAGGTTGTGTTGTGTAGTCAGGTTGTGTCCTGCAAACAGAAGAAAGGGCCAAAGGGGAGCACACACAGGGTATTTCCCCAGCAGCTGCTTTTTGCTGGATGCAAGGTCTGGTCTGTTCCTGTTTGCTCTTTGTGCTGATCAGAGGTTCCTGTGCGATCTCTTTTCTTTCATGGGAGAACTGAGCAGAGGGCAGAGTTCAGAGCTCAGAGCCGTGTCCTACAGGTGGAGCTCTCAGACCTTCAAAGTAAGCACCACCTTCGAAGAGAGACTCAAAAGCAGGGAAGTGGTGTGAACTCTCAGTGCTGTTTATCTGCATATATCAGGTCTGGCCTGGGAGTCGTTATCAGAGGAAAAACAAGACGTTATTTTTGTATTCCTTAGAAAGGACTCTTCTCGAGGCTGGACCAGACAAGGGCACATGGCGCTGTTTGGGGTGTGACTACAATAACATGGGCTCTTTCAAACAAAGATATCCTATTCTGTTGTCCCCAGGGAGGCCAGCCCCAGGTGAAAGCAGCCGGGAGGATACAGAGTTCGTGGCCGACCTGGCTTGGGAGTTTGCCATAAAAGAAGGATTCCGTGTGTTTGACAGCCTCCCCACCACAAAGCCTCTCGCACGACGTTACAGCACCTGGGCCAGGCGAGGGCCGTTCCTCAGCAGGAGCTATGGTACCTGGCCTCGTCCTGGGGCAGCTCTTGTGCCCAAAGTCCCCCTGGTCACTCCCCCCACCAGCCTGTTGGGGATGGCCCAGGGTCTTTACTGCAAGCTGGAAAAGATCATGGACATCCAGTGGGGTTTCCTGATTTCCCAGCCCAGATGGACTCCATGTCCTCTTCCAGAACTGAAGGTGAAACATCTTTCTCCCTAAAGATGCTTTGCTGCACCTGCACCAGGATGGGGGATTGTGGCATGCCTCTGAGTGCCCTTGCTTTCCTGATCACATCAGACTTTTGGCATTCACAGAGTCCAGCGGCTTGGAGAAAGGGGGCCGGGTTCCCATAGCTGGCTGTATTCGAGTAACAGTGTTAATAGTCTGGGGAACAGCAATTTCAGAAGCTGGCACTCCCTTCCAAGATGAACAGATTAATGGCAGCCCAGATGTAATCACTGGTGCTACTCCACCAAGGTCCTGCCATCAGTGCTGATGGAGTCCCCAGAGCTTGGCTGGACTTGGACTTTTCAACTCCTGCCAGTCCAGCCACTTGCTTATTCCCTTCCCCTGTCAGGGGGAAGCCTCGCTGCTGCCTCTGTGTGGAAAAGGCTAATTAATTCTCTTTGTAAGAATCCTTCCCAGTACCTCCTTGGGAGGTCCCTCAGGTAGGGCAGGGAGCTGCTTGCAAGCTCCACAGCTTCATTTCCTCCTCTGTGTTCTCTTATTCTCCTCTCCCTGGCTGGGGCTGTCCCTGCAGTTGTCCCCGTCAGCAAACAGTTGCCTGCCCAGCGATAAGCTGAGTGTGATCAGGCCCTCGGCAGTGCAGGCTCTGGGATGCCACTTGGACTTTGGCCCTGTCACTGTCCTGGGCTCTCCTCTGCAGAGCAGGTGCTGCTGCAGCCCTGAACCCTCAAAATGGATGGACATTGGTCATTCCTGGTATGGTGGTGAGGAAGCAGAAACCAGCTCCCAAAGTGACTTGCCCGTGGTCATGTGGTGGGTCAGTGACAGAGATGGGAGTAGCATTAGCTCTTGAACTGTAGAGTTTTAATTACACATCTCTTCCTTCTGCCAGTGCAAGGCAGGTCAGGTCAATACGCAGGTATCAGGACACCTGAGTCCTCTGCCTGGCCTCTGCAAACTGTCTGGTTTCTCTGTGCTTCCACTTCCCAGTGCTGCTGGTGGCCATGGTGTGGCTCAGTGAGCATGTGGCTCTGGGCTGGCTGGTATTGCAAACATTTATCGGGAGTGGTGTCATAAGTAATCATTCACAGACACACAGAATGTGTCACAAAAGCAAACATCCCTATCCTTGGGTTGCTACTGAGATTATATTCTTAATCTATTCTAGTGACACTATCAAATTCTAGTGGGTTACTTAACTGCGTTTTAGCTGCCAAAAAAAAAATCCCATGTGGTGTTCAGCCCTTCAGAAACATTTCCTTGTGCTCTGGCAGAAACCAGCAAACCCCAGCATTTCAGGGTGCTTAGCAGCTGATCCACTGAGAAGGTGGAAAGGGAGATGAAACAGCAGCTCTGGGGAATTCAGAAGTGCTGAGATGAGCAGATCTCCTCACCCTTCTTCCAAACACTTATCTTCAGAGCTGGGAGGGAGTCACCAAGTATCCAAACATCAGGGCTGCCATGCTGTCTCTACTCTATGCCTTGGGCTTGTGATGGAGACACTGCTCCTTGTCTGGGGAACCATAGAGCCCCCTCATCCCTGCCATCTCTCCATCCATCCCACTGCTTTTTCCCTTGGCATCACCCCTGCACTGTCAACCTTTGCTGTGGAAGTGTGTTGTGAAAGGCAGAGGGGGACTCTTGCTGCCCGCGGCAGAAAGATAATGCAGTAGAGTGTTAAACAGCCAAGTAGTCCTGGCCTGGGACTGTCACAGTGCTCATAAGCTGGGCAAAGGCCAAGGGAAAGGGCAAGCCTGCCTCGTGCCAGCTGGCACTGCAGGGGTAAGAGGTTTGTCCCAGTGAGCTTGGCAGTGAGATGCTCTTGGCTGAGGCACTCTCGCTGAACAGGGGAGTATCTCAGCTGATCCTGCCATGTCCCACACAGGGAGCCAGCAGACTTTGCACACTGGTCCTGAAGGTTGCCTGTCCCCACAGTTCTCTGGGGACATCCTCTCCAGAGGAGCAGAGGAAAGCTCAGTTTCTCTTTCAAAGCAAGCATAAAAGCGTCTGGCCAAAGCACTGGTGTCATGGTTTAATCCCAGCCAGCATCTAAGCACTATGCAGCCACTCCATCATTCCCCCTCCTCAAATGGACAGGGGAGAGAAAATATAACAAAAGGCTTGTGGGTCGACATAAGGACAGGGAGAGATCACTCAACCAATTACCGTCATGGGCAAAACAGACTTGACTTGGGGAAAATTAACTTAATTTATTGCCAATCACACCAGAGTAGGGTAATGAGAAATAAAACCAAATCTTAAAACACCTTCCCCCCACCCCTCCCTTCTTCCTGGGCACAACTTCACACCTATCCCCACCAGCAGCACAGGGGGATGGGGAATGGGGGTTGGGGTCAGTTCATCACACATTGTCTCTGCTGCTCCTTCCTCTTCAGGGGGAGGACTCCTCACTCTTCCCCTGCTTCAGCGTGGGGTCCCTCCCATGGGAGACAATTCTCCATGAGCTTCTCCAACGTGCATCATTCCCACGGGCTGCAGTTCTTCATGAACTGCTCCAGCGTGGGTCCCTTCCATGGGGTGCAGTCCTTCAGGAACAGACTGCTCCCGCATGGGTCCCCTGTGGGGTCACAAGTCCTGCCAGAAAACCTGCTCCAGTGTGGGCTCTTCTCTCCACAGATCCACAGGTCCTCCCAGGAGCCTGCTCTAGTGCAGGCTTCCCACGGGGTCACAGCCTCCTTCAGGCATCACCCTGCTCCGGCGTGGGGTCCTCCCCGGGCTGCAGGTGGATAACTGCTCCACCGTGGACCTCCCTGGGCTGCAGGGGGACAGCCTGCCTCACCATGGTCTTCCCCACAGGCTGCAGGGGAATGTCTGCTCTGGCGCCTGGAGCACCTCCTCCCCCTCCTTCTTCACTGAGCTTGGTGTCTGCAGAGTTGTTTCTCTTACATGTTCTCACTCCTCTCTCCAGCTGCAGTTTCTGTCCCACAGCAACTTTTTTTTCCCTTCTTAAATCTGTTATCCCAGAGGCACTGAGCCCGTCGCTGATGGGCTCAGTCTTGGCCAGCAGCGGGCCCATCTTGGAGCTGGCTGGCATTGGCTCTGTCAGACAAAGGGGAAGCTTCTAGCAGCTTCTCACAGAAGCCACCCCTATAACGCCCCCCGCTATCAAAACTTTGCCATGCAAACGCAATACAGCTGGGCACACAGCTGCACTCCCAGCCTGGGAGGGAGCCAGAACTGGCTATCGGAGGGGGCCAGCACCAGGGCAGGGGGATGTGGGAGGATGTAACGTGTCTTGTCCTCCTCCATCAGGCAGAGAGTGCCAGGACCAAACCAGTGGCTCTGATGATGACTGCAAAGGCCATGGATCAGGATAGCCAGGTGAGCAGACACATGCACCTAACATCTGACCCTTCTCTGGCCCAAACAAAGCAACACAGGGACACCTCCCTTCGGGGGCCTCCTCCACACCAGGAATGAGGCATTGCAGTCTGGGGCCCGTGAGTACGAGAGGTGATTTGTCCTGTCTGTTGTGGGATCCCAGGTGAGGACATTTCCCCAGTGCTGTGTTCCCCAGGGCATTTGGAAGGGGCTGGGGCATTTGCTGCCATCCTTCCCTGGTCCTGCAGCCCCTTACTTGCCCGGCGTGGGCTTTGATCTTACTCTCACACAGGTCTCTGGAGCAGAGCATCTCAGCAGTGCAGACCCCAGCCTGGTGCTTCACTTGGACCTGAGCTCCATGTCTGGCTGAAAGTGCCGCATGGTTCACAGGACAGCGCTCTCCAAACCAAAGCTAAGCCACTACCCGCAGCACAGGAGAGCCTTGGACATAAGAGTAAACCAGCCACTCTGGCATGGGAGAGGTCGTGCTAACAGCAGCCTGGGAGCTTCTGAATTTCAGTGGTGTTTGCTGGTATCTGGTATCTGGGCTCAGTGCCTTTATTGCCAGCCTCAGTAAGTATGGGGCAAAATCCACCCTTGGATCATGAGGTTGCAGGCAGTCAATACTGGCCTTGCAGGGGGGAGAGTTGGTCAGGAGTGACGAGGCTAAGGGTGCAAGTCTTGGTTTTGGGAATAAAGAAAATGGAGCAGGGTGTCTCTCCTCCTTCACCACAACAGCCCTGGCAACTGCAGATGCTAGAAGAGTCCTTGGTGGGGAGGGGAACTGCATCAGTCAGCAGTGAGGGGAACTGAATCAGGTCCTCAAGGACTCTAGATTCAGGGGAGACTCCGGAGCTGAGGCAGTGCCTGGTCCCTGGAGCTGGGAGGAACTGGGAGGACCCATGGTCCCATGACTGCAGTGGATGTCTCTGGGTTTCTCTGGGGACCACAGAGGATGCAGACTGGATCGATGAGGGCTTTCACAGAGGCCAGCAGCAAGGGGAGAACTGTGGCAACAATTATGGTAATTCCTGGGCTCTTTATGTGTAGTCTAGTATTGATTCAATATTAAAGTGATGAGCACACTTCTCTGAATTCTTCTCCAGCTTCTTCAGCACAGATGCAGCCTCACAGCCTGCTTTCAGAAGGCCACATCCATCTGCCCAGGGTCACCGCCACATCCATCTGCCCAGGGTCGCCACCACATCCCGGCTCTCGGGGGCACAAGGGGCGCTGCGAAGGAGCCCTGGGGCAGCGGTGCTGGCTGCTCAACACAAGGACGGTAGGGCTGTAGGGAAGCCTCGTAACCTGAGCTTTGGTTTCTCCCAGGCTCCAGGGTGAAATTGTACCTCTCCCCCAGGCACTTGGTTCTGCTGTGGAAGGGGGCGGGAGCCTGTATCTGAGCCTCTATCTGCCCAGCCCAGAGAGCTGGGATGATTTCCTAGAAGGCACCTGGCCTTTGCGCCTCCCACCATCTCATCTTTCAGGCAGACTCAATCCCAGGCAGCTATTGCAGGTCTGAGAGTTTGAGGCTGAGAGTTGGGTCTGCCGTGAAGGTGTTTCCTCCATTGCATGTGGTTTTAGTGCCACTGGGTTTGTCTGCTAAGCCCCAGGGAAGGGAAGGATCCTGCTCAAGAGGACCAAAAGCATTAACACAGGGCTAATGCTCAATGTCATCGGTTGTCCATCCAGGTGTCAGCAGAAGACACCCAGAGGACGGCATATGGGAGCTTAGCCCTGAGCAGGGCTTGGCTGGAGCTCAGTTCTGAGATGTGCCCTGTGGATACGCAGCCTGACCCGGTCCCTCTGGGAGAGGCACAGTGCACACAGGCACATCTCTACCGGTGAAACAGGTCTTTCTGGCACCTCCTAAAAGTGGTTTAACACATGCAGGTCTGCAGTAGGAGGGAGAACTTGTTGGAACACGTGGTTGTCATGAGTGCCACCTCCTAAAGGGCTGCCCAGGACCAACCATCTGGGGCCACAAAGAGGAATTAGTCACCCTTCAGGGGATATGGGAGACCAAGGATGAGAGGCTGAGAGCCAGTGCAAGAGGATTTCTATTCAGCTGATCTAGGAAACACGCAGCCTAATCTGAGTCCTGCTGGATAACCTTGGGCAGTCGTGTTGCCTCTCCAGGCTTCATGGTTCCTCCCTGCAAAATGGGGCTGATATTCCCCTCTTGAGTGAAATGCCTGGAGCCCTGCAGATGCAGGAACTACCACCATGCTACCACCAAGACTTTCAGCGACGTGAGTCTTCCAGGACAGTTGAAACTATTTTTGAATTGACATATTCTACAATTTTTCTGGCCCCTTTAATAAACCAGAGCCATCCACCCGCAGTTACCCTTCACAGACCCCTCACTAAAGGAGCCAAAGAGGTGCTGTCAGATGCAGGGTGATTACCCCAGGTTTATTTTGGAGGTTAAAAACTCTTTGTATTTTTAGTCTGTGCCTTCCTTAGTGATGGTGATGATAACTTGAGAACATCTCTGTTCCGTGCAAGTGAATCTGCCCTTTGGCACACTGAAGTTGCACAAGGCATCTTAAGCAAATAAAGAAAAGGCCTTTAGCCGTTGTTGGGAGCGATTTTACAAAGCCTCTCATTTGCATGCACCGAGCAATGTTCCTGTTGTGAAAGTACTTTGCTGGCTTTGTTCCTCTTCTCTGGTACACAGTAGTTTCTTTTTTAGATTCCTGTATGCTCCCCAAGGACAGCATGTCCAGGTAACCAGGGATCCCCCAACCGTTTACCTCATCACACCACCTTTCCCGAAAAACTAACCAGCACAACAGAGGCGTTTCTGGTTTTCCTCTGCCTTTCTCGTTGCCTGTGCAAAGTTCCCTGGCCATGGACAGGGACAGTGCCGGTGCCGGATACCGATGAGGCACCACCGATGCACCAAACCAAGCCGTGCCAATGTGATTTGAACTTGAGCTGGGCTTGAGCCGACCCGCATGGGGATGAACTTGAGCTGTGCCCAGCTGAGCCATGCTGTGCTGATCCGAACGGGACCTAGCTGAGCCCAGCTGAGCCAAACTTCGCTGCCCGAACCGAGCTCAACCAGACCCGATCCGATCCGATCCGAACCGAGCTGTGCCAAGCCGCTTCCATTCGGGCCATGCTGATGCGGACAGAACCCAGCCCAGCCGTGCCGAACCCGGCCTAGCTGGGCTCCCCCCCCTCCCCGGAGCCGGGCCGTGCCGAGGCGGAGCGGGGGCGGTGCGGGGGGCGGTGCGGGCCCTCCCCGGAGAACCGGGAGCCGCGCCCGCTGCCCGGCCCGGCTCAGCGCAGCATGTTGCGGACGGCGGTTCGCGTTTCTCGGCTCTGCCGCGGCCCGGCCCGGCTCGGTTCGCCCTTCTCGGCCGCCGCCGCCTCCTCCGCCATCCCGGCGCCCAACCCCCGTCCCGATATCGCCTGCAACAAGGTAGGGCCGCGCCGGGGGCCGGACCCGGCCGCGTCCCCGCGGCGGGTGAGCGCGTCCCGGGCGCTGCCCGCGGGCAGCCCCGGTTGGCGGCTGCGGTGGCTTCCCCGGGAGCGAGCTGGGCTGGGACGGGGGCCCTGGGGCTCCCCGGCTCGGCCGCGGCCCGGGGCGGGGGGAGTTGTGCGGTCCGCCGGGGTGGTGGCTGGGGCTGGGGACACCCCGGTTTAACGCAGAGCCGGGCAGGCGCCGGAGCAGCCGGACATTTGGGCCCAAAGCCTTGCGTTGCAGGAAATCGTCTTGGAAAAAATGAACGCCGGGTGCAGCAGCTGGTGTGAGGGACAAGGCGTATGTCCCGCTCCGATCGATGGGGCTTTATCCCGATCCCCGCGGCTGTCTCGGCTAACCGCTGCCGTCGGTGCAAACAACCTAAGGAGAAAACTACGCGAGGGGGCATGCGGAGGGAGGGGAAGGTGCTGGTTCGATGCTGGTTGTCTGCATAGATTAGTCCCTGTGATCCTTGTTCAGCAGCTTGAGGAAAACATGGTCCCACGATCTGTGCGAGGTGCTGGTGGGGGGCTGGCCTTCCTCTCCCAGGCCGCTGAGCCACTCCTTCCCAGCGGCCGCAACAAGGCCCTCGGCTGGGTTGGCTGAGTGTTCGGCAAGTTCTCAGCAAGCGCCATGATCTTTTCACTGACAGTCTTGCCACAGACCTGAAAAAACAAATTCTCCCTTACTGAGAAAGAAAGAGTTGGTGAAGAGCTGCTGTTGGCACCTGGTTCTGTTTCACAGCGGTACATGGGGAGCCCGAAATTGCTTAATCGGGGAAGTGCTGCAAAAACTCTAGTGCTGTGTATGAGATCAACTGTATCACCCGTGCCTGAAGCGTTTTCCCACTTCATTCTCCTGACCCTCCTGGTGCCCCTGTGCAGCTCCAGCCAGGCTTCCAGGTCTTGCAGGGACCTCCTGAGACGGGGAACCGCTTCCAATTCACGTGCTGTTTGCTGAGATGTGAATTCTTTCTATTAACTTGAGGCTGCATCTTTTGCTGTGTGCTTTTAGGCTAAAATATCTCCTTCATATTGGTGCAGATCTGGAGCCCGCACAAGTTGGGACCTTTTTAATTAAACAGCCTGCTAAGGTGCCATCAAACAACTCAAGCTCTTACCGATTTCACCTAGGTCTGGCTGTAAGCATTAACACTGCTTTGCTTTCTTCGTTGCAGATTTTCATAAATAACGAATGGCATGATGCAGTCAGTAAGAAAACCTTCCCTTCTATCAATCCAGCAACAGGAGAAGTTATCTGCCAGGTTGCTGAGGGCGATAAGGTAAATGTTCTCTTCATGAGATCGGTTTGTTTTCCGCGTGAGCAGATACACAGGGATTGCAGAGGAAGACACTAACTCATGTCTCACCGAGGCAGCTCCGCCAAGTGCTGCGTTTGCAGTAATAAGTGTCTGACCTATACAAATACCATGTCAAGTGCTGCTTGTGTTCTTCCCTGAGTGCTGCTTTCAGCAAAAACCCTCTGGCTTTGCCTCTTACCAGTGCCAAGCCGAGACTGGGAAGGGTGGAGAGGAATAGATGTGGTGCGCAGTGGAGCCTGAGTTGGGAGGTTGGGGAGCAGTCGTGCGTGGAGGTTGCTGGGGCAAGCAGGGATGAAGGCAGGTGCCTTTGCGGTCCCGTGGGTGCTGTGCTGGCAGTGTGATCCAGAGCCACAATACCAGAGGAGACAAAAGGTCAGGATTCACCTGAACAGCCCCTTTCTGCTGTACACATGCAGTGGGAGACTGTCCCCAGCCCTAGGAAATTAAAAAAAGAAAAAGAGAAAGAGACAGTGGAGAATAGAGTCATGTAATCATCCCATGCCTCAGGCAAGGCCCTCCAGAAGTCTGTGGCAGAGCTGAGGTGGTGTTTCCCAGCAATTCTGGGTTCTTCCTACAGTATGGAAATTTGTTTGTGTTCCCCAAGGGAGGGGTGAGTGAGGGAAACCCTTTGTTGTTTGCTTCTCTGTGGTAGAGTGGCTTGTCCTGGCGAGACCATTACAGCCAGCCGGAACAGAGAACTGAGTAGAAACCAGTTAATGCCCTGACAGGACAAAATGATGGATTAGAGATATCTGATCAAGGAAAAAACTCTTTAGACTCTGCTGGCGAAATCAAGTCCTGAAAGAGTGTCAAAAGCACACTTCTAGAGCTTTTGCCATGCCTTGCTCTAGGATGCAAATATTAACCCAGCAGATGACATCACAGAAATAACTTGACAATATTTGCACTCCGCATAGCTGAAATAAGAGAGCGTAAGCACAGGCGGTGGTGGTGGCTGCACAGCTGTTGCACCCATCTGTTTCACTGCCACTTCTGCTCCCTCTTCCCCACGGATGCAGATTGGGTGAGAAAGCCGCAGCTGGTCCAGCAGCAGCGTTTGTGCTGAGGCTGTGCTGCTGTACAGCGCTGCTCAGGTTGATGCTTGTGGGGCAAGTGGCCCCGGGGCTGCAGCCCGTGCGCTCCCCTGCCCTGGGACCAATGAGTGTCTTGCAGCGAGGCAGCTGTCAAGATTGCAAGTTCTTGCCCCCACAAAGGCTGGCACTAGCAGCCACTTGTGCCATCTGACTGAAGGCTGTTTTCTCCTAGAGAGCAGGGAGGGCTTCAGCTGTATTTTGAGAGTGAGTAGGAGCTGGTTACTCCTTTCTCACACTCTTGCCTGGACTCCTCTGCAGGCAGATGTGGACAAGGCCGTTAAGGCAGCCAAGGCAGCTTTCCAGCTGGGCTCGCCTTGGAGGAGGATGGATGCTTCTCATCGCGGGAAGCTGCTGAATCGTCTTGCTGACCTGATCGAGAGGGACCGGGCTTACCTGGCGGTGCGTATCACGCTCTGTGGCTGAGCTGTCTGCTGTGATCCCCAGCTGCGGGGAGAGAGGCAGAGATGGTGGTTTGTGCCCGTTGGGTGTGATGGGGACTTTAGCCACAGCTAAAACTGTGAGAGAGTGCTAAAAAGGATGGAGAAGTAGTTTTGGGAAGCTGAAAGCAAAAACGCCAACAGGCAGAACAGATCCAAACTGCAAACTGAGATTCGAATCTAAATCTATATGCGTGACTCTCCCCACCTCGCTCTTCAGGCAATCTCATTGTCTTTTGTAGGCGCTGGAGACTCTGGATAATGGCAAACCGTACTCCATCTCCTACCTGGTGGATTTGGACATGGTAGTCAAATGTCTCAGGTAGGCGTGGAGGGAACGGTGACAGCACAGTAACTCTTCATGCTTCACGCTTGTGCTCAGCTGGCCCATGGTAGCTGAACCTCTGCAGGTGCAGAGAGCAGATGCCTCTGATTCAAGTGTTGTGGGTGACAGGGCTGGATCTGACCTGTTGGTTTCATTTGGCCCATAGCAGGGTGTCAGACACCCTGTTTTCGTCTAATTTTATTTTTTGCTAAGAATGAGGCTGTAATTCCTGTGACTTTCCAAGGATTTTTGTTACATCTATGTTTCTCTCTTGCTATATACAGGACACACTACTGGAGGTGATCTGTGTTACAGCACGGGAATGACAGAATTTATGTTATGCAAAGTGCTGGCAAAGGCAGGAGAGACAAATGTTTGTAGTTACTGTCCATTGTTAAAATGACCTGTTTGGGAAATAATTGTATTGGTATGTGTTTTATGAAGTGACTGAAGAAGGGAGGCAAGCAAATAGCTGGAGGAAGTCTGTCTTGTTTTCTATTGGCAGGAGACTTGTTATTTTAAATTCAGTGACCAAAACTTTATTGTTGCTAGATACTTTGCAGGCTGGTCTGATAAATTCCATGGCAAAACCATCCCGTTAGACGGAGACTTCTTCTGTTACACAAGACATGAGCCAGTGGGAGTTTGCGGGCAGATAATCCCGGTGAGTAAAATGTATCAGTAGTTCCTGTAGCATTTCAAGAATGCAGTGTTACCATGAAGAGCTGTCTTAAAATGCAAGTTATTAGCTGCTGTTAACAACTGCTTCCTTCCAGTGGTAAAGAAAGTTATGCTTGCACCAGCTGGGAGGGCTGGTGCTTTGCTCTGGCAGTATAGAACTACCTGATTTCATGGGCTCTGAGTAAGATTTGCTTTGTATCTGCTGATTAAAAAAAAAAAAAAGAATTTAAACCCCTTTGTAGGAGTTATCTGGCTCAGAACGACAATTAAGTTTAAACTACTACCTAGCATTAAAACCAAATTCTGTGTGATGAGGAAATACAGAGCTAGCATGCAAAATTTAGCTTTATGTACGTGATCTTATCTTGGTAACTGGTAGCAAGCGTAGCAAGGTGGTTTGTCAACAACAAAGCCATATTTATACAGTGATCCGTGGATAGTGTTACCTCTTTATAGGAGTAGCCAGATTCTGATTGTTGCGTACTGTATTTGCATGTTTTTCATATTTGCATTGAGCAAGAACTGAATGTAAATGCCTCACCAGTTTGCGTGTGCTGCCCTGTCATTACAAACAGGCTGTCTTTCAAAATGCCTCAAAAGATCGTTTAATGGCTGAAGTGACAGTAAAGATTAATTCCAAAAAAAGTTGGGGTTTTGCAGTGGTACTGAGAGGCCTCACACTTCAGAGTACAGTTTTCCTGGACAAGCAGAAGGCAGTGTTTGAAAAGGAGCCAAACGTTGAAGAGCAGCTAGGGAAAGATCAAAGACTGGTTCTGTAGGTGCTGCAGCTGATTTGAATGAAGCTCACTGGTTACTTACTGATTAATCGGAAACTTTCAAGTTCAGACCAGCAAATACCTCCTTGTTTTTCAGTGGAACTTCCCGCTGTTGATGCAAGCGTGGAAACTGGGGCCTGCCCTGGCGACTGGGAATGTGGTCGTGATGAAAGTGGCGGAGCAAACCCCCCTGAGTGCTCTCTATGTAGCTAACCTGATCAAAGAGGTGAGCGAAAAGGCTGGGTTTGCATCGGCTGTCTTGCTGTCACTGCTGGAGTGCAGTGTGGTACAGCCAAACTGGTGAGCTGTGGAGGGCAAGTGACAGGAACAGAGAAGGGCTGTCTGATCCGAAGAAAGGCTGGATTGTCTTGGGTATATTAGCATTTGATTTGGCAAAAAAAACCCTTGTTCCTTACAAATGCTTATGCAGAGGACATAAATCTTGATTAGGGAAGGACTCTTTGAGGTTCAGTTAAATAAACTATAGGGTGATTAGAAAGCTAACATACATAGCTCCAAACTATGCTTAGGATGTGGGGTGGGTAGAGGAGTTGTCCTGGTTATTGCAAACTGTACCTTAAAACTAAAGACCTGGGAAATTAAAGTGAAATAGAAAAGGCTCTGTTCTTCGTGGGAGGCCTACTGAAGCATTAATAACAGATGAGGGTAGGTGAAATCCTTGATCATAAAAGGAATAATGTTGCTCTCTCCTGCTGTGAACCGGCAGGCTGGATTCCCACCAGGCGTGGTGAACATCATCCCTGGCTATGGGCCCACTGCAGGGGCTGCCATCTCTTCTCACATGGATGTAGATAAAGTGGCCTTCACTGGCTCCACGGAGGTAAGGGAGTACCTTAACTTTTAAGCCCTTGGGATACAGAGAATATCTCATTGCTGTTATACCTTTTCTATATAAAATACTGGAGGTGCCTTGCCTTCTACACTTCTTTTTAAAAAACACAGCTGACTTCAGGATGTGACATTTACTTTTACTTTACATAAGATTCTTCTTTGGTGCCTTCTCTAGAATACTTACTATTGTTTCCCTTGAGCTGCTTCCTACTAGAGGTGAAACTCTGGGCAGACTTCAGTTGTTCCCTTAAAGCCCTGACAATGAAGGGATTATTATTAAACTGCTGACTGAGATCTAAAACAAGCCACCCTGCCAGGTGTTGCTATATGTAGGATTTAATTCCTAATACCTGTTCTTCTCATGATGCAGGTTGGGCATCTGATCCAGAAGGCTGCAGCAGAGAGTAACCTAAAGAGGGTGACACTGGAGCTTGGAGGAAAGAGTCCAAATATAATCATGTCTGATGCAGACAGTAAGCACCTGCTAGTGTAATATTTGATCTGTACCTTTTACACTGGCTTTCTGCAAGCAGAGCTGGAGGGGAAAGGAAACCTCTCCTGTGTTGTATGAGACTCCAGCTCTGGCACCACCTGGCTGTTCTCACCCAGTGAAGTCTCCTTGCCTCCTACTGTAGCTGCCGTATTTGTGTATCAGCACCTCTTCACTCCCACTTCTTTCTCAGTGCTGTGAAGAAGTTCAGTTATCAACAAAGGAGAATCGTTTCAGTATCTTCCTTCAGTCTTAGTTCCATTTATGTTTTCATTTCTTTCTCTTTCTCTTAGTGCGTACCGCTCTTTTCTAGTCTTAGGAAGTTCTGGTTCCCTCATCGCTTGCCTATAGACTCATTTTTGGTCTTGATGAGCCAACCCACATGCTTTTATGTGGCAGTAAGGAAGGAAATTCTTCTAGATCTAAAATAACTTGTCCTTAATACCTGATAATTTCAAATGAGAACTGTAATCTGCCTCAGATTAGATTTTTTTCTCTAGTATGGGGTGCTTTAGTAGTCCCTCTTACTAATTAAATCTGTATGGGACTTCTGCCCTACCAAAGCATGGAAAATGCCTGTCAACAGAAAGGACTTTGTATCACTGATACTCCAGCAGTCTGCATGATAGTCCTTCAGAAGAAGTCACTTACTGACTCTGGTTGGTTTTATTTGCTTATTTGTTTTCTCTCCTCTCCCCAATCTTAGTGGACTGGGCTGTGGATCAAGCCCATTTTGCCCTCTTCTTCAACCAAGGGCAGTGCTGCTGTGCTGGATCCCGAACATATGTCCAGGAAGATATATATCATGAGTTTGTGGAGAGGAGTGTTGAGAAGGCCAAGTCCAGGGTAGTTGGAAACCCATTTGACTTTAAAACTGAACAGGGGCCTCAGGTAAGAGCAGGAAATGTCCTGAACTGTTATCTCATGAAATAGTCCCAGTCTTGAGTCATTGTGCATTAGTAGATTACAATGAAATGTTTCCTTTGGTCTCTTGATTAATCTGCTTTGAACTGTGCCCATTATCTCCTTGCTTGTGCAGGAGGGAGAAGTTAATTAACCATTCTGATGATTCCAAAAGCTCCACTTGATGCTGGCATTTAAAAATTATCATCTCCCTTTGAAGCTGGCTTGGCAGTCTGTTGAAATGAGGAATTGTTAGAGCACAGTCGCATGCACAGCAGGTTGTAGTCGAATCTTTTTTTACCCCCAGTAAAGGTGAAGCTGATCTGTCTGTCCTCATGGCTCTTAGGTAGATGAAGAGCAGTTTAAGAAGATCCTCGGTTACATTAGTACTGGGAAGCGTGAAGGAGCCAAACTGCTGTGTGGTGGCAACCCCGCTGCAGACAGAGGCTATTTCATCCAGCCAACTGTCTTTGGTGATGTGCAGGACAACATGACGATTGCCAGAGAGGAGGTGAGACCCGCAGTGCCTTTCTGTCTATCAGCTTCTCACTTCTCCATCATTTTGCCCTCTCTGATGCAAAAAACCACAGGTCTACAAGCACTGGACGTTCATGAACTGCAAAACTCGACGCTTCTTAGAAAGTTACCACATTAAACTTCCCTCCAGATTACATCCTGGGCTTTTGGTAATACGGGAAGTGATACTTTGAATTTGGTGTCCTGTGTGACTTCCACCATACATACCTACCTAACTCCAGCATCAACCACAGCCTCCCCCATGATCAATTTACACAGATTTTCACATGCTGTGTTTGGATTTTGCAGATATTTGGGCCAGTCATGCAGATTCTGAAATTCAAAACAATTGAGGAAGTCATTGAGAGAGCAAATGACTCCAAGTATGGCCTAGCAGCAGCAGTTTTTACAAAGGATCTTGACAAAGCAAACTATGTGTCACATGGCCTGCGAGCTGGAACAGTTTGGTGAGCCTCGACACCTTCTTCTCCCTAAACTGCTAGAAGCTTTCTTGCGTGCTGCCATTTCTCATTAAGCTTGCTCTTCAATAGCCTGTCTCTACTTTGGATCCAACTTTACGTGTACTTCACTGAACATAACGTCAGACCTTCAGTTGTAATGCTAACTGTTGGTAAAATTTAGGTACATTAAGCTTCTGTGCTCCGACTGTGAATTAAGGAATGGGTTGGGGGAAAAGAAATCCAGGACTGCAGCTGGCAATGACAGCAACTGCTGCAGGGCTCTGAGTGCCAGCAGTGATTAGATCACTGAGCACGTCTGTGCTGTCTTGGCTGCTGCAGCGGATGTTTCTCTGTGTCCGGAGGCTGTGCTGAAGACTATGCCAAAGTCAGTGCTTCAACACCAGTTTACTGTTCTAGCATGACATTTTGGAGATCAGTATCTCGCTATCTTTTTTTGATGGTACTGAGTGAACAAGTAGGTGCTTTTGACATCTGTCCTCTGAAGGAGGTGTGGGTGGCAACCTGGATGTTTGGTCCTGTGATAATGAGAGATGTGAATTGATTTCATGATGTTCTGTTTCCTGGTTCATGAGGATAAGGTTTCGGTATTGATTAATTCTGTTGGCTGAGAGAACTGACAAAGAGAGAAATCCTGCCTAGAAATTCAGCCGTCCCTCCGTTGTAAACAGCTGACATGTCCCTTTGCTGCAAAAGGCCTCTTCCATTAAGCAGTTCTGAAACTACAGGTGCTTAATTCTTGGTTTCCATTTCAGGATAAACTGCTATGATGTGTTTGGTGCACAAGCTCCATTTGGTGGCTACAAAGCTTCTGGGAATGGGCGAGAGCTGGGAGAATATGGTCTGGAGGCATATGTAGAGGTGAAAAATGTGAGTATCCCTGTATCCAAGGACTTCCCAACCCTCTGCCATAGCTCCAAATTGTATTTGTGCCTGTTGATATAGGCTGGCCTGAGAGTTGCAATTCTTCTTGCTAATGCTTGAAACCAAATTGGAGCTGCACTTCTGAAGTGACTGCAGACACAACTCCATGTAACTGTATTTAAAACAGAAAGTGTTTTAAACTGCTGAGGAAAACAAGGATATGTGACCTAACAGATTACCAATGGCCTGCACCACTTGGCACTGTTCAGCTGTTTCTGACTGTAAAGAATGCAAGTGTATAGACTTCTCTGTGAGTTTATTTTGTGAACAGAAAGAGCATATGCTGGGGATGCATGCCTGTTGGGCAGAAGCTTCTGCAGGTACAAACTGGCAGATGAACAGTGGCACTCATCGCTCAAGAGGGGGAATCTGAGCAATGACCACTAGTACTTATGCCACTCTGATATGGCCTCAGGTCCATGCGTGAGACCAAGGTTCCTGGTGTTAGGCAATCCCATCACCACAGGCTGAGTAATTTCCTGTAAGACAAGGCAGAAGGGCTATCACACTGTCTGCTTGCAGCTGCAATGTCTAAAGGGTGACAGAGCTCTTGGGCAGAGGTGGTTAGCCGAAGTTACAAGTGCGTAACGGTTGAGGGCCTCCAGCTTGTGACTGGTGAGGGGCTGATTTGGTACAAGAGCTCCAGGTGAGAACAAACAACTGTGCCTGCTCCCACCTCTCAAGGAGAAGTGGCATCTCTGGAGAGATGCTGTGACCCAGCCTTTGAGTTTCCCCCTCTCTTTGAGCCTTCCAGATGGGTCTCCAGACCAAGGTGATCCCAGTCACTGCCTGCTGACTGGGATGTGCTGTCCTCTGGTTCTGGTTCTCTTCTGCAGGATGCTGCTGCCTCTTGGCCTTCAAGTGAATATAACTGAACACTGTCTCCAGGAAAATAACTTGTGAATTTTCTTTTTTTTTTCTAGGTGACAATCAAAATTCCACAGAAAAACTCCTAAAGGACAGCAGCCTCTCCATGCATTTGGAAAACCTATGCCGCTTCATGAGATACGAAGCAAGGAAACCTCTTCTTAACACACACAAAACTTAGATGGAAAATACGTAACTCTGCGTTAAGAAGTGTCTCTTTAGAAGGTGCCTGAACAACCTTTTGTTAAAAGACGTTACTTGGCTTTAACTTTTTAAAATACCAAATACAGTCAATTGGGTACTAATGCATTACGTGGGTGTACTCTTGTTGCGTGTGTATCTGATGAATATGCTTTTTCAGGAAGTCATTTAAATGCTTGTCTAGTCTGCAGTAGGTTTTATAATAATTCTTTGTTGGCTTACACAGCTAACTCTATACCTACTCCTTGTCATATACACCTAACGCATACGTCCCTCCTCTGTAAGCCAAGTGAACTGAGACTCAGTTGTCTAACTGAGCAGGAGAGCAACCTCTCAGTGTGAATCTGTGAGGTGAAAGTTTGTTCTCAGTTGCTCCCACCTCCTCTCCTTGTATCTACTTGCAATAAACGTTCTTGTCCTCGTGAAGTTAACCCTACCTTTGTGGGAGCAGTTTGTGTCAGCGAGCTAAGCAGCAGCTCAAGTACAGGCACAAATTTGTATTTTCTTCCACACATCGATTACCCACCGCCTCAAGCTGTTTTTAAGGTTTTCGCTGACTTTCTGCACAGCCCGCTTTCCCCATATTGCCTTAACGTTAGAGGAAGCCCTGCATCTGATAACTGTCCCCAGCAAAGCAAGCAGAAGAGCTGACCGTAGCAGAACAACAAACCACCGTGGGGGGGAGGGGGGTAGGTGATCCGTGCCTCAGTGAGCGTGTTGGAGCTGCGATGGGAGACACCTTTATGGTGTAGTCATTAGAGTAAGTCCTGCGCCGGAGGGCAGGTGTGCCATGAGTGGGAGACGATCCCCTTCACGAGCGGAGGGTACAAGGCGAAGGCTGCGAGAGCCTTCGCCGCCGTCCCGCTCCTCCCGTCAGGCGGCAAAAGGCGCCGCTTACCCCTCAGGGCGGCGGGGGACGCTCGCGCCCCGAGATCTCGCGAGCCTTCGCGCTGCCCCGCCCCCTCTCGCGGCTCTCCCGGCAGGGGGCGGGGCCTGCCGCCCGCGGGGCGGGGCCGGAGCGCAAGGCTTCGCTCCGCCCCTCTGGCAGGCACTACCCCCACCCCCGTCTGGCTACGTCACTAGAATGCACCCGGCGGCTCGAAGGCCCCGCGGGGGCCTTGATGGCGACGTCGCGTATTTAGGGGTGGCGGCGGCCGCCTGTAAACCGCACCACCGCAGTGGCGGAGGCTCCTAAAATTCCCCGGTGGGAGCGAGGAGGAGGTGGGGGCGCGGGCTGGCCTCCCGCGTTGGGCGCGGCGGGGGCGGTAGCGCCGCGGCGGGACGCGCCGCCCGGCGGGTGTGCCCGGCTCAGGGTGCCGGCAATGCCTGGCTCCCGGGCGGCGCGGGCGGCGGCGGCGCCTCGGCGGCGGCGTCTCCCGGGCTGAGCGGCGGCTCTGGGCCCGCCCGCCCCCTCCCCGCGGTGCTTCCCCCGCCTCCGCGCGGGGTCCCGGTCCCCCACCTCCCACCCCCCCCCGGCCCGCCCGGCCGGGGATGAGGCGGTGCGGCGGTGGCACAAAGGCTCCTCCGGGGCTGCCCGTTGCCTAGCGCGGCCCAGCGCCCCCGGCCCGGCCCCGCCGCCGCCCCCGGCCCCCCTCCCTCCTTTCTGCCTCGCCGGCCTTCGGCCCCCGCAGCCCCGCTGTCCCTCGCTGGGGACGGGCCGGCGGCTCCCGCCGCGCCCCCCCCCCCGCCCCAAGCCGCCCGTAGCCCCGCGGGAGGATGTCGGAGGATCACGAGATGGACAAGATGATCAAGGTAGGCAGGAGGCAGCGGCCGTCGGGGTCGCCCCGTCGCCGGCCCCCGCCTCGTCCCCTGCCCTGCGACGGGAGGTGGGCAGCCCCGGGAAGGGCCCGGCGGGTCCCCGTCCCCCCCCCGCTGCTCTTACGGCTGCGGCCCTGCTCCTCGCTGCGCTTCCGCCGGAGCCCGGCTGCCTTCGGGTTCGTCACCCGCAGCGCTTCGGTGTGGAGCGCCAGAGACCGGGCAGGGGAAACAGGAGGTGCAGGCAGGCGGCTTCCAGGGGATCCGGCCTTGGGCGATCGGTGTTGAGAGGCTGAGACTGCGGGGAGCAGAACCGGGGCTACTCGGGGCGGCGGGGAGCTGGGGTCTCTGCCTCAGAGCAGTCCCCGGCTGTGGAGGCAACACCGTTGCCTCGATCTGTCTCCCGAGTTCGTGTTCGGATGCTGTCATGAAAACAAATCTGGCGTGTGGGATGTTTGTGTTTCGAGTGGTGGTGGAGGAGCTGAACAGATTCAGGATTTCTTTTTTTATGGCGAGAATCAGTGTGTGAGCTTAGCATTTCCTGGTGAATCCTTCTGTGACCTGGCTGCGCGGATTTCCTGAAGAAGCTGGGGAAACCCCTTTGAGATAGTGACAATAAAACAATGTTTTACAGACTTTCTGCAGGCTCTTTACCTTGTGTAAAGCATTGGCTGTCACGAATTCTGTATGCCTTCGTAAATACTTATTTCAATAAGATGAATGAATTCCTTAAAGATGTAGGTAAAAAGATCCCATGTATTGGCATTTGCTGCCTTTCCTTAGCCCTGCTGTCTGCCACGGTGGGATTTGTCTTTACAAAGCTCATTGGGGGCAAAAATCAATGCAAGAGAAGTAGCACCACAGTCTTGTGGTGTTGAAATCTGGATTGATTTAAAATACGTGGGTCTTGCCTTTTGAACTAAAAAAGCCCAAGCAGAAGGAAGTCTAAGCACTGTGTTCAGGGAACCCAGATTGTAATTAAACTACGAGATCAAGTATTGAAGTTGTATGCTGTCTTTTCCTGCTTCGTTATCATCTTGGCACAGTGCAGGTGAAGTAGCTGTCCAGAAGGCTTTCAGAAGGAACATTTTCCAAGTATTTCTGTGGTATTTCGTGTGAAGGTAAAGATCTACATCAGAGCTCTTGGGGGTTAAAAACAGAACAAAAACTCCGAAGCCATTGTGTAAGTGTGGGGACAGTCTGCATCTGCCTCCTGCCCCTCTCCGTTTGGAGGGATTCTGACCGAGAACAGATTCTGGGCAAATCTTTTGCATCATAGGCATTGTCTGAATCTAAAACTTAATTTAGTACTTTTATAGATTATGCTGATTTCTCTGCTTCTCAAATGCTTGGTTATTTTTCAAGTTTGATTGGTTTTCACCTGCGTCTGCAGGTTTAAGGTCTGTGGTTCAAGATAGTGATCGCTGTTTAAGGCAAACTAGCTGAAGTTGAGAGGCTGTGTGTTGGAGCAGTGGAGGTGGAGTTACACTAGTTGTCGGCATGTCACTTGTTGACTATGTGGACTTTGTCCAAGAAGCAGTCTGTATACTTTTAATTGACTGTAGTGAGTATGCCTTATTCTTGAAGTACCTTATTTCAAACCTTCTCCCATTGGTATTCAGTGGAAACTGAGAAGCACCTGAGCTTTCCCCCGAGCAGTCCCGATGCACGTCTAACCCTGTCTGAAAGCAGCTTGCTGAAGACCAAGCTGGGAGAAATCTGAGAGTCCTGTCTTTCCAGGCTGTTAGCATCCCAGACTGCTGACTCTGCATGGGAGGATGCTCGAACCGTTGTTTTAGATACCCTGAGCTTGCTGAAAGGGAATTGTGCTATTGAAGAGAACTCAACTCTTAAAGTTTGTGTGAAACTTTTTTGTAATTGAATACATTTCAAATTTGTTTATTCCCTTTGCCCACTGGAAATTAATGTAAGGAGTGATCAGAAGTTTAAAGTTCCTTTAACAGTAGGAGCAAAAAGGTTTACTGTAAGAAATTGCACCACTGCAGATTTTTTTTGAAAGTGCTCTCTCTGGCACTCTGCCTCCGCTGTTCCCAGCCGCAGCAGATTAGTTCCAGCTGACCTGTCAGCCAGTCTACAAGTTCAGTGCTGTGCAGCAGTGCTACTGTAAGGCAGTTTATTCTCCAGATGTGGAGCTAAGTATAGGATACCATAACCTCTGCTGCCTGCATTCACAGTACGTTAATCTAAATTAAGAGGCAAGGCATTTAGCCTTACCCGTTGAAGTAGATTTGGATATTTTCAGAGGGCATTTTTGTATCTGTACATTTTAAATATTTAATGCTGTTTGAATGTTATGAACTTGTGTTGATTTGCAGCTACGTAGTCTTGGTGCTAGATTTGGAGCTCCTGTTTCTGAACTAGGAGATGTAAGCAATTCTGTACATTGATGGACAGTAAAGTTCTCAAATACTGTATTTCATATCATTAGGAAATAGTGAATAGTGTTTCTGGATCACTAGATTATTAATTTTTACTTCTAAGTTTTAAAGCTGCTTTGGAACGAAGATTGGAATCCAAATGAAAATGCAGAAAACAAAAATGTTGGCTTTTTTAGTTAAAACAATGGTAAATATGCAGAATATGAAAGAGGAAACACATTTTTATTAAAAGTAAACTTATTTGTAGTTGTTGAACTTGTCCTTCAGGAGTTAAGAACTATCAGATCTTATTCTCGCTTCATTTGATTCATAGATCACAGACTTTCCAATTCCTAATCAGCTCCTCTGTTCCACTTACTCAGCTGAAATGAAGCAAATGGTCTCTGTGCCATCACAGAAGTGGCAGCAGATAGCAGGAACTGTTTAGTCAAGACTGGGCTTGTATGTGGAGACAGTATCTCTTTTTTAGACCAACATGTGCAGTTGAAAGGGTTAGGTAAGTTTTGGGGCAGGCAGGCCCTTCTTCGGTTTTGGAACAGGAGCAGCAGACTTCAAAGTGCTATAAAAAATAACGAAGGATTGTAATCACTTAATCACGCTGGTGCTCCAGAGTACTTTGGTGTTTGCTTCTCCATTTCAGTGGTTTGACTTCACAACTTAAACACTAAGCGTGATCTTGAAAGCATGTTCTGAGGAGATACTCCTCAGTTCAGAGAAACCCTTTCTCTACTCATTAACGCTCTTCTAAAATTGTGTTTTCATTCCACCTATGATGCCTTCAATTATCTGTATCTGAATATCAAGAAAATTAAATTAGCTTTTCCCTAACATGCTTCTCACAAGTGAAATTTATGTTAGTTAAATTGATAAGAAAGTTTCTTTGTGCTTCTACTTGAAAACAACAATCCATGTCTGATCCACTATGCTGCTCTTCCGCTTTCTTTTAAAACCCTTCATAAAACCTCCAGTTCACAGTTAACTTTAACTTTTTCCTTTACGTCTCTCACGGTAGTAATTTATGATTTATGTGATACCCACTCCAGACTGTGTTAAAAGGCAGTTTTTCCTTTCATATCTGTCTTTTGCACTCTCTAATCCCTTCAAATCTCACCTTAAATATCAGCTTTCCTTTCTTGCTTTGTTTTCAATCCATGTGGCGTGAGGGCTGGCTCCAGCCTGGCAATAGTGTTCATCCACGACTATTGCAGCAGAGGCCAACGATCCCAGGTTAGGGACTGCCATTTTCAATCCCTTAGTTGTTCTCAGTTTTCTCGTGATTTGTAGCATGAGTGAATCCTGAAATGCTGCAGGTTTTGAATGGAAGTTAACAGAAGGGGCAAATCTGATCAGAATAAAGTTGCTTTGCAAGCAGTAGACTCTTCCATTTGCTTGCAGTGTATTTGGGAAGTATTTTACCTGCTTGCTTAAGCTTCTCTGATGCTAGCTTTTGTTACCAGCTCCTTTTCTCACAATTTATCAGAAAGCATGGCTTTTTGAAAGATGAACCTGAACATAGGTAGCAATGTTCATAAAAGAACAAAGGCAGAATTTTATGGCGTGTATTACTCTTGAGTTTGCACACAACCTTTCCACCGTTCAGCCCGGCTCTGTTGTTAGATCACCATCTGTGTAAGAGCACATGGCAGCAGCATTAATCAAAATGCTGCGCGCCGACGCTACGTTTACATCCCGCCTTGTGACATGTATAAGCATGATAGCACCCAAGCTGTGTCATAACAAAACCAAACCCTGCTTATATGGATTTGGACAAAAGGATTATAAACATGAGCCTGGTTCATTATCAGACAAGCTAAAACTAGTCATGCAGGGTTTAATTTACAGTATAATGATTCCAAAGGTTTGAAAACCCTAAGAAAGCAGCAAAATCATTTTCCATTGTACCATATGACCAAAAAATACATAATAATGCTGAAATTAGGCCTTCATGTTCAATTGTGATTGATCATTTCTAGGTAGGAAGCTGGATTTAAGAGTTGGGGGGAAAGTGCCCTTGGTATGCTTTCTGTATTAAAGGTGTGAGATCCCATTTACTGTTCTCAATAATCCTGTTTCAAAATGCCAGGGTGAGCAGTCTCAGCTGCACAGAAATAATTTTAAACTGAGATATATTATTATGTGAGCATTTGTATTTATGTTTAATTTTCCTAGGCGAAGCAAAACTCCAAAGTAGGCTCTTTTCTCTGCTCAGGTATCTTGCAAATCAGGTCTGCTGAGCTGGTTTTTTTTGGAAGGGATGTAGTAATTTTTTTTTTTTTTTTTTTTTACACTCTCTTTCCCCTCCCCCTGCTCCTTCTTGAATAGGAAACCTCCATTTTAGAGGAGTACAACATTAATTGGACTCAGAAGCTGGGAGCTGGGATCAGTGGTCCTGTTAGGTAAGACAATACACCTGCGGATTTGTATGTAATCTCAACCTGTTCCATTAGCTGTGGAGAAGTGAGTATGTATTTTAAGCGTGATAACAGCAGAGTGATGTGATGTGTGGAAGACTCTCTTTATAAACAAATAAATGTGTCTACTCCATGGGTGTTGTAGCTCATGTGCAAGCGAGGTATTGTGTTTTATGGGGTATGTTTGAAGTAAAAACTCTCCTCACCTCTCTGCCTTGTCCCGTCTCACTGCCATATTCCTGAAGCAAAGTGGGAACAGGAGTCGGTTGTGAAACAGTGGCAGCAGAAAATTGTCCTCAAACACCTTTGTCCTTTTGATACTAGTGTCAGTGCAGTGCAAAGGTCGCTGCTCCCGTCTACGGTATCATCATTTGGGGCATCAGCACTGCATGCCCGTTAGCTATTTTTACCAGCTATTTTTTCAGATCATCATGTGAGACCAAAGCAGATAGTGCCATGAGCTCTACATCTCAAACCAGACTTGCCCGTCACGAATTTCTAACCCCTGCAAGAACTGGATGCTTTCTGTAAAGCAAAACATATATTCCCTTTTCAACAAGCACTCTCCCTTTTGGGAGCAGGAATTTGTGCACAAGCACTAGAAAACAAATGTCTGCACCTCTCTGTTTCTGGGCACTTGACAGGGCGATTGTCTCTTGCCACCATTTATCTTCCTGTCCAGGCAATTGGTTTCTCCTCATCCATTTTGTGTTGCTGTGTTGCCTCTGATTATATTAAAATATCCCTTTGTGCTTTATTCTTTTAGCTGCCTGTTAGTATGTAGGCCCTTACCTCTGACGCAGTTCAATTGTTAATGTTAAATGGGGGAAAGAGAGAAAAAAACAGTGCAGCACAGTTGGTGGCCTTGCCAAAACAAGGATTTCCATTCAGAAACACTTTATTTGTTGCAGACTACACCCTCCATTGGAGGTGTTCAGGCTGCCACTGTGTGGTTTGGTTTTTTTCATCAGAAGTGTCTCTTCGGGCTGAATGTGTAGAGTGCGTTCTCCTTGTCTGCAGTTAGCCATTGCTCTGAAGTACTTCTTCTGCATTGCTGAAAATATAACTTGGTGTGAGGTGTTTCTACATAACGTATTTGATTGTTGTGGAAGGCTGAAAACTGAGGCTTTCAAGCTGGGACGTGGTGACAGGTGCCCTGTATATTCCAGATTGCGGGCATTCTTGTTAATTCCAGTGTGGAGAGCAAACTCGTAACTACAGATCAATTGCTTGAAGTGTCTCTTTAACATTCTTGCTGACTGAATAATTTTATTGCTGTAATACCAGAGTCTGCGTGAAAAAATCCTCTCAAGAACGCTTTGCACTGAAAATTCTTCTTGATCGTCCAAAAGCTAGAAATGAGGTATAGTTCCTGTTTATACTGTCTGTCTTCTGATACACCACAAAGTCTCGCCCTTTTGGTGAATTGTTGCAATGGTTTAAAAAAACCCGAACCATGTGTTCTGCTGATCTTGCTAGGCAAGATTGCTTGGGTTTGATCCTCTAGCCTTGCTGTGCTCAGTTCCTATAGGATGAGGTGGTGGGTGAAACAGAGGGTCTTTCTAACTCTTGAGTTTGCTGTAGGTGTTAGCTGTATATGTACAAGTGTAATTTATAGAGCTGCATTTTAAAGCTGGTGTTCTCCCTACGTCCCATGTAATGTAACATGAATAGTTTAGAATGAATTTTGTTTCCATACATCTCACTCTTGGATGTCACTACTCTCGGAATTGCCAAGAATGCTTCAAGTTGCACTCTAAATGGTATGGGTTTATCTGTATATGAGAAACTAAATAAGCTCACTGATACTGTTTGTGACTTACTGTGGCTAGCAGGAGCGTGCCAAGGTACCAAACTGTCAATCTATTGAAAATGATGGGCAGTCATTCAAGTTGTCATAAAAGTGTTAATTGTCCTCAAGGTCTAGGCAACTTCCATTTCTTGTTACGGAGTAAATCCTCATTTGAAATTCCCAGGCAAAAATAATCTGTTTACAAAGAGCATCAAGCCTCGGCTTGATTTAGCAGTCCAGGTAGCTTTACACTGAGGAAAATTCCTTAGGTGCCTATTTCAGATAGTCAGAACAGGAGATGAGGTTTCACGTGTTGTGAGTGCTAGATCATCAGGCCATAAAAGAAGCTGCATTCAGGTTTTATTAATGAATTTTTGGTTTCAATCGTATCTCTATTGCTACTTTAAAGCTAGTTCTAGCTGAAGTAGCTTTAAATTTATTTTAAAAAGCCAAAGAAATCAAAGATTGGGCTTTTTCCGGAACTCTGCTGGGTTTGATTCCATGGCCTGTAACAAATAGGTTGGCAATGTATGATCTTTTTGTCTTACTCGGTCTAAGCAGTGTAATGGCTGTTGGTCACCCATATAAAAGCTTGTAGGCATTTCTTATTTTTTGAATAATTTTAAATTGGGTGTGACTGGTGCTGAGCACAGCTGGCAGCGCATGGGCTCGTGTGTGCCATAGTCTTGGGGGCAGAGGGAGAAGCAGAACTGGTCAAGTGCGTGTCACTGTGTACAGTAACGTTTCTTCCCTTCTCTTCAAGGTACGTCTGCACATGATGTGTGCAACACATCCAAATATTGTTCAAATTATTGAAGTTTATGCTAACAGTGTGCAGTTCCCACATGAATCCAGCCCAAGGTAAGATTACATAGGGTGATTCATTCCCACAGCTTGCTTTCCATGTTTAGGCCAAGGTATAGTGGAGTTTGGTTTTTTTTTTTTAATCACAGTGTGACCAAAATGAATATTTATAGGGGGTTCCAGAAATGATATTTATACTTTAGACTAAGCAACGCTTACTTTTTCCCCTGTCAATGCCCAGACCTTTGCATATTTAAATGAATTTGCGTCCTTCACTACTGGTTTTGAATACATCTTCATTTCTTAGGTTTTTCATTGATTCAGTCTGTGATACCTGCATTGTCCGAGAGAGCATATTAACTTCTAGCTTCCGCCCTGCTTTGATATTGCTTTAGTAGCTTGAATTGATTGTAACCTTTGAGCCTCCTTCTGCTTTCAAAGCACTGTTAAAGCAGGATTGGAGCTGCAACTTTTGTTGCTACCTAGAATCCTAAGTGAGATCCTTTCATATGATGGTGATGCCTCTGAGCCACTGGGAAATTCAGAGCACCAGTCTTCATTTAAATTAAAAAAAAAAAAAAAAAGGAAGAAAGAATTGTTTCTAAAAATACTAGGTTCTGCCTTGTCAACTCTCAATACATTGTCCTGCTTAAAATGAACACAGCAAAACACGAAGCAGACTTATTTTTCATACATTAATATTGCTTGGGATAAAAACGTTGTCTTCTAATTGGATATTAGTTGAGAAAAAAATATTGGAGCTGGGAGGACTAAAGAGCTGAGACCTGTCTTAGTCTCTGATGTATCTGATTTTGCTGTGTGGCGAGAAGAACTAGAAGTTAGTTTCTTGAGGATCTAGCAGTCCTGATCTCCACACTTCTTATTTGTTGTCCTTCATAATTACAGCAATAAAACTGTAAATTAAAATCATGAGGTACAGTAGAGTATCCAGACTCAAAAGCATTAAAGATAATGCCTCAACCTTCTGCTTCTACGTTGCCGTGAACATCTTTAGCGCCTAGGCAGACAGCTAGGCAGATCGACATGTCTGCAAGGATGGGTGCAGACAGGTGTATGTAGTGCTCTAAGCCAGCTCCAGCCTGGAAGCTGTTTAGCCTGTTTAATGCAAGACTCTACCTGCTGTATTATTCTTTGAGGGCAGAGTTATACATCAATGTGTCTAAATGGCTTCCAGGTCCAAACTGGCTTGCTGGTGGAAAGCATGGGTGGAGCTTGCATGTATCTGTCTGAATGCATCCATGTAGACATGTCCATGGTGTTTGTTCCAGCTGGATGTGGGAGCCCAACATGAAGAGCAAACTGTAGATTCCTGGCTGACAATCAGTGAGTCAGATTGCGCTGGGAGCCAGAAAAACCTGCAGCTTATATGCTTAAAGGCAAAGTTACGGAACCAAAATAGCTCTAACAACTGTAGGAGAAGCAAGTATATGTCTCTTTTTTGGCCTGCGTCAGTAGATATGAAGTATGCATTATTAGCTTAGCAATTCTGTTATTTTTTGATTATTTTTAATATAACAAAATGAAATGCTTTTGAACAGGGCTCGGCTCCTAATTGTAATGGAGATGATGGAAGGGGGAGAGCTATTTCACAGAATCAGCCAGCACCGGCACTTTACTGAGAAGCAAGCAAGCCAAGTAACAAAGCAGGCAAGTTAACACCCATGTATAAGCAAATCCATGAATGATAATGGCTAAAGTATTTAACAATTTCTTGGGGTGGGGGGGTGGGAAAAAAGGAAGCTAAAATAATCCTCAGTTCTGATCCGATGATCATTGCCTGCTTTGTTATAACCTGACAATGCCAAAGTTTTAATAGAAGCAAAGAATTTGAAGGTGTGGGCTAGTTCTTCTGGGTTGGCACCCCGGTGTCTCTGCTGTCCTTAGCAATGGTTTTCTTAACCTGGTCTACGGAACACTTCACCAAAGAGAGCTCTTTTCTTGCACGGTCTTCTTGCTGTATCCCTCGCTGTTGTTGTAGAAGTGTTACCTCCAACAGTCCACAGGCTCTCACCAGACCTCGCGTGGCTGCTGAGCTCCAGTTTGAGAATCACTCTTGGCCATGACACAGACTTGGCATTTCTCTCACCTCTTGGGCAGAGTAGCAGACAATAATGTACATGTGTCCTGGGCCAGTGCTTTTCAAGCTGTGTTCTGTATTTGGTTTTATGGAAGTCTTGCCTATCATGGAAGATAGCAAGAGGAATGTACCACTATAGTACGTGTTTTCTGTGCTGTTTGTTCTGATGTCATTTTTCCCTCTCTATTTCTCTATGCAACTCACTCTTCAATGTTGTGTTTTATAACCTCCACGGTATTTATTACTAGAGGTTTTGGTGTCCATCAGGCTCTTTGTTGCTTAGCAGTGCATCTGGTGTGACTAGCTTATATCCTGTTAGAGTAGGCAGGATGATGAAGCAGAAGGGCCTCCATGGGATTCAATGTGGGGATCCCCAGTGTCAGTTCCTCTCAGTTCTGGGGTGAACTTGTTCCCTTTCACTTCCAAGCTGTTGGATGACTTGTGGTACCCAGTCAGAAAGCTTGGATTAGTGGGAGGCTTGCAGGAAAGATGGTATAGCTGTATGTTGTGGTAGCCTTTCTAGGGAGCTACAGCAGAGGACCAGCAGGTTGCTGTAAGGAACCACAAGGCAGAAGGATCTTGCTGTCAAAATGGCTGAGCTCTTCTGCATGGGAATTGGCACCATGGCATGAAGCCAAGGGCCAGAATTGCCATCGTTTGCTTCTTGCAGAGGTTATATTGGCATTCCAAACGAGATATATGAACTGTAGGTGAGAGGCTATACTGGAGATACTAATCAGTAAATGTCCTGCTCCCACACCAGTGATCACTGCAGTGAATAAAGGAAAGAAAACATGAGACAAGATACTACAGCATTTGTTGTAAATCGACATGGCTCTTTATGAATATATCCATATCCTGATCACTTGCTTCCCCCTAAGCTGGGGAGATAATTTTTGGTACTGAGGCAAAAAAGAGGGCCAAATCATTTAATCTTACTTTTCCGTCTTGTACTTTGACTTGTTTCTAATGAAATACTAATTGTGCTCTTACCTTTTTGGTTTCATCCAACAAAGAAATTAGGTGGAAGTACAGAATTATTCTTGACAGTTTGTTTTCATGTCCTTTGGGCTGTTTGATTTTGACATTACAAGGCTGTCTCCAGGATTAACATGTTGGGAAAATCTTTTAAAACTATGCTAAAAGACAAGACTTTGAATTGAATTCTGACTGTGTGTATGCTTGGGTTATTCATGTCCCAAATAACTCTTTGCTTTAATGTTTATACAAATGAAGTTTGAAAGCAATGTTAAAGTCTTATTCTTTCATCTAGTGGCTCTTCATCACTGTCTTGAACTACAGGTCTTATTTCCTTGTACCCAGTAATAGTTAAAAATTTGTCACAAAGTTACTTCATGTTCTCTGGGGATGTGTTTGTATTTGTTTCTGAGCTAAGTTAACAGTGAAGTTCCCTTGTCACGGTAATTTGCAGTCTTCTAAGGACTTGGTGCTTCACCCAGGGTACTATGTTTGGGTAGGATCCTACAGAAGCCAATAGGAATACTTTCAAATAAGGATTGTGTGGCTTTGCCTTACTTTTGTTTCAGTAATGCTGTTTAAGTATTTATGCTTTGGTTTTCTTTAAATTAATTAAACTTTCAAATGTACAGTCTGTAGAGCTTTCATGACTGGGTTACAGGTTTCTAAACCACAGCAGTGTAAAATGCTGTCTTTGAAAGAATCAAGTAATGCATTTCTGTGCAATATCCCATGAAATGAGTAAATTGCAGGCAGTACCATCAAGAATTAAAGAATAAAACTGCCTGAATGTTGACTCTTAAGTCAGTAGCAAATGCAATAAAATATTCTCTGAAATATTGAAGCAAGATCTCACTGTTGACTGTTAAACAGAATGTAATTGCTGGAGAGCGTGCAAGCAAGTGTAGTGACCTTGTAGGCCTAGCATAGCATATAAAAGGACGCTGTCATGATCTATTTCACTTCTGGGGGGCTAATAATGCTCTAAGTTAGTCAAACTAAGATGGTCGGGAAGCCCAGTACAACTTAGCTTTTATTTTCTGTTTGCTTTGACTGAAATGCAAACTGCATAGCTTGGTGGGTTTCACTTCCCCATCGTCGCTTTACTGTGCTATGGCACAGTATGGCCAGGCTTGTCTTAACTCAGGATTGTACCCAAGTGGAGTGAAAATGTTTGGGGTCTAAGCTATGTTGGCAATGTCTTTTTTAAAGCTAAAATAACTGTCCAGGCTAAAGGAGTTGTTCTGTAATTGTAGTTGATTTATTGTGCCCTTTTTCAGATAGCTTTGGCTTTGCAGCATTGCCACTCACTAAACATTGCACATAGAGACCTCAAGCCTGAGAATCTCCTCTTCAAGGATAACTCTCTGGTAAGATGAAGACTTGGTATTCTTTGTTTACTGCTGAATTCTGTAAAATGGCTCAATGGTGATTTTCAGAATAGCTGTAAAATGACATTAATGCAATGTTTTGGTGACAAAAATTAATGAACTTTTTTGGCTTCATGCTTTTCCATACTCTGATCTGCTTGGAGTACAGGCTGTCTGTGCTGCTGCTGTTAAATATGGGTCAGGTTCTCCACTTCAACATAGCATCCTGCTTTGCTGAGGAGAAGATCTGCTCTGCCACATTTCCTCCCTGGGTGTCATCAGGATGTTCTGACATGCATTATAGGTGCTTCTTCTGCTCATAACCACCCTGTGTATGCAGTGTCCCCCCTACAATGTGCTTAGTGTTTTCTAAATCTGAGAGGAGGACTGCTTTTGACCCAGAGCGCCCAGGAAAACAAAAATGCTTGTTTCAAACATCAGCTTATGACTTTTTAGCTGCTTTGTGGAATGTTAAGGGTATAAATACAAGGGGAGTATGTGTGGCAAAAATGAGTAGAAGGCGAGAAATATGCATTAGAAAAGCTGATACAATGAAATTTTGTCATGAAGCCTCTTCTTGTTTTAGGATGCACCTGTTAAATTGTGTGACTTTGGATTTGCCAAAGTAGACCAAGGTGACTTGATGACACCACAGTTCACTCCATATTACGTAGCACCGCAGGTAACAAACGATTACGGCTCTGGGCTAAAGGGGGAATTGTGATCTTTATTGCCTGTGCCTCCATAACCACATCATTTTAAAAGCCTTTGCTGTCCTATTAAGGGCTTCTGGGTGCAGGAATCTTGAGTAATTGTATAGTAGCCACCTTTCAAGATGCAGCGCCACAGTGATCTATTGATTACAGCAGGAGATCGTGAAGCAAACTTCCCAGACTGTGTTCTTAGCACTGTCCAATTGCTGATGCCTCCTGACTCTCCCAGGCCTGACTCCCACCAGTGAGACTACTCTAGGATTTTGACAATGGGCCTTTAACTGCAGTTGGTTTGGAAAAGTCCCTGCTTTGCAATCCTTTTTCCAGTGCAGGCTCATTCAAGATTACATTAAAAAGGACAATGCTGAAACAAAAAGGTTCTCTAAAGGCAATTGCTCAAAAAAGAGGGCAGTGCCAGAGGGTTACCTGTTCACCTTGGCTTGGCCCCCTTGTCAGTATGTATTAAGACATAATCTATAATTACAGACAAGCTGGTTTTTGTAGTGCTGCTTTCTTCAACACAAAGCACAAAAGAAAGTGGAGTCCTGAAGAAAATGAAAAGAAAACTGCAGATAGATATTTAATTGTGGTACTGGGCATGTCGGCAGCCTTTAATGACTGGGAAGAGCAATTGCAGAGATCAGACCATGCAGCCACAGTCGAGTGCCCTGAAAATGCCTCCTCAACTGGAGCCTGCTGGTGAAGGGCCATGTGCACTACAGACCGGGTTTATAAAACAAGTGAACTACCAAACCCATAGAAAGCTTTTCCTGAGCATATTTAAACTGAAATTTTTGGAGAAGCCCAGAAACCCAGATTTGATCAGCAAGTGACAAATTTGATGTGATTTGTTCATGGGAGAGGTAAAAAGGGACATCTCTGGAGCTAGGGTTACCCTCCACACAGTTTAGGTTCTAGTTCCAAAGCATAGAGGTGTTAGAGGTTTTGAACAAAAGAGGTGTGAGCAATTGCTTTAATTCAGGCAAAACTGGAGTTTACATCCAAAGCAGCAAAATATTTTAGCTGAAATTTTCCCCATGTAGAAAGTTCCAGTCTTTCTTAGGAAGAACAGTTTGAGTTTGGCAGAGTCTTCAGTAGCTGGAATAAATTCACCGATTGAAAAAGCATCAGATGTCTTTGGCATAGGCATTGCTGCTTGTGGTGCCTGTAGATGAGATGTATTTTGCTTTTTTTTTTTTCCTTCTCATGGCAACAGGTATTGGAGGCACAAAGACGGCATCAGAAAGAAAAATCTGGTATTATCCCCACCTCTCCAACACCTTACACTTATAACAAGGTAAGCTATGAAACAGTCCACAAGTCAATATCTTTAAAGCATAGTGTCTCTGCCCTCCCCCCCGCCACTCCCCACCCCATGACGTATCTGCTGAAGTAGTCGTCTATAGACATGGTTTATCACCTAAGGCCATGAACTTTATTGCCCTGGAATTACACACTTAAGGCCAGGAGCAATAAAGTTGTTCTGATCTCTGTGACAGGAATGCGTCTAACTAGCCAAATATCTCATACTGAGTAAAAAGCAGGATCTACAGGAAACAGTCGGGAAATGTCATGTTGCTTGCTATTTCATGTACATGTGTATTTTCAGCTGTAAGGAAGTAGTATCTTTGCGGCCATATTTCTCAAAAGTGTGGTTCCTTTGGCTTTTCTAAAAGGAGTGACCAGGTATACAGTGGTATTTCTCCCCTTAAATGTATTAGGTTCAGACCAAGTTTCATTCAGTTGAACTAGCAAATTAGAAGATAATCTGTGCAGGTAGCTGGCTTTCTCAGTTTAGAAGTGGCACGCTAAAAGGTGTGGCTGGCTCTGCGTTCTTTCTGATAGAGTGAATAATGAAATGCACACTTGTTCCAAGCCTAATTAATGATCCTCTAATTAAAGGGAAAATATACAAACACTGTTGAAGGAGCACTAAATATTAACAAGATATTGGAGAGAGTAGAGTGATTCTGCTGGAGTGTGACCATGTGGGAAATTCTTTCACCTCCACAAGAGGCTGGTTCAAAGGAAACCTCTTTTCTGCTGTCAGCCAGAGTTTCTGGATGTGCAAAGCACTATTTAGGCTATCTTGTTCAGGCAGCTGTGGTGGTACCTTGTCTGTATCGGGGATCTTCTGCAAAATGACAGATAGTGTTTTGTGTTGTCTGTAGCACTAGCCATGGGCAATAACAACTGCTGCTAGAGTCTTGGCAAAGTTGTGACAGAAAGTGTCCTGAAAGGTTGTATTCCTTTTTGATCATTCCAAAACATTTTCCTCCATATTATCATCACTGTCTGCTGCTGGCTTAGCAGTGTTTGAACCACTGAGTGTTCTTTCAGAGTGTCAATTTGGGTTGAAGTTAGCTGGTTTCTGATTGCAGTGCTAAGTATCTATACTGATTCCAGCTTCAAGGATGGTTGTTTAACCCACCACATGCTAGAGGGGGTAGTTTGATATATAGTGTTATATTTTAGTAACCTTCTATAGAGAGCTAAAGCAAAGACAGGCAGAGATAACTTTCACTGAATGTCTGCATGTGTTTCCTAATCTTGAATCTGCCTTCTTCAGGGTCATGATTATCTCTTCTCCATCCTGGAGAACAGATTGATGATTGAAGCCAGGCACTTCTTGGAGTTCTTGGACAGGTGCCGATAGTCTTTTCAATACAGAGTTTCTTCTGCCCTGTCTCATGTGAACCCCAGTCACAGGGAAAATTGTTTTTTATAAATTTTAAGCCTCACAAGGCAGGGTCAAGAATTCCACTTCTGTGGATTGAAGCAGATTTACTCTCCAATTATAGCCCTCTCCAAGGGAGTAGATGCAGTTCCAGAGACACCTAGAAGTGGTTGCTCACTGTTCATGTTGGTAACGGTTTGACAGCTGTCTTGTTCTTGTAATGAACCAAAAAGCCCTGGCCATGGCACCTGAAGCAAAATAGGGGTCATATTCTTGTACTGAATGGAAGAACCTTGAAAACAGATACCAACTGGAGTTAACTCATGTACTGAGAAGGTTCAGCTGCCTTGATCTTCTTGGATTTATAATGTGATTTTGTTTTCGTGTTTCATCTGAAGAATTGATTGGTCACTCTGAACTGCTTTCAGCCATGGTGGCACTAACTGGAAAGGCTGCTGAAAGAAGCGGCCTCATCCTTACCTTGCCAAGTGTGACTCGCTGCAAAAGCAGCATCTGGCATATGCCTAGTTCCCTGAAATAGACTGTGATAAACTCCCAGGTACACTGTCTTTCCACAGCAATTCAGAGCCTGAGTGGAGATGCCTGTGATCCACCTTCATGATCAGCAGCACTATCCCACAGACTTAAATTGGGGGAAAAAACACATCTTTGATTCCTGAGTATTTTTATTAAGTTATGTGTGTATTGGATCAAATATGAGTGTGTTTGTCATGGCTGAAAGGGGTTGACTCTTGAGAAATAGAATCTGAGAACCATATCCATGAAGAACTTAGATGCCTGTTTCCTACTTATATGCCTAAAGCCCCATTGATTTCATTAGAAATTATCTCCAGTTAGTGGAAAAATGATAATTTAGGTACCTAAATAGAAATTTAGACTTCTAGAGCCATATGAGATTGCTTTTCAGCAAGTTGTTTAAGCCATACGTATGCGGGGTAACTCCTTGGAGTTTCTTTTGTTATCAGCATCCACATGTTCTGTAAAAGCCAAAAAGCCAAGGGTTTGATGTAATGATTAGTGCGAGCTGATCTAAGTGTATTCCCTCCAGAAGGAAAGTCTCACCTTTAAGGGCCCCTTCCTGGGTCAGTGTTGATCCAGTCAATAAACAGTTATTGGAGTCAGGGATTCTGTGTTTGCTGAGTTCATCTGAGCAGCTTCATGAACGCCGGTGCTGTCCTAGAGTAGGCAGTAGAATATACAGTCTGGGGCAGAAAGGGTGGTGCTGAGGTTGCTTCAGTTGGCAGCTGTGCAGACTTCTGTCTGTGTAAACTGATTGCAGAACCTCCCCAGTTCCCCAAATCTGCCCTTGTGTGTCTTTCCATAATCACCTGAGCCTGGCTGGAGTTCAGGCTTCCGCTTACGCTTGGCTGTGTGTTCCTGTCCATCCTTGTGCTGGTGTAAACCTTTGGGAGTCCCCTGGAGGACTGATAGGGCTGGAAACCAAGCTAGTACAAATAAATAATTAGCTCTACAAATGCTAGTGTTGGCACAAAAGAAGTATTGGGAGTAGGTGGCCAGGGTCAGAGCAGGTCCTACCAGCCCTAGCCTGCACCATGCCATAGTCAAGTGATAACAGAGCCCCATCCTTAAGGATGTGGTTCAACAGAAGCTTGAATTGAAGTCTAGGCTGTTATGGTCCTCTTCCTTTCTTCCCAAGTAGTGTCTGTGTTGCGTGAACGCACAGTGATCCAGATGGGGAATAGATCTGGCTTTCAGCTTCTTTACTGAGCTGGTTGTTGGCTGGATCCACCTCCTGGGTGAACTTGTTCTGTATCATGTCAGCAGTAACACTAGCGCAAGAGCAGGGGAGGGAGCACCAGGCTGAGGTGGGAGGACAGGAGGGAGCGCAGCGTAAGCAGCCGTGAAATACTGCTTCTGGCTTTCTGAAGCTTCTTCATCTCCGTGGCTTTCAGGACGTGCATTTTTCATTACAGACATATGATGAAGTATCCCTGCTAGCTCATTTGTTTGATGGTGTTTCTTTTTTTAGTCTCACATTCTAAAAAATGACTGTATTCTGCTTTATGTTCTGGTACTGAGAGACTAGGATTCAAACATCCTGAGAGATGTAATAAATGCGCAGCTTGCTCATGCCTCTGACGCACTGGCTGTTACCATACAATTTACCATTGCATAGCACAGAGTTACAGGAGCGCTTTCTGTAAACAAGCTACTTTTGGGTACTGGAAGTAGTTTAGCTTGGCAGCTTGGAGTTATCTTGTGCTTACGTATTTGCCATATTTATCCATGAAGTTCCTCAGATGGACCTTTAGGAGGAGGCTGAGCTGTGCTTCTGTTTTCTTAGGGAATCACATAGAACTCTTAACATAGCTACACCACTGCTTGCTGCAAATTGCGCCCCAAAGTGATCATTTCCTTGCTTTCAGAGCTGTGACTTGTGGTCCCTGGGTGTCATTATTTACGTGATGCTGTGTGGATACCCTCCGTTTTACTCCAAACACCACAGTCGGACAATTCCAAAGGACATGCGGAAAAAGATCATGACAGGAAGTTTTGAATTTCCAGAGGAAGAGTGGAGCCAGATCTCAGAAATGGCGAAAGACATTGTGCGAAAGTGAGTCAGTTGAGGAAAATGTTGTATTGCTCTTTGCTTATATTAAGAAATTGGAAAATCACTTGAAAGTGCATTATCACAAAGGGCTTATTTTTCCAAAGCCGGGGGGAATTGTCTGCAGCACATACAGCTGAAAAATTTTCTATTGTATTCAGCACAAATGAAGTCTGGTAAATTTTTTTTTTTTTTTTTCCCGCCCCAACTGTTGTGTTCAATTTTTGATGTCTCCTGTCTCTGAAGTTGCTAGAGTGCATTGTGCCTTCAGCCTTTAAGGGGAACGGGTACACTACCTTGCTCCAGAACAATATAGACGACTGGCTGCCACATCCGCAAGTGCTCTCTAGGCACGTATCTCCTGTGATAATGTTTAAACTCCTGTTGAAATCGGGGGACATTTAGGTGGCATAATAGGATCTGGTACATCTGTCCCTTAAAACCCTGTGCACATAATACACAGTCTAACAGGAGTCAAACGAGAGGCATGGAAAGGGAGATTAAGATCTGTCACAAGGTGTCAGACTATGAGATAAGGTTTTGCATTGATATTTTATTCTAAATGCTAATGGAAACTTTTTTATGCAATGCACATCTCAGTTGCAAATGTTTCAAGGACTGTGATCCCATGGTCCTGTTTGAAAGCAAGAATGTGGCACTGATTAGGTCTTGACCTCACTTATTTTTTAAAACGTGAGGGACTTACTGCCTTTGCTTGTATCACCAGAGGAACTGGAAGGATAAAGGCAACATAAAATAGAAAAAATCAATTGGTTAAATAATTTTAAACTGTCATTGTCTCTCCTGACATACTGTAAAATTTCCAAGGGCTTAACATTGTTTGGAAAGGGTGCTGGGACCTCTTTATAGCAGTGCAGGAGAGCCTACAACTTTTTGCCAAATAAACTGCAGATTATGTTGCAGTGAAACTTCTGTTAATACTGAGGTCAACTCTTTATTCTCACTCAGAAGCTCCACAGTCAATAGGTTTCATTGTCTTTTAAAATGGCCATGAAACTCAGCTCACAGAATGTTGTTACTTGGATTCAGTTCACTTCACTTAATTCTCTCACTAATGTTATCAGGACTCCCTTTCCTGCTTGTCTTTTCCAGCCAGTGAGGCTGAATCTGTGTTTATGGTGCAGGAATACATTTAGACTTTATATAATTCTGGATAAGTTTACATTTTATTTATGTAGACTGCTATTCATGTGGAGTCTTGCTTCTGGAGGTCATATTTTGCATTCAAGCAGCTGCTTCCTTTCAAGCATGTCGAGCTGATTTCTGACCTCAAGCTTTATGAGCTGGAGTGCTTCGTAATAGGTTAGGACTTTGAAAACCTATGGAAAAGGAATGCATGTGTCTTGGGTCTTGTATCAAAACTGAACTTATGACCTGTTTGGCAGCATGGCCTTGCAAGTGAAATTATGAACTAGCCTGTGGTCCTGCTGACATTTTGTAAAAGTTATTTCCACTTTCTTGGTACATTAAACAATTCTGCTTTGCAGCCAGGAAGCTGATTTAGAGTGTTGTCTAAGAAAGCATGACAAACTCATCAAGTCATTCTGTTTCTAATTTAGACTCTTGGGATAACTCGTCAGCACTCTGTGTGAAATTTTACTTTTTTTATTAAACAGTTGTGATTATCATGAGAACAGGAGTTTATCTGCAAAATCTCTTTCCAGGGTTTCAGTCTAGTAAAATTTAATTCCATGGAGTTTTCAGAGATCTCAGAGTAAAGTTCCTTCTTACTTTGAGGTGCTGTAGCCTGCCAAAGTGTCCGTTACTTGAGGCTTTTGGAGGCAGAGAAAAGCCAAGAAGTTGCATGGTGAAATCAGTTAATTCAGCATACAGGTTTCCAACTTTGAAACTTTGCCTTACTTCACCCCACTCAGAGTCCTTGGTATGAGTATAGACTATTATGTGGATGAGCTCTAGATGTGCATTTGCAGAGAGTGTCAGTCTGGATCATTTCCAGTTCATCTGGAAGATAACTTCCCATCTGGGAGGATGTGAATATAGAGTTCAGTAGTACACAGGTATTACTAAAATGGCCTTCAGCACCTTTCTTTTACACTGAGTTGCTGAATATAACTGAATGAGCTGTGATAGTGTTAAAATATCACCACAGCAATGGTCAATGAAGCTGGTAGGTCACTCTGCTTTGGGGTCAGCTTAGTGTTGTAGTTGTTAGGAGGAGTTTCTTTTTTGGCTCCTTTAATGCTTAGAGATTAAGTGCTCTGATCCCAGACAGAGCAGCACATTGTAAATCAGCAAAGACCTCTTTATGGACTGATTGATTCCTCTCCCAGGCTGCTGAAGGTCAAACCTGAGGAACGGCTGACCATTGAAGGTGTGCTGGACCATCCCTGGCTCAACTCCACTGAAGCACTTGATAACATCCTACCCTCTGCCCAGCTGATGATGGACAAGGTCTAAACAACATTTTACTTTATCAGAATGAACCACAGGAGAGCTGGGTAGCTCTTCGATGGTTTGAGTGTTTTCTTTCACGTGGTGTTATGCAGATAAAGAGCTCCCCTTTTGTCTTAATGAGAGCCTAAGATCTTTGTAAGAAAATGGAGACAGTTCCATTTGAAATTTGGGCTAGGAGAAGATGCTCCGAGATGGGTGGTAAAGAGCAGCCATGCGCTAACAAGTAGAGAACAGAGTGTGGCAGTAAACATGCCTGATGACTCTTCTGTCTTTTCTTGTTTTTCCCCATGTTTTATACCTGACTACAGCTATGCCCCCATTAATTAGCAGCAAATGAATAGCCCTTCTTGTTTCCTTTAAACTCTGCTCAAAGAGGAGTTCAGTCAGCACTCTTAAGGTTGTGGACATGAGAAGTAGAGATGATCCTTTGTCCTATCCATCCCCTGTGAGGTCGGGATATGTTGTCCCGCAGTCAATGACTGTAGTTCTAATCATGTCTTGCATAATGCAAACCTGATTTTCGTTATGCATCTCTAAAACAAATAGGATTTTGGTACTTTTTTTTTTTTTTTTTTTTTTGTCCATGGCTAACATTGTCCATGTATTGTTCTTTAATTCACACAGAAGCTAATTAAAACATCAAGTGCAACTCCTTTTCATTCCAGGCAATGGTTGCAGGGATACAGCAGGCTCATGCAGAACAGCTTGCGAACATGAGAATCCAAGACCTCAAAGTCAGTCTCAAACCCCTTCACTCCGTCAACAACCCAATCCTGCGCAAAAGGAAATTACTGGGGTAACTCTCTAAAGCTGTTTTTGAAAGATCAAAGTGTAGGCAGCTGTGATGCCTGGAGAATGATTTTAAGCATGTTACAGGTTCATTCAACTCTTAACCATGCTCCTGAATTTCTGATTTGGTTGACGCACTCTTCATGCTGAAGTGGGTAGTTGGAGTCAAGTAATACTTGCCCAATATGGTGTGTCTTCCAAGATATGCCAGTGAGGGCAGGAAGGAGATTGGATAGTGTTATTGTATTACACAGGTAGTGGAACAGATCCCTTATGAGAAGATGAGTCACGTGTTGAGTAACGTAAGGCAAACTGGGAGAAAGAATTCCAAGATTTTTTTCTGATCCTGACATTTATTTACTGAAAAAGTCAGGCAATGTCTCTCTCTTTGTTTGAGTTACCTATCTGAAAAATAATGGGATAATGCGTTTTAGGATTACCCTTACGTGAATTAATTTAAAGGAATATTTTTTTTTTTTTTCATATTTAAAGTGGCCTTATAATATAGGATGTTGTTATAATTAATGCTAAATCTAGCTCCCTGTCCCAGCTTTCCAGAGAGTGAAAGAGAGCCTTATACTGGTGCAGTTATGCAATGAGTAACGGACTTGAGTTGCATTCAAATTGTAATTGTTTCCTCCTTGTTCTTTTGCAGCACTAAGCCAAAGGATGGTGTCTATATCCATGACCCTGAGAATGGAAGTAACGATTCCAACGTGGCTCTGGAAAAGCTCAGAGATGTGATTGCTCAGTGCATTCTACCACAGGCTGGTAAAGGTTGCCACTTTTAAGAAAGTTACATTCTTAAACATGACAAGACACTGACTTTTTACTGTGCCTCAAGATCACTCTGTGTCAGTGGTGAGGAAAGATAAACAAAACTCCTGTTGTCTTAGTCTGAAGAGGAGAGTGCTGTCTGTGGACTATAATTTTGGTGCAGGCATAATTTTAGTGTCAACAGTGACATGCAGAGCTGTTAAAGTAACTTTCAAACAGCAGCGTCTGCTTTCAAACTGATTTCCTAGTTTGCGTGAGGCAAGGAGGAATAACTGCATGTACTGTTTACTGAACCTCTGAATGTTGCTGCAAGGCAGAATGACAAACCTCCTGTTTATCTTTGTTCACCTAAATAGGAGAGAATGAAGATGAGAAGCTGAATGAAGTGATGCAGGAGGCGTGGAAGTATAATCGAGAGTGTAAGCTGCTGCGAGACACTCTTCAGAGCTTCAGCTGGAATGGTGAGGAATTCCTTCTCTTCCATGGAGGATGGTGCTAATGCCGGGTGAAAGAGCAGTGACCTTCTTGTATGGAAATAAAAACAAATTTCTTGAATTTGTGCCAAACTGATTTAGGTTTTGACACTGTTTCAGTCCTTCTGCTGGCATGGGTGTTCTAGAAATGAGGTTGAAAGTTCTGCTTTAAAATTAATATTTGAGGTTCAGGGTAGAGTTTTCAAAGGCACCGAGTCGTGTAGGAACATAACAGCACAAATGGATCATCGCTTCAGAAACAGCTTTAGCTGTTTTGAGCTGGTTTCCTTCCAGCTGTTTATCACATTCTTTCTGCTGGAGACTGCTGCCCTCATCTATGTCAGCACAAGATCTCTTCTGCTCAGTTTGGGTAGGAAACAGAATTAAACTAGGCCAGCTGCCTTGGAAGTGTTCAGATGGTTCCTTGACAAAACAGGATGGCAGAGGTGTCAGCCCCCAGGAGCAGATGCTGATGAATATGAGGCGACCAGGGGCATCAGCCAGGTTCACAAGGGTTGTGAAGAGGTTGTGCCTCTTCCCTCATTTTGTTTTGTTTGTTTGGTTTTAATTTAGGTTTTTAAGTGCTCAGTTTTTTCAGTGGAACTAGACATCATAATTCATTTTGGTTCCCTTGCAAATGTCCTAAGTTTCTGTGTGAAGCATTGTTTTGTGTTCAGTTGGTGTATAACTGCAGCCATGCTTGCTTTCCTCCTTGTGCCCAGCACCAGCTGACTACCTGTTCTTTTCCTTTCAGGCAGAGGATTCACAGATAAAGTGGATCGACTAAAACTGGCAGAAATAGTAAAACAAGTTATCGAAGAGCAGACAAACTCCCATGACTCTCAATAGCTGGAGCTTCTTAATCTTATTTTTTTTACCATTTAAGATTTATTCTTTAACTGTAAAAAGTATTTTTATGTAAATTAATAAATCATAATTATTTCATTAAATTTCCATACTGCTTGAAAATGCTGTATAGTTGTAGATACAAAAAAAATCATTGGTACTGTAATATTTTTTTAAAACTCAGTTCCTTGAGGTATATATGATCACTTATGTACTGTTAATCATGAGTCCCCCAGACGGGGCAAATTATATTGTTAAAGACCATTCTTTTTCTTAATAACCAGTTGCAGAAGCTGCCTTCCATCTGCTATACATACAGCCAGCTGCAATGACTATGTATGTGAACAAGACAGCCACAGTTTCTCAACACCCTGCTCAGTAAGTACTTGAAGCAAGTGCTGTGAAACACAAACTTCATAGCTACCCTTTGCGCCTAAATTCTGAGTCTTTATGTAGAGGCAACTAAATAGCCTTCTGTTTCGCTAGATGACCCAAGAGCCATGCTTGGCCTTGCCAAGGGCACCTGAGTCCATACGCTTGCTGTATTTTTCAGTTCTGATCAGTAGCCCTCTTTTTTTCTTCCTCATCTTCCTTGGACCTTCTTTAAGGCTTAGCCCTCTTTTTTTTTTTTTTTTTTTTCTTTTTCCTTCTTCCCTGTCTTTCTCACCTTTTTTAAGGCTGAATGGGCCATTCAACATAAGACTCCTCTTCTTATCATATTGTTCAACAGCAGAATAGAAGAATGTTCTAGTTACTTATGTACAAGTTATTTTTATTTTCATGGTGGGATCTTCTATGGACAAAAGTAAGTGGGGTTCATTTGCTTCATCCCCACCTCAGAAGTTGTGCGTGTTCCACCCGTGTACTCCATTCTTTTCTTTCTAGAAGATCCAACACTTGGTGTCAAACTTGTCCTCTTGTTTGAAAGAGATCATCCTGGCAAGGGTCATAGTGCTGCTGTGTGAATCCACCGGTGATCCTTCTCTTGTGTCACCCTTTGGAGTCCAAGCTCCCCATCTCTTTGCCTTCGAGCTCCTCCTGGGGGAGCAACAGATGCAGGGCTGCTCCTTGACACATGTCCTTATGCTGCCTGGACCATGAGGCTGCCCAGGGCAGATTCTTACACTAGTCTGGAACATTGGCTCCAAAAGCTGCTTTTTTAATCTTAATTAAACAAACAAATGAAAAGAATCTGTACATATTTCTAGTTTTCTACCTTCTGATGCTTTTCTTTCTTTTGAGACTGGTCGAAGGCTTTTTATAGAGATATTTTGGTACTAAACCTGTGCAGACGTTGAATGAGTTTGGTCTGCAGACTGAAGTGCCAATTCAGGGCTATTAGTAATGACTCTTGAACATTATTGTTATATTTCATAGCTCATTAATTTTGGGTTTACATTTACAAACCTGAGCCATGAATCTCCCAAGTTACTCTTACAGCAGTCCAGCCTTGTTCTTTTTTGTCTCTTTTCTATACCAGACTTTCTTGCAACCTTTAGCTTGGATGGCAAACCCAGTGTCTGACTCTTTCTATAAAATTTTGTAAACAGTGACTTAGTTTTTCTACATGAAGGAGATACTTCATTTCCCATTCTTCGTCAGCACCTTGTCAGCTTTCTTTTAATCCTGTTGACAGTTTTCCAATGCCTGATTTATTGCAGAGTAAGAACCACAGTCCCTACTTAACCATCACTTTCTCTGATGGAAACAGGGAGTTTTTGTATAAGCCAGAATTGTAGCTCTGACACTACATGGAATATTTGTGCACTGACAGGTATCAATGACAACTGTAGAGAATTTGCAAGCGACGAGAGTATTTGTCATTTCTTAGTGGTATCAGCAAGTTTGCAGGCCCTATTATATGCATTTCTGTCCTTGCCCTAAATTCTAGGTCATGTCAACATCCACACAATCTTTAAACGTAATAGATCATTTCCTTTTTAACTTGAAATCCATGGTTTTTTTTCTGTGAAATCTCATTGTACTGGAACTTCTAAGTATGGCAAATAGAGAAATAAACAAGGAAATCACCTTTGTTTGAATGGGAGTGCAAAAAATTCCCTACAAAAGCACTTTGCAACTCTCCCCTCTGAGGAGGAAAATACTCAGGCAGTTTCTTGGGAGCCAGAAGTTGTTAGCAGAAAAATGGATCAAACTGTAGCGACTCTATGGACAATGCACAGTGCACCCAGCAGAGACTACTGCCACGCCACAGCCTGATACCATCCAAGCACCTTGTGAGCAACACGGGGTGTAATACACTGGGACCTATTTTTTCTCCATCAGGTTCTCTAGTGTTAAAGATGACAGTGGCAAGGCTTGTATGCTGTTGTGTAATGGTCTGTAGGAAATGACTTCAGCCTGTTTCTGCAGTACCGGTGTGTGTTTGGTGTAGTGGGCAGCACCTTGGGATGTGAGAGCAACTGCTGCTTGCCGACATCCGAGGCAGCTCAGAAATAAGCAGAGAAGATGGGATCTGATTAGAGGGTCCCTCCTTTCTTCATGGTCCCTTGACTTACACAACAGAATAATTTCAAGGTGCTCATAGTGAGGTGGGTATGTTTGCGACTGACTGTGAAGTGTGTTTTGGTATCTGGAGGGAAGCCAAATTTCTAAGGGCTTTTGTGATAAGGAACTGCTTTTTATGGATTTACTATAGATTTTATTGTCTGTGATAAATAAGAATGGCCTGATGTAAAATGGAGGTAGGAAGGGACAGATTAAGAAAACACAATTTGAAGATTCAAGGTCAAATGGTTTTATTTCCATGAGAAAGTTAATTTTTTTCCTCTTTAAAAAGTTATGGTTTAGATTTCAAAATTAAATACACTTTAATGGATTCATTTACATATTTTAAAGTAGTATTTTACTTTCTTCTTCCTGTGTTTTTATGTTTTTCAGTTGACATAAATGCAAGATACCTTGTCTTGATTATGGAAGGTTTTACTTGGTAATAAATCTACTGATCCTTTATAGCAGACTGTGAATATTGTAAATATCTTGAGGTAGAAGGGTTGTGTGGGATCAAAGAAGACATTCTTTGTACAAACACTAAAAGGATATGGGAAAGCTCTGTAGGGGTTTTTTTTTTTAGTATTTTATTTAAGAGAAAAATCTGAAATCATTTGACCTTTTCAAAATTTTATGTATATCTGACTTCTGTGACTTGATTATTTTAAACTATATATATATATATATATATATATATATATAAAAAAGTTAGAAGAACTTGACTAGGCAAAAGAGTTTTCAATTGGAAATAGCAACATGTCAAAGTTTTGCTGTCATTACTTCAGGTTTTTCTTTTGGAAATCTGAGTCTGTCTTCATATGCCATGTTTAACTTCTGTGTATTAAAATGTTTCCATTTCTCCTTTTCAGTGTTACCTGTAATATGTTAGTTTATTTTGGATCAGTATTATATTGTAAATATTACGCATTGGTGTATATAAATGATTTTACTAAACTTAAAAGTTCCTGGCTGCTTTTGTTTGGTTCCCAAGTGCTCGTGGTACAGAAGGGAGGAAGGACAGCTGTGGCCTGGAGGTAACAGCAGCGTGCTTCTCCTGCCACCCCTGGACTTGTCCTGCCATGCTCAGTCCTCCGTCCCACCTGCCATACAAATGTGAAAAAGCGCTTTGCTTTATATTTTGCAGGAGTGCCGTGAGGCTTTGAGACGAAAGAATGACTGACAGGATAGGCTGGATAAAGCCCTAGAAAATCTTGTGCTCTGCCTGGCAACATAACCTGAAATTGCCTGTTTTAATGCTGCTTTCCATTAGACGGCAGCAGTACATGCCCAGTACTACTGCTTAACCCCCCAAGGTCTATAGGATTTTTCTTGTAGCTGTGACTTTGGGCGGTCAGGGAAGCGAGGGATGCATTGTTCTGTGTTCAGTGATATTTCCCCTGTTGGGTATAACAGCTCCTCCATTCTGCCAAGTGTGTTCTTTGGGGCAGGAACTAGGAACTGTTTTTTGGGGAATGACGATCTTTGCAGGGTGCCTTTGCTGAGGCTGGCTGAAGTGTGAGCCCTGCAGGGACTTGTGGCAGGACTGGCAACTTGGGAGACACCAGGAGATGAGAAACGGGTCGGCCTTTGTTCAGGCTGGCAGTGCACTTTGCCAGGGAGCACTGGAGTGCTTCTCACCTCTTAGGCAGTCAGCCCTTCTGAACACAGACTAGTGCCGTCAAGCATGGCACTTGTATGCTTTCTGGCTCTGGAAATATTTTTATTCTCCTCAAGCGTGGTTTGCCTGGCTTGTTGACAGCAACCAGATAGACCCTTGTCACCTGAGCATTTCAGAACAAAAGTGGCACTGAAAAGAGGCAGTGGGACAGCTGTGAGTGCCAGTGTGCCCCAGGCCACTTTCTTTGTAAGAGTTAACATCCATCTGCTTGGTACCTTTGAGGAGTTAATAGTGTGTTGGATAGTGAGTGGCTGTCAGAGCATCCATAGCATTGGGAAGGGAAGTGACAGAACAATTTCCAAGCATCCTAGGAGTATTTAAGGCAGCCAAACCAGCTGCAAGTGCCCTATAGAAGTGGCACAAGAAAAGACTCTCCCTTACTCATAGAAGGCTGTGTGGCCCAAAGAATGCCTCTCCCTTTCCAGCAAGAAAACTCCCCTGGAATAGTTAAAATGTTCAGTGACACACGCTCAGCTGAGTGAGGAGCCCTGCAAGGATATCTGTCAACAGACACTGAAGGCTCTTACTGCTGCAGCTGAAGGTCCCATTAGCAACCAAATCATTGTTTCCTGGGTAATCTTCTATTGCTTTCCACTTATGAATGCTTAATCCCCTTTTAAACAAATTGCTGTAGCAGTGCTGGCTCATCAGGCTCTCAGCAAATGGGGTCAGCCCAAGTAGGGTGCAGCAGGCTTTTAGTGATGAGATATAGGGTGTATTTAATGCACTACTTGCTCCGGGCTCTGCCAGTTCCCGGGGGCACGGGTCCCATTCTCCCCATGGAATGTTTGCGTTTGAAGTGGGGCTGGAGAAACGGTTGCCCCTTGGGCCCTTCCGTTCCAGCCCCAAGAGGAGCTCTGCCCTGGTTTCCTACCCTGTACCAGGTCTTTCACTGTGCTGCTTTGCTCTGTTGCAGTTGGATGGCAGGCTGGCTGGCTCCTGGCGTGTCCTACCTCCCCGTTGGACAGGTAGGTGAGGAAGAGCTAAGAATGGATGAAGGGAGCAGGCAGCTTGAACCTGGCTGCAGACTGAGTGGGGAGAAGAGAGCAAAACCCTGAGGGAAGGTGTCCTGGGGGTGAGAAGGGATATTTGCTGCTGAGTTAAAGGCAGCTTTTCTGATGTCTCATCATCCATGTTTTCCTCTCTTTCCTCCAGCCTGGGAGGCAGTGAACATGGCTCCAAGCCAGACACAGCCAAGGTGCACCCCAAGGGGTAGAGGCATTCTTCTCCTCGGACTGGGCTTCTCCTTCCTGCTCCAGGGGCTCCTGCTGCCCTACGCAGACTGCAGCCCCCAGCCCTCTTGGGGCTACACAGCCTATGAGATAGTCATTCCAAGGAAACTTGGCCCCAAGGCAGGGAAGGCCAGCCAGGACCAAGTGTCCTATGTCATCAGCATTCAGGGGGTTAATTACACGATTCACCTCAGGCAGAAAGACTTTGTAATAAAAAAATTCCCCGTATTCACTCGTGACTCCCGAGGGGAAATTGTAGCTGAACAGCCCCATGTGCCAGCAGATTGCTATTACCATGGCTATGTGGAAGGCATCCTGGACTCTGCAGTGACTCTGACTGCCTGCTCTGGGCTCAGAGGACTGCTACAGATTGGAAACTCAAGCTACAGCATCGAGCCCCTGGCAGCTTCCACCATGGCTGAGCATCTTCTGTTGCAGAGGGAGAAAGCGGTTCTTGGAACGGTGATGTACAAAATGCCCAATGAAGGTGGACAATTTCCAGGTCCCAGTACAGCAACAGGGCAGTTCCAGCCCCAAAGGCACACACGGTATTTGGAGCTCCTTGTTGTGGTGGACAAGGAAGGTTTTGATGCCTTTGGCAGAAGTGTAACTAATGTGACACTGGAAGTTATTGAAATAATCAATCTGGTGGATGGACTGTTTTACTCTTTCCGCCTTCGTGTCTTGATAACTGCACTAGAGGTTTGGGTGGAGAAGAACCCGATCAGTGTTACCGAAAACATAACACAGGTCCTTCACCATTTTAATCTTTGGCAGAAGCAGCAAAGGCTTACGTATGCCATGCATGACGTGGGGTGTCTATTTGCCTCTGTGGACTTTGATCATGGTACGAGAGCATTGCACATGGGTGGCAAATCCAACTTCGCCAGTGCATGTGATAGAAAACGTGGCTCTGCTGTTGTATCATTTGCAAAACGGCCTTACATGGACACTGCTGTCCATGTCGCTCGTGTGTTAGGGTATGTCCTTGGCATGGAGCACGATGACAGATACTGCAGATGTGGAAACACCTCTAAATGCATCATGAGTGCACATGGCACAGTGAACTATCAATTCAGCAACTGCAGCAAAAAGCACTATTTTGATTTTATAGTATCAGGGCAAGGATTCTGCCTTAATAATGCCCCGGAATTGGTAATGACATTTGCACTGCAGCGCTGTGGGAATGGCGTCCTGGAGGTTGGGGAGGAGTGCGACTGTGGCTCAGAAATGCAGTGTAAATTGGATCGTTGTTGTGACAATACTTGTCAAAAAAAAAAAGGAGCCATTTGCACTTCTGGAGGCTGCTGCAAGAATTGCAGACCTCTTCCTGAAGGAGAGCTGTGTAGGGAGAGTGCTGGTCTGTGTGATTTGCCCGAGTATTGCAACGGGACATCCGAGCACTGCCCAGCAGATGTGGCCAAGCAAGATGGAACTGTGTGCACTGAGGATGGGTACTGTTATTCAGGCAAATGCCAATCTCGCACATTACAGTGTATGAGTATCTTTGGCAAGGAAGCAGAGCCTGCTCCACTACCATGTTTCCAGGAGGTGAACATGAAAGGCGATCGGTTTGGCAATTGCTGGGGAGATGGGGCAGATGTCAACTTTCAGAAATGTAAGCTAGAAAATGTCCTGTGTGGGAGGGTGCAGTGTACGAATGTTAGACGTCTACCTCAGCTGGAAGATCACACAACCATCATTCAAACCCCAGTGGGTGGTACCTGGTGTTGGGGTACAGACTACCACTTGGGTGTGGACATCCTGGATGCTGGAGTCATTAAGGATGGCATGCGGTGCGGTGAGAAGAAGATCTGCATTAATCGGACGTGTGTCCCTGAGGAGAAGTACTTGACATCCCACTGTTCTGCCAAGAGAACATGCAGAGGAAAAGGTGTCTGCAACACTAGAGGTAACTGCCACTGTGACAACGGCTGGGCACCTCCCTACTGCCAGTTTATTGGCTTTGGAGGCAGTGTTGACAGTGGGCCTGCGCCGGTCACTAAAAAGGGGCTTTTTAGGTTCCTCATCGGGATGACCGTAATAACTGTTGCTGTTCTGGCGCTCGCAGCACTTGTCATTGTGCACGTGAGAATGCTCAGAGTAACCCAAGCATTAAACAGACTTGTTGGATGCTTTTCGGCTAGAGAACGGGCTCCTGAGGAGGATGTGAAGGACCGGGTGGAAGAAGACGGCTCAAAATCAGCTGAGAGTCAAAAATCCCCTGTGTAGGACTTCATGTGGCAGCAGTGGAAAGCTGGACTCAGTCAGTTGCTAGATTCAGACTCTAGCTGTGGTGGACTCATTTAAAACTGATCTAGATGCAAGTGTAGAGTTAGGAGACCTACTTTTTATTCTGTAGAATAGCAAAATGAAATTGTTTTGCTTGACTTCACGCCATAGGAGAAAAAAAGTCATTGACAAAAATGACAGGGGCACTCAGGTTAGTTTAAAATCTGCCTGCTGGTTTACACTGATAGACACAGGCTGAGCAAGGAGGATCCTGGGGTGGCTGAGGCAGAGCCTTCTGCAAGGCAAGAGCAACAGTTGTGTCTCAGCCCAGAGCATGGGGGTCTGCAGCAGCGAGTCCCCCTCTCCACTAAACATGCAGTTCCCAAAGGACACCTGCTCTTCCCTCTGAGCAAAGAAACTCCACTACAGCTCATAGGAAGGGGTTCAAACTGTCCACACCACTGTATAAGCCTCTTGTCTCCACACCCTATAGCTGCCTCCTCCGGAGCTGGGGTCCCAGGCAGAGTGTCCACCTTCAAGCCCATCCTGGGCATACCTGAGCACCTCCTCTGCAGCACCGCAGCCCAGGAACAAACACGAGCTGCTGAAAACATCAGGTGATGTTAAGCGGGAGACAAGAGGAGGGAAAAAAGGGCTCTGAGTCTTGACTACAGGAGAAGAAGATGTGGAATATATCTGAAAGGAAATAGGGAAAGAAGAGGGAAAAAAATTAATTAATGCTCACGTCAGTGGCCTCTGTGCAAAGTACAAAGCTGGCAGGATCATTTGGACAGGAGCTTGCAGGAAGGCTTTGAGCAGGTAAAGAAACTGTCAGCAGCATCCGATCCCTGCCAGGCTGAGCTGACAAAAAAGCCAGGCTGCTGCGGAGGTGTCTGCACAAGCTGGAAGCAGTGGGTGCAGGAGCAGCACGGAAGCATAACAAGGATAGTGCAAAAAAAAAAAAAGAAAAAAAACCCCAAACATTTCAGCTCTTCCCAAAGAAGCAGATGAACGCTGGGGAGCAGGAGCACTTCATCCTAGAAAAGGGCATTTAGCCCACTGGAATGGGCTATTGCTCACCTCCAGGCAGACCTGCTTAATGATAAATTCAGAGCTGCAGATATTGCTACCTGCAGGTGCTCATGTGCAGCTGGCGGTTAGCATAAGATTGTATGAAATGTGTTTTTCTGTGTATAAAAAGCTGTGCCTGACATCTGACAGGCACAGGTCAGGCGTGTGGGGGTAACCACTGACCGATGCCCTGCAGGTGGTGTTTACAGCAAGGGTCTCCAAAGAAAATATTAGAACATTGGAAGTACAGGCATATGATTTATAAATAATTAAATATGCATATATTGGGGGTGCTCGCTCAGAATATTTTTACTGATAGAGGTGTGTAATTAAGAAAAATATCTGGAGCCCACTAGTTTACAGACTGGCAAAGGAGGCGAGGCAGTAGCCAAGGGGCATCAACATTTGTTAATTTGCTGTGAGGAGTGTTATTGTGGTTAATTCTCAAATTCACGATCCATAGGCAATCTTTGGGCCTGGACCCCACCTTGGGGAGGAGGAGAGGGTGGTGAAGACCCATGGCTCCCCACATCTCACCGAGCGGCAGGGGAGCGGCTCTGAAGATCAACCGCACCTCCCTGGCTGCAATGGCCACCCCACAGTGCCCCAGTGAGAGAAACACAGAGGGAGTGGGTGCCCTTCATCCCTGTCACCTCACAGGATCACCCATGGCCCCTGCGTCACGGCCTCACTCCACCCCGGCCTCATGTCGCAGCCAGCTGGCAGCATGGTGGCTGGGAGGGGTGGCAGTGCTTCCAGAACCTTCTCAAGGCACACTGAGGGGAACAGCCACCCCTCAGGGCAGCAGTGTGGCATGCTCCTTTGTCAGGTCCTGTGCCAGCCCTGAGGGGATAACTCTGGCATGGCCACTGCCTGAGCGCCTCAAAGGAGAGAGGGTTAAGATGTCTGTGCGAGGGTTGGCAGGACCCTCCTCGAGGCATATTACTGCCATTTTGAAGGCGTTCGTGATGAGATGGCTCCAGGCACATCATGGCGGATGGGGGAAAGCCCTGCTCCTCAGGCTGGGGGTCTGGGCAGTGTTGGTGGCATCTCTCCTCCCTGGGGCAGGCAGCCATCGTCCACTGCCGGGCTACGCTGTCCATGAGATAGTCCGGCCAAGGAAACTGGCCCCCAGGGTGGGAAAAGCTGTGGAGGAAGAAGTGTCCTACGTCCTCAGGGTGGAGGGGGACAACCGCATCATCCACCTCACACAGAACAGAGGACTTCTGGTGAAAAACCTGCCAGTCATCACATACAGCCCCAGGGGGACAAGAGTGGTGGAGCAGCCCCATGTCCCCGAGGAGTGCTACTACCTGGGCTATGTGGAGGGCAGCCCTGGCTCCCTTGTCACACTGAGCACCTGCTCGGGTCTGAGGGGGCAGCTGGAAATTGGGAACTTGAGCTATGGCATTGAACCTGTGCCGGGGTCCCTCACCTTCCAGCACCTTCTCTATCGGCGAGAGAAGACCCAGAGCAAGCCCTTGATGTGTGGATTGATGGATGAGGTGATCCAAAACCAAGTGGGTGGGATGAGAGCTAAAACAGCCTTAGGAAAGTGTGACTTCTCTCAGAGACTGAAGCATACCATGTATGTTGAGATATTTGTCGTGGTGGACCACTATCTGTTTTCCTTCCAAGGAAGCAATGAGACCTCTGTGATGCTTCTGGTTACAGATACGATCAATTTATCCGAAACATACTACTATCCTCTGAAGCTTCGCATCTGCCTGATCGGGCTGGAGATCTGGACACGCAGCAACTTCATCAGGTACAGCCAGGATATAGAAGAAGTTCTTAAAAATTTTAATGACTGGGGAAATAGGGATCTTTCTCAGAGGATGGAATACGACATTGCACATTTATTTACTTACATGGACTTCGGACTAATTGTTGGGCTGGCGTATGTAGGTAGCATCTGCCACCCTGGTTATCAATCAGGCATTGTATCACATATACGGAGAGATTTCATAACCTTTTCAATTATTTTTACTCATGAGCTGGGTCACAACCTGGGGATGGAGCACGATAAAAAGGAGTGTGTGTGTGGAGAAGCCACCAAGTGCTACATGACGGGAGACTCGCTCGACGGCGCCAAGGCTTTCAGCAACTGCAGCAGGCAGAGCTACTTAGACCTGATCAGTAGAGGGCATGGCGACTGCTTGTGCAACATCCCAGAGCCCCACCAACTCTTCCATTTTAAACATTGTGGCAATAAAGTGATCGATGAGGGAGAGCAGTGTGACTGTGGTGGGTCACAGGACTGCCGAGGCAATCCCTGCTGTCACCAAAACTGCAGGCTGAAGCCAGGGGCCGTCTGCTCCATTGGGCAATGCTGTCAGAAATGCCACTTTCGTGCTGCAGGACACAAGTGCAGGTCAGAGGTGGACGAGTGCGACTTGCCTGAATATTGCAACGGGACTTCTGAGTGGTGCCCGGAGGATTTGCACATGCACGATGGGACGCCATGCAGCAACGACAGCTACTGCTACCACGGGAAATGTGCGACCTATGACAATCTGTGCAGAAAAGTCTTTGGGAAAGAAGCTCGGGGTGCTCCAGAAAGTTGCTTCAAAAAGCAGAACATGAAAGGGGATCGGTTTGGCAACTGTGGCGGCGATGGGACCAAAGTTGGTTTTGTGGGATGTAAACCCCAAAACGCTCTGTGCGGAAGGCTGCAGTGTGTCAATGTGAAGAGGATACCTGTTCTGGAGGGGTCTGAAACCATCATTCAGATGCCAGGCCCTGAGGATTGGTGCTGGGGCACAGCCTACCATGCCAGCATCGATATACCTGATATCGGAGGAGGGCTTGATGGCACCAGATGTGGGCCAAAGAAGATCTGTATTAACAAGACATGCACAGATGCCATGGTCAGGACGAAGTGCGATGGGAAGATTTTGTGTGGGGGGAAAGGGGTTTGCAACAACCTCGAACACTGCCACTGCGAAGCTGGCTGGGCTCCTCCGGACTGCCAATTCCATGGCCTGGGAGGGAGTGTGGACAGCGGCCCTCCACCGCCTCTCATGATGTCCATGGTGGACGTTGTCCAAAATAAAGTGTTTGGGACAGTAACTGGGATCACAGTTCCCATTGCCCTTGTTCTGATTGCTCTCCTCATTGCTGTAACCAAATACAGAACAGCAATAACTGCGTTTTTCAGTACAAGTTTAGCCACAGAGAGAAGTAAGACTCCTGCAGATGAGGAGCAGAGTATGGAAGAAGATGTTTAAAAAACCATGAAAGCAGTGGGAAACCCACCAGCTGAGGTTTGGAAAGGACTAGAGGCCCCGTGGGTACACCCCTGAAGCTGGACTGCTAGTGCCAGGAGATTTTCCACAAAGTAATTTACACAATGTAACTGTGTAAACTGTATGAAAGTTAACTACACAAAACAAGTATTTCCTCTTCTTGTATTACCTACTATGTAAATAAAATTGGGTTGGATCCAAAAAGTGAAGCTGTTAGAAAACAGTGTCTAAAAGTTAGAGAGTTGTTTCCAATGCAGCTAAAGATCTGTTTTATTTTCTGTAGAACAGTGGGACTTTAGTAAATAATTCACTTGAGCATCTAAAAGATTATAGACAGATTCATGCGAAGCCCTGCTCACCTGGTTCATGAGAGATGCTCCACCAGGTTGAAGAAGCTTATTTTTCTGAGTATTGTAGCTGAGCAGGAGTTGGCATGAAGAACAGAAGGGAAATGTGCAAAAGGTCGAGGCACGGAAGTGAGCACTGATTTTTTTATGCTACTTTGCAATTTTTCATTCCTTGCAGTTGGCTAATAGTATGATACATGTTCTTATTTTTACAGTGACTTAGAAGTCAGAGATTGAAAAATATTCACCTTTGCTTTACTGTTAATTTGTAATGGCAAATACTTAGAGAAGTAAAACATCCTTTGACCACCTACCCTCAAAGGAGCTGTACCAGACCTCTGAGCTGTTATATACCACTTGCTGCATTTCTAGAGATATTTCCATAAGAAGAAAGTCTGTACTAAAAATTTACCATGTTTAAAGAATCCCTTTATAGTCCATACAAACCTGTAAAATAAATAACTATCTTCACTGAAGTGTCTGTCTCCGACAGATCTGCTCAGGCTACTCCAGCACTACAGCTAACTTTGCTGCTGGCAAGACAGTTTGCAGCAGACAGCCCGATACCAGGTCTGGCTGACATTGCTAAAACATGACGAGTCCTTGTTAGGACACTGCCTGTTCTCCTTTGACGCAGGGATTCATCAGAGCAGGGTGGACGTGGACCCCTCTGCATCTGGTGTGCTGGCGGGGAGTGTGCTGGCGTAGAACTTCTTCTGGGAGCGCAAGAGAGGAGTCTGAGTGTCAACGTCCCGGCAGGCATTGCGCTTGAGGGAGAGGAAGACGTGCTGTGTCCAGCCGTATACGATGCAGTTCAGAAGCCCCTGGGAAGCTGCTGTCAGAGCCTGGGAGAGACCACAGGGGAGATCAGGGCTCTCTTGTCAGCCAGCATTGCACAGCACCCTGCAGCTCCCTACCAGGCTGTCAAAGCTGGCACGTTATGCCAAGCCTCCCACTTCCAGCATGATTTTATCTATCTGCATCCCCATGTGATATAGGAATCTTGTGGTTACTTTAATAACCTTTGGTAAATGCTGCCTCGGGCACAGCAAGGAGCTGGACAAGTGTTGTGCAGGAATTGCATTTGGAGACTTTCATAGAAAGGAAAAAAACCTAACTGATTTCTGGGGATCCTTTCTAGTCCTATTTTCTACAGTTTCCATGATGCTATGATTTTGGTTACTGAGACCTTTTCAAGCCTGTGAAAAACAGAAAACAACTAGCCTTTGCCAACCAAAGGCATAAATCAGACTTAGGCTTATACAGCAGTGATCTTTGTGGCTAGAAGCATACTTTTTCCAGCAGAGACTAGAAGCAGGCAAACACTAATAGGCCTGTTCAAGCAGAGAAGGCAAAACATAGGAGGTTGCAGAGGAAGACATTTACCTGTAGAATTAAAAGAGCCATGTAGACTTTGCTGTTTGTTGAAACAGTCAGCTTCAGTATTCCAAGGAGGACAGCTGTGAAAAGGGATGGACAAGAGGGTATTGCTTCAACCCCACCTCATCTGAGTTTCATTGCCAGGCACTATGTCCTAGGGGAATATTGTGAGAGTAACTCAGCTCTCTGCTAACCTGGGGCCCAGCAGCAGAAGAATGCGATGGGGTAAAAAACCACCCGTTGTTCTACCATCTTAATCATGGCCCACTGCTGATCCCCCAGGAATCCTGTGGAGTTTACAAACCTTTTGTACAAACCTCGGGCTTGACTGAGTATAACCTAAAAAAGAACAGGCATACGTCATTGTTTGTACTTTGTGCACATGCTCTGATCTGGCTTGTTCATCTAGGACAGAGTATCCCGTTTCAATTTATCAAACCTTTCCAAGCAACAGTGTGCTCCTCGGGGGAGAGCAGTTGCTTTGTATGTGACCTCTTCTGAACTGAAGACTCTGAATTGATTTGGGCTTTTGTTGATGCATGCGGTAGGTGATATCTGCTGCCATGCTCCGAGCCTTCTCTACATACTAAATCCTTTTTGGGATGGGTTGACAGAACACAGGACCCCAGATGGATTTATATGCTGGCATAATGATATTTTCTCTCCCCTACTGCCCCTTCCAAAAGGGAAGCAGCACCACACAGTTCTTCCCCTGATGTTGCCTGGCCTCTGGTACCATCCAAGCAAAGATGTAAAGATGAAAAGGGGAAAATCTTCTCACACTGATCATCCGTGTGCAAGGACTATGTTTCTTACCAGAATGGCTATGAAGCTGATCAGAAAGGAAACAAGGAAGACCCCAATGCCATAGAAATGCATTGCACGGCAAATGGAGCCACTCAGGGTTTGCGGCTCATTGGTGGGCATGGCTATTTCTGTGTGCATCAAGAGACATCTGTAGGGAGAAAGGGAAGAGCCTGAGCTCCTGCTGTGACTCATAAGCAGTGGGGCTGTCTCAGAAGATGCGTGAAGCTTACCCATGCTTCTGGCTGAAGTTCTGGTAGCAATTACTGCTGTTGCCCAGGCAAAACACAGGCACCATGAGAAGGAGAGGGATCAGGCTAAGAGAAGAAAGGACAACGGCAGAGTTACTAGTTATAGCACTGCACTGCTCCCATCCCCAACCGAACAACTGCTTGGTTTTTCTCCTGTCACTATAGAGGACTTAAAAATTGTTTTTATTGACACTGCTCTGGAAGAGTATTTTATCAGCTTTACTAACTTCTGCACTTTCATTCATGCTGGCAATACATAGGTAAAGGGAGCACTTTCTGAAAAACTACATAATAGTTAATATAGTTATAACTAACTTGGTTGGAGAAAGGCCCTTACATCCAAAACCTCTTACTCTGAGTTTGTTAGGTCACTCTGCTGTTACCCATAAGCTTTACAGGTTTTAGTAAAACTTGCTTCAAGGTAAGTAGGAAGCAGAGATCAGCACACTACAGTTTATGAAAACCACACCATTATTCCAGAGAGAATTAAATCTTACCTAGATGAGATCGTTGCTATTCGGCCAATGCAACTCACATAGTCTACAACCTGCAAAGTCCAAAGAGCTTAATTAAATGATCGTTTCCGTACAGCCACTGATTCACAGGAACCAGCTCCCAGGGAGCACTTCAGCAGCTGAGGGTTCTTCGAATGCTGATTAATCCCCAGACTAAGCACAAATGTTTGTTTCCACTTTGCACTGAATCAACACTGCCAAGTTCAGCCTGTGCTGGTTTGCAACAGAAACAACTGATGCTTACTGCCTTGTTCCCCTTCAAGACTAGAGTATTTGAGAAGGGAACTTGGAACTGGACAAGAGCAGACACTTGAAGAGCTCTCTGGTGTAAATTACTCATTTTTTGTACTGATTATTCACTTAACTTGGCACTGTTCCGCAGAGGCTTTATGTCCTGGTGAAGAAATGCAGGCAATTTGGAGTGTTTTGGTATCTGCTTACCAAGAAATGTACTTTGGCAGCTAGCAGCCACACAACAGCTATGACAATACAGTGTGGGCAGAGCCGTAGTGGTGGGGAACTTACGGTAGGTGCTATGTTTTGAATGGGGGTCCAGCAAGAAGGAAACCAGTCCTACAGGCGGATCCAAACCCTATGGACAAAAGCAACTGAAATATAGACTGATCTGCCCAGCCTGCTGCTCCCAAACCAACACATGAAATACATGGGATACAAAGTTTGCTGTGCCCAGCAAATCTCAGGGGAAGAGAAAGACTATGTAAGGAAATGGGCCTGATGGGTTCAATGGGAAGAGCTGCATAAGGAATATGCCGTCTTGCAGCAATACATCAGGAGCAACACACCTGTTACAGCGATGGCAGTGCCTCACTGTTTAGCCAGGTGTGAGGAATGAAACAACTTCAAGGAGAGATTTTGGTCATGTGGTATGTGAAGTGTTTGTTTAGCCTGCAAGGCAGAGAGTATTTTTCTGAGTACTATGTCCTTGTTCCTTGGTTCCCAGCGATTATACCGGTTCCCCAAAGGGCTTTTGTAAAGGCCAGCGATGATGAAGTGAGGACTGCCCACTGTTCACAGAGCCAACTACTCCTTTTATCACTAGCTCACTTCTGTCACACCTCCTATCTCAAATTCTTACAATACTTACTGATGCTCTCCAACGCTGTATGACACCTGGGAAGGACAGAAATTGTCAGTTCTCAGTTCCAGGCTGTCCAGGCACCCCCTGCTTTCCTGTCCCCACTGCTGTGCACTGGCAGAAGGCAGTGACAGCAACAAACCAGTTACTCAGCTGGTGCAAACCACTGTTCTTCTAACTGCGGAAGAACTTCACCAATACCCAGTCCTGAGCTTTCTCTGCTCTGAGATGTACACTGCCATTGGCCTTTGTCTGCTTTAGTCTTGCAAGCCCAATCTTCCACTGAGATGCTACAGCAGACCCAGCACTAACTCTGCTGACCTCAGTGGGCAAGGTGCATCAATTCATACAGCCGTGGGGCAGAAGGGCCTTCAGAGTCCTTGTGGTGAGATATACTGTAATGTATGCACCTCTTAAACCCCACCAGAAGCCCACGGTTAGACCTTGGTACCCAACAGTTGTTGCACGTCAGTCCTACTCACCTCAGGGGACATCCTGAGAAGGTTCTGATTGTATTTCATCTTTAGGTCCACGTACAGATGCCAGGTATAGTTGACAGTGTATAGAAAAGAGGCCACGTAGAATATCTGAGAAATACAAACAGACAGTATTTCAGTCCTATAATAATAGTTCCTGTAGCACTTTTAGTTCAGTGCCGATGAACCCAAAGCCCATGGGCCAGAGGCAGGATGCTAAACAGCATAGTGGACTGCCAAAGGTGAAGGTCCCTGCACAGCCCATGTGCTCACGTCTACCGGGTTGCAGTGGGACGCCAACTGGGAAGAGCCAGGTGGAGGAGGGGTTCCCACCTTAGATTGCACAGACAGCTTTGCTTTGGCCTCAAAAAGGGGGCAGGAGAACTAATGACAGCAGGGCTGTCTTAAAAATACAAATCTTTGTGACTTAGCTCATTTTTTTGGCCCAAATCCTGGCAACAAAGGATTCAAAGGCACTTGGACCCTCTCTATGCTGCTACATCCATTAGGAAACAACACAGATGTGGGACTTTTAGATTTGCTTCTCACATAATGAGCTCACTACACAGTGAATTCACGGAAACAGAAAACAATAGTATATTTAAAGATGAAAGTAAGGGCAGAGAATATCTGCACTAAGCCTGAGTTAATATCCCAAGAGCCCTTTTCTCTCCACGGAAAAAAAGAGGAAAGAAAAGATACAGAACATTGTTTCCCATGGAATTTCCCAGCCCTTGATTCCAGCTTGAGGTGAGACCAAATATCTAACATCTCCTGTAAAAAAAAATCAAATCTTTCTTGCATTTCTTTCTGAATCCATGGTTGCTCCAAGGCAGTCAAGTATAAACAGTGCTGCTTAATCATGCTATATATATGCGTGTGCTGGGTTTGCTACAGGAAACACATGCTTCAGTGGCAAAGAGGAAGGGCTGGACAAGTGATTTTTTCTGTGGATTTGCTATCCTTTGCCAAAGAGGCAAGGAGCACAGGTTTGCCACCCTGGTATCACCTAAGTCCAGGAAAGTAGTCACTAAATAAACTTGGCCTCCTTCACCGAGGTTGCAAATGCTCTTGGCTGATTCTGAAGAGCCTGAGTCCAAGGGGCTGCTACATTGCAGCAGGAACATTATGGTGACTTTCCAGCTCATTAGACAAGGTTTAATGAGCGTTTGTTGCCCTTCTTCAATTACTTCCAGGGAAGGTCATCAAAACAGTCCACAAAGATCGTTCTCTTGCACTTCAAAATGCCTTAGAAAGGCTCACAAAATGTCAGCACTGCCTTCTTTTTTGGAAGAGGGAACCAAAAGCCACTTGTGAAGTTGCTAGCAGAAAGCGAAGGGAATTCTGCTCTCTTGAGCCCCAGCTTTGGGGCTGTGGACAGCCCTCCAGTGCTTGCCATGAGGAGATAAAGCAGGGGCTGAGAGACATGAGAGTCCCTCATTATAACACTTCTGTGGCTCCCCATTGTGCTCACCAGCGTGAGCGGAGCCTGCCAGGACATTATTAGGCCACTGGAACTGAACTGGAAGAATGTGGGAGAATTGTGCAATTATAACCACAAACTCTATCCTGGACTTTATTATTGTAACGCAAAGGCAAGGCAGGGAGGAGGAAAGAACAAAGTCAAGGAACAGCTGAAGGGAGCAGTATTTACATTTAACATCAACCAAAAGTCTGGGGCTGAAACAGGGAAAGTCCAAGAAACAAAGCACTCTCCTCCTTTACGACACAGTATGGATGTTAGAGGAGTTCCATCCACTGCAATGTCAGCCCTTGGTGATAACAGTGATGGTAAACAGGCTGAATAAGGCAAAGTACTGTCCTACTCCTAAGGCAATCCCTTGAGACAACCACATCACATGGACTGTGGTGTGAGTCTCTCCAAGGGCTGCCATGTGCAAACACCACTGCTGAGCAGTCCTGAGCCTGTGCTCACCCTTGTTGTTCAGTGCATTTTACATTTAGGTGTTTCCATGCAAAGAAGCCACGTGTGTTTATGAGACACCCAGGAATGCAACACTTGTGAGACTTCTCCGCTCAGCACGGGCAGAATGGGGCCAGGAGACATTTACTCATTTCATTTGGTTACAGATCACTTATGCTCTGCAGAAGCTGCTAGTTAAACCTGTTACTGGCTCCTACTTACGCACAAGGTGTTCCCACCACGGAAGGGCATTGCTGGGGTGTTTAGTAAGGAGGTGTCCTGCACTGTGTCACATGCACCATGCGGGCACGGTTGCTATGGCAAGTGCTCCGTTTGTTTTAATTTCTTCCAGAGCAAACAGCAGCGACAGCTCTTGCCAGACGCAAGCCGGCTCTGCCACCCTGGTAGTCCTCCTGCTGGGGGTAGTCTGCTGGTGGCATGTAGGAGAGAAGCCCGGTGACCCTATGGCTGCGGTCGGGATGTGCCAGGTACCCTGCACACCCCACCACAGCACCCTGACTGTCCGCCATGGGGCTGAGGCAAAGGCAAGTCCTGCAAGGACTCACCCGAGGCCAGCTCTGCCTACCCACGTTGCCTTTCCCAGTGTGAAAGTAAAGCTCCCACCTTGCCCCCAACCCCTTGCTGGTGTCCCTGAGAAGCATGGCCACAGGCTGGAAAAGCAAGGGTAGAAAAGAGCCAGAAACAGAGGGGAGCATAGCATGGTCTCAGTGTCTCTGCTGAGAAATGATGGTGCATTATCTATATCCAACCTACTTCTCTAGCAGTGCAACCTCTCTTCTCCAGGCCATAAAAAGATCACACCAGCATTAAGAGCTGTCCCCCAGGCAAAGCTGCAAGGGAAAAGCTCAGAAACACCCTCAGCCCCACATGCTCCTTCCACCTTCTGGCTCTGAAAAGCCTCTCCCAAGCTCTTCTCATTTTCCCCTGTACCATCATCTAAAAAACACCTTTGATATTGTTCTGCATCATTCCCTAGTGGCCAAGTTACCCACACCCCACTCTTTCCTCTCTTGACGTGAACATACTGCGGTGTTTCCACAGTGGCACAGGGGAGCTAGAGAAACCAGAGATAAGACAGGAGTGGAACAGCTGCTCTCACCATCATGAGTATTACGGTTTTACCCACAAAAACAGCTGTTGAAACAACCCTGGGATGCAGGCACCCATCCCCAGATGCACAACAGCATGAACACTTGCATACCACACAGGCAGCTGCTTCCCCTGCCCTCTCCACAGTACATAGAGAGTTTTTCCAGCTTCAGATGCTGCTGCTCAGCGAGGACATTTCAGTTCCCATCTGTGGGTACCACCATGCTCCCAGGGAGCTGCTGGAGCCCACACAACACACATCAAGGCTCCTGACAGCCACTTGCTCTTCCCAGCCACGTTTTTGTGGGTCCTTTAAAAGGAAACTTAAGCCCAGAGATCACTGCTTGTGAACCACTGCTCTGGCCCAAGCTTGGCTGTATCCTGCAGAGTTTTTTGAGAGCAGTTATTTGCAAAGCCTAATGCTGAAATGGGAACTTGGTGAGACAAAAGCAAACTGTCAGGAAAATGGTATTTCACTCACTCCAATTAGTCTCCAGCACACAAAATCAGCTGGAAAGCAGCCAAATCACTGGGGCATGGGACTGAGCTTGCGCTGACAGAGCAGCTCCTGAGCATCCTTGGGATTGTTTGAGAGAGGATAGGGCCAGGTCAGCAAGAGCAGGGCTGTTTATATGAGTAATGTTGTAAGTCTGAGCTCAAACGAACCGCAGAATATGTCTGTTCCTGCCCAGGATGGAGGAAGCATGAAGAGGAATAGAAAAGCTGCCGTGTGAGAGGCACAGAGATCATTGTTGGCACGGGTCCAACAGGAAACAGATTAAGACCCATCTACTCACTTTACACAAGCAACCCAAACGCGGCAACCACAAAATCCCATGCTCTCTTTGCCTTCCTCATTGCCTCTCACAAACCAGATGCACCTAAAACCGAGCATCGTTATCTCTGTTTTACACACAAGGAGAAGAGGTAAGTCAAGTCCACATGGGGAGTCTCTGCCAAAGCCTGTCTAGAAGCAGTCCCCCGCGATCATGCTCTGATCACCAGCGAGGCTAATCACAGCAAAGGGTGCACAGTAACAGCATGAATGGTGAGGTCAAGGCTACTCACTTGTCCTGTCGCTTGCAGGTTATAGCAGATGAGATCCTGCTTGGAGGTTGGTGTGCTATAGAGAAGTGCCCCAGCAAGCCAGCACATGCCCAGAAATAGGTCGGAGAGGCTCAGGTAGAAAAGTGGACGAACCTGGGAAAAGTGAAGTTGGTCAGCAGGTCTGAGCGATGGTCAGAACACTCCCACGACCACCTACAGCAGCAGTTTTAGCCTGTCATCTAAATATGCTTTTGTCCCCCAGCTCTTCTGGTAGGGCAGCTCTCCTTGCACACAAAACCCATGCTGATTCTTGCTCTCAGGAGCTGTTTCAATGCAGATACCCCACTCTAATCACCCTTTCTGCCACTAGCAATGCCCCAGGATCCAAGAGCAGCATCAACTCTTACAGAAAATATCTCAAAGGTCCAGAACATGACAATTTTGCAGAATGGGACAGGTTTGCAGGGAGAAGGGATGTTATTTGTTAAATCAACTGAAAGAGAAATCAAACTTTTAGTAAACACAAACCCTTCTTCAGGTCTGAAATAACTTGAAACAGACATTTTTCCTACGTGTTTCATGTCATTTCACTTGGTGACTAAGTCTGAATCTATTTTACACGCCAGATTAATTTTCACTATGAGAGCCGCTAGTCTCTCTGCTGCACACTGCATCTTGCTGGAACAGAGTCGCATCTCCTCTAATGGCAGTTTCCAGCCCATTTCCAGTTTGCATGTACCGGCCAAAAGGACTGTAAACACTGTAGGAAAACATTTGTGCAAAATTCTGGCCAACATTTTTGTTGTTAGTGGGAGAGCAGACACTCTGGAAAAGCAGCCTAATTATCTAGATTCTTAATTGCAGTCTTTGGTACCTAATTTTCAACATCCTGGAGAGAAAATGATGGCTTTTTTTTTCTTTCCCTACAGGAAATTATAATGCTAAACACAGCATGGAAACATTTCATGAGACCTTGATTTTAAGATTTTTTTCATGGAACTGAGCTTTTGGTGAGATTTGCCTCAATATTGTCCTTTAAGTAAATGTTTGCCACCCATCGCATTGTGTTATACTTGTCTTGTTTCCGTGAGCAACGAGTAAGAGCTTAGTAAGATTGATAAGTGGTAAGGTAGATCTGATCAAACCAGATCTGTCCTTATGGCATAGTTTGAGGGAGATCTGCCTGGCATCTTCCTGATCACCGCACTGCCATGCAGCGGCATGGCAGGTCCTCTGCCTTCTGCAGGATTTGTCTCCTCAAACATTCTTGTCTCTCCAGTTCCGTATTTGTACTATCCAACCCAACAACCCGGTAAATCAAACTGCCGTTCCTAACTAAATATCTAGAGCTAGTTTGTACGTCATTGTGTTTACGAATGTCTTTTTTAACCAGGCTTTTCCTTGCTGGTGCAGAACTGAAGCCCCAGCAGGCAGTCATATGCATGACAGGCTGGGGACACCATCCAGTTTGTGAGCATGGTGGGTTAAAACCAAGCAGCTCTAGCATAACCAAAGAAGCAACTTCTGCAATTGAACAGGTGACCCCTTTCTCTGACAAGAAGTGTCCTTGGAGCGAGGCACCACTGTTTGGTTGAGGAGCTATTTTGGCACAGACCTAAATAAAGAAGTAGGTGACATAGTGGTAAGTGAAAGGCAGCATGGTTCTTCCTTGCAAAAGGGAAAAGAAAAAAAACAAATGGTATTTATAAAATAGAGGAAGGGAATGTAAAGACGTAATGATTCAGATGAGCTGCCAGGCTGGAGCATACATGTTGATTTAGCTCTGTCTGGCCATTGCCCAGGGACATCTGCCTGTACAGAACCTGTTGACATGACAGAGGAAATTCTTTGTTCGTTGCTTGCCATCATCTCTTCTGAATGATTTAGCTCAGGCTGAAGACTTTTATTGACCCCGTAGAGACAGAAAACAAGCTTCAAGAATGCAATATTTGATTTCCTAGGCTGGGGGCAGGAGGGGAAGTGTTTATAACATTGTTCTCCTCCCAGCCTCCAGAGCTGTTTATTTTTAAACATTTTACTCTGGAGCCTCATGACTCAAGGAATAAGCTGTTTGTGGCAAGCTTTGATATGGATCTCTTCCAGCCCCTTTGTTTACAAATTTTCACATAAGACCAGAAACATGGGGACAAGGCAATGGGGAAGTTACTGAAGATTTTGCCACTTTTGAAACACCAGCAACAGATCTCCCCTGGCAGCAGAACAAGAGCCTGGAAACCTCATGCAGACAAGTCATTCCAGCTGGTATCTGTCCCTCCTATCCGGATCTGCAGAAATAATCTGAGAAGAAACATCTGGACTCCCTCGAGCAGGAAGGGTCCATCTGTGACCTGGAGCCATGTGTGGCTCACAAGCAGCTAGAGTGCAGCTCCCAAGCCACTGTCACATCATATGACTAATAGCACAAGGGGTCTCGAGTAATGCAGGCTTCTAGCCATGGAAGCAAATGGGCCAAGGCTGCTGAGTCACACTGGGACAACTGCCAAACCCAGCTCCGTACCATACCAGAGTGGAGGACCCCAGGAGAGAACCACATCTGGAGCTCCCCATGTGCAGGGGATGTGGGAGAGGGAGCCTTTGATATGCACCTTGTCCAGCACAAGCTCAGGCAGGTTTTCCATCCCAGCACTAAGGTGAAGTCCCAGCCTTCATTCTTCCCTGGGAATGCATGGAGATCTCTGCAGCTCATTCTCAATGTGCTGGGCAGAGTGTTTCCAGGAGGCTGGCTGCCTGGGAGCTAGACTACCCTGCATGTTTTAAGAGGTGCAGATTTGCCTTGCAAACCTGGACTCATGTTCTCCTCCCCACCCTGCTTCATCCAACGATGTGTCAGTTGTTAGCTTGACTGCATGCCTGCCTTCTCTGGGGATAACTCACTGCATTCCCTGGAAGTCCTGTTCTCTGGGCTGCAGATCAAACCCATGGTGTACAAAGAACATTGAAGATGAGGGAAGTACAAATACAGCTTTGTTACAACATAGCTGCCAGCTCTACTGTCCTACTGAGCTTAGCAGTAACCTATTATCTGCGTGGTCCACAGACTGGGCTGCCAGACATCTGTAAATCCTGGACAATGAACCCCAGCTTCACACAGATCAGCTCTGTGCACTGCCTCTGGTAAGTCCTGGACAGACAGATGGACTGCATGTGGACAGCAAAAGCCTGACAGGCTTGGGATGGAGGTCTGTGGTTAATGCACACGTGCCAGCCACCTGCTCAGCGTGTCCGATATATCCCAGACACACGCGGTTCCCTGCACACACGACCTGCACGTGTGATGCACTCAGGACGTGCCAGGCACTGCATTCATGTCAGATCTGCAGTGCATGTGTGGACAGTCCCACCCCAAGGGATGTTTGCACCCGAGTCCCACTGCTTCAGCATTAAAAATGTTTGTGGCTCCTGTGTGTGGCCAGGGTGAATCTTCCCCACTGTGGAATCCAGCACAACAAACTGCTTTTCAGCCTGGCCTCTTTTTGTCTGAACTTTGCAGGACCGTCAAGTTGTATTAGTTTTAATAGCTCACCTGCCTGGAAAAAATACTCAGGGATGCCCAAAGACTGACACCTGTAAATACATTTCTTGCAGGGGCATTGCCAATTTGCACTTCAGCAGCTTTGTACACAGCTCCTCAGCCTTCCAGGCATTTTGCCGCACAGCGGAGGACACACTAACAAATCCCTGTTCCCAGGAATGACCGGAGGACTTTCCCGGAGCAGCAGAAAGTGCGGGGCTAAAGAACCTGCTTCTCTCTGCGTGGGTACAGTTCAAGGTTAATTCCTTCAACTCCTATCACAGATGAAGGGCCAAATTCTTGGCAAGTCCCTTGCCTCCCAGCTGTTAAACAAGGTTTAACCACATAAGCCTGAGATCTGCAGTTGCTCCTAGCAGAGTGCCTGACCCAGGTGGGTCTTTGCTACACACATGACCCATCTGCAATGTACCGACACCTCAACTTAGGGAGAGAAAAGGAGGCTCAGACCTTACCTCGGGGGACCGCACTGCATTTTGAAAGATGGCGTAGGCAATAATTGAGCTGGAACCTATAACACTGAGAAAACAAAGCACAGGTTGGAACAGGAGCGCGTCTGCCTCGCTGGGATAAGCAATTTCTCTTTTTTTCCTGAGAAAAGCTTCGTTGCAATAGGAACTCCATCCCGGGAACGCAGGTTTCACAGTGCGTTGTACCTGAGCATGGCCATGGTGAACTGGATCCACTGGAGAGCCGAGTAGACCTGGGGAGAAGGACGGGTCCCGGCTCAGCACGACACGGCCCCACAGACACGCCAACCGCTCTGCGGGCAGCCACGCACCGGGGAACCGCCGACCGGGGCCGGGGTGGGGGCCCGGGGGGGGGGGGACTCGGGCCGGGGGCAGGTCCCAGCCCGCCGGCCCCGGCGAGCAGCGGGCAGAGCACGGAGAGGGACGCGGGGCCGGGGAAAGGCCGGCCGGGGCAGGCGGAGGAGGGGATGGGGGAGAAGGGGCGCGCACGGTGGGGACGGGCAGGGTCCCGGGAATGGGGACAGCGGCTTCCCCCGGGGGACCCGGTACCGGCGGGGCTCGCTCACCTCCTGCCAGCCCCCGTCCAACCGGGCCGCCTCAGCCGGGAGGGCCATGGGTACCCGCCGCCGTCGCCGACCGCCGCACCGCTCCCGGGGCCGCGGACACCGCCCGCGCTCCGCCCCGGGGCCACCACGCGCCCGGCCCGCCCCGCGCCCCGGGCCCGGCCCCCGCTGCCGGGGCCGGCTGCGGGGAGCGCTCGGTGGTAGAGAGGAGCTGAGGAGGAGCCGGAGCCCCGGGGGAACAGCGGGGCTAGCGTCCCGGGAGCCGGCGACCCGCGCCTCCGCCGCCGTGCATCCCCACCCGACCCAGCCCTGGCGGGAGAGCTCAGCGGGGACCCCCGGGCCGCCGCATCTCCGGTCACTCCTCCAGGAGCCACCAGAAGCGACCCTGCTTAGCTTCCCGCACACAGTAAGTTGGCACGGGACTCCCCCTCTCTCCTCCATGGCACCGCCTCTTGGCGACGTCACGAGCGGCCGGGGACGGGAAGCTACTTTAAGGAGCGCGCGGGGTGGCGGCGCCGCTGAGGGGGCGCGCGGGAAGGTGGCGGTCGCCGTCGCCCTGTCGCGAAGGGCGCCTGGTCTTCAGTGCCCCGGAGGCTCCCTGGGCTGGAGGGAGGCAGCGGCTCCCTCCTCAGGAGCCAAGCGGGAAGCGTCTTCACACAGGCTTCGTCAAGATTGCCCCGGCCCCGAAGGACACCCTCCCTCCCACCGCTTCGCGTAAACCCCTCATCTCCGGGACATTCCTTTCGCTTCTAGGTGAATGGCATCATCCGGCTGATCAGCCTTTGCCTTCCCCTCTGGCTACAGAAATCAGTGGCAGTTTCTCTAGAAAGCAGTTTAAGAAGCAGCTATTAATTGGAAGAATTTTATTATTATAGCATTATTAATACATTTTATCTTGCAGCAATATCTGCTCCTTGTACCCACTCCAGGATTCAAAAGGCAGCAAAGCTCCCACAGAAATCAGTTTTGCTTAGCTTAAAGCGTAGTCTTAAGGTAAAACACTCGGGTGTTTATCTTTTCAACTCTCTATAGCCCTCATCAGGAGAACAGTATCTTCCACCAGTCACCTGAATTCCACACAGTGTGAACAGCACATGCAGTATCAAGTTTTGAGGACTGACCTGATCCCTGGGCCAGGTATCTCCATTAAAATGACATAGATGAGGCTTCTAAGGGCACAAATACTTCTGCTTCCTGTTACCTCATTCTCAAATACTTAAAACTACCAAATGCTGATGAAGCTTTAGTTTGACAGTGTCAATTCCTTCTGAAGATGAGGCTGGAGAAAATATTTGGTTCATGTTAACTATGGCTTGGGACTTTCACATGTCCTTATTGGTCTCACCCCCACCCCCCCTTATTTTGAACCTGGGAAATGAAGCTTGGATGGGAAGGACAGGCAAAATGCACAGGCATCGCATGTGCTCTTCAGCCATGAGAAAATTCACCCAAACTTACTTCTGAAAAAAGACATTTTTGCACAAACTGGCAAGACTAAGTGTAATAGCACCTCAATGAGACTCTTCCCTTGCTCAGAGCTCAAATCACTCGCTCTGTCAGGATTCCACAAAGGATTTCAGGAGAACGTTTGCCGAGACAGCTACTCTGGCCAGAAGATGAGGGGCAAGTTCTGATACGTGGAGGACCTGTCTTCACTATGCCTGCCAGCATTTGGCTGATACCCAAGTCAGAAACAGAAGCCACTGAAGGAGAAGGCAGAAAAAGGAAACTCCGCGTCTCTTAGTCAACAACAGGTAAGGAGACCAAGACTTGGAGAAGGAGCCCTATTGGGAAAACAAAAGGTAGGAGGAGGGGTAGATTAAAGAGCATAAAACCTAAGGACACTAAGAACAGGGAAAGGTGGGGATGTGAGGGGCACCCAATCTGTACCTTGTACAACATGTAAGATGGAATGTGAGACTGAATTTTGTTATTTGTTTGCCAGGGAACAGCTGTAAAAACCACCAGGAATGTGCTTCAGTCCAATCTAGTGCTTTTTTTTGGTCTACTTTAACACTGTTACTGAATAGTATTACACAATACTCGTGTCTTGCTTTAAGGTGATTTTTCCAACGTTTAGAATATTGTGTTTTTAAGGAATGTCTTCCTTTTGATCTTCTAAACTGAAAATACCAGAAGGAAATCTGCTGCTCTCTTGAAGTCAGCGGGAAGTTTGCTTGCATAAGGAGAACTGGTTAGGACTCTTGACAGTGTTTCACAGCTTGTACAAAGTTCTTCAACATATTAGAGCTCATCTTTTTCATTATTCTTCTTCAGGAAAGAAGCAAGGATATTGAGGCTTTTCTGGAGCTCCTCCTTTTTTCCATCACTCATTTTGTTCTTCTCGATCAGTTTTGTGATTCGGACAACTTCATTAGCAGCAAACTCTTCCCCTTGCTCCAGTATCTTGCTCATAATTTTCAAGTATTGCTCAGCTGACTTCTTCTCGGTTTCTTTTGTTTTTTCTAAACTTTCTTGCCCCTTTTTCAGGAGGGACTGGCGTTCTGATTTCTCAGTGGTGCTCACAAACTTGCTGGCCAGCATGTCGTACTCTTTCAGGCAGCCCGGCATCCCCAGATAGATGCCATTACTCTTCAGCCAGCGCTGAATAGCCCCGGCCTTGATTTGGTCGCTGTAAGGTAAGGGATTGTTAAAGTCACCATCCTGGAACAAGTAAAAAATAGGGAACTTTTCCTTATCCAGCTTGTACTTTTCTCCCAGCTCAGTGTTCAGCTTATCACCATAATCTGTCAAGAGAAAACGAAACACAGAAAAGCATAGTATGTTAATCAAAAGAAAAAATTAATTCAGGATTATCTCCTACACAAACTGATAAATATTTGTTTCCAGAGTTTCAACATGTCCTAATAACCTCTTTGGCAAGAAATGCCACACACCGAAACAAAAACACCCCAGAAAATAATTTGTGCAAGGCAAACTATCATTAGGTTCTCTAAAGCAAAATACAAGATTCTAATGGTGCTTTGCTGGGGCTGTGATAGCATAAGACATCAGCAGGACCGCTACGTACAAACCCCATCCTCCTTATGGGACGTTAATAGCCATTTTTCCCCTTGTTTTGCTCTATCCATTGATTTTGTTTGATTTTACAGTTAAATGGATTTTTTTTTCCTCATCCATGTGCAGAGTGTACACTTATATGTTTTAGTTCTGACAGCACGCCAAGCTACAAGATGTTTTCTCATCTGACATAAATTGCATTTATTCTTGAGGACAGAAAACATAACTTAAGAGATTTCAGCTATGCTACTTAGCTAAATCCATGTGTGTTTAGAAATGTCAGCGTGGGTGAAACTTCCCAGTTTGTGGGAATTGTATTCCTGTAAGCTTAAATTCTTAATTCTACCTACAAAGCAAGAGCGAGTAAGGTGACAGTGATCCACTCTTCACTGCTTTTCTCTTAAAGCCAATTACAAGAACATCGAGTTACACCAGCCACAGCGCAACGACCACTTTCTGTGCTTCACCAACAATAAATGGAGGGTTTGCTACAATGAGTTAATCATATTACATATGCTTTGTTTGACCAGGCTTGTGGCTAAAGCATGATTCTTGTAAGGCCTCCTCCCTGGAAATGGACAAAAAGGTTTCCTCTGGTAAAGAAAGAAAGGAAAAAAAAAAAAAAGACAAAAAGTGCTACAAATGAGGAGGGCAGCATCCCGTTTAGCAGCGTGGGCTGACTTGCTTCATTAACCAGCTGAAAGGAGATAAGCAGCACTCCTACGCTTGTGGCGGGAGGCACAGCGACAGAGCTCAGTGACCAGCCACAGCAGGTGCTTTGGTCTGGCAGGGCCGGCCCATCTCATTTCTCCTTGTCAAAATTACTTCAGAGCCTGTTTTCATCAGAAATTGCAGTGAAGTTTATTTCCTCCACACCAACCCATACTATACTAATCTGTCTGGAATTCCTCACCTGATATCCCCACTTCAGCCACCAGAAGATCCTCACTGGAGCCTGAGCTCTCCGCCAGCTTTTTAAACTCATCTTGTTTCTCACCGTAAGGATATTGTGTATCGAACTTCACAAGGACAAACCTATGCTTTGGAATTACCTAAAACAAGAAGAAGAAGAAAAAAAAAAAAAAGACAAAACTTTAGCATTTCAGGTTTGAGCAATCTACAAGTCACCTAAGGTTGCTTTACCTTGTCTTCTTTTCCTGTGCAATGAGTAGATGCAGAGGGAGAATGGAAATTCTATAATTACGGCCTTTCAAAAATGACTCACTGCAGCGTGGAGGAAAGACTGAGCTTTGGGTGTATGTATTCCTACACCAGATGATACAGATGGTACGTGGTAGGTTTGTGGGATCTGATAATGCCTTTAATTATACACGATTTGGTTATTGTAAATCTGATTAGCATCTTGGAAGGAAGTCAGCTAAACAATTTCCAGGGGGACATTAAGAGAGGCCAAATCTAATGTCATTCCCAAGTATCCCAGCATGAGAACTGCAGCTCTTAGCTAAGAGAGGAGGCACGGGGAGGGAGCAGAGACGCTGTACTGGTTCAGGAAACGGAGAATTCATGTTTTAATTGATTCCTCTTCGCTTGTGCCATTGCTTTTGAATTTTGCTCTGCTCGGACGATGTCCCTTTCAAATGAGCTTGGAAATGGAATCTGTCACCTGGTTTGGGATTTTTTTTCTCCCTCCAGGACAAGACCTTGCAAAATCTTTTTTCTAGTGAACAGGGTCAGATTGCAACACAGGTCCCCACCTACAAAGTGCACTGCAAGCACTGCTGGGCACTGACGTAACAGCTGGTTGCAACAGTTAACAAAGTCTTCAGTCCTGGGCCTGCCGATCACTTCATTTACTGTGTTGCAGCTTTGATATTCCGGTTGGTCTTTCAGAGTCCCTCTTGCAGTGTTCTACCCATTACTTCAAATTCTTCTTGTTGCAGAAGAGCTGACAGCTCCTGAGGGTTGTCGAGTGCCATATGGTTTGTCACGGCAGAAAAATCAAGTGGGGGGGTCTGGCATGTGGCAAGACATATTCACTCATGCCTGAGCAGTTTGTTTAGGGCACATACTTCCAAACAGCTCAGCTGATTTTTGTCTCTTCAGCTCATACTGCTACAGTGCACGCTTTAATCCTGCCGTACCACGATTCCCTTTCGACAGGCATCTCGCCATCTGCCTCGAGCTGGGCCTGCGACACCTGCCACAGCACTGGTTGCTACCGAAACCGAAATCCTGCCACGCTCCAGGCGGAGACCTTCATTTCAAAGTGATTTAGCGGAGAAAAAAACCCTGTGCAAGACCTCAGTCTGGCAGAAGCCTGTTGCTTTCCGTTTCATAAACCAAAAAGACGTGAAACCATCCCAAGCAGAGAGTGCTCACGGCCCCGACTCGCTCCCCTGCACGGTCCTGCCCTCGGTCACCGGCACGGGCAGAGCAGGAGCCAGCCGACAGCGGCTCTCCTGCTCCCTGACCCCCGGGGGCGCGGGGAGCCGGCCCGGCGCTGGGCCGAGGAGCCGCGGCGGCAGCCGGACTTCGTCCCGCCGGTTCCGCCGGCCGAGCCGGGCCGGGCCGAGCCGAGCCGGGCCCCCCGCGCCCCCGGCCGCAGCGCTGCCCTGGGAGCCCCCGGCAGCACGGCTCCACTTGGACCGCGCCGATTGGCTGGCCGCCGCGGCTGCCGCTCTCCTATTGGCTGTGGCGCGGCGGGCCCGCCACCTCGGCCATTCCGCGAGCCCCGAGCGCTGCCCCGCGCCGGTGGAGGTGTGGGGGGGGGGGACGGGGACGGGGACGGGCGGCCCGCGCCCGCGGCCCGCTGGGCACCCCCGGCCCCCCACACCGCCTCCCCGGCCCTCCGAGGCTGCCCGCCCGTTGCTATGGCATTCGCGGCGGTGCACATGGCCGCCGCACTCCGGGACGGCCGGCTGCCTTCATCCCCACCCCCCCCCCGGCACCTCCCTCCCCCGTCCCCAGCGCTCTGCCAGACCCGGCAGCGCCCACCGGGCGGGCCGTACCTTGTAGAAGGTGATGGCGTCGAGGGGCACGGAGCCCTTGGTGTGCAACGCGCTGCCGCCGGGCAGCGCCAGGCCGAGCAGGCAGAGAAGCAGGGAGCCGGCGGCGGCCGCCGCAGCCATGGCGGAGCGCGGAGGGAGCGGGGCTGCCGGGGCCACGTGACCGCGCGGAGCGCCAGCCGCCGCCGGGGGCTCGCCCCGCCCCGGGGCCCACCGGGGAGCCGAGGCAACGCTCCAGGGACGGGGCCGAGGCCGCGGCGGTGGGGCGGGCTCGATCCTCGGACCAGGAACGTTGATCTGACGCGGTCCCGCTTCCACGCCGCGGGTGGAACGGGCAGGGCGCACGGGCAGCCCCTTCCCTCGGGGGGCAGCGCGCGGTGGTGGTGCTGCCAGAAAAAGAAATACCAGCCGGCACCTCGCAGCAGCAAATTCGGAAAAGGTGAAGGCAGGCGAAAGGGCAGAACGCAGGATCTGGCCTTGCAGGACAGCCTGCAGCGCTACGGCCAGGCGGAGATCAACAGAGAGAGGAGTATGTCTTTATATACAGCAACAAGCCGGGCAGCACGACCACTGCAATAGCATTGCCATAGCCCTCTCAAGCACACTTTTGTGTGTTTCTAGCAGAGATATCTCATGCACTGCCAGCCCTCACTTTCCTTATCACTGAAAGCCAGGATGAAGTGCAAGCAAGCACTGCAGAAAGCCTGAACAGCAGGTAGATGGATGATCATCTCAAAGAACAGATCAAGCTCCCTCCCCCAGCAGACACTATTCTGAACCCAGGCCACAGATGGAAAGCAATGAGCATTTTTCTCCCCTCTTTCCATCCTCCCTCACAGGTAACTGGATTTTCTGCTTGCCCTGCACCAGGATAATCTGCCAAAGCTAGACAGTCTAGGCAAGCACTTCAGCCACTTCCCGCCCATCCAGACAGAAAAAATGAAAGAGGCAGCAATACCGATTTGTAACGAAACTGACTTTTATATAAATTATAAACCCATCCAGTTTAAAGCAGATCAGTTGCAGTGGTGTCACTTAAGTCCACAGAAGGCTGAGGCATACACATCTTCTACAGTCATAAATTAACAATGAATAATCAAGGAAGAGAGTTCAGATAAGGCTGCAGATAAAAGAAAAAAATTCCCTAAGGTTACTAGCGGTTAAAATAAAGTAATGATTATCAATGATTGCAAAATATAAATGCAATTTTTGAACAGTTAAGTACAAAAATGATGGGCAACACAAACAGGTATTGTACATTTTGTCCTGTACATAGACAAAGAAGGGTAGGAGACTTCTGACCTTCATCTACATCAGACATTGATTTTAAGCAAAGAGAAGAGTTCAGGAAATCTGTAAAAGGATCATGGCTCATGATCCCAGTAGTATAAAAGCAGTATTTTTTCAGTCTGTAAACAGTAGTCTGGGTAGCTTCTTCTAGGTGTGTTTTTCAATTCATCACCAAAAAAAAAAAAAAAAAAAAAAAAATCAGAAACAAAAACAAATCCCAAGAGTGGAAAAGGGGGAACAGCAGCAGCGGGTTATAGCTTGAATTTCTTATCAGGTCCCTGTAGGACATATTCTGGAGGGGAAATGCTCTTTTGTAAGAAATATATAATATATTTAACTGTACACAATTTATAGGGTGAAAGAAATTCTCCCTCTCCCTCATTCAAGCCCCCGAACAGTAACTACATAGCCATTTTTGTACACTGTTTCCTCCTACAGAGAAACTACAGCTTGTGAAGAAATGGCATTGGTTTTATAAAACACTGAGTAATCAAAAAATTGTATTTGTTTGATGAGCTTATCATTCACCAGTGGCTGGAACTGGAAACAGGACAGCAGCTAACACTGAGAAACAGTCAGTATTCCCCCTGTGCTGGCATGGGGATGCTTTGAGTGACCAACCAATGCTGGACCAGCGCCGTGCCAAATGCTGTGACGGGAAGCAAAAGCAAACCATGGTTCCATCTCTTCTCAGACTTTGCTTCAGATGACACATGCCCCCCCACCCCAGCAGTTTCAATTCTGCTTTTAAAGAAGCTGATGCAGAAAACCTTTTTTTAAAGCAAGTTCTGCTTTCAGGCACACAGGAGGATTTTAAAAGCTTGGTTAGATTAACCTGACATTTCACTTACATTTTCACCATTGCTTATTGATATGACTGGTTGAGTTCAACCTGTTGTAGCAGCAGTGGAAAGAACCTCCAGCATAAGTCAGCCCCTAGACTGTCCCCTCTGGATGAGGGTGCTGTGTCAACTTTCCATTCAATGCTGGTGTTTGTGCAAAGCCCTCTCTAGTTAGCACTGCCACCGGGGAGGGAACGGGCAGGAACATCAGCGATGGCAATTTGCCTCCTTGAATGACAAGCGGCAGTGCAGATTTCTGGCTCAGTGCTTCTCTACTAATTGCATGATCTCAGCAATGGGACTGCTTTCATTTACCTTACACATTTCAAAGCATCAACTTCAGTCATCAGTCTTGCTTTAATTTAAGGAGCACACCCTTCTTTCAAAAAAGGTATTTCTATACAACATGTAAGAGTTCAGTTTTGGTTTTTTTTTTTTTTCTCTCTTCTCAGGAAAAGTATTACTATAAAACAGACTTAACACATTTTGGTATTCCTCCAGCCCAGAGCACTTACCAGACATTGCAATTAAACCATCAGGACATCCATTACGCTTTAGACAACCTGCAGACATTCTTCTTTCCCTTTCAGGATGGGGCAAAGCAAAACTAAATCCAGCAAGAGCAGCTATGTGATTTTTTTTTTTTTTTTTTTTTTTTACACAGGGGATTTATTTTAAAAAAATATTCTCATCAACATTCTAGCATTACTAACAAAACATACTCAGAAGAGACGACAAAGGTAGGATTGTCAGCTCTCTTAAAACTTTAAATATAGACTTCAGATACTAGCTGCTTTAAATCAGGAGATGAGGAATCTAAAGTCTGACCTGTCCCTTGTATTGCAGGTACATGTAACTTTTTTTGCCTACCAATTTTAGGCTGCATTACTCCTTTAAAATTAAGAAAAAAAACCAAAACAAACAACAAAACCCAGCAGAAATGCAAATTCAGTGGGAGCAGATGATGCGATTGCACTTTCTAACAGAATGCCTAATGAGCTAGCACTTGAATAATCAAAGATCAACTGCAAAAAGCAAGCATACAGTTACAAAAAGTATTCTCAGCCTCATACCACAGCGGAAGCAAAAGTTACCTCTGCCAACTTAAAACCAAAGCCAATAAGATTTAATTTCTATTAAAATATTTAAGTCTTAAAGTTTCAGTAATCTAAATACACTTTTAAAAAGTCATGATGATTGCTGTTTTACATTAAACTGACATGGAATCAGACCTCAGTGTCAGACTTCACTGCAGCCATTATACACAAGGTCTCTCGTTTTGTCTTTTTTTGCTGAACACTGACTCCCATCTCTGTCTCTCTAAAGCTTAATGGCCAAGTTTGCTCATCAGGTTTGCAATTTTTCTGAATGTGAAAACAACCTGTGTGTAGACTGACACCACCTCTTCCCTCCAGCAGTTCTCTCCTTAGAGGAACCTGCCTCACCACCAGGCATGGCTTACTCCCACCCTGCAACAGAGGGCTGGGCTCTGCTGGAAGGCTGTATGCAGAAGGTGTTCCTCCAGTGCAGCCTCATCTCTCCCTGCTGGGCCAACACACTGAATTAATTCAGTACGTCTAGGTGGCTTGCAGACAAAACAGGCAGCTCCGAAACGGGCTTATTTCGTTGGAGGCAGCTGAATGTGGACATCTACAATTTCTGCATTTCTAAGGCAAGGACCATACAAAAATTATAAACACTGTATGGTGATGAAAATACAACTCCTTTGAGATATACGCTTTACACTGGATTTCTATTGCTGCTTCTAAAGACCATCTCCAGTTGTTTCTAGAGATCAAAAGGGAAGAAAGTTAATTTTCTCCTGTCACAATATGCCTATGAACATGTATAAAAAGTGGTCAAACCCCAAGAAGGGTCCCTGCTTCTCATTTATGTACAATAATTTAAATCAGCTCAATACATCTGTAATACCTAAAAAAATTGTTTTATGATTTTAAGTCCTTCATGCATTCATTATGAGGAAGTTCTGGATTAAAGTGATGGTACATTGGATGTTGCTTGTGTCTGGGACTCTGGCATCGCTCCCCTGTGGAGTCTCTCAAGGATGCACTTCTCAAATCTTTAGTTTTTTAATGGTATCGAGTCTCTTTTTCAGCAGCTCTCCAATTTCCTGAACTGAGTGATGGTAACTGCTCTGGACCTTCCCTTGCACAGTCTTTGTAAACTTTTTTTCTTCCTGCAAAATGCAAAAGATAAATCATTCACTCCACAGCAAGTGTTTTAAATCCTCCCATTAAACGTCGCCCGCCATCTCAAACTCTGAAAAGAATTTCATGAGAACCACAGTGTAGATTTACAAAGGGAATGTCATCAGCACAGAATAAGCAGTACCTCGTCAGCAGCAATAATTCCTGGAGGTACTGGTATTGCCCAGACAGGGCTGGTAACACATTAACATTTTTTCAAACTTCTGGAAGCATTCTTGTGCAAAATATTTGTGGCTGAAATTGAGAGTGCGTGTAGCATTTTATTTTAGTCAGCATTTATTAAAGTAGAGAATTTCTTATCCAGAGAACTGAAGTCAAACATCAAATTGACGCTGACCAGCTAAGAGATTCTTCCACCAAATTCCAAAGCATAGTGAGCCGCAGTGCTTGGGACAGGTTCAGATGTCACTAATTCAGCAACACTGGTACCTAGCTTTCCCAAAGGATTAGATTCCCTTTCATGCGCAGTTTTCTAAAATGCCCATGCTAAAAGGCTTTTAAGAGGACCACCATCATCCAGAATTGTCAGCGTTGTTCCTGCAGGTAGGGTGAGATTAGCACTGACTTATCATGAACGATGCTGTATTTCTGTATGCAGAAAGAGTGCATCCTGGTACTCAAAGCAGCAGCCATAACCACTGTTCTGTCAAGAGGTGACTTGCAATCAGGATGCCTTTTGCAGACACCGATAATGAGCAGAAAAACCTGTGAGGCACAGCCCGAGTAAACCAATCCAAAGTGGGAAAATCTCCATCAGTGGCAAGGTTCAGCTGACACATTGCCAGTATCGCTCCATTCTTGAATCGGGCCAGAATTTTTACTAATACCTGAACATGAGGACTCTTTCAAAAGCACCTTTTAGCTCTAAACACACAGAGCTGCAAACATAGCTCAAAGTCTGAGTAGAGCTATACAGACTGCGTTTATCAGGATTTACTGCAACAATGTCAATAATGTCAACAAACAGAACAGCAAGCATCGTGAACAAACACAGGAAAAGCTGCAGACTCCCATAGATGCTTCTGGCCAAATCCACGTGCTAATGGTCATTTTTTCCAGATCTGCCTTGTATAGTAGTTTGATGCCTTGCATCAAAGGGAAGATGAAAGAATTTGCTGACTCAGCGAGGAACCAGAAAAATTACAAATATCAATGATTACCTGAAACTGTCTTATCCCTTTAAAGTGGGGATTCTTTGATGATATTAAGGAAATGTACTTTTTAGTTTTTATTCAAATTTGCATTAAATACAGTCTAAGGGATTTCCTTACTTTCTATTGGTTTTTGCAGTTTCTTTGTATTTTTTTTTTTTTTTTTTTGAGATACTTCTGCATCAGCCTCATACAGCAACAAGACAAGGGAAATTTTAAATAATGTGCTATGAAATGAACAGGACAATCTAATTGAAAAAACATAAGCTGGCTAACAGCAGCTTAGGTGGACAGAAGTGCAGTTCTGAAATAGATGGGTGCAGCTTTTAAATACTAACAGTTCAAAAGCCTTCAGATCTTTCATCTAGACAAACCTAATGCCAATGCCCTGTAGGCCAAGTTTCCCACTTTAGATAAATATACTGGAGACCTGTTTCTGTCTTAAGTGCTGATTCCTGATTGAATTTGTGGGGGTCCCAAGTATCACAACTTCTGCCTGTGCTTTCTCCTACTCAGTCTCTCCTACCCCCAAAAATTAATACTGGTGAGGAGACAACTCCCCTCTCAAACCTTTCTCCTGGAATCTTCAATCCTTCTTTGACAGGGAGCACAACTCGCCACTCCCCCAGCCCCTCTCCCCTGCATATCAGAAGATGATGCCTATTCCACCGCTTTACTATGTTGCACCTTTTATCCCCACCTGTGTTTCAAGAGCACCATGAAAGAAATTCCAATTCTATGCTTTCAGTCACCTCTAGGCTTTTTAGCTAGACTCTGACACCATTTCAAAGATACTTTCAGGATCTCAACTGCTCTTGTACATAAACACATTCACAGTAAGTACTGAACTGTTAGAAGATCCCTTATGACAGTAACATTAACTCTATCACAAAGTTTAACTCTTATCTGACTGCAATGGCTTAAAAAGCCAAGTTTCCTCATTAGGGCCGTGCTTCCCACGTCTACATTTGACATGAGGTTTGGCATGTGCAGTGCCTATTACTCCTGCCTCTGTTTTTCCCTATATAGCTAGGGGGGTGGGAGGGGAAGTTGCCACTTGCTTTTCTGTGAAGATCAAGTAATTGTTTCCAGGGAAGTGACTGATCAGCAGTAGGTGAATCTCAAATGTTTCCTGGAATAAGTATTTTACATGCATTATGGCATGTAAAATACAGGTAATAGAACAAAATAATGTTAAAACCTTAAGTTTTTCTTCACTAATATACGACACAAAATGAAAATATGTTAAAATTCCTGTGTTTAGATCTCATTTTTTGAAATTTTGTGCAGTGAGCTGGAGCTGATCAGGTGAGGCAAAGTCACTGTGTCACTATAAAAAAAGCCTAACTCACCACTCTAAAACTAAGCTTTTTGTTTGTTTGTTTTCCTTTTTCTTCCTCCCAATAGAACATTTTGGTAAAAAGAAGCTTTCAGCAAAGTTATCCCACAGGTGTGTACATACAGGTTGTTATCAGTCACACACAAACAACAAAAGTTCTTACCTGTAAAAGCAGAGTGTCCTTGAGGGACAGGTCTTCAAGTTTCAGTGCAGTCAGAATTATTTCAAGCCCTTTGATGTGATCTATTACGTTGGAAGTTAATGTCTGTAGTTCAGTAACATAATCCAGAAAATGTGTAAAAACAGGTGGCTATAAGAACAAATATATATTTTTAATTTACAAACACATTTTAATGCCTATTCAAATGCCTATTCTATATGACAACTCACTTTGTAACATCTGTCATTCTATTCCTTCCCCCCACTTCCAAGCTATAATCTACCTACCCAGATAAACACTACTAGTTAACAAGTTTACTGTAGTGCATTCAGGGCAGGAAGGCCTGTGATACTCCGAACTGTTTCCTATTAAAAAGCTGTCATGTGATGTCAGATGTGCCATGTCACCATTTGATTTTAAATGGAAAAGGAGTTTCAAAAATTAGTACTAAGTAATCTCTAACGCATGTCAGCCTCTACAAGGCAAAGTTTATGAAAAACATTTTATTAGTATGTTATCTATCCTGATTTTTCTTTCAGTATAAATATGCTGTTGGATTGGGGGTGGGGGAGAAAAGAAAGGAATATTGCCTCTACCATAGCTACACTGCTTTCTTTTTTTTTCTTCTTCTTTTTCTGCAGGTTGGATTTAAAAGGTCGGAGGACACTGTCACAATAACTTGATACCCACAGGGCAATGGAGATCGTCTGGAAAAAAGGTACAAGTATGTTACAAGTTGCATTTACAGGAGGCTTCTAAACTGTTTTAGTGTTCCTACTGATAAGACTCAGAGTAATTAGAATATGCAACAAAACCCCTCTGCTTTCATGAGTGACTGAGATCAAAGAACTGCCACTGTGTTTTAGTCCCAACATTTCTACCCTAAAGTACTCCAAAATTTCTGGTTTACAAAGAAAAATATACCTCAACAAAGAAGACTAGGTTTTCTAACAAGTTTGGATGAGTTTTCAAGGTGCCATCTCTGACTTCAATCAAATCACCTTTACATTTATTGAACAAGTCTGAAAAGAAAAAAGGAAAAGCCTTATTCAGGACACACAGATCAACTTAAATGCATATTTTCCATACAGTATGTATCTCACTGTAGTGTGTAAAGGTGTCAAAGGACCGACCACCAAGCAGTTAATGATAAATTTGGCCAAAGCCTCTTGAGAAGGTACAGCTCTGAAGCTTCTGCCAAATAGTATTTCATTACAAACAGTATCTCCACACCATTTATTACCACACCTGGACCAAGTACCAGGGAGACAACAATTGCTCAGACTAGGCTGCAAGGTAGCAAAATGATAGGACATGACGACATTCTGTGGCATGCAACAGCTTCATGATCAGATGAGCCAAGAGCAATCTCAGCCTTATTCTCAAGTATCTTTCAAAGGGGTCTGCAGATGCATTAACACACTCCTCATAATTGCAGCACACTCAGCAGCACATCCTCAGAGCATCATGAAGCACCACCTTAGCTACCAGTGTTTACTCTTGAGTTACCATTTACCTGTCAGTCGATCTACTAAAGACTTGAAACTATTCCCTATCCTCTCCTGGATTTCTGCTGAATCTTCTGAAAAAGAGAAAAAAAGTTATAAACCACAAGTTTGTGTATTTTCTGCTTCCAGAAACCAAGAGGCATTTAAATGTAATTTAGTGTTAGCAGTCAAAAGCAAATGCATCTGCTTTCAAAGGGGATCCAGTATTACATTGACATATACTGTACAAAAAAGACGACTTGCATAAAACATTAAATTAAGGCAATATCTCCCAGATAACTTAGTATCATTCAAAAAATTAACACACAAGTAACAGTTTGGGTCCACATGATGCAATGCCTAGTTGTTTTCAAACTACATGGAGACACATCTCGCTCCCTCCCACCACACATGGCAATCTGGTTAAACCCCTGCCCCTCAAACACTTACCTAAGCCATTGGTATCTAGTTCATAAATATCACTAACAAGATAAAACAAGCTAGTCTGGCATTGACAGCTGCCATTACTGAAGAAGCCAGCCATTCGGGTAGGAGGAGGGCCAAGGACAGGATACTAGGCAAGAAGCAAAGAAAAAGATAAAGGTGTTGCAGCTTTTCCTTATCCAGAACACAGTGTTTGTCTCTGGCACATCTCTCAGTCAGATTCATACACTACAAACTCAGGGTCAGTTAAGTGCATTCTGCAGCCTGCTGGACGTTACAAGATGCATTCAGTTTCTCTGCTTGCATTCACGTTCATTTAATATTTGGGGATAGCTTTTTCCTTAACGGGTACCTGAATTTTTTGTTCTAGAAACTTCTTCCCTGAATCCACTGCCGCTTCCAGCTGCTGAAGCAGGGATCGAATTGTATCAATCTTGGATGACACGCCGTTCTCTGCAGTCTTTTCAGAGTTCTTTGGTTGAATAGTGTGACTAAGAGTTGGGAGTCCGCTTACTAGCCTTAAAGTTAAAGACCGGATTCGCAACCACATGGTTTCTTCCTCCAGTGAGAGTTTCCTATGTTCTTCAGAAATGTCCCTAGAGAAAGGCACCAAATGTTTTCAGGCAAGTGCTTCAATTTTGCAAAGCAGCAAGCTTCACTCAGGTACAAAAGCCTCCCCAAAGTTACTGAATACTGTATGAAGAGGAAGGAGTGATCAGAAATTCAGAAAACTGTATTAATATGTAAAAAGGCAGCACTGCTAGAAGAGATGAATGACGCTTGTTAAGTTTGCAGTTAGCCAGCCTAGAGAACATTTAAATATGGCAGTTGCCCTGGAAGGATTTTCTTTGCCATGGGTGCTGTAAGGAAAAGGTGGGACTCTACAGTTGAGGATATTTCTACTCACCTGTCTTTTGGATCCCAGTTAAACAAGACCGTCAGGTCTCTGTTGTCACGCAAATCTTTCCACGGAATGTCATCCTCCTCTGGGCTCAGACTCATGGACTTTATACTTTCTTCTAAACTGGCTGATCTGTACATAAGAACAAGCAATATTAAATCAAACATTTTATCACTGGAAATAGGAAACACAGCTAACATTCTCTCCACCGTTCAACTCTTCTGATGTCAGAAATGTTACACATACATGGTACGACAAGGATGCTGAAGGGGAGAGCAAATTAGAAGCAGAGAGACATAGCTCACAGGTTTCTGCCAAAGAGCTGCAAATGCAACTCGCCAAGGTCTCACTTGGCCAGTGTTCCTCCTATGCACTAATCTCCATTTTTTTCATGTGCAAGGAGCTGCACTTATTACTGCTGTACTTACATATTTGCTTCAAGTAAGAGGTCTAACAACATCCGTTCTGTGCGAACTTGCGCAAAGTGAAGGGAAGAGTTCAGCCTATTCCTAAATGCAATGAATTCTGGGATCTTCTCAAATGCACCATACTTGTAGGCTTGAATGATATATTCTGAGGTCTAGAAGAAAACACACACCATCTTTGTATTAGTTACTTCCATAAATTCAGAATAACCAGGGTTTAACAAGGTCATTGCCAAGAAATTGCATTTCTGTGGTTTTCATTAACCCAGAGGTACAGAATCTGGCAGATACTCAATCCCTGGGAGAAGCTTCCACTTTTGCTTGTCCAAGTCATCCCAGCAGTTTTGCTACTTTAATTTGAGAATGCCCAGATGCTCCACTGGGCAGTGTGATTTAATAACCAAACAACCCTAAGAAACATCATGCTGCTGCCACCACTGAGACTGAAAAATACTTAGAGGGGAGAGATGATTTTGGAAGGCTTTTTTTTTTTTGAGATGCATTATTCAAACTATTAAATCATTGTTTCATTGTGAGAAGTACCTTCAGGCAAAACAAATATATTCCAGATTTTCTGGAAATGACTTGGATGTGCATCACATATTACCGCAACATAGATTAAAAAAATTACTCACACATTTTTTTGTTTCTCTTTTTTATTAGATTTTTGAATACAGTATCACAAGATAATGTCACGCAGTGTATACACATTACAAAACAATCTAAACACCAAAGGAAACTGTCAGGGTCCATGGAATAGTTTGCTTCCCCTCTGATGAAATACAGCAATACAACACACAACTAATATTTCACATCAGTCCAAGCAATCTCCAGAAAGAGATCTGTATGACAAAGGAGCCCCAAACAAGCACTATATTTTAATGAAAATTTCTAACTGTAGAGGCAGAGTGAACTATTTATGCTCCCAGTCAAGACAGATGGCTGTATTTTTTACATCAGAATTACTCCACAATTGAAAAATTCTGGCAAATCAAGTATTTTCTTCTGAACAAGATTATGAAATACACTGAAGATGAGAGGCACCAAAAAAGGCCTCTGGTTAACTGAACTTTATATGGTACTAAAAGACTCAACTTGTTTGGAAGGCTCTGAGAGACTAGAAGCTAGCACTCACAGATGAAAACCACCTTTTTTTTTTTTTTATCCCTCCAAAATAAGAAACATCCTCTAGGTAGCTCTGTCTTTTTTTTTTTTTTTCCTCCCCCTAAGAATTTGGTTATTTGCACTGTATGAAAAAAATATGCCAAATATTCAACAACATACCCTCTGATAAACAGCCTTGTAGAGTTCATTGTCAGGCTGCGGGATTGCGCTATGGGTGCTAATTCAACTGCATCGACGTGGTTTTTAAATCCCCATAGGACACGTTGGTGTTCTGTTTGCCTGCAGTATCTGGAGAAATTAAAGACGGACGGACACAAGAAAATTAGAGAGATTACTTGTGATTCTGCATATTTAAAGGAGGACTATCTTGGGAAGGATAAAGTTGCCTTTTTAGTTTTGGTCAAATATAGCAGTACTGCCTTCTCTCTCCTCCCTGTCCTTGGCATCCTCTCCCAGAGCAGAAATATTATGTCAGGACTGCACAGCATCCTAGGCGGCTGTTACTCACGGGACTCACTCTTAAACAGGACTCACTTCAGGCTGTTAAGTTCAGCAAGTCAGAAGGAAAACGTATTTATCCAAAGCAATCAGTCTGAATCAGTAGCTATATTTTTATGCCAGACCACTTCGTTTATATCCCACACTTCCTGTTCTAGGCAGAGTCCCACGCACAGTGTGATGCAGGACACGTTCTCTGTGCTGTAGCAGACGTTCCAGCTATCTTAAACACCAACTGAGAGAGGAGCAGGCAGTATCTGAAATCATGTAAAAAGTTAACTTTCAAAGGATAGTCCTCCTTTAACATCGCAGTTAGATGCTGTTATGGGACTCAAATAGGAAGCTGGTATCCAGACCCTGAGTATGAAGGGGCAACCCCAGCAGAACCACAGCAGCACAGAAACCAGTAGCAGATTCTGACCTTGTGATACTTAAGACATGTCTCATGGTAAGGAATCTCTTTTTTCATCTCCACTCTTGTCATACCATCATCCTAGGTAAACAGTACCCTAAATTGAGCCTTCACCTCCTGCAATTTGCACCTTACAGTCAGTTTAAAGGACACTTGCTATTTGCAAATTAGTACAGCTTTTGATGCATTTCCCAACTAAAAGGATCTTAAGGTGATAACCACTGGAAATGTCCAGAACACACAAGAGATTTGGCTACCCGAGATCAACGATGGCTCATGGTCCTTTGGTCGCAATACTCTGTCTCCAAGATGAGACATGATGCAGAATCACATCCTTATCTTGTAGCATGAAGAATTGTATAATGCCGATTGCACCACTTTCACCTCTCTTGCAGTTTCAACTTTTTAAGGTGAGGTAGTAAGGCAGGTTGAACCATTCAAGGCACCGCCTTTTCAGGATTTCTAGAACACGAGTTGAGTAGCATTTTCCTGGCAACAGCACTTGGAATGTGGCTGTCTTCGTCTGTGTACAGATGTTGAGCTACTGGAGACCATCAGCTCTTCTCTGCTGCAAGCACCTTTATGATTCGTGCCAAAGAGAATAACCTTCTTCCAAGGTAACTTACACCTGAAGCTGCTTCAGACTGTTTTCCAGGGAAAGATGATTTCTTGATGCTTTACAATGCAGTGTTCCCAAGCAGACAAATCATATCCAATAGTTTTTTCAGTTCACTTTTTTCACCTGGCACCCAACAGTCATGCGTTTTATGAAGGGGGGGAAAAAAAAAAAAACAAACCAAAACCAAAACGGCCGACACCACCACCAATAGACACAGGAGAAAGCTGTCTGGATCTAGGGCTTTACTCCACAAAACACTGCACCCAGGAATCCAAAGACTCTTAGGAAGTAGAATCAGTGCTTAAACAATGAGCAAATGAGAGAAGCAAACAAGAGCAAGCTCCCATCGTAAAATCCACGTGCTCCTCTGTGCATCCCGCTCCCTACAGTAAAATTTCTGTCAGACACAGATCACAGTAACTCAGCATCTACCTTAGAGGTACAGGTACATGGCAACTGCTATTGTGTACATAGGAATAACCTGGGCTGCCAACAGAGCAAGGGTACTTTTTCTGAGGGATTACTGTGAGCATCTTTACTATTCAGTACAGACAAGTTCTGTGTTTTTATCTATTCCTGGGATAGCAGGAAAGGAAGTTATATGACTGCAGAGCCTTTGGAGCCAACTTAGCCAGTGGCTGACTGGAAGTTACAACTGGATTGCACCTTTGTTTCTTATGAAGTAAAGTAAAAATAAGGTTCTTCACCTACCTCACCGCAGTGACCAAACTGTAAAATATAATTACACAGGATATATTCCTACTTCTCAGAATGGGACTGCCTTGAAAGTTTTAGGGAGATGGATACTTCCCTGACACAATTCTGGACTATTTCTGTTCCTATTTGCCCAATATATTTCCACCAAGACTTCAAAAATGAGTTGTTCCACTGTTCTTCTACCTAGCCCATTTTTCACGGGTTCCATTGGAATTCTGAAACAGAATTGATACTTTCCCCATGAATGTATCAGAATGTACATCAGAGTGTACTTTCAAAGTAAGATTATTGACAAGTAGTTACTAATCAAGTCAGCTACAAGCACTGTAGATGCCTAGAGCATGGCATGCATTTTAAGAAGCACCAGATCTCTTTGGAGGAATTCAGCTACTCTCCCCTCACTACTGCATTCATTCCAGTCCCAACACTCTCATTCAAGACAATTTTCTTTTTATTCACATCACTTTTAGGGGTGAACTGAATAAAACAGGTAGTTCCCATTAGCACAAGACGAGGTTTTGCAATTCAATCCTATCACTTCAAAATAATGCAGTTAGTCATGGGCTCTGCTCTGCCTTCAGTGAAACTGAGACTTCAAGACTCAGTTTTTCCCCTCTGAAATCCTCCCACCTTGTTCCTTCTGCTTTCCATACCTTTTAACGATGTGCATTCCCACCATCCCTGTGTGGCCAGGACAGCCATCACTAAAACACACTGCTTCAGTGACTGTAATACAAAGGATTGCTAAGAATGCCATCACCATCTTGACCCACCATCCCTGGCTGTTGTATGATTTTCCAAAATGCTAGAAGTTATATGACACCAGGACTTATTTGCCATGTGACATTTCACTTAAATTACTGCATAAAATCACAATCCATTCATTTAAAAATAATTATACCTGTTTTTTGAGGAGCATTAAAGCTGGCTTTAATAAAATAGAAAGCTAAAGCAAAACCCCATATAACAGTAAGTTACAAACTCTTGTAATGAGAAACACAGGTTGAGGCAACCTTTACTACAAACACAAAGTTGCATGTATTATTCCTCTTTGTTATCATGTTATCAACCACTACATTTCTGTAAGCCCTTACAAAGGGCACAGACTTCTGTAAGGTATCTTGACATACTGCTCTGTTACAAGGACACAGAGGTTTCTTTCAACTTACATCTTTCTGGTTGGAGTGGAAAAACCTGAGTGCAAAATTGCAGGATTGGGATGCAGCAGCGTAATGGCCCAGAGACTCTGCATAGCGCGTCAGAAGATAGCTGCAACACAACACAACACAAGTCAAATATCAGCACACAGCCCCGGGGAAACCTGAATTTCAAACACAGGTCCGAACAGACAATGGCAGTACAGTCCAGCTTTAATGAAAAGTCTGGAGATTTAAAGGAGGGCATTCACAACATTCATATTAAAATTTATGCTTTTAAAAGTAATGGAAGGAATTCTTAATTTTTTAAAAACAGTATGTGGGGGCTTGGAGCTCCTCCATCCACCCTGTTAAGTGTGCAAGAGATTACTTAGATACCCACAAACACAATAACCAAGGCAAGGCCATTGGGTGTGTTTGTTTTAACTAGCGCTCCCAAGCTTTGCTGAGCTATGACACAAGCCAGAACACCAAGCTATGACTGGCATCAAGATATATGTTTCACAAATTTCTTTCAGATTCCCCCTAGTTAATACTCTGAAAACCCCAAACAGATCAAATCACACAAGACAGATACTCCACGAGAAGGGGAGCATACTACAATAGATGTGTCTCATGTAATTCCAAAACACTTTTGCCCAACACTGTATGAAAATCTGATAATCTGCTAACTTTCAGTAGCAAAGGAAACTGAAGATCTCAGGACTGGCTACTGGAGGGTCACCATCACCAATTATTCTCAGTAAATACTACCCACCCGATGGTGTCGTGCTGTATGTGTTTTGCATCAAGGCTGGAATAGAGCTCTGAAACAGGTTCAAATGCACCAAGTCTGCAGTAGATTCGAATGAGCAGCAATTTAAACTGAGCATTAGAAGGACTATGAGATAACCCTTCTTCTAAGAGAGTGAGGCACTGCCATACAGCTGACTCTTCACCTGGTGACAAAGACAAAACACACAGACAGGCATGATCAGAGTGAGGCACTGAACACCAACAGCACAGTTCACTTCGGCGTTGGAGCTTCCTTCCCCAAGTTACGCACCTCTCAAAATGGTCCCATGCGTTTCAACATGCAGATGGCATTCATCAGCCATGCTGCTGCCCTTAAAACTAACACCCACTCCAGCACTATAGCTGCTCTCTGAGGGAAAGGTGGAGGAATAATTCTTCACAGGGAATATCTAGCTCACGTCTGTACAGAGCACAGCCCTCACATGAGCCCACTGCAGAAGTGACCTTCCCCAATGAGCCTTGGACTGTTGAGGATTTCTAGCTTCTATGTACAGAGCACTCCCAAGCATTATGCAAGACCGTAGCACAGAGCCAGGAATCCAAGAGCCCACACTTGATGATGGATTTACTCGGATTAAAGAATAAATCTTCCTCAGGAGAGACAAAGGCATAACTGACAACTACACGGAAGGGCAGGAAGATAAACAGTGCCTGTGGACAGCCACCATTGAAGTCTGACTGTGGGATTAGGAGACTAACAGGCAGAGCAGATGTGGAGTACAGGAATACTCAAGACAGTGCAACAGGTCTCAGCAGAAGGTTTAGAAGTAAGGGATCCAAAAGACAAAGTATGTCAGGGAGGGAAAGAAATGCTCTCAAAACACCTCTGATATCAGAAAGGAGTTGTCAGCAGAATCTGTGCAAAGGGAGAGAAAACATTACCTACACGGGAAACTCAGAACGAGCTTCTGAAGACAGCTAACACTGAGCTGCAGGAGTCATCAGCAAAGCTCTGCCAGGACTTACAAGAATTAATCAGAAAAATTAAATCCCTTTAGAAGTCAGTGAGATTCAGATCAAACACCAGCTGAACAGAGGGGACTCCTGACATACCTCATGTTGAGAGAAAAAACAGAAAGCTATGGGCCTAACAAGCCACGCCAGGTACACACTGGCCACAGGGACACAGTCTCTCTATCACAACCATCCAGAGTGGTATTAAGCAAGACACGATTTTCGGAACATACCTTCTAGCCACAAATCGAGGAGCAGGTGAACTGCAAGGAGGCAGTAATAATCTGAAAACTGCAATTCAGTTTTCAAACAAGATTTTCCTAAATAGAGAAAAAAAAAAGTTACCCTTCAATTACTAACAGTGCTGTCAGGTGCTTCTCACATTGTCGGCATTATCAAATGACACAGCTACCTGACAGATGATAACCACAGCTTAATTTATATAATCCAGAGTTGTCTTAAAAACTGAAACAACTGTATACATGCTGCATTTGTTCATTGCACAAATGGACTTTGGGCCACTTCATATGTTGACATCTGCTGAAGAAGAACAGACTCTCCTACAACTGCAAGATTTACAAATTACTATTATTGCCCGTCTATTTGTCCTAGGTACACCAGTGCTAAAGCCTGGCTTTGCTTAAAGGCACAGGCAATTGTGCAAACATAGAAATGTACCATCTGAACTACCCAGAAATATCTCATTTGTCTTTAAGTTATACAACTGAAAAGAAACAAAATTCAAAGAAAACAGATAATTCAGGTATGCCCAAGGATGTAATCATAAAGGAGAAAGCAAAAGTATTATCTAGCAGCACAATAGGTGCTGTGCACCAATAGCGGTATTTGCCAGAGTTTGTGGTGTTCCACCCTCCTGAAAAAGCTGCCAACTTCTGCTCATAAAAAGCTAAAAGTGAACTGCAACATTCATTTTACGGTTTTTCTCACCAAACTCTAATCCATGGCGGTATCTTAACATCAACTCCCTGACCACAGTCAGCTTTTGCTTCTTATCCATGGCGTGATAGATACCAAGCAATCTTGAGAGCTGTACTACACACAAATGTTGTTGCAGAGCTTTGATATCGGCTGGCAGTGCGATTTCACTCTCTCCTGTTGCTGACAGAGGGATTACTTCCAGCAATTGACTGATGAACTGAAAGAGAAACACTGTTAAATTCTGCAGGGCATCTGGGACTGCACAAAGGAAAGCATTTCCTCCTTCAAATCAAGAAAAAAGAAAAGCAAGGTGGAAATGTCAGCATCAACCCCGATGTCACACTAGAACCAGTGGTTAAAGAGCTGGATTCAATGTTTTTGATTTTTTTTTTTTTTAATTTTTTTTTTTTGTTTTTAAAGCTGGTGAGCACACAGTTCTGGTTGCACTCACTCAATAGCTTTTAGTAAGTTTCATCAGACAGAGGAAAAAAATAAATCACAGGCAAGTTTCCAATACACTGACACACAAGAGAGTTCAAGCACCTGTTAACACTCTCAGTAATAATATATGCAATTAAAATAAGCAGTTACTGAAAGGCTTCACAGCACACTTTCAGGAAATAGTGGGTTTGTACTAGCCCTTACATCTTCTCTCAACTCTGAAGTAATGTGCTGTACTCAGTGAGGTCACAATCATTGATTAATGACTTCTTTTTTTTAATTAAGTTGTAAGAAAAGCAGCCTCTCATTGTTTACAATTCTAATGGAAGACAGCAGACTTCTCACAACACACAGTCAGGGCTGAACAGCAGTTTCTTGTTGCCCTAAAATCCAAGTGTTTACAAACTCAAAACTGAGTTAAAGCCAATGAATTCAACTTTACTACATTTGGTGTTGAAACACAAGAATTGCATCAAATGCATGCCTGAGGAAAAAAGCGTGACAGCTAGATAGGAGGAACACATAGCACCATGCATACAAATTACAGTTTTCCCATCGATACCGATGAAGACTGTGTTGACAAATCTTTTCAGTTTGAGATTTTGCCAAGCTCAGCAAGGTCAATCAAATCACTAGGCTGCATACTCCAATTTACGCCTCTAGGAAGTCAAGATTGATGTCGTGACAATTATTTCTGGAATATCTCATGTGTCTAGTGGGCCAGCAAGATTGCCACATCCTCAGCTACTGAATTGTAACACCATTCAGTACTTTTAAAAAAAAGACACCCCCCCCCAGCTGCGTATAGCCTCAGTGTGACCCTGTTACTTTACCTAGGACACAACCACCTTTGGCATCTTTTGCTGTGAAACAAGAATAAAGTTAAGACAATCTATAAATATTTTAAGTAACTTAAACTTTCAGATTTCAAAAACTAGTCAGCACTTCAGCACCACTAAAGCTCCTCAGCTACACGACTCCTTGACTGAGTTAAACCACTGCAGATGCATGCTTCAGAGACAACAGCCAGAAGCCATACACTGGGAAGACATTCCAGTATGTCAGTATGACACAATATGATATATGCACTAAATCAGCAGCAGTTTTAAGGCCAATCAGAAAGTGTTAGAGAATTTATTCAAAGTCATGGTTTTACAAGCACTGCAACAAAACTGTAGCCTAAACTATTATTATCAAATATCATTCCCCCCCTGCTCTGGGTTTAGAATTTGTTTCCTGGAAAGTTAGGATTAAACCTGTTCAGTACTTCAGGGTTACCTTGCAATGGTATCACCATTTCCACAACTACAAGTTAAATATCCTTCTGACCACATCTCTTGCCAGTGGAATAAAAACAGACCTTTTAACATGAAACACCAGCAGCAACCCATACATGCCAGGGCCACCATTCTCATTAGTAGTGAGGCTGTGGGAAGAGCTTGCATTAGCAGTCAAAGAGTATTTTAATAAACGAAGAATACAACAACACTATCTACACTTTGTTTACAAACATTTTATCAACAGACTCTGGCTGGTCCAGGGTTCGGTCTAGCCCTCCCCAGCTCTGATAATGTTACACAATGGCTTAGAAAAATAATGGGGTGAGTGACAGGATTCCCAGCTGCTGAAGTCATTCAACAAGCTGCTCATGACTCTGCACAAATAGTCTTTTCAGTTAAAGAGAGCTTGTTTCAGAAGGAGATTCTGGAAAAATTGCCATAGGTCTCTCGGTCACCCCTTGATCAGTACCAATGTGTCCATTCTTTAGCACTGCAGCAGAGCCAAGCAAAACATCTATGTGACACCCTACCTGCATCAGATGAGGGAGCAGATTTTTCCCATTAAACATATAACTTTAATGGGAAAAACAAGTGATGGGTGGGAAGGGAAAGAGGAGGATGTCTTTGTAAAACAAAAGTTACAGTACACAGCAATGAGAACTACAAATGAATGAACAGGGTGGTCCTTCTGTAGTGTTACATTACTCCATTTTCTAAGCTGTGATCTATAAACAAAAGTGACGAGAGATTAGTCATTTAAAAATGAGCTAAATCAGGTAGCTTATCAACTGAACTACAATTCCTAGGGAGCTTTTTGTTACAAGATACAGACTTGTATCTTGTAACTTTCATCAGCATTACCAGCTTTTCATTTTCGATACGAGAATTGAACCAAGACCATCTCAAAGCACCCTGACACCTTGAAATGGTAATAAAGTCAAATGAATACTACATCTGGGTCTGGGTTTGATCTGCAGGATCAAACTTAGTTTTTAGTCTCCAGTAAAAATCCTCTGAATGAAATTGCTCAGTGTATTCAGATGTTCATTGTATTTTCTACAGTGCAAAGAGTTTTCTGAATTTCAAACAGAAGATAAAAATTTGATGTTTCCAGTCTTTTGATAAGATCCACAGGTATTTTAAGATAAAGGGACCAGAGTGCAAACAACTGCTGCAGTTTCTGCCACTTCTTCATCTTTCCTTACCTTTGTGTATTGGCTGGGTGGGAGGAGATCCACAAATACTTTGAGATCAGTAAAACAGCAGGGTTTGTCCCCAAATTTTTTGAAGTATTGGAACATTAGTTCTTCTGGATCACCTAGGAAAAAGGCCAGTTCATCTTTTTAATATGCTCTATCAAAAGTTGAATCTGTAACTATGAGAAATCTTTGGTAATGCTTTTTTTTTCCCCCCTCCCCTTTGAGATTACATAGCGATTTAGAAAATGGATAGCTGTACTACTACGATTTTAACAGAGGTTCAATGTCTTTGGTAACCAAGGACACAAAAAGCCCCAAGAGCTTCACTCGAGCTTCTCTGGCACATAAGAGCTCAGCATAACAGGCATGCATACACAGCCTCCACTTATCTAACAGTGGCTTATTTTTGGATGGAAATACAAAAGGAACTAGTAAGTAGCACAGATGTTGCTCTAATCTCATTCTCTCCTTCACTGATTCCCTAAATGTGATTTTTAAATGCAAGTTTTTAAAAAGCAAAACCTGGTACTACTGCCAAAAGACTTGAACGAAAAACCATTCAGAGATTACAGCGTAACAGCAGGACTTTCTACAAAAGCAGTGCATCAGGAATGCACTTTACATTATGATATCAGTGACCGTATGCTCCTAGATCCCATAGGTCTTTTTGAAAATTTCCCTGCTTGCTTTTACAAGCCCTGGAGCAGTCTGGAACTACCTGCCTTCCTTCAGGGCTCATCTTCTAATGCTTTCAAGATTCTTTATATACAGACAACAGCACATACGTTTTCATAACAGACATTGTATCTAACTCAGTGATTTAGCAAAGAGCTCATTCCAAGTTTGTGTTCTCTCTCCAAAAGATTAATTCATCATCCAGTTAGTGGTTCTTACCTAGTTTATATTCATCATTACAACCTCTGTACCGCAAACGTCTAATCAGCTCCAGTTTAGCTAAATATGGTCCCCGAAGTGGCCGAGAGCTCTTAGATTCTTCTGTTATCCTCTCTTCTATAAATTTCACAGCTTGCTCTACAGTATAGTGTACCTCTCCTTCCAAAGAGCTGTGCAATTAAACAGACAAAAGGTTCTTTGATTCTTCCCATTGCTAAGCATTGATAATGTGTTCAGCATACTCCCAGGATATTCTTAAGGAAATCTGGCATGATGGATTCTCTAACTCAATCACCATGAAAAATACGAACTGGAAGAGTTCTGTAGTGTACAAACCACTAAAGAGCTGTTTCCAATAAACTATTGCCAGCCTCCAAAACAAAGTAGGAAGAACACATCATTTGGGGTATGATGTCAAGAAGTCACCCAAAGATGCAGACACTGCTGTATTGAATATACGAATGCAAACAATTCACTGTAGCACAAAGGAAAAACAAATCCATAGCAGAACTGTTAACTTACTGCTCTTCTTCTGATGGAGGCGTCCAGGATTCATCAATGAGTTGAAACACTGAATCAAAGTAAGTTATATAAAACTGCCAATCATCTGAGCTGAAACAAAAATCAGGCACAGAACAAAGTTTAGGGAATTGCCAAAAACAGTAACTCACTTCTAAAACTGCATTCCTTGCAAAAGCTGAATTTAAGGAATAGCACACATTCATATTACAGAAAAAACAACTACAATAAGAATAATTTCTCCTTGAAAAGGTCTCGCATCTTAAGAATGCCATCATCCTGAATTTCTTGAAACATATTAAAGGAAAGAATTTCAATGAAGAATTGAAGCAAGCTACAAACTCTCCTCTTAACATTTACATTCCAATCAGAGCTCATTAATACCCCCACAAAATGCTAAAGCAGAAGATTCTCCTGTGTATTAACTTATAAGTAAGATAAGGGCACAGCTTAATACAAAAAGCAAGCAACAAATCTCTCTTGACAGTTCCAAGAGACAGATTTGATCATACTAGTATGCTCTCTCCTGATGCATCTGTTCAAAGCATTATATGCATTTCCCAGTATGAAGTCTGGCCAAGTGAGAAAAATGAAGTTCCAGAAAATTAAATGTAAACGCAGGTCTCTTCCTCTCCCACCATGGAAGTTAGAGCTGGACAATCAACACAGCCTTCAGAAATAAGGAGGTAAACAAAATTTTATTGCCTTAATGTATCACTAAAGTCAGCCTTCAAAAAGAAGCAACTACAGTCCTGACACTGACTCTCCCTGTGACCTTCACCATGTCCCTTTAACACTTCATTCCGTTGCCCTTTCCCTCAGGGTTTGGAGTGCAAACATTTGGAAATGCTTTGATATCCTCTGATGTTCTTCTATTTTAACCACCATTTGCAAAAGCCACTAAACAAGGCAATTCACAACCAGCCAGGAATTTCTCTTCAGTTTTTTAGTAGGACTGCAGAAATATAATCTCACTTTTTCAGCAGCAGCCTTCTCGACAGCGCATTGCACTCTGGCCACCTACACAGCTTCTTGTACATTGCCATACACTTGTTCTCACGGCTTTGGAGCTCACTTGTCAGCTTCTCTAAATTAAAAACAGAAGGGCAAGTTTATTTAATCAATGCATTTCCTTCTTTACTTTCTGCATAAAGCTTCTTATTATAGCCCAGGATGCAAAACAGTAAGTGTAAAAGAAAAGAAGAGAGGTCCTCAAAGGATAGAAAGGACAGATTTCCTATAGAAACCTTCATATCCCAATTCCTTAAAACTGCAAGTGCATTTCAATCACCAGAAAGACTCCTCAAAATAGGATATTAGGAACTTTTTTTTTTTTAAGATGGCAGCTACAAACTAACATGCTATCAATTTACTACTGCTAAGCATACTGCTGCAAAGTTCATCACTGAGTAATGCTTAAATACCATAAACAGGTGGGTAAAACCAGCCTGCATCAGAGCACCTCCAGAGTTAGCATCAATGTTTGAAACTGGTGCTAAGAGTCAGGCTTCTTGCAGGCTTTTTTTTTTTTTTTTTTTTTTTTGAACCAGCAGACAAGTCTGAAGTAAAGGAGAACTGCTGTGTTCTCCACACAACTGTGATTATTAATTGTCAGAATAAGTTACCTCCTAGTTTTCCTCTCACAACATCTAAGGCTTCCTTATACTTCTCCAAACGTTCCAGAATCATGTAGTACAGTTCGACCTTAAAAGAAAGATTAGACTGCAATGAAATTTGCTAGTAAAACAATACACAGGTGTGCCAAGAATAAAGTGGCTTGTGTTACTGTCATTAGAAATAGGAGATAGCCAGGCCTGCAAAGCCATCTTTAGCATCCCAGAGGGTGGAGCATTCAGGAATTTAGGTCTTTTTTCCATTCTCAGTCCTGAAGTTTCTCTTGGGGCCTCCCAGGGAGCAAAACCAAGTACTTCCTCAGTCAAATCAAATGCCAAAAAATTTTCCTGGCCACACGATTCCAAATCCCTCTCAACCCTCTGATCTTGGTTTTTCTTCTGTCCCGCTACATTCACATTTATTTCCAGAACACTACTGATTATTATCTTGGAAAACCGTTAAAATAATCAACTTCCTTGAACAGTGCATTCCTTGTCTCAATGTTCAAATCAAGCTGAAAGTATCTGCAAGCCTTACTTCAGCCTCAGCTTCAATCTTATCCTCTTTCACCATCTTTTCCACCATTCTCTCAGCTAGTGGCAAAAACATCGTCTTTGAGAGGTTTTCATCCTGTGCTGAAATAGACTAAGGAAGAGAAGAATTATCGTAACAGCTCATCAACTTTTTGTGTTGTCCCACCCACTGCTTTTTTCCCCATTAGAAGAGGAAAAAAACCCAGGTGCTTCAATTCCACCACCCCCAAAAAACCACACATTCAGAGCTGCCATCTGTCACATGCAGAGAGCTCTGTTAAAAGGCAGCAATAAAACTAGTGATATACTGAAAAGCTTGCTCTTGATTACATTGTCCAGAGACTCATGCATCTAGGCACATAATACCCATGGCAAATAACAGGTAGCAAGAACACATTTGTGTTTTCCATGGCACAGTATTTTAGACAATGTGATTAATGCCCCCATGCTTATTCGGCCAACACTGTCAGGTTGTCTGATTAGTGCCTGAATCTGCTATATCAACTAACAGCAGCACAGCTGATCTGCTGTCTATTCTTGCAGACTTTCTGCAGTCTTAAAAGACATGCTAAGTCCAGAGCTCTCATTTATCTCCTCCTAGAGCCTTTATAACCTAGTTACAGAGAGGAACAGTTCTGACTAAGGAGCTGCAGATATCTGAGGTTTTATTCATTAGCTCTCTAACTAAAGACGGTAAGGTACTAGTCCAGATGAGAGAATAATTCAAGTTGTATAAATGTGGTAAGGCAGACCAGTTAAGTTGCATTATAAAAACACTAGAGCATTCATTTTGGACCACATCAATAGTGCTACTTAAGGAGGGCTCAGTCATTCTCCCAGCATCATACAGAAACAGTTCAAATACACATTCTGCTTAAAATAATCTCTAATATTTTCACTCAGAACATTTCTGTATTTGCACTATACCTGCAGTGAAAGTCAAACTCATTTGGAACACTGTACACACCTGCATAATCAGGCTCATCACAGACCAAAAATAGTAAGGATTTTTGGGTACAATCTTATAAAGTGCCATTCCAGCCTGAAAAATACAAGACAAAGTTTCATCATTCCTGAAACGTATCTGTTTACAGGCTCTCATGACAGAGAACACAAGCTAAGCAGAAATGATGGCAGCAGACAACGCAGAATTAGCAACTAGATGGGAAGACTTCTATCAATCCATGAGCCCTTCCACCCTAATACACATTGCTGAAGAAGCAAGCAGAGGGGAAAATATTTCAAAGATCAAGTACTTTGTGTAGGTCTGACAAGAAACAGCCATGAGCATGCACACACGTGATTGCCTAAACAGATGATAGCTTTAATTAGAAGTGGTGTATTGGCTTTGTGTGGCAAGGTTTTGGTAGCGGGGGATGGTTACAGGGGTGGCTTCTGTGAGAAGCTGCTAGAAGCTTCCCTTGTGTCCAACAGAGCCAATACCAGCTGGCTCCAAGATGGACCCCCTGCCGGCCAAGGCCAATCAGCAACAGTGGTAGCGCCTCTGTGATAACATATTTAAGAAGGAAAAAAAAGTTGCTGGGACAGACAGAAACAGCAGCCGGAGAGAGGAGTGAGAACATGTAGTAAGAGAAACAACCCTGCAGACACCAAGGTCAGTGAAGAAGGAGGGGGAGGAGGTGCTCCAGGCACTGGAGCAGAGATTCCCCTGCAGCCTGTGGTGAAGACCATGGTGAGGCAGGCTGTCCTCCTGCAGCCCAGGGAGATCCACGGTGGAGCAGATATCCACCTGCAGCCCATGGAGGACCCCACGCCGGAGCAGGTGGGTTCCCGAAGGAGGCTGTGACCCCGTGGGAAGCCTGTGCTGGAGCAGGCTCCTGGCAGGACCTGCGGATCTGTGGAGAGAGGAGCCCACGGAGCAGGTTTTCTGACAGGACTTGTGACCCTGTGGGGGACCCACGCTGGAGCAGTGTGTTCCTGAAGGACTGCACCTCATGGAAGGGACCCATGCTGGAGCAGTTCGTGAAGAACTGCAGCCCGTGGGAAGGACCCATGTTGGAGAAGTTCGTGGAGGACTATCTCCCATGGGAGGGACCCCATGCTGGAGCAGGGGAAGAGTGTGATGAGTCCTGCCCCTGAGGAGGATGAAGCGGCAGAAGTAACGTGTGATGAACTGACCGTAAACCCTATTCCCTGTCCCCCTATGCCGCTGGGGGGTGTAGGTAGAGAATCCAGGAGTGAAGTTGTGCCCACGAAGAAGGGAGGGGTGGAGGGAAGGTGTTCTGAGATTTAGTTTTATTTCTCATTACCCTACTCTGGTTGATTGGTAATAAACTGAGTTAATTTTCCCCAAGTTGAGTCTGTTTTGCCCGTGATGGTAATTGGTGAGTGATCTCTCCTGTCCTCATCTCGACCTACAAGCCCTTTGTTATATTTTCTCTCCCCTGTCCAGCTGAGGAGGGGGGAGTGATAGAACAGCTTTGGTGGGCACCTGGCGCTCAGCCAGGGTCAACCCGCCACAAGTGGTAACTACATCAGGAAGCAGAAGACTTATTCTTTAGGAGAGGGGGGGATATTTCCAGTGCTGACTTTCACTAGTATGCTCAGTCAGTGCTAAAAGGCACACCAAAGCACATGCCTCCCTCATGTAAGCAACTGCCCTCCAACACTTGTTTCATACATATACACACTCAGATACCTGAAACATGAGGTCACTTATACGTGCAAAGCAGTGGTTAAGCAAAGGTCGAGCTGAAAGCTTGGCTTCATCAGAGCACAGCCAAAGTATTCAAGATTTTCTAGCCTAACACATGAACAGTTCATGTTTGTTCTCACATGTGTCTCACAACACATTTGTCTCACAGATTTCCAGTGCCTGTATATAACGGACAACATTTTTACCCATATAAAATCTGTAATTAATTTTCAGAAACTACACATAATACAGTCTACTACCACAGATGGACTTCTGTGCTGATTTCCAGACTGCAGTCTCAGTTTGCATATTCCAGTACTTTCAGTTGAAATACCCCAGAACACAGGACACTGAGGTTTATTTTCACTCTCCAGTCAGTTAGCATCCACACACTCTTTGAATCTCTAAGTCCTTAGCTCAAATGCCCAGGCCAATCTGGAACATCCCGCTCTGACAATGTCTGGATAACTTAACTAGATACGTGTTTGTATGACATTTTAAACATACAAAAGGTCATATAAATGTTAAAAGTCGTTATCTGTGCAAGACTGGTATTTTTTTCTACTTGTGGTTGTACACAGGAGTACAATTAACATACAGTCATGTCTCTGGAGTTTAGATTGTCATATGAAGCTTGTAATTTCACGTACATTAGTAACTTAGTCCATATCTACAGCTTGAACTCAAACAGCACACAAGTAGGGCTACAATGGAGAATAACACTTCTGCTGAATATATTTTTAGTTATTTAAACCAAACTTGTATAAAAATTCAAGTCACCTTAACACAGTGGGAATGAGAGGGAGTTTAGAACTCATTTACTTGGCTCTCTGTGCTTTTTTATACAGAACAGTGAGCACACATGCTTTGAAAAGAATCTTCCATTTATAGGCATTCTCCAGGCACCTAATTTGGAAGGGATGAAAACAAAACTAACCAGCATGACGCTGTTCTGCCAACTGAGAAATAAGATGTACTTAAAGGAAGGGCTTTTTACTTTTTCTTCACCAAATTGCAACCAATACAAGCCTAGTTATATGTTAGATTCTAGAGGTTAGAGCGTGGGCAAGATTACTCTTCCCAAACATACCAGCAAACTAAGGAGTAAATCAAGTCTGAAGACAAGGATCAGAAGAGCTTGCTAGATCTTTTTCTATCTATTCCAGAATTCCTTTATAATACACCTCTTCATACATAACCACCATACTATTCAAGACAGATGGACAAAAGCCTCCCAAAATAACCAACATACTCTATCAGATCAGATATGCACACAAAAGGCACAGTTGTCCTATCCTATGTAAGGGAAAGAAAGCATTTGCCTTCAGATAACCCATCCCCTAAATAACGGTCTTCTAAGCCTTTCTGTAAAAAATAACATAGAGTATAACTTCTGCATTAACCCAGCTTAGCTTTCTGTAAGATTACATGTAATATGAAAAGGCATTAACAGTAAGATGTATAGAAAAAGACACCTTAAAATGACCAGAACACAAATTGTTGATCGTACCTGTTGCATTTTCTTGTATTCTCCAACCCTGGCATAGGCCATGAAGAGATGAGAGTGATACTCTTCACTGTTGGGAACCTTCTTTACAGCTGCCTCATAAAGTTTAGTTACCAGTTCCGCTAAACCAAAACCAGATGCTTGAGTTAAGACAAATTTGGGAATAATTTTAAAGCACAGCTACCTAAACATAGCATCAGCGATACTCTGAATAGTAATCTAATTACACTCATCAACCACAGAAATGGTACTCTCTCTCCTTGAAGACCCCAAGCACTACAAACTGTAGTCAAAGGAGGAAAGTGCTTAAAAAAACCAAACCAACCAACCTCAAAATAGAGTTAACAGCAACAGCCAAACTTCTCAGAAGCACTTAAGTCTTTTTCTTAAGAAAGTTTATCCATTTTTCAGCATTAAACTGAATGAAGATTTCTACTCTTGGCAGAATGACTGCTCCACATGAATTATTTATCAAAACACAGCACATTTTCAGAGCCTAATATCAAATTAGTTGCTCTTATCGCAGGTTTACTTACGTTAGTCATATTCTGTTATTTCCCAATTGCCTATTTTAGTACTCTTAACAAGTCAAATACTTCACACTATACTTTTTAATAATAGGTCTATCATGGCTAAATACTTATGGTATTATAATATGCAAAACTTCCTTACATTTTCACCCTTCCAGATTTTTTTTCCTTACACACACAACCATATCTCAGGGTAGCATTAGAAAACCAAATGTAATTTGTCTTTCACATAGTTTACATATCCTCAACACACATACATAAAACATCTAATTACAATCTTCTTGCAGGACCAAAAGTGGAAGTGCCTAACACCCACTATTTCCTTTCTGAGTTATAAACCTAAAAGTTAGAAACCTGAGCTTAACACTCAGGCAAGTTGTTTAGAATCACAGAAAGGCTTTTGACATTTTCAGGGGTTTAAGCTGAAGTCACATATACACACAAAAATCTCGTATTATTCAAGAAACGATGCTTTAACTCCACATATACATACACACACAAAGAAATTAAAAGAGCATAAGCAATTGCTGTATCGCAGACTGATACCAAATACCTATTTCCACAAAAGTTGTTTCACCTCACTGTCATTGCTCCAGCAATTCAACAATAAACATTGCTACCACCACCAAGAACCACAAGAAGCTGCCAGAAACAACAACTGTTTAGAGCCGTAGATAAGCAGTATATAAGGTCTGGCTTCTTTCAGAAAAGCACATGCAATTTCACTCCGTCACTCAAACATTCAGGATTTAATCTTTTTAAAATACCGTATCACTACAAGGAACCATAGCGAAAAAACTAATCTGGTCAAATTCAGAGGCCAGGATTTCCCTTCTGTTTGTCACACAGCATCTTGAGGCCTGAACACCTTGACTACAATCTCACAGCATTAAGCACAGTCCAAACCACAGACGATGTGATTTGTCGTCTCTACCACATACAACGACAACAAATTCTAGTAGCTTTCATTAAAAAAAAAAAGTGATATCATAGGCTGATCATGATAGATGATTATTAGCATGCCACTCATTTAGGAACTGTGTACACAATAATGTTAACGAGAGAAGCTTGAACAAGGTTCTTTGCTTTATGGCGATCACTAGAGCCTTAAGAGACATTTATAACAGGCATCATTTAAATTCTCCAAGTCTCGTAACACACCTATACACAAACCCTGGATCTTTCATGTTTCCACGAAACTGCAGGTCCCATATACTTCTGGAAGAACGTAAATAATTATGATTTTTAAGAGAGGCAAAGGTAAAAGCTTACGTCTATGCATTTCCCGGTAAAGAATAGTTAGTGCTTGCAAGGAATTATCATCTGTGGGTTCAAGTGCTGCTACTTCTTGTGCCAGAGTATATGCTTCATCTTGCTTGCCAGTTCTCTGCAAGCCAATTGCCTTTAGAACCTATTGACACAACACAGAGGCAGCTGTTAGAAACACAGTTGGCAGTTACCAGTGAAAATCCTCTCATTCCTGGTGAGGAGAGGCTTTGCCTCACCACCTCAATACTTGTACAGAACTTCAGGTTTTATTAAGCTTCTAATCCATATGGCTGTAGAGGAAAACTTCCAAATGCAAGCTACATCAAATAGTGTTGCTTTGCATTTCTTAACAAATATGCAGGGCACTCCAAGATATCAGCTGCCACTCAGTTTTCTCTACTGCAGACTGAAAACTGACTAGTCCTGCCAATTTTCATTTTTTTCTTTCAATAACTGGCCAGAGAGAAGTGACATAAATGAGATTCAGGTCAGTGACACTCACTTCAGCTTGGGAAGCTTTCAAAACATAGAAGTGGTATGAACTGTAGAGGAAAATCCACAGGGAAAAGAGAAAAGTAGAAAGATAGTCGTATTTTCAGAAAACTGAGGAACAGAACTCCTTTCCCTTCAACAGGGGCACAGCAAGGAGGGCCGCGAACAAGAAGCAGAAGAGCAAACGCCTCCAAAATCACCTTGTTACATTTTGCTAAGGACTACACCTCCCAAGGAAATGTTTTGGTCTAAACTACTACAGAGAGATATCCCAAAGATATCCCAACTTAAGGTCTAAGAGGCATTTTTCAGGCACAGCCCATGCACCAAGGTTGCTTGCAGTGGCTCTGACAGGGAGCTAGACAATTAGCTCAGGTGTAACCAATTACACTCTAGTCATTAGAGGCACCTCACCAAGACGATCCATACAAGTTTTCAAGCAAACACAATGTTGCGTGAATTCGAACAGCCAGAGATGTTCCAGAGGGTTCAGAAAACACTGTGGTCTCTGGAAGATCACGGACACTGCTCAAAAGGCACAACAAAAACACTCCACATCTCAGAGCTATGCTCACCAAACCAGGTCAGTGCACCGCAGTCACGCTTACCTTTGCACAGTGAAGATCCTTATGTTTTTTGAGCAGTTTATCCGCTTGCTGGATTGCCATTTTATTATTGCCATTATCGAGATAATCTGCGTAAGAAGAACATATATAGTATATATAACAGAACACAAGACCATTCTGGAAAGCTACCTCTAATTTTACTGTGGAGTATGTGCTGTTAGGCCAGTAGTGCAAACCACATTTTCCTTGTACAATTACTACTAAGCCAAATGTTCAGGAAACATGCCATTTTGTAGATGAAGTATTCATCTCCCTCTACTAGTTTTAGTCATTCAAACAAACAAGCTTTTGTAATTACTCCACATAGATCATTACAGCAACAAAAGAGACATATAATAGAGCAGGTTCTGCAGCAACAGCTCTTTGCTAGCAATGGAGCTTAGGCTCTTTGCTTCAGTAAAAGTAGAAATTAATTTGGTCTGCCTTTGGGAGACTTTCAATGACTTTCAACAGGCAGTAGGTTAGAAACTAAGCACTCACAATCTATCAAAGCATTAATTGAGAAGACCTACTTGTCCACAGGATCCATACTTCAGGCAGAACAAATCTGTCCCCTAACAGAATATCACTATGCTTTCTCCAGACTGGTTTTAAAGACGAAATATCCTGTGGGGATACCCCACTATCTAGTAAAACTTCAGCCATAGAAAACCCCTGCCTCGAGACCATTTTCTCATTTTTTTAGCTCGGTATTATAATTTTCAGCTTCACCTACAGTGAGTGCATCATCATGTTATTAGACAATTACAAACAAGCAATTTTAGATTAGACCATGATCACTATATGCTTCCTCTCCCTCAAAAATTAACACTTACTACCCAAAATGCAGCAGAAAAGCTTAGCGGCACCTGACATGCTGACAGGGAAGGGGTCTGCTCACACTGTTCTAGCCTCTCTCCTACCAAACTGCTAATAGAGCTAATACTAGTTAATTGAAATTACATTACACATCTTTTTCTCGTTAGGACTGTAGTTCTCATTATAAGAGAGAACTTTTACCAAGAAGAGGTGACCTTTAGTAATTCCTTGGTATATGGTACAAAGTGTGAATCTACACTAATGAGATTTATATTTGGCAGCTTTAACATTTGATTCCATGGCCAAGTAAGTGCTGCAGATTTAAAGTAGAGCTAATTGGGCTCCTGAGACCATACAGACAAAACCTCAAAGGAGGCAGCCTGCCCACGCTAACTAACCAAAACAAAATATTGCTGCATATGATATAGTTTGAAACTCTAATACACTTTCTTTATATGGGTTAGATGGCCATTTTAACTCATGAAAACCTGTCCACTACCTTTAACATTAAAACTTAAGCACAGATTTCTCAGTGAAGAGGTTTCAAAACTGTGGAACAGAACATCCCGACGATCTCTTCATACACCAGCAGAGACTTCTAAAGGATCTGTGTTGCACAGTTCACTTACATGCAAATTATCTGCCACACTGCACTGCCTGTCTTGGATTGTTTAACAACCGTGCTGATAAGATCTCCGCTTTAGGTCTCCTAAAGTAAATCAAATAAACCACAAACTTCTCTAAACTGCAGCAGAATAAAAAGATTGTATTTTGCTAACAACAAGTAAGTTTGTTGGAAGCCAAAGTAGCTGGCAACTTCCAAAGGAATTCAAGCTGAAGGAAAATAAACTCAAGCCTATATTAGTTTAAAGTCCGTAGGTGGAGATGGTCAGTAGCTGGAAATGCAACATGTGAACCTTCAGGTGAAGGGAGAACAAATCAAGATGAAAGATAAACATAGCTGTCAAGGAACCCTGAGTAATCAAGGCACACAGTCCAAACAGAAAAGCACTGTTTTAAGTCAAGAACCAGACTTTCAATCTCATGCTGCACATCTCCAGTTTATGACTTTTGTGAAGTTGTGTACTTACCTCTTTAAGGACATACACTTTATTTTGTGTTCTGCAGCACCAAAGCCTGAATTCAAATCTTACAATGCAGATAACACTTTCTAGAACTAGCAGAAAGCTATTTTAAAGCTCTCTCCCTAATAGGTATACTCTCTGAAATGAATAGTGAAATACATCTCAACATCATCTGCTTTAATATTGGCTGAATTTACCCAGCTTTTTCTTTTAGGAACATTTAAAATCTTGCACAGGTTATAACACAAATAATTGCACATTAATAAAAATGTCAATCACAGCACATACAGAAAACTAAGGGAAAAACTTAAAATTGTTACATAAAGACAAACCGCGCAGCTGCACTCATAATTATGCAATGAACTTTAAGACAGCTGTGTGTTTACACTTCTAATCAAACAAAACAATCCTCCTCCATTACACTGGAATCCATCAGGGATGCAAGTCTATACCGCACTGTCCTCACTGCCCAAGCGGCAAAGGACATTCCCAAAGCACGTTCATCCCCAAATGAGGGCAGCTCTCCACATTTGTAGGGAAAGATTTTTTTTCTGGTGTTGAAAAAGTTGAGAACATTTTCCAAAATCTCTATCCAATCTTCAATTTTAGGGACAAAATGATACCGTAGCCCGGGGAAGCCGTTTTCTTTTTCTCTGTATTTGCATAAACAGAGACAAGCTTGTCTACAATCTCTTAAGCAATCCCAATTGCGTGTAATACCCTTGGAAATATCTGGGGACGGCTTAATACAAGAGGTTTCTTAACAAGACCATCTCCTAAATACTTCACTCCTGTTTCCCAATTAATTTTCATAACACCACAATTAGTCCGTGCCACAACCCTCCAACGTACAACTTTAAGGTTTCTGTGACCGCTCTTGCTCCTTTTATGAATTAATCCATTTCTAACGTCTCTGCAGCAGAAAACAAACGCCGACCAAAGTTACCTTGGCCGAGAGACAGAAGCACAGAACCACCACTACCGCCCGAGGAGAGCGGGACCGCCTGCGAGCGGGCTGCTCTCGCCCCTCCACGCCTTCTCCCGGACGCGGGCTGGGGGTTCCTGAGCGGGGAGACCAACCCCCCCAGGGCGGGGGCAGTTCGGAGGAAAGGGCCGCTGCCCGCTGGAAGACGGGCGGTGGGGACGGAACTCGGGTCCCCCCCGCCGCGGCCCAGCCAAACTCCCGCTTCCAGCCCCGGGCGGGCGGCCCGGGGGCCGGGCGGGGCGGGGGTGTGTTGGGGGGGGGGGGAAGCCGGGGCCGGGCTTCGCTGGCCTCCGCGGCAGCTCCCCGCACACCCACCCACCCACCCCGCGGGCTGACCGGGGCAACGGCGTCCGGCGGAGAGGCGCCCGCGGGAGGAAGGAACGGGGCGACGGGAGGCCGAGAGCCTCCCCCGGGGTAGGGGACGGCCGGGGCCGGGACCGCGCTCCCCCCTCGCCCCCGTAGCGGGCTGCCCCGGAGCCTGCCCGCCGAGCGGGGCGCGGGGCTCGCCCGCCACCGGGGATGGGGCGGGAGAGGCGGGCGAGCGCAGGGCCCCGCCGGAGGAGCCAGCCAGCGCTTGCCGGGCCGGGCCGAGCCGCCCGGCGGGCCCCTCCGCGCCGTCCCCAGGCGCCGCCGGGGCACCCCCGCGAGACCGCGGCGGCGGGGCGGCCCACGGGACCGGGGGCGGGGGGGCCGCGGGGTCCGTACCGTAGATGGGCCGCAGGCGCCGGTCGTTGGGGTCCTGCACATGGCCCCGCGCCGCCATGATGAGAGCGCAGAACCGCAGTGCGCAGCCGCCGGCCGGGCCGGCCCGGGGGCGGGGGTGAAGGGGCCGGTAGGAAGCGCGGGGCGGGGCGGGGCTCGGTGCGGGGTTCCCGGGCGGCCGGACTGCCGTTTCGCCTTTTCGGGGCTGGGTCGATCCGCATCCGTTCCCGCCCGCGCTCCGTCAGTCCCCGCAACCGGCCGCCCTGCGCTGCTGAGGGCGGGGGTGTCTCCTCGCTCCCGCTCCCCTGAGGCGGGGGTGCCCCAGCCCTCTCCCCCGGCTGAGGGCAGGGAGCAGCCGCCCGCCGGCGGTGCCCCGGGCCCCCCGCGCTGAGGGAACCGGGGGGGGGGGGTCTTTTTCCCCGCCCTCGGTGAGGTGCGGGTGCCCCCAGCCGCTGAGGGGCTGAGGGAAAGGGGGTGCCTCTCTTTCAGCCCCCGGACAAAAAAAAAATGGCTATAGCTGCAGTCAGCGAGGCGGAAACCCGGCTGTGTGGCAACTGGTAAGAAATGAAACTGAATGCTTGGCAGGGGTGTCTCTGTGTTGGTGCCTCTCCTTCGGGCAGGCGAGCTCAGCGATTCAGTAAGTAAGCGGTGTATGTTCCCTTGAAATGCTGTGAAATACTAGAAGGTGCAGATTAATAATGAACATACTATCTTTTTAGAAATGTTTGGGGTTTGGTTTTACCTTGTCAAGTCTTACACAGTAATTTTCCCAACCTTTACTCAAGTTTCTGACTTAACAGGCAACTACATAGAAACCAAAGTATTCGAATAGAAATAAAGACTTCGTTTTCAGTGGGGTACACACGAAGTACGTGATTCCAAGTTTTTCTTTAGCAGCTGTGTGACTCAGAAGCAGAGATGTAAAAACAGAATCAATAGGCACATGTTGTTGTGGCAGTTGTTTCTCTTTGATACAGTTCTCTTTCTTTAGAAGCTTTCTTTAGAAACTCCAGTGTTGGTAATACATTTACAGATAATGATGTAATCTCAGAAGTTGCATCTTGAATACAAGCAGCTAAAGGAATTAACTTTTTTTTTCCCTCTCAAAGAGGCATCGGAATCCAAACAGTTTCTTGCAACATCAGTCTAGTTTGTTTGCAAGCAGTGAGTATGTGCAGTTTAGACACTGCTGTTGGCTGCTGTCGCTTTGCCAGGCTGTTGGCTGCTTCGGATCTGGCAAGGCAGAAAACTGAACCGCTCTAGTGTTTTTCCTTTGTGACATGGAAGGCACTAAATGATAGGTTATAAAGTTGATTTTGGTGTTTTGAAGGCTGATTTCTTGGGAGGGCTGATTTCTTGCATTTCTTGATACATCCATCTAGAAATGAAACTACCTGCTTGAGGCAGGAATAAGGGCTAAGCTCCTAGTGCCTCAGTTCTTTTTGGACCTTTTGTGTTTGTAAGCCTTGCATCCTCCTCAAGATAGGAAAATGGGTATCTTAGAAATGAGGTGAGTTGGGGAATTTTGGCTACAGAGTAATATGGTTACAGCTATCATTCACTGAACAGATCTGGCCTAACAGGATCTGTTATTTATTTTTTCCAAGCAGAGCACTGTTTGACCTCTCATAGCCAAGTTATTTTCAGGAAGAAACTTATCTTTTCTGATTAGTTTATTAACTTGAACCTGGTGGTAACTTGTTTATGCTGCAAAATTTGTCTTTCACATAAGGAAATAAACCCACCTTGATTTTATCTTCATGCAGTATGAAAATTGTGACTTTTGCATGCTACATATGTTAATATCCCACCTGTAAAGGAACTCTGAGGCCTGGTTGGGCTTGCCTTCCTCTTTAGTTACTTGGTTCTCTAAACCATGAATTCATAGAAAGCTTTCTTAGGATTTTTTTTTGTTATGAAAAACTGCTTGAAATTGTTGTCAGTGTATTTTCTGCAAAGTAACATCTGTGACTTCCTCATAGCAAAAAGGATATTCCTGCTGCTAATTTCATCATTCATGAAATCCACTGTAGCAGAAATATTGAAGTGTGCCACTACTGCAGTGAATCAGTCCCAAAATCTGAGATGAAGAACCATATTGAGTCTGAACATGTGCAGGTGAGAAACAAATTTCTCCTCTAAAATTGTTGACTTCTGTGGCAATTAATCTGACGAGGTCTGTTTATTGTAGGTTACCTGCAAGTGTAGGATGAAGATAGAAAACAGTCTCTTAAAGGATCATGAGGTTTGTGGACTTTATATTATGAGACCCTTGGAAGATACTCTACGGTATCTCTAAGCACTGATTCTAGAGCCTTTCTGTCAGCCAAGATCTGGATTCCAACCTGTGATTTATGCGTCCTTTTTATTGAACCATGCTTTCTAAATTCACACCCTCTGAGGGAAGGTGGTTGGAAACTGCCTGAAAGTGGTGGAGCCTGCTCAAGTCTTTGTATCAAAGGGGTATCTGTGATAATTGGTGATTTTGTTCTTATTAGTGATTAAGATGAAAAATGGTACACTATTTCAAAAGTACAGAATATGATTAATTTGACTTTTTTCATTCCTTTAACATTATCCATTTCTGACTCTGCTGCAGTCATTATGTGCGTTTTAATAACTCATTATGTCCAAAAAGACTTTTAAAATAGCTTGTAAAATAGACTAAAATAGGACACAGTGGGATTTTCTGAGTTTCTGAATCCAGTTGATGCTATCACAGGCAATCTTGTTATAAATGTCAGTACCTTCCCTTCCTATGGGCTCATTTAAAGACAACTCTGGAAGTGCCACCTAAGTCTACTTATTGCTGAGGAAAAAATGATTTTCTTTGAAGATATGTCCAGTTCAAATCCCTGGAAGTAGCTTATCCTGCAAGTTTGTGTGTAGTGCTTTTAGTTTTGTTTGTAAAGCAAATGATGATGTATTATTGCAGCATCTGCAGTTATAACATGTATTGCATCTATGTTTAACCCCTTTTGAAGGGCAACTTACCTGTCATTCAGTGTAGGCTAAAGAACATATGCAAGCAATTCTTGCTGAGTAGTAAATGAGCTGTAAATCTGTTCCTTATAGAACACATGTTTTTTAGCAGTACTCAATGAAATGTGATTAGTACTGGATTTCAAGACTATATCTAAAAGCTAACTTCAAAAAGCACTACATGAATCTGCTGTCCAAGCATTAACAGGTTTAAAAAAAAAAGTTCTGAGTATTTGGAGTGCTTCAGCTGGCATGTTTAAGACTACACAGGTTATACAACACGTTGTTCTTACATTTCTCACATAGTATCTTATTCCAGGCTATTCTTTAGTGTAGCTTTGGATCTGGCTAAAGAAACAATAGGCCACTCAACTCTTAAGCAAACTGAGAACCTTCCTCCACCTTTGCCTCAGTCCTCCATACATGAAGAATAATCCCTCTTTCTTTTCCCAGGCGTCAGCGTGCCCTCTGCGTCCTGCCCTCTGCCAGTACTGTGACATACAGCTTACTTTCGAGAAGCTCCAGGACCATGAAATTTACTGCGGAGCTAGGACTGAGACATGTGGTGGGTGCGGTCGTAACATCATGGTGAAAGATCTAAAAGAGCATCCTCAAGTCTGTGGACAAGAGGTGAAACAATTAAGAGGAAGCAGAACAGTGCCTCGCTTTGAGGATGAGGATGCAGATTTGCATGCCCTTCGAGACAGTAGAAACCGACTAAGATCAGGTAACTGTGCTGGGCCTTTGTGGAGGATGCCAAACATGCTAGAAAAGCAGATTTATAGCAGCTGTGTAGGAGACAAACCTCTTAAGGACATTAGCAGAAGAAGTGTTTCAGCAGTAAGAAGAACCTAAAGTACCTAAAGGGGGCCTACAAGAAAGCTGGAGAGGGACTTTTTACAAGGGCATGTCGTGGTAGGACAAGGGATAATGGCTTTAAACTGAAAGAGGGTAGATTTAGATTAGCTGTAAGGAAGAAGTTCTTCACTGTGAGGGTGGTGAGGCACTGGAACAGGTTGCCCAGAGAAGTTGTGTATGCCCCATCCCTGGAAGTGTTCCAGGCCAGGCTGGATGGGGCTTTGAGCAACCTGGTCTAGTGAAAGGTGCCCGTGGCTGGGGGGTTGGAACTAGATGATCTTTAAGGTCCCTTCCAACCCAAACCGTTCTACCATTCTGTGAAATCAAAAGCGAGGTAAGGTGTAAAGAAGAGTAGTAATTGGCTTCTAATTTGACATTTGGCAGCTGATCCAAGTATAAGGTTTTGTAATTGCTTTCTGTGAAAATACTGAATAATGAAAGCTCTGGAGGCACTGTGAGTGGGACAGACTATTTTAGTGTGGAATAGAACTGCAAAGTTACAAGCCAGCTAAGTAGAGGACTGCTGAGATACCTGGTGTGAAAGCCCAGTCCACTGCCTGTTCTTCTGTCTGAAAGTATCTAGCTTAAAAATGAAACGGCAGTTGTTTGCTCACTGCAAATTCTGTCTGGTTTTGTCTAGCAGCTGCACTCCCCTGTACTTCAGTTAAGTAGAAGGGTAGGTAAGATCTGGATGTGGGTTCACATATGTAGTGCTGCACATTTCTGCAATAACATCCTGTTTGGACATAGCTGAGACTATTATCAATGCCTCTGCTCTTTCCTAAGCTTCTAATCTCTTATCTCCACGTGCAGGGGATCATGTCACACTAAAGACATAGCCCTTCCATGAGCTCTCAGCTGGATCTATGCTCTACTTTATGCTGTGGGCTGCTCAGAAGATTTAACACCACAGAACACTAAATTACAGTCTTTGCTGTAGAAGACTGCCCGGCTTGCAGAAATAACTTCTGGGCTTAGTTAATAAAACTGAATAATCTGGAGAGCTGTAACTTGTAGGCCACTTATACTAACTTCCAAAGAGTGTTCACAAGTAATATTTTTATGCACATGTAAGCTTTGTTTAAAAATCTCATGTAATCAGTACAACTGAAATACCAGAGAGATTTGAAATAGGCCAGCATGGGTGAGGAGCACTTAGCCTGTCTTTAGGCATCATCAGTTGTCTTGGGCCCTGTTCTGGAACCCTGGTTTTCTTTTCGGTGTAGCTTTCCTACCAGAAAACATTTCAGGGTTTTCTTCCATACATGTATAATTCCCATTGTTGTCAAATGTAATCTCATTAAAAAGAATTTGTTTTCCCATCAATATACTGTAAAAACAAAGCTGAAGTGTTTCAGCTTTGTAAAAGGGATAAGACTACAGTATATTGATTGGACCTCATTCACAGTGTAGGTCACAGAAGGTTCCTCAGTGACTTTGTAAAGCTCCCAAGAAGCTTAAGTTCAAGCTTTTGGAGTAAGAGGAATGACTTTCTTCTTGTTCTCCCTTTTGGCTTGTTACAAACAAAAATAGGATGACTCTTTTCCTTCTTCCTCCTGAATTTGATACAGGTGTCCTTCTAGGCTTTGAAACACTGAACTCCGTGAGTGTCCACATGTGCACATGTGAAACTCTCATGGTGGAGCTAGTCTAATGTCCAGAACGGGACTGCTTGTGGCAGGCTTAACGTTCTCTCAAATTTATGGTATTTATCTTTTGAAGAGGATGAACTGGAGCAGTTGGAGAGAAATGAAAACATTCATTCTTCCCTTTATGAAGACTGGAATGCCGATTTAGACTACGTGTTGGCTCTTAGCCTACAAAATGAGAATAATCCTCACAATAATACTGCAGCTGAAATTCCCAGTGACTTCTGGGAAAAATACTACACCAAAGAGTCTGTGCCATCTGCCTGTCTTAATGAAACAGACAAGTCAAATATCTTCTCCTGTGACTCTTTAGTGGCTTTTAGCACATCAAAGCACATAAAAAGTGAGTATAAACGGTGTTGTGGTGGTTTTTTTTTCCTTAAAGTTTGAGGGAAGGGAGAAGGAAAGAGAGGATTCTTGGGTTGGGAATGTCAGATATTACCTAGGTATTTTAAAATGTCAAAATGAGTCTCTTTGAGACTCCCTCTTGTCGTGGTTTAACCCGAGCCAGCAACCATGCAGCCTCTCACTCACTTCCCCCCACCCAGTGGGATGGGGGAGAGAATCGGAAGAAAAAAGGTAAAACTTGTGGGTTGAGATAAGAACAGTTTAATAGAACAGAAAGGAAGAAACTAATAGTGATAATAATAACGATAATAAAAAGACAATAATAATAATAAAAGGATTGGAATATACAAAACAAGTGATGCACAATGCAATTGCTCACCACTCGCTGACTGATGCCCAGTTAGTTCCCGAGCGGCAATCTGCCCCCAGGCCAACTCCCCCCAGTTTATATACTGGGCATGATGTCACATGGTATGGAATAGCCCTTTGGCCAGTTTGGGTCAGCTGTCCTGGCTGTGTCCCCTCCCAACTTGTGCCCCTCCAGCCTTCTTGCTGGCTGGGCATGAGAAGCTGAAAAATCCTTGACTTGGTCTAAACACTCCTTAGCAACCACTGAAAACATCAGTGTGTTAACAACATCATTCTCATACTGAACCCAAAACATAGCACTGTACCAGCTACTAGCAAGAAAATTAACTCTATCCCAGCCGAAACCAGGACACCTCTAAATCGTTTTTAGATAGTTAATACACAGGAGATTAGACTCTCCATGAGTACCATTCTTCCTTCCTTTCTAAATTTTATCCTCTGCTCCCTCAAAACTTAGCAATATTTGTGTTTAAAATGGTTTATTTCAAACAAGACAGCACAGGAAGAAGAAATAAAAGCTATAGTGAACCTCTGCCCTTGATATGTGGCGAGAGCTTCATAACAACTGAGTAGGAGACAACTTTCTTGTTGAAGTAAACGTCACAGGAAGGGAGGATACGGGGGAGACCTGAAGTGCCAGCTTATTTTGAAAGGAGAAGTGGTACTAAAGGATTTATTGAAGGCAGTAATAGGCTTTTTTACCAGACCATTCAATATATCTTTGATCCCAAAACCTTGTTCTCGCTCTGGGTGATGTGAATTTGTATATGTGAAATTCAGCAAGTGGGACTAGAGTAATTGTTTCCTTAGCATTTGCTCTGGTTGCTGTCCTGCGGCACAGAACAATAGTCTGTTGCTTAGGAATTTTGAAGATAAGTTGGTCCAACTGCATAAGACTTCTCCGTGGTAGAGGGTATAACCGTTACTTGCTTTGCAGACAATGACATCATCATGTTGCCGTGTGAATTTTGTGAGGAGCTCTACCCTGCCGAAGATCTGATTCTTCACCAGGTTTAGTACTTTCTTGTATTGTATCTAGGGGTTTGCAGTAAAGACTTTTTTCTGTTACCATGACCAAAAAAGGGTGCAGTCTTCACTGAGTGATACTGTGAGAACTCTAGCAATTTGATCTTTCCAAAGCATGGGTTTTAAAGTCCATCTATGCTGAACAGGAGAACTAACTTTTCCGTGTTGCTTGCATAACAGACAGGTTGTAACCCAGCAAGTGCCTTTGCCTCGTTCAGTAAAAGAAGTTCTCCAAATCCACGAGAACATGATGGTCTGCGTCCAATTGCTGTAGGGTCCAAAAGCTGTAGGTCTTGCTCTTCATCCCAGCCCCAAGCTGTCCAGGCAGAAGGAAACATTATGATTCCGTGTGAATTTTGTGGCATCCAACTAGAAGAGGAGACACTCTTTCATCATCAGGTACTAAGCAGAACTTGATCTGTTGTGTCACATCCAGTTGTTCAAGAACTATACCAAGTCCTGTGGCCTCTTGTTGTGGCACGTTTCAGGAATCCAAGTAACTGTCCCCCATGTCAGATCTTGCTAAACAAAGCCTCTTGGGTCCCATCGAAAATGTAGTATGCTGAGGCTCTTATTGGAAAATAACAATTATTTTTGAAAGCACTTACAACGAAAGCTAAACAAAAGGCCCTGAAATTGCACAATAGAAATGTTTGACTTGTACATAAAAGCTATGTTGAAACCAGGATGTATGAATCACAGCTAAGGTGGGAGAGGAACACAAGCGTATGACCTGTGTAGCAAGAGAGGAAGTAGACAACACAGACTACAAATCTGGGAGATGGAGGAATGTCTCAGAGGGTAGATGTAAAGAAAGAGGGAAAGGGTAAGAGCGGGAATACCTCAGAAGCTCGGCCTGAGAGAGAAGTGGTGGGTTTATGAAGTGATGGGTGCTGCAGAGTGCTTCCTGGGGTATTCCGATTCTTTTATATGTTGCTGTCTGATACTTCTCATACAGAAAGAACACCAGGTCTTGGTACTGCTGAGGCTGTTACTGCTTTCCAAGAATGCTGGACAGATACCAACTGGGCCACTTGGTGCTTTAACGCTTCTGTACGCCTAAAGAGCAGATTCGGGGGGTGGTGTGCACGTGGAAGAGAGTCCTCTGGAATTTGCTACTATTACAGACAAGTTACGAAAATGCTGGGCTTCCTCATTTTCTGTTTCTTTCACATTCTTACAGTCCTAACTAACAAAGTAGTGAAGCTGTATTTTGTTTGTTTTTCTGGGCCTTTCCTCTCCTAGGTGATAGTAAAATCAGTATTAATAGAAATGAGATCTGATAAAATTTCATAGCTTATCCTTTGCTAAATAGTTGTGCTTGACACAAAGAAGTCCCATCCACTTCCTGTTACAGTTGTCTGTTGGAAGACTTTTTTTGTTATTTTCCCTCACCCTATCTAACTATTTTGGAAATGCAGAACACAAAGACTGCTTTATCTATCAGCTTCTAATATTTTTGGTGAAGTTTGTCTACAATAATCAGGACTTGTTAAGAATTAGCGACTGGAGCTGAGTTGCAACAATATAGTTTGTTTGCAAAGCATGAAAAGGACACCCTGTATTTAAAGTTTTGTGTTCTACATAGTATCCTGGTATCTAACAAAGGTAATAAATGTTTTCCTTTCTAGTTCATATTTTTTTTGTCCTATGCGTTTCTATCTTCTTGTTTTGTTTTTCCTTGGTGTAATTAACCTGCAGAAAAACATGACGTTATACCCAGGAGAGCCAACAGGGGCACTACTGGGGGCAGCGTAACTTGGAAACAACTTTCAACTTGATTTTTGTCCTTGGATTTGGTTTTTATGATGGCACTGATACCAGATTGATATTGGGAACTTGATCAGAACTATAGTGACAGTACTTCAGGGCTGCTTTCCCTGTGCTTGGGACTGGCTTTGCAGGGTCATCTTTAGGCGTGAGAGGCAGAAGGCTGAATGAGAGCATATGGCTGTTGGCTGGCTGGCAGCGAGGCCCCAAATACAGGGTGCTTCTGTTCAGCAGGACCAGCTCACACTGCCAGTTCCATTTTTGCTTAGGTCCTGTGATAGCTAGTAATTATTCCTAAGCTCTGTGTAAGAGAAAATGTGGGTTCCTGCAAGCAATACCCGCCTCTTCCTAAAAACAATTCCATACTAACCTGAATCTTTGAGGGGTGATACTCTGCAGAGTTTTTACAACAATAAGTCTGAATGAGCTGTCATTTAAACAGTCCGATGTATGTTTTGCTTTAGCACCATTGTGATCTGCGGCCAGCCAGCCCAGCAGCCAGCTTTCCAGCTCAGCAGCTGCTGTCTCCTCAAGCCAACAGAGAGAGAAGAGAATCACCAGAGCTGGCTCGGAGACGAATCAGGCATCAAGGTGTGGGCAAAACACAGACTTAACACACAATTTTTCCTTTACATTTGCAGGAACACTGTGCGTGTTCCAAGCTGAATAAATGTTGTTACCCTGTTGTGTCTCCAAACTTTAAAAATCTTTGATCTACTACCATTGGTCTAGTTTTATGCAAGAAAGATTAAATCACTGAAACTCGGTATTCTCAAAGATCTTGGTTATGAAGCCGTGTGCTGCATTTACTATTCCTATTAAGTGCTGTATTCTTATCCTCTCAGGAGATGTTTCTCCTCAGTGCGCAGAAGGCTTTGGGCAGCAGAGGCTCGGCTATCCTGCACAAGGGACCAAGTCGCCGAGTAATACCGCAAATGCCAGGAACGCACCGTTGTCTTCTTCAGTGAGAGCTAGTGATGCTCCTGACTTGAGAGGGAAGCCCAGGAAGGTGGCTGGCAACGAGGGAAGACCGAAGAACAGAGGTGCAAGTGGATCTGCAGGTGGGACAACGCCACGTGTGAGACCTACTCAGAACTTTCATTCAGAAGCCTTCATATCCAGCTTCTCGAGAACTTCTCCAGCCCAACCAAGGTAACGCTTTTGCCTGCTGTATCAAGCAGCCACACTGGGCCTGCCCTAAAGGGTACGGGATCAGTGGCACTGTAGGAGCAAGTTTTGCTCTGCTGAAAGTGGGGACGCACCTTTAGGCCTGGTGCATTCTGATCTTCAGATGGCAGCAACCCAACAGTAGCAATAGTGACAAATCCATTCCAGTCCTCTGCCTCATCTCCTCATAGTACAAATCTGGATTCCCTCCTATTTGCCTGTGGCTGAAAGGGTTTCCACTCAGTTTAATTTGGCTGGTGCTTATCTGAGTTTCAAACTTGGGCTTTTATAGCAAAATAGAACGGACAAAATGATCACTGGGAGAAAATGTAGGATAATGCCTTGTTACCTGTCCATTATAGCGCGCTCATCTTAGCTTTTCTCTTTGCTCTTTGAAGAGGATCTGGTGGTTCTGCTACAAAAATGACTGGCTCAGGGTTCAGGAGAAGCATGAAGGGCCTCTTCCTAGGACTTCCAAAGCCTCCCTGGTGTGAAGGACCGACCACACCATAAACACACACTGTTTATTTAGCAGTAAGAGCACTGAAACGGGTAGGCTTGCTTCCTCTGAAAGTGTCCCTGTTCTTCTACAGCACCAGCAACGGAGGAGGAAAGAACCTCGGGATGTCGGACGGTCCCGTCGGCTTCAGGCGCAGGAACACAAAGGTAAGGCGCTCAGCGCAGCATGGGAGAACGGTGCTTCACTCTGTGATCGGGTGTGGATTCAATGCCTGTGTTTCAGAGCGCTTCAACAGCCACCTCTCCAGTCTCTTGGTGTCCAAGTGTTTTAAAGTGCCGAGGGTTCAGGTGCTGCTGACTTGCTGCACGCTTGGCTCGTCCCGTGAGTGAGACTGGTTGGGAAGAGAGGGCAGTGCCTGGCTGTTACCCCTCGTGATGGTTTTGTCAGGACAATGAGCTCATTTTACAGACCTTCCTGCTTCAGTGAGGTTTTTGTCAATTGCTTTTTATCAAGTACACTTTGAAAACAGCATTTTTACTTTTTTTTTTTTTTTTTTTCCCTCCTTCCCTTAAGGCAAAAGCCCAGAGCCCAGCGTCTGGACGTCCAGAGGAGAAGTGATCCACCACTTACAAAAAATGTGTTTAGCACTCTACACACTATTACTACGTGCTATAGTACTTATTTATCCGAGCGCAAGTAAATTCCTATATTGCTGTGTCATTGAAGACTTTCTATGAATTTAAATTTTTACAGGCAAGTGATCATTTTATATGTGTATGTATTTTTAATTTGTGAGAGTATACTACAGATTTTTACTTCTGTGATCTATACTGTCGCAAGACAGCAAATACGCTTCTACCCTGGGAACCACCTGGGTTTTTTTCCATACTGGCTCTTTGTGACACCCAGTGAATTTTTGACATACTGAGCTTCAAGCCTGTGTCCTGCTGCTCTTGTGCTAGTTCGTTATTCTTAAGACGGCACCAAGAGATGAAAAACAAGATCAAGCCATCAGCCAGGACACCGCCGGGGAAGAGGTGGGCCTAGGAGCTAACCCAAGTCCTGCGGAGGCCAGAAGACGCAGCACCGCAGGGGCAGTTTGGTCAGGGTGGTTCAGCCCGGAATCAGGGATTGAATCGAGTGGTTTGGCTCAACATGCCCTCTGCAGCAGCAAGAGCCGAAGGGAGGGGTGACGGGGCAGCACTGGAGACCTTGCGGCTGAACCTGTTCCTGGAGCTTAACATTGGGTCTCCCCAGGGCTGCAGTTCAGCCCAGCAAAGCTGTCTGTGCCCCGGGGGGCTGGAGGGGCCTGCACCGCCAGCTGCACCTCCTCCGGTGTTACCGGGTGCCCAGGGCACGGTCACTGGCGGAGGAGGAAGCGCTGAGCCCGGGGCTGTCTTGTAAAATGCTTTTTAATGCTGCGTCAGTCCGTGCTTTTTAAATTCCGTGTAACGACATTTATCTCATGATGTCCCAAAACACGTGCAGTAAAAAAATCTTATCATGTGAAGTGATGTGAGGGTGAGGTGACCACCCCACACCTGGCAGTGGCCAACTCAGAATTGCAGGCGGCAGGCTCTGTTAATTTGTGTTCCACTGTTACTACCTGCTTTGGCTCTTTGGTCATTTGCTTTCACAGCCCTTGTGCTTTGGGAATTGGTAATGCAAAAGGTGGAACAGGCAGGTCTTAGATAATGACCATGGGCATCAGCCTAATTAACTGGGTAGAGCAGGTGGCATTAGGCAAGGCTAACCAGCCAGTGCACCCCTCGACGGCAGGGCTATTACTGGAGGCCTTGTCTCTGCTGCCAGCCCTGTCCCACAAGCTGCAGCATAGGCACTAACGATGGCTGACATGATCTTGCTTCTAAAATAAAGACATTTTACGGACGCTTCCACCAAATGTAAGCGTTTATTTATACAAGAAAAGCAGAATAAAGGTATTTAAAAACAGGTGGCAACCAACCTTGTGCTGGCATTTCTGGGGAAAACTGCTATGGCAAGATAAGGGAATCTAAGCTGGCTCTTCTGGTTTGTGAAGGTTAACAGGATGCCTTGGTTCAGAAATCGTCAGTATGAAGAATAACTAACTACCGAGCTGACAATGTGGCTTAGTCTGCATTATTCCTCAGGCATGAGGAACACTGCAGTTCTCCCTTAAGAGAAATATTAGCAACCATTGTGCTTGCTTTCCCTTTTGTACAAAATATTTACATTTCTGTTCCAAGTAAATACAAATTACAGTGTATTAACCCATAAAAGTGGGATTTAAAAGCAGGTAACCTGCAACTTCAATTTCTAGCAGTTCTAATCCTCTGCATCAATGCAGCTTCAGCAGTGGAGGATTTCTTTCATTACTTCCAGCCCCAAATAAGGACACAATACATCTAAAGGGATGTTAAGAATCTCCTTTATGCAAGTGTACACGCTATGGCCAAGAGCACTTAACAGGTTAATGCTGTGTACGGTACCAAGATGGACACACACCAAGCTAGAACTAATACCCAGCTCCAGAGTTTTTCCAATGTTTAGTATAATTTTACATTCTGAATGAATATATATTAAAAAAAAATCATCACAAACCAATCTTTGCTTTGACAAACAAGCCTATTACAGACAATGTCAAGTTCATTTAAAGCACAAGGAAGTAATGATGATTAGAAAAGCTTTAATTAAAAGGCCATTTAAGCTACAGTCGAACGACTGCAGCGCTTCCTTCCCAGTAATGTGGAAAAAAAAAAAAAAAAAGCCCAAAAAAAAAAAAGCCCCAAAGCCCCACCACAACTCATTCTCTTGCAGGGCTCATACCATTCTTAAAAAAAAAAAAAAAAAAAAAAACAAAACAAAAAACCCCCCAAAAAAACCCCAACATTGATGAAGGTTATTTATTGGTGTGACATTTTTCCTGTATAAGAAGCTTCATTTACACAGCAAGGTGTAAACAGCATTGACTAAAAGTTTGTTATTTGTCATCATAAATAATTAATTGTAATAAATATGTATCAAGTAACTTTACAGCACGCTTTTCAGGGCCAAGATGCAGATAAGTTCCACTCAAATGTGCTCTCTGGAAGGAGAAGACAGACATTAGCAGCAGTTTCTTACTAACAGCTGTAGTCATAGCCTTGGAAAACGCTGGCATACCGAGTTCTCCAACCCCTGCGAGTGAGGTGTTTGACTGTGCTGCGAGTCCACCCAAAGCATCAAGGGCTTGAAATGGGTGACTGAAACCCAGTGCAAACCCACGATCCAATCGCTAGGAGGAAACCCTGAACCTATTGCTGTCAGCAGCAACGGTTCTGCCATGAAATTCAGCTGGCAATCCTCATGTTTCCTTGCGGCACCTGTTTGGGAACACACGTCCCAGATTGGAAGAAACTGGCACCAAGCCATTCCTTCTGCTTAGCTTTCCCCTCGGTCTCTGTAAACTCCATGTGTGTTTGCGCTTACTCCGAGTGATTTCTCCGCTACGTATATGCTTCTACCGGGAAATGGACAAGATTCAAGAGTAAATATTCTTCCTACATGTATCTGTTCCTTTGGAAGGGCAATATGCAATAGAAGGGTAACACAGCTTTCCTAACCACAGGATTTGGAGACTCTGTATGCCAACAACTATCTCTACAACTGTTGCACACACATTTTTCCATTCGCTCACAGAAGAACAAGAATATACACGCTTGTTTAGGCTTTTCTCTCTTACTCACATTTTATCTTCCAAGTACCACACACTCACCATTCCCAATATTCACAATAATATACAATAAATACAGCTTTTTCAATTCCCATTACCACTGACGAGCCAAATTAGCATACGTTGTCTTCTAAAGAGACATAGAATACCAACCTTAAAGTACAGTTACACATACCTCATCGTAGACCTTTCGTGTGGTTGATGCGCGCGAAGCACATCGGAAGGAAAATAACAAATGCGTAGCTCAGTACTGGCACTTAACTTACATCAAGTACCGAGCCGAGCAGCACAGCGGTGACCGCAGCGTGTTCTCTTCGGTTCTTTAGCACACAGGTGATTCCCACTTGTGCCGGGTTCTAAGCGGTGAACAAAGCAACGTCGTACTTTTAAATGCACCCGGTGCAGGGCAACCGCTTTTATACGAGTAAAGGAAGATACACGTGTTGATCTGGTGTTTTGAAACCACCCCAGAACGTACTTTCACAACATACAAAAGTTAAACCTGGAGGATTGTTCTCTCTCTGTAGTCTGCTCTAATCTTTCCACAGAAAATAGAAGCTTTATCTTCAAACATGTAACTTTGTGCCTTTCCCCCCCGCCTCATCCTCCTCTTGGGTCTTGCATTTCTAGGATAATTGGCTCGTAGATCAAAGATCATTTTTGAGTACAAAAATGAGTTCCAGGTGGTTAACCACGCAGTGATTATTCTGAAAGCTTGTTTGGAAATAGGATAAAGTCACAGATTAGAAGCTTGAACTGTGGTATCTTACACCATACAGAGAGAAGCCATTTTGTTTCTGCTAATACTTTAATTACAAGAAATTATTTTGTTACTAAGCGAAGCAGACATTCAGGAACATCTAGGGCAAGAACCCAACTGAATTATGGTCCTTTCACTGTTCTTTCCATTATAAATCTTCCTCATCAAAAGTGTCTAGCTGAAGCCCCAAATTAACTGTGGCAGCCACCTGTGTGCTTGCTTATAGTTCAGAAAGTTACAAGAAAACAGTGGAAACGTAAACATGCAGTTTGGCAGCATATTTTCTGCTCTAAAACTCAAGCAAGTGCTAGAAATTCTGCACGTTCTCTGCCTGTGACAGAAGAGGTACCATGCTCTGTTCCTGCGGGTGCCAAGCAGCAACTCCCTCCCCACACCAGATTCTTTCTGGTTTTGTACTCAAAAATGTTTCAGGGAAGAGCGATCTACGAGCTTTCACCTCTGAGTGCTCCCGAACTCAGAACGCCCTCACTTTTGTTGTGTTTGCATGGGTAAGATTGTTCTAAATTACAAAATTAGAAATGTACATGTTTAAAGGTTTTTCAAAATTAAATTATACACAAACTGGTCTTTACTAAACTATCCTACAAATATTCCACAAACAAGGCAGCAAAATAACCAGTCCACCACAAAGTCTACAAATACAAAATGTAAGTCTTCCAGTAATTGTTGTAACGGGAACAAAAGTTCAGAAAATAAATTAACCTCCAGCTCATCACACAGTGTTACAGGAGGTATTTTTATGTGAACTGAAGGGTTTCCAATGTCAGCAGAGTCATGAAACAAATCCAGACAGTCACCTCTAGGCATCCCCTTCTCCCGCTCAGCCGCTGAGCGGATCCTCCCGGTAGTGGATGGCGTATCGGAGCTTCTCCAGCATGATGTCCAGCGAGGAGTACTGAGGAAGTTTGATCATAAACATGCACGTTTCGACACGGATGTACCGAGAGTCTGGAGAACCTGTGGGGGAAGAAGCGCCAGAAAGGGTGTGAACTCGCCCGCTGCTTTTCACCTTATTCTCCAAAAGCATCCTTCCCCCACACCCCTTGCTAAGAAGTATCGAAATAAAATTCCTGCCCGTCATGCGTCTCTTGAACCTTAAATAGTGCCGTGCTTCCCCATCAGTCCTCAGGCCGGTATTTTTCTGGTAGTCCAACCATTTTAAAAGCATACGAGACGAATACTATACAAAGTCTCCTGTCATCTCTAGAGGGCCAAGTTTTAAGCAGTTATTTTATATTTTATTTTTACACGGTTTATAAACAAGTTCTCTCTCTTTTCACTTACAGCCATAACTACTTGCCTCTCTTTTGTCACTCTTTATGCATTAAATAGAAGTTTAAATTAAAAAAATGGGAACCGAAAGCTAGAACCACAACATAAGCAGAACTGATTTTCTTTGCCTTCAGAGACAGAGGGCAAACGCACCTGCAGCTCCGTCGGGGGGGGCTATTTTCATGGGGTATGGCGGGACATGGGCAGTATCAGGGCCTCCATCCTTGCAAGGACATGTGAAGGGGATTCGCTCCTGGTTACAGGCGAACTTTATGAACTTGCAGAGCTCCTCCTGAGTGAACATCTCCAATGCGCTCCAGAAAAACTCGATGTGCTGATCGGTTTCCATCAAGCCCACCTGGTACATGGTGTGTGCCTAAGGGAAAAGAAAGCAAGATGTCCGCTGCTGCCGCCGCCTTCCTTCATACATCTTCCCCACTTATACTTTAAAAGGATGGAAGGGGAGGTGAACTACACCCATCTCCCCAAGTTCTCCTGCCTATCCAAAGCAATTCGGAAATCCAGCCATGGTAGAGTGTTAATGTACGTGGTTTTGTATCTTTTTAGCCCATCAGTTTCTGTAACAGGCTTGTCTTGGTGTGTCTCCTTCTAGTGCAGGTAGCACACATTACTTTTTTGTTTAATATGCAGGACTGGGGCAGTTCAGCATTGCCGCTGTTCAAGGAAAACGCAAAACAACGCTAACACCCGTGGTTGAGCATGTTATACAACTTCACAAAAGAACAGTTCTTTTTATGGCGTAATTCTTACAGTAACAGAACGAAAGTATTTAGGACCAGAAGTTGTCTGTTACAGATTAGTTTTAGATTTTCAGAAACTATTTGCAACTCAAAATCAGGGCAATGGCGCTTTCAGCCCTTAGCTCAAGTGGCAAATACTGAATAAAGCTCCATAAAATGGAGACAGATTAAAAATTTTATGTTAAAAAGTAAATTCATTATTCCTCTCTGGAACAAGCTCCAGTCCTATTTTTCCCTGAATCCAATGAAATCTTAAAAAACTTCCCTGAGGGGCAGAGCGGGAGGGTGTCCAAGTACAGGCCAGCGTTCCACAAGCACCATCCTGGCTATACCGCAAGCAGAAGATCCTCCCCTAACAACTCCCGTGTGGGAGTGTCCTCTCCTCTATGTGTCAGACAGGTAAGTTTTGCCAAAGAAGCTGCAGTTCTTCGCACCTTGAGAAACTCCAGGTTAATGTAGGGAAGCCCACATGTCCTCAGCTCCATCTCTAGAGGGGTCAGCGTAGTCAGAAGCTGCAGGGGAATGATAGAACCCAGCCCAGCACGCACTGCAGTCATGCACTCGGGAGTCTGCAGCTCACGCATCCTCAAGTTCCGGATCGCTGTTGCATACACGTCCTTGTTCTCCCACCTGCAAGGGCAGAGATTCAAGACAAAAAAGGAGAGCATGTGAGAGCCCTCTTGCCCTACCCCAGACCGTTACACACGGAGGGGTTTTATGGGGAGATTCCACTTTGGAATAATCGAGAGTGAGCATTAAGCTACTTGCATTCTGATGCTTCCCAATTTAATTCCACTTTCCTCAGCTTCTTCCTCTTCTCTCATGCTTGCCCGTTTCTCACAAGCCTCCTAACCATGGCTGTTTAATGAAGCCAGCAAACAGCCGATAAGCACGGCTCCTCAGCTGCCTGTTCCTTACAGAACAAAAGGCAGTAAATAGCCCTAGTGATTCCAAGTTCCTGCCAACAAATGTAAAGCTTTCCCAGATCGTTCCAGCCTTCAGCTTGTCACAAAAGCATCTCTGCAGAGCCTGGTGCTTGGAAAATTATTCTAGAGATGCTTCTTTCCCATGTAACCCAGTGCAACGTCCTGCTAAGGCGGCTGTTACTTACCCCACCGGAATGTGCCTGCCTCTGGGACAAAGCTCCACTTCTTCCCCTGTCATGGTCAGGTAGGTGAATTTGCAGCATGGCTTGTTAGGACAGTCCGGGCTCTCTGTTGCTAGATGCTGAGAAGCAATTTCTGCACACAGAGCTTCCAGTTCTGTCTCATCATTTATCTGTCACGAAACGCAAGACTAGTATCTGGTGACCAGCATGCCGTACCGTGTTATTCTTGTGACTCATTTAAGGTATCACCACAACGTACAAAGTGGACTCATTCTGTCATCTGGAGACATCATGGACAGTGAAAGCCAGTAATTGTTTTGGTGGGTTATTTTATGGTTTAGCACTGCCAAGTTCCAGTAAACATTTCAGAAGCCTTAATTCCACTGTACCTGGCAGCAGAAGAGACTGAGCAGCTTTTCCAAGCCGTCAGGATGTAAAATCCTGCAGCCAAGACCAGTCAAAACACTTCACAACCCTGCTCACATGAAGACGTCTGCTAGCTGTGAAGCCAACCACTACTATTTAGGGCAGGCAGTAAAGTTAGCTGCTTCTAGAACAACATGCTTATGGGGGAAACTCTGAGGAAAAAAAAAAAAAGGAGGGAAAAGAAAAAAGTTACTTACATTTTCAAATTTTTTGACATAGTTGTAGGTGAGGATGTCAGCTTCCTGGAGATCAACGTCAGGATCCAGTGGCTCTCCTACCAGGGTCTTCCAGAAGGAGGGCAGGAGGTCAAGTGGCAGAGGAACATCTGCTCGAATTGCAATACCCAAGAGCTGCCCAAAGAAATGGAATAACTGCTCCTCTGCATAGGTTATAGGGCCAGGCGTCAAAATATACTTCCCCTTTAGAAAAGAAGAAAACAGAATAGAGCACACAAACCAGTATTTAAAAATTCATGCATACCCTGCAGGTCCACAAGTTAATAGGCTTGTGAAAATACTTATTTGAACATGATGAATACTGCTTAGCTGGCTACAAAAGGATTTGCTCAAGCATGGGATTGAGTCTATATATATTATACAGTGATATCATATCACATTATCTTATCACTTGATGATCAAAAGCAATACCATAAAGTTGGTTTCCTTGAAAGCCCTGCTTTTACAAGCTCTGTTAATCAGCATTCACAGGACTTTTCTGTACTTGTATTATCAGTTCGATACCCAAGTCTTTCAGTTATGGCGTGTTTCTGAAATACAGTCTGGATATGCAAAGCCAGGTTTGCTTACGTAGTTGGTCTTGTAGAAAACAAGCCGTTTTCCTGCCTTGTGAATACTCCTGCGAAGGACCTACACCTCAACTACTGTAAATTCTTTGAGCCATAAGCTTTATCTTGGTTCTATAATATATCTACTGCACGAAATAGGAGGACACTAAATATGAATTAAATAGCACGGATGGAGCGTCTTACTCTACTAGCAATGCAACTGACTTTCCTGGTGACATTCCTGGAGTAATACCAGCAGAATGTGACTTTGCTAGTTTGGGACAGACAACCTCCAAATCAGACAACTGAACCAGATTCACTTTAAGTGAACTTTGACCAGGAGTCTGAATTCTGCTACATTTTGCTGTTTTGACTACTTGGCTACTTCTTCAAGTACCTGCAGTGCCACTTGAAGTGGAACGGGGCATTCATCAACAGTCATTTTCAGTTCTATCAGGCATGTGAGACCTATCTGGTTAGATGTGATCACATAGGCTGTTGATCTGAAGCTTCCCTCTGCATCGCTAACCGAATGCTTTCTACTCCTGGTCAAACACATGCATTCAAAAAGAGAAAAGCAACTTCATTTCTTGCATTGAGATATCACACCTTATTCTTATTGACTGCAGAGCTCGGGCACAACAGGAGAAGGGAGAGCGAGGAGCTCTGTAACTCTTTACAAACTTGCCAAAGGAAGTGACGGAAAGATCCACCTGAAAAAGAGAGGGGCAAAATAATGAAATGCCCTCTGAGGCTTGTTACCGCTGCCTTTTAATCCAGGATTTGCCGTTCTCCTTGAAATCGTGTTTCATGCCTTAAATTACACGCTTAACCTCTCTGGCCGCACAGACACGTGGCTTAAACAAAGGTCGGGCAGCTGCCAGCCATGCCAGCCTACTACTCATGTGCAAGTCCACTTTTAAATAGTTTAACTGCATGCAAAAAATATTCATTTAATTGCTTCCTGTTAAATTCCTAAACTGCTGCTTTGTCTCCCAGCACTCTATGTATAAGACTAGCACAAACATTTGTTACACCAGTTGGCCTGCAAATGGAATTCGTTACTTGATTAGAAGATGAATGGTGCTGTCTTCATAATGACAGAGCATTTCCACAGCTAAAAGCAGTGAGGCAATGCATCAGAAATCATTACAGATGCTGAGCCGTGGATATAACATTTCTCTCTTTATAGATACTCTCAATAACCACCACAGACCTTAAAAAGAAAAGAATTCCCCTCGAGAGAAGGCATCGAGGAGCCCTTTGTTCAGCTAATAAGTGCACACTGACAAGAATTTTCCTTTACACAATTTGATAGACGGCACTAGTTGGTAATATGAGAAGTGCATTTGGGGCTTTTCTTCTCTAACTCCGTATACCCCCATGAATCTCCAAAAAGGACCTATGACAATCAGTACACAGAGACTGCATTAATTTAGATAGCAGCGATCAATTTTCTTCTTTGACACACAGTTGATATTTTGCCTCGATACCCTATCAGTTATTCAACAGATCTGCAAAGCAAGATTTTCTTGGCTCTTGGTTAAACCAAGTCTCTTCCTGGAGTACATGCAACCCACGTAGCATCCAAGGGAGCCAGCACCCCCAAAGAAAGTCAATATCCAAAAGGAGCTGGACAACATCCACATAAAGAAGATCTTACAAAATGAAACTGCACAAATTAAAGTGTAGTGTCGTCAAGAGAAGAGAAGGCATAATAATCTTGTTTAATAAAGTAAGATTATTGCTCAACACTTTCTGTTGAAAAGCAGTACTCCTACGTCATGAGGAGTCTGTCTCTGTACCGGTTAGGTGAAATTAGGGCAGTTAATTGTCTATTCCTTTATGAGGTTCATTCTTTTAACCAGTCACATGAGAATTATTGAAACGATTACAAGAAATACTGTACATCATCTCACAAAAAATGAGGAAGATGCAATCTTAATGCTATCTACTGCAAAAATTAAGGACAGTTTTTAAAGCAACAAAACCCTTACTATACTCACCCTCTCTTCGGCTTGGCTGGGACAAGCTGAACTTCATATTTCTGATGGCAAGCTGAAAACAATTCTCAAAATCACCTCACTTCAGCATGACCATTTTTAATGGTTAATGCTTGCATACTCCTTGACAGCTACGTTTGATAATGTATCCTATACTAGTATTTAATGGTATCTTAATCTATTGGCTATACAATCTCACATCACTTTAATAATAAAAACCACAGTAGCATTACCCAGCTCATTAATACCAAGAAAGTACTTAAAAAAAAAATCTTTGTTATCAGCACAGTCTGGGTTTACCATGACCGAGCATCAAAACAACCTGAAGAGACATTCTTACTAAATGCTCGCCCTATGCTTCAAACAACTTACTATTACTTTATATTGATTTGCTCTAGTTAGCAAAGTCACACGCCCAGGCACGCATACTTCCTGCTGTATTAGCTAAAATATGAAAATTAACCATCTAGCTTGCTTAGTTCTTGGAAGCTTCATTCTTTTCCATCTACAGGACTACAAACACTAAAGGTAATGCTGCTCCTTAAAGTTAACATGAGCCACATTCTGGTGAAAACTTGCACTCCACCTGGAGTAAGTTCTCACGACTGTACCTGATGTCACTCAGGCTGGTAACTCTGTAATCCTGACTTACTTGTTCCATGAACCTCCTCCCCTGTGAACCGAATGTTGAAAGCATACGTAGGGTCTCCACCACTGGCAAGTTTAACACAGAGCTGCGAGGATGGCACACAGGCTAGCTGTCTTGCTGCCTGACAGAAATAGGAATTTTCTGAAGAACGGATCTCCCCTATTTAAAAACAAAAGAAGAAAATAAAATCCCCATCCTTGGAGTATTTTGCATTAATAAGCATCTGAGTGTGGTTAAAACAGATCCGACTTGTTGCAATGGATTTCAATGGATTTTGAAAAGGATCAATGTTTCTCATACCTCCAACGATTTCCAAGGGATCCAGGGTGATTTCTGGGGCTGCGTGATCAGCAGTTCTTTGGACAGTGGCATTCAGCACTCTATTCATTACAGTTACTTTTGTGTCATAAAAGATTAAACCTAATAAAGAAACACATTTCAGTGTAGTTAATCTATCCTCCTACAATCTTATTTTCTGAAATTCTCTAATGGACAACGGTAGAATAATAATTTCACCTTGATTAGGTAGGTAAGATATGGCTAATCCACAACGTTTTTCTTTTTCTTTTTTTTTTCTTTTTCTTTTTTTTTTTAAAGTATTTTTTACTAATGTTTACTGGAAGACATGCATTGGGTTAGAACACTGATGAACACAATTCTAATGTTATATAAATAGATCTTAGCAACTCCACCAGAATCTCTGTAAATCAGAAACACTTTGCCAAACAGCTTTCAGAAATCTGTTATGTTTTGACAATAACGCTAGAGGCAAGAAAACATGATAATAAATAGGGCTGTCATATTGCACCATAAATATGGGCTCTATAAAGACAAATCTCTGAATATTCCTCATTTTCCCATACTGGCTTTACAAGGTTTTTTTGCTAGCTGGGCCAATATAAAAGCCTACTTACACACATTGACACCTTTGGTGATTTCTGTATCTTCTTCTTCAGAAGAAAACAAGTTTGGGAAATGTAATAACCTAAATCTTCATTTTGTCTGCTGTCTAATGAAGGCTTTTAAAAACTATTTTAAATGCTGATGTATGATAAGTATTTTCTTGATCTCTCTAATTCTACAACTTCAATGACAACAAGGATGCCAACAAGTCCTGAGACTTTCACCTGATCTGCTGCTTGTTGACGAGCAAAGAGTGTTAATTTCTCGATATCCCCAAGAAGATAAAGGCATATTTGAAGGCCACCCACAGACAGAAAAGATGGACCAATGCCCTCCATGGTCAACAAGAAAGCTGCACAGTGTCTATCAACTACTTGCAAGAATAATCCCCCTCACCTTTAAAAAACAAACCAAGAAAGAGAAAAAACTCCCACACTGAGAAGTGCCCTTTGGTTAATGATGTTGTTTGGCTGTCACCTCAGACAGACCATGTGCCAGCTTATCAGGCTGAGAATGAAGCCAATAAGCCTTTGTTAGCACGCTGAAACCACTCACTATCTCGCTTTCCCTCTCCCCTGCACACTCTCCTTTCTGTCAACATGTATACACTCGTTAAAATCTCCTGCAAAATATCTAAGAAATTCAGTGTGGTGCACAATGCACCCTTTCAGGCAACCACCATGTTCCCCGAGAAACTGACCTTTGGCCTCTTGCAGTAACGCAGCAATACTATTAGCGTACATCTCAGTCTGCCGAAGCTCCACCAGTGGTAAGAAGAATGTCTCCAATGTTGTATTGAGAGACTGAAGCAGTGCAAACCGTAGGCGTAGACTTTCAACAGGAACATCTGAGGTGGGAAACATCCAGTCAGAGATATAAAGACATTCCCTACCTACTGCAAAGTCCATCTTCCCAGCAGATTCATTGCAGGAGCCACACAAGCTTCCTTCTAAAGCAGCCCCTCCTGATCCCTGCACATCAACAAGAGGGCTGAAGACACAAGAACAGCCATGATCCCTCATGTTCCTTCCTGGATCTCGAGTCTCTAGGTGTCTGAATCCAGTATCTTTCATCATCACTGAATTTGCATTATCTGGAGACCCTCTTGAAGGAACTTAGTGCTTAGATCAGGATTTGGGTGACTAAAGCCTGCCTAGATCCAGAATTGCAATCCAACCTTACCTCCCCGCTGCAAGCTAAACTCACCATGTATCTTCCTGCTCCAGCGTGATGATCTAGGAGATATGCTCAGAGAGCAGAGAACAGTTGCAGTGCATTTCTAACACTGCTCCCAAAGGCACCGCAGTGCCCAAGCACACCCAAGGAGAGAGAAGACCTAGAGTCAGTGTTGCCCTTGGCCCACAGAGGCTCCAGTCTGCAGCCTCCAAAGGAATGTCCTGACTACCCAAGTGACAGCCAGATCATTCAGGAGCACTACCCAAGCTCTTCCATTGAAGAAAGCCCCTATGCAAACGATCTATACATACTCAACAGACAGGAAATTCTGGGATCTGCTGCATCAGCTGGATCCAAATAAACTTCATGGGGATGGAGTCGTGCTGGTGTAATTGCAAGGTGACGACAAAGCCTGTTAATATACTGGACAAGGGCTACATCCATTTCCAGTGTCCATTTCCGGGATGCTTTTTGAGCATGTCTTGCATCAATGCAGGCACACCTGAAATGTAAAAGGCATTAGACCTCTTGAAACGTAAGTGCAATACTGCTTACTAAGAGCATGTTGAGCACAACACGAGGTAGCTTGTTCTACTTCTCTCCCCTTTTCTTAAGCAGAGCTGTTTCATTAGAAAAATTCCAGTTTGAGTATAAGAACTGATTTATCACCTACCTTGCCTCACTGTTATTAAATAATAAGAAAAAAAGGAACTGCCTATTAAGCTTACTTACTGCACTATCTTCTTTATGCTCTGAAGCAGATATAGGGGAAGAGGATGTGGCAATTAGCTTGTGGCTTGACACAGAGAGATAAGGAGGATTCATTTAAGGGACTTTCTTCCTGTACAATATTAACAAGGAAGTAACCGTTCCCTCCTCTACATTACTACTGACCCAGTAACAACACTGCCAGTTTAAACAATTACACAGTGCACAGAATAGAAAGCTGTTGTGGAAGGAAAACAGAGACAGCCAGACGGATCTACAATTCTCATCAGGCAAATTTATTACACAGTTTGGAAGCTGTAAAGGACAGCATGGCATACGATTTTGTCAGCTATGTTGTGTACAAGAGAGTCAGGAACCTGCATTTTGACAGCATAGCGACTCTTTCAAAGCATGTTTTAAGAAAATAACCAACAATTTTCTCTACAGGCCTTGCAGCCATGGATAGAAGTTTGCATGTTACTGACACACTGGTTAAAGCTACTTGGAGTGGGAACACTTGGGATCAAGTTTTTTTTAAAGTGAGCACAATTAATCAGTATCAACTTTTCAAAAAGATGTGCAAAATTTACCTTTCAAAATGTAGATCATATCCGCAGGACAGAATAGCTCTCCACACACTACGGATATCCTGTTTAGATCGGTCAACCACAAATCTGTGAAATCCATCCAGTGTCAAATACTTCTCCTCAGGAACTGACAGCAAAAATACAACCATCAAATAGTTAATGACTTACTATAAAGTCTACACACCACACAGGAAAATGGTCGTTGTACAAGGTGACTACCTGTCAGCTTTGTCCTGGTTCTACCCATCTCACCATGGCTTGTTTCTGGAGTAGTTCTAAACATCATGCTATTTGGTCCAGATTAGACCTTCAGTAAACAGCACTTATTCTTTCCTCTCCAGGACGCAAATCCTCCAGCTGCCCTCTGGAATAGCTCCACCAATATATCTACTCAGGTATCAAGGATCCATACTTGGCTGAATGCTGAAATTCCCCTCTTCTGAACTAACCTGGCATTTCCTACAGTGAAGAGCAGAGTCCAAGCTCACGTCTATTCACTCTTCCACCTGACCAGAGAAAGAAATATCAAGCAAGACCCTGGAACTAACCCCTGTCATGGCATGGCTGTGCTGTCTCCTCCATGGATAGACTAGTTATGAGGCATCTGAAGCTCCTCTTTCATCCAATTTTCCTCTTGTAACTTAATAATTTTCCTATGTAAGTTGAGTCAACCCCATGATATCCCAAATCCCCACTGTACAAAAAAAAGCCTTGAAACTATACCTCTTAGGAAGTCAGTTCTCTACCCAATGTATTCACATGGCCTACGGACACTGTTGCATGAATTGCATGAGCATGGTTTGCTCTCACTTACATTGATGAGTCCAGATTTACAGACATACAAATAAAAGCAGCATTTTAAATCGTTATTAAAAAAAAAAATCAAGTTAGCCTCATTAAAAACAAAGACAAGCCAAATCTATCATGACATCTATAAGCATGCCAATACCAAAAATTTATTTCTTTTCTATGATGTAATACTATAGAAAAATTCTATACAGGTACTACCTTCCTGTTTCTTTGTGGGAGACTTTTCAGGGTCCTTCTCTTCAGGTTTGCTCTTCTCAGGAGATTTTGGCTTTACAGTAGGTTTCTTCTCACTTAAGGCTGTTCGGCTAAGGGACAAAGTGAATGTTAAGATGAAAGTTTTCTTTCGTCTGTTCAAGAAACCAAAACATTCCTTGAAGGTCTTTTATAATCTCAAAGTTGCATTTCCCTCTTCCAATCCGTACATGGAAACACAGAGAGAGAGGAAATAAAAACCTGGATTCCTAAAGAGAAATCAAAGGGTTTGCAACTGTGAAAAAGCTGAAGATACCAACCTGACACTATTGAGCATCGACTTTTCCTTTGTAGGTGGTTTAGTCACTGGGCGCTTGGTGCTCACAACTTTCACTGGATGCTGTTCTTTGCCCGCCTTGTTGTACTTGCTCTTGTCAAATTTTGGCTTGGGCACACCGTATTTCCTTAAAATCTTCCAACATAGAAAGTGAATAATTACCCAATGCTTTCAAGTTACATAAAAATACGCTGAAAATAGTTTTCAAAGCACTACCTGAGTAAGCTGGTCCTCTAGAACTTTCTTTGGAGGGCGGACATTTGTGAAGAACACATGAAGGAGGTTTCCAGGAGTCTGAGAATTTATCTGCTCTTTACTAAGATAGATATCAGCAACCTTAATGGGTTTTGCTGGAGTTAGGCTCAGCATTTGCTCAGAATGGACGCAGCTTTTAAATATTTCTGTGAGGACTTCCCGAGCACCTGGGACCAATTTCTCACCTAATTAAAAAAAATAAATGCAATATGGTACAAAATACCATGACAACTGTTTAGAATCTGAAATGTGAAAAAACATTTTGCATTCAGCTAAAATACTGTATCACATGCCACTTGCTCTGAAAGAGAAAATCACTTTGAAAAATTCTACTAGCAGGCCTGACCTTTCTGCACTCTAATACCCCATTTATGATAGAGAACTGAATGCCTTCTCCTATTTTGGCCACATACTGTAATTATTATTTGCATGACTGCAGTGGTAATGAAAAAAGTAGATTATTTATGATGCCAGTAAAAAATTACATTGTGTAGGTACACACTAACACCTACTAATTGAATTAGTAGTCAACTGAACTTCCTGCAAGTATTACGCTCCCCTGTCCCCTGAGTCAGGATTCTGGCCCATTCCAGGTGTATTAGGGTCTGTATAGCTTTCACATTGTTAGAGAAAATAAATTACTAGCTGTTCTACTTGAACAGTTTCTACTCTAAAATTATGTCATGTCTAACAGTGGTAAATTATTACAGTGGCTATTTTCTCAAAGAAGTCACTGAAAAACTCAGTAGTTTTTTGGGTTGGTGGGGAGTTTTCAGTGGGTGGGTTTTTTTGGGGGGGGGGGGCGGGGTAGGTTGTTGGTTGGGGTTTTTTTTCTTTCTGTTTAATTAGCTGTGAGGACAGCTGAGCAATGTTCAGACTGCAAATAGCTGCTTGCCAACTGATGAGAGGGAGGAAACTGGCTTTGGAATTACTCCCTAGCTCCCCTCATTGTCACCCATGAATTAGCGAGTCATACTGAATTTACACCAACAAGGAGAATCTGACCCCTGCATGTCCCAAAAAAATGCATAATACAAGTGAGGTATTTGCCAATATGAAAACCACGTACCTTTTATTGACTTATCATTGAAATAATCTTCTAGTGCCGGGCTCCCTTGTGTGTCAAATAAACTCTGATTTACAGTAGAAACAGTTAAAATCTCTTCAGTTGACATTTCCATCAGTTCATCTTCACCATCCAGACTTGACAAACCAATGAGATCACTACTGTTAAATAGACTGGCTCGGATTTTCTCTATTTTAGCTCTTGACCTTATCTGTACAAATAATGAAACTAGTTAATAGGAATTCTGACAAAACGAATTAACTTCCATTTATATGAATTTGGGTCGTTCGCTTTCTCCCCGCCCCATGTAGATAATCACTATTCCATCTCTTGTAACATTCTTCTACATCAATAATTTGATACCAGAGTTCAGGTTCAGCCTAGAAAACATCCTTTCTAAGAACATCCGGCCACTGAAATCACCATGCTACAAGTTAATCAGGCACAGCTTTGAACCAGCTATTCCATTTCTTAGTCTGGAGACAGCCCTTAGAAAGATCAGATAAGAAGTTCCAAGTTTCAGATAGGTAACTTGTCATTATTTGCAACTCCGCTGTCCTTGCTTCAATTCTCCATTTAGAAAAAATATATCTAAATTAGCACAGGCTTTGAAGTCTCAGCTGCACCAACTGGGAGCAGGAACAATAACTTCCTTTGATTCCAAGAATAACCACCATGTATCATTATCAGATCAGCTACAGACTTGGAGTAGGTTTCCATGTGAATACGCTGACGGCTTTCTGTACACACTTTATGGTTTATTTCAACTCTGGTGTCTTCATGTCAATTAATAGCTTAAGAATAGCAACTGAAGATTTTCTCTCTGAATAAGCTGATTTTCTTCTACAAGGGAAACTGATACAATCCCATACTATGCAAAAATGTCTCTCTACATTCACAAGCTATCAGAAACGGCTGTGCTTTTGCAAGCTTCTGATAAATCTGCAGCATGCAGTTATTGTAAAAACAGAGAGGAAGGGTTCTTGTGCATAGCTGAAAACCGGGAGTGACCTGGCATCAATGACGACCACCCACAATGCTTCTAAAAATTAATTTGGAACCAGACACCAACAAAATTTATCATCTCTTCTAAAGTAACTTTATAGAGGAATCTGTAGATGGTTTAAAATATGTGAAAATGTAGTTATTAAACATTAAATAATTGCCTTGCGGGTTAAACCAAAGGGCCATCTCTCTCTAAATTTATCTCCAGCAGTGGCCAGTAGCAAATCTTTGAAGAAAGTTACATGAAAGAGGAAATGAATAGATCTTTTCCTTTACATACTCTCTCAGCCTCCAGAAATCAGCAGTTTAAAGATTTCCTCAGTTGAAGGCTGCATTGACTGCTGTGCTTAATAGCTACCAATTTGCACATCCTCCATGAACATGATCCATTAGCAATTCATTTATACTCTTGGCTTCTGAAACCCCATGTGGCAATGAGCTCTACAACTTGGAATGTGCAAGAGTTCTTCCTTCTGTTTTAATGTTGCTACTTTTTAACTCCACTACTAGGTCCCCTCTGTCCTTTGAGAGACAGTGAATGCTTCTAAGACTGTGAATGGTACAGAGAAAGTCAATGGAGGATAAAGCTCTGTGTTCCTCAGCCATCGTGTCCAACCTGAGAACTCCTAGGCTCCTCAGTCTCTTGTGCACATTGACATACATTTATTCTATACCCATGACCTATGCTGAGCTACACCTTGCTAACAGTACCTTTCACTCTCCATCATTCCAGTTGTGGCCTCAGTCAAGCAGAAGAATTTTTACAGAAGAAAACATACAGCACACTTTTCCCTTAACAGTCAGATCATGGCATTACACACAAACCACAAGAAACACAGTATTTCTCAAAGCCAGAGGTTACTAGAAGCAGATATCATTCTTTCAGAAAAAACTGACCCAAAAGGCACCCTCTCCTGATTGAAGGCTATTACCTCCACTACTGCAAAACCTTTGATTGGCCGTGACAGAAGTGGCTGGTTGTCCAGAGATGTCACTGTGTACATTGAACCGACATCAGACACAGACGCTGTTTCCACATTGTCAAGTGGTTCCCCGAGGCTGCCAAGGCTGCCAAGGCTTCCAGTACTGCAGTGTGAAAGATCCAGACTCTCCTGGCTGGAAACAACATGTGGTTCTAGCAACCCTGGTGGAATGGCCAATTCCAGTCCAGCTTGAAACTGGTCAACTGAGATATCGCTAACGGTCCGAGATATACCCTGCGAGCTGCAGAGGGAAGCCTGGCTTGTAGATGCTGAAGCGCTAACACTCATGGCAGGTGTGACACTGCTAGAGCTGCTGATATCCAAACTGTCTGCACTACTTGAAACAGTTGGTTTTTCCAGTTCAGTTCTGCATTCTCCTCCTTCTGCTTTATCCTTGATTTTTTTGGGATCCTCTTCCTGCAAAGGAATGTAGATCTCATCCTTGAAGACTCCACCATGTGCATTACATGCCTTTCTGATTGCACTTCTGACGATACTCTCCTCCAAGTGGGTTGGTATTCCAGAAATGACAAGCAAGCGGCTATGAGCTGTGGGACCTACTAGTGCTTGACACGCATCTGCTACAGCGTCATTTGTCACACCCAATCCTTGCGGATCCTTTTTAGTTAGGTGTCTGAGAATTATAAGCAGAGTCAGTGCTCTATGAAACCACAACATATCCTCAGGCTTGCTTCCTCCTATACTGAGGATTGCAGCATCTGTTTCAGCTGCTCTGGATGAAGACCGTTTGCCTGAAGATGATGTCTTTTCCCGCTTCATTTTGACTTTTTTCCTCTTTGACAGCAAGCTTGGACTCTGTGGTGTCTGTCCTGGAGAAGATGAAGATGAGGATGAAGAGTCACTAAGATTTGGGGCACTTGTTGAAGACATCACATTAGCTGTTACACTCATATTGATAGGTAAGGTTACTTCCGCTACAGCAAGGCAGACTTCCATCAGAGCATGAAAGTATGTTGAAAATCTTCCTTGGTCAGCCCCTCCAACACCAGAACCACCACACGCATTTCCAGACACCCAGTTTTGTGTTTCTTCATCATACAACTTGTGAAGTTCTGACTGCAGGGCCATAAGCATAGCTAGACAGGGATTTAGCTGAAGGGCAATAGAAGATGACAATCCTGCTGGACTTTTTTTCTGCTCCAGATTGTGAATTTTGCGAAGCAACTCAGCCAAGAGATGAAATATTAATTCCTTCACACATGCTGCCATGTCAGTTGTCCAGAGAAAGTTCCCTGTGTGTGGAAGGCAAGACATGGGAGTCAACAGTATTTCACTATTAGTAACTTTATCACATGAGTTGCAACAGTAACATTAAATAAAGCACAAGAAAAGGTCATTTCAATAGCTGTATGTCAGCAGTAAGAAAGACAGGAAGGCTATTCCAAGGAGAGCATACCAACAGAAAGTTTCTGGAGTTTGAAGAAAATTTCTCTATAATGGAAGAGCTCAAAAATACCTTGTGACTGTAATTTTTCTTTTTTTTCCTAAACTCTCCATCTGAGCCAGCACATTGTTGGTGCTCATTACTAAGTAAATACTGCATTCTCACCTAAAAATTCCACTACTTGCAAGAGAACTGAAGCAGGAATAGTATCCAGTTCATCTTCTGATTTTCCATCCCCATCTTCTAATTTCCAAGTTAACAGCTGTTCTGCGAATGCCATTGCCAGGGGGAATTCAAGAGGAAGAGAATGCAAGACCAACACAGCTCCAGGAGGAGGAGATACTCCTGAACAAAAAGGTCAAAGAAAATACTTATCATGACTCTAGGCATTTGTAAAGTAAAAGTAGTACCATATCTTCTAGCATTTTTCTGAGGCTAAATTCATACTAAGTGAGAATTTTCTCTATTAAGTACCTTGTAATAAACAAACAGGAATGTTTATCTATAGTGAGCTGTTGATAAACCTATAATTCTAAAAATATAGATAACATTTTGTTTACATGACATGTACAGGCTAAAAATAGTTCTATTTCATATCTAAATACATGTAGGACTTTTACAAAACCATTTCTTTGTAGCATGATGTGTGATCAGTACTGATAAAAACATCAGAGATGCTGTAGTTCAGTAAAAGAACTTAAGGACCTCCAAACAAAAGTTTTAAGAGCTTACTGCAGCCCAGTCACCTTCACTTCTCTAAATAAATCCCACTGTCTCTTCCTTAGGCTGGAAGGGTAAAAAGAATTTTAATGATTGCTTTTGCTTGAAAAGCTAGGATGACCTGTGTACTACTATACTGCATTTATATATAGTACTCTGCGTATTAAAGGGCCCTATAAATCACCGAGAAAAGCAAAAAAAAAATAAAAAAAAAAATTATAATCTCCATCTGCAAAACAGCATCTCAAACAGCAATAGCACCAACCTGAATGCTGCAGAAATATTCAAAAACACTGCTTTGTGAGCTCATGGAAGACAAAAATCAGGAAAAAACCCACAGATCCTGACAAGTTTAACAGAACTAACAAAATCAGAGTCAGATGGCTTCCAATGTTTATAAAACCATGCTTTCTTGGTTAAGCATGATTGCATATTTCTGCTAGGACACATTTCTTAATACCTTGTACAAAAATACTGTCCTAACCAATGGTAGGACTGGTGACAATATAGGAAGCTCCTACACAGAGGCAATGATGATGCTTGTCTCGCTTCTGAGAATACAGTTTAAAAGGGTTTTTTTAATTTTTCTTTTTTCTTTTTTTTTTTTTTTTACCTAGTTTTATGTGGACCTTGTCTGTAGGGGTGATCACTGAAGGGTATTGATTGGTTGTTGGGGGAGGTGTCAGGCCTGTGTTGGTTGGAGAAGCATCTCGAGGATAGCACACTGCTTCAATTAGGTTTAACTGACCATTCCTTTTAACTTTATGCCCAAGCCCGTAGACAAGCACTCGAGCCCAAGGAGCTTTATAGAGGGATGAGCTGAGAAGAGAGCAAGAACAGGTCAGTTAGACTAACTAGCTACTAAAAATCCCAACCCAGTCACAGAAAGAGTAAACACTCTGTGGTATTTATCCCACCACCCAGAAAATGAGTCTCTGAGAAGAGAAAAATCTAAAAAAAATTAGCACCTACACACTCAGGGTCCACAGAGGCTCAGAGGCACATCTTTAATCTTTGTCACTCTTGGCCACTCAATTACTTACTCTTTGCGGAATCCAGACTGACTTTCCTTACAGGACACAATTACAAATGCAGCCCCAGGAAAATTAACATCCATATTGACTTTGGATTCTGAAATTGGGAATTCTTCAGCAGGAAACTGTTCTGGTGCCATCTGTAACATAACATTTCATAATGAAAGCTCCCAAGCAGCAGCAGCAGCAGCAAACCACCTCCCTCCTCTTTTTTCAAATAAAATATAGCATTGTAAATAATGACATAGTGTGAGGCCACTCCATTTTAATATGATCCAGGGTATTGCTACCGCTTGTGTTTTCAGCATGCCCACTATGATCAGAATAGGAATACAATCCATCCAGGGAAACAATTCAGTGTGATGGACAGCATTATGGAAGTTAGAAACACACATAAAGCAAGGGCTCATTAGAAAGAAGGCAGGCCTTAAAACAACACTGCTCATAAAACATTACTAAATATTTTACCTGCAAAAAGGAGCAGATCTGTTTAGTGAGGTCTAACAGACTCTCCTCTCCTTGATGCAGTGTCCGAGTAATGGCAACAGTAAGCCACTCTCTGATGGCTTGTGAATTGCCCTGGTAGAAGAGGTCTGTGGCAGCACAGTTCTGGGAATGGACGCAGTGTTGCAGGGACTGGGCCAGAAGAATAGAACTTGAACTGATTGTTCCATCTGTAATAACAGGAAAGGGATGACAAATTTGGAGATCAGTTCAACATGTTTGCATAGCCTGTGAAACAGACAGTGGAAAGAGAAGTTTTAAAACACTTGGAAGATTATAAGCCTCTATTTTCACTCCTGAGCAAGTGCAAACCTCTTCCTAAAGGTCAGCAGCTGAAAGGATCCACCCAAGACTTGAACCCCTGACATGGTTGGCTGCAGATGAGATGGCCCTCTAAATGCCAGCTGTATTCTTCACCTGCCCTAAGCCAACCATTAAGGAGGCCTGCCATACGTAACACAGAGCTGTGGGTTCACAGCTGCCTCATTTTGTCCCACATATGAAAGCAGGCATATTTCAATTTACTGCGTAAGTACCATGAGAACAAGTGACCAGAAGTGCTCTCTTCCCCCCTCACTCTAGATGAGGTAAAAGCAGCTTTATCTGTCCTCAAGCTTTCCCCATTTATGAACAAGATAGCTTTTGGGTGGCCCCGAGTGGGTCGCAAGCCCCGACATCTCATGGCTGTCATTCTGGAGCTAATGGGAGAAGTCAAAGAAAAACAAAGTGCAGTGCACAAAGGAGTGGGCAATTCACCAAAATGCCAGTTTGGAAACTGTATGTATTAGCAGGACTTGAATTAGACATATTTTAGAGAGGAAAAACTAAATAAAAGCTTGTAAAATTCTCAAAGCCATGCAAAGTAGTGCTGTACTCTGCAAGAGGATCTTTTACAATGCGGCATCTGTTAGAGGTAGCCAAGTTTCAAAGTAATTGGAGGAGGGAATAGGACTCTTTCCAATGGTAAATAATTACTTTCAATTATTAATAGCCTATATATAGCACTTCCTACTTCCTCCTTATGCTCCAGCCACGTTACACACATTTCTTTGCATGCAGAATAGCTTGTCACGATAATTGTCTTTGTTAACACTCACTTGAATTAGCCAAAGATTCTTTTCCATGATTCAGCACATACATTCTCTAACCAGATCTGTGATTCCAGTAGGAAAAGGACAAACCACTTTGTGAAATGAAGAAGAGTTGAATTTTGAAAACTGCGAGACCCAACTGGCATTTAGTTTTACTATCCTGGATTCGAACTATAAAACATTCTCAATTCCTTACAAGCATCTCATATGGATACTCTCCCCACCCCCCAATAAACAGAAGACCACTGATGACAAAGGGACAGAAGCACACTGAATGGAATCTTAGGAGGGAGTCTGAACTCTCTTGAATGCTTTTAATTAGATCATTAGCAAGAATTTCAGTTTAGTACCCTATCACTAAGGTCAGGAGTCTATTGAGCCATTTTTTCAAAAAACATCGTTATTAACTAATTAATTAGTAAGTGCCAAATTTAATTAGATTTTTTTTTTTTGTCCCCAGAAAACTCTTGTACCAAAAAAGAGCTGTGATAAAAATTAGTGTTTACCAGGAAGAGGTGGTGCAAGAAGTTGGTTGGATAGCAACTGCAGGTGCTCCAGAGTGATATCACGGATAGCAGGAATATGAAACAGCCGAGTAAACATATGTGGAGATTTGGGGGCAAAAATATTGAGGAGAGCCATGCGGCAGTATAGCTTGGCCAGAGAAGCTTCACTTCGCAAAAGCTCTCTAGAAAATACAAACAGCAAAACACAAAATTTCTTCACCACACTTAAAATAAGCCATATCCAGCAACCTGGCCCTGAATACAAACATATATACCTAAATATTTAAAAGGTTCGGTGTAGACCCAAATCTTTCTTATTCACTTAAGATTGCACTCAGCCCATCTAATTCTGGTACCAAATTAAGGCACCTGAATTAGTAGCCAACTCTCCACTAAGTCAGTCAAGAGTTCTTGAGCTTTTAGGTAGCAATTGACCAATGGTACAAGAAACCTAAGCTTCAGCGACGGTACCTGTTACACCAGCATGTATAAAAACACTTTCACATGACTAAGTAAAATCCTTCCAACAAGACAATTCTAACCAATTTCCTTTATTACAAAAAAAATGAAAACCCCACTACCCATTAAAACATGAATCTTTGTCAGCTTTAATCCAATAACTACAATAAGAATCAGAAGTTTACTGCTGCTGAAAGGAAGGTTGCAGTAGATAATTGTACTATAGGAAATGTGATAGATCAAGTCAGGTAATACAAATGCCTTATAACTAAATTTCTTTTTTTTTTACCTGTGAATTTGGATATTGGTATTATCCAGGGTAACCAATCCATTTGTTGCAGTCCTCCTATAACCAGCAGGTGGCCTTTCTAACATGTCAATAGGATACCAGTATCTTACCAGAACTCCTTCACTTCTGAGATATGTCTCTACTTGCACCAACTCATTTACCTGGAACACCAAAACCAATGCTGTCAGTAAACACAGTAATGATAATATTTTTTTTCCCTTCAAAAAGAGCACCATAACAGCAGTCTAAGCAGTTTAGTACACTTAATTGTATTTGCTCACAGACACGTGATACTGATACATTAAAAGCCCTCCCAATGTATCTTTACTTACTGAATCAACATCCAGAACAACACCATGAAGACCAAACGTCTTCAGCATCCCACGAATAGCAAACTTGGGTAAAGCTGTTCCAACAGCACTGCTGGTAACGTTGTTACTGTCAGGAGAGCGAGTCACCACTGTAAGACCTGGTCAGAAAGGGACAACACAATTTTTAAGGTACAGCATTTTCCTCAGATTGACAATTTATACAGTAGGTCCAAAGTACCAGAGCCCCTTAGCTTTTATTTTCCCCTCAAGATACTGTTTGCTGACCTTACCTTTTCGTACTTTATCAATTGTAAATTTGTTTGCTTCATCTTTGATATCCTCAATAGTAGGAAGATACAGGTCTCTCGGGATGCCACCATTTTCCTCATAGAGGAATTCTACAGTTTGTCGTGCTATATCAACCATTCCTGGTAGACAGAAGGGAGCACTAGTTATTTTCCCCAGCCACTTGAAGTAAGTTCTTATTAACTTAATACGCAGATGAAGTTAATAAGCAGATGAGCTATCTGAATTACTTAAATATTCTTGCAGTCAGACTGATAGACAGGGAGTGAAGCTTTCCTGAGAGACACTTGTATGCTTCTCATTAGGGCTCAGAACTCCTACTTTGCTCTTACTGTGACTTTCCCACAAAAGGGTTATCTTGCCAGAACTGTATTCATTTACAAATTCCCCCTTATTAAAGCGTTCTTCAAAAGTTTTGCCGTGATATAGACAGAAAATGCATGTAGATAATTTCTTCCCAAACTATTATTCCAAAGTATTTCTGCAGCCACGTCACAACAGCACAACAAATTCTGCCACTATTTCTAAAGCCATTTTCCCTACCTAAATAGTCCAACTTAAGTAAAAGTGTTAAAAAAAGTCATGACCTCAAACCAAATTCTAAGTACTTGACGAAAACAGCAAGTGAATTATTTTTTTCTTCAATTTAAGTTTTCCAGCCCTGAATACATTAAAACATAAAAGAAACACAGGTGTTATCTTCACACTTACTGCACATCATATAAAACAACGTGCATGGAAGCAAACATAGTCATACCTAACTGTAAAGCTCCTTTAATCTGATCCAACCCAGACTTCCTCTCAGCCTCATTACGGAATCTTCTTCGAATTGTAGGGAAAACTTTAGTTTCCCAGGCTTTAACCAACAAGGCATAGTGATCCTCCTACAAAGACAAAGGTTATTCAGAACACCAAGAAGAAAGAAAAATTAACAGCAGCTATATTGTCCTTAAGGAAGCAGGAAAAACCCTTTTGTGGCAAGACTTAAAAATCTGAATTACAAGATCTGTATTTAGACCACAAGTTACAGCAGGCAGAGCTTGCCACGTTCCTTACCCGGGGAATATCATCGTCATCGTCATCATCACTTTCATCATCTGCAATAGGAGGGGGATGAGGATCGGGGCCTGATGTGATAAAGTTCTCATAGCTTAGTTCCATTTTATAGTGGCAAGATGTGTCACTGTCATACTCTGCAAAATGTACAAGGAAGCAATGAGATCATAATGCACTAGGAGGCATGCAAAAATATTCCATGAGGTTTTTGCGAAATATTGCATTTCATAATCACCAATCAGTCTGTGGAAATGTAATGCATTTTGACATAGCATAACCAATTGGTTGATTCAATCAACTATAACATCTTATTGTATTCAAAGCCCTAATAAGATAATTTCTCATTGCAGTTGCATTGAGAATAATTTGTGCATCCATATAAACAAAGACAAAAGTAAAATTTTTTTTTAATTGCCTTGTCTAAAATCAAATAAGCATGTATTTGACCATGCTTGTTGTACTGCTTTACCTAAACAGGCAGTACCTAAGGACTGCAGCCAGGATGTACTTAAAACTTATTTAATTGATTGCAATTTCCCCTGAAAGAGATTTAAAAAAAAAAAAAAAGTTCATCATCACTTTACGTTGTTGAGCCGTAGCAACAGCAGCAATTCTACAAGGAGGTCCATGGGTCCCCGGATCAGAAGCTATGCTGGTGCCAGCATCGTTATCGCTATCAGAAGCCATGGCAAAAGGCAACGCTTCAAAGTTGGCACTTATTTCTTCAGCTAGGTCAATACACAGATCAGCAGCATTCCTGTGAGCCTGTCCTTCAGCATAGGCAAATTGGCGAGATCCAAAGTTAGCACGGATTTTCGTGTTCTGAAAGAAGTTACACATGAAAGCATTAAGATGAGTTGTGGATTGTTTTGATCCTTCTCTTTGCTCTTTTTAAAAACTCAGCCAGAGGGATAAGCTGATCACATCTCCATGCCATATGGTTTTCCCAGCATCACTAGCTATAAAACTGGATGCAGCAGGGAAAGTATTAAGCTTCTAAACACAAACTTTCAACTTGTCTTTTTTTTAGCTTCAAGATAACAGCATACTTAGTACACTTTGAAGCAAGGTCACTGCTGGGAAGGAATACTAATAGAAGGGCTACTATTACAGAATAATGCCATCTCATCAAGCACATTAATGTCTTAATGGGCAGAAAAAGTTCAAAATAGTGACAAAAACATATATGCACCTGGGAAGGGTAATCAAATACCTCAACCTAACTCAATAAAGGTAAAAACTATCACTCTACTTTTTTATAGATAGGTAAGCAGGCTCAATACTTTCTATATAATGTTTTTAATATTTCTGAAAGAATATCTACCAAACAACGTACTTCTGTTAAAAACTTGCCTTTTTCTGAATGTGGACAACTGGCCACATTCCACCAGAGACATCTTCTAGATATGGCCCAAGTCGCTGCCCACAATACGTAAAATAAACTCTGCCTTTAGCTGGCTGCCCTGGAGGGGGTGGAGTTCCTTCTGTTCTTTCCCATCCAATTCCTGCTACATCACCTGTAGAAGAATACAATCACCAGAAGAAGAACATGGATTTAATCTGTTTTCTCATCCACTGTTTCCCTTACATTTAGGCAATTTTCTGATTTACCAGATAAGCAAGGTAGCTGTACTGTTACATACCAGGAGAAAGAGTCACATCCAATCTAACACTCTTCCACTGTAGCAAGCTGGAGCCATTGTAATGCACTGCTCGCCCATTGCTGCAAAGTTAACACGAGAAGAAAATTAAGAGGAGCACTGAAACAAATAAGGATTACAACTCACTACCAGCTGGAGTCTAGGTAGCTGTGATACTGACAAAAGGCAACTCAACTCTCCTTATTTTGATAAGGAGATATTCTAGTTCATCATTTTAACATTTCAATTAAAACATACGTGTTGCCTACTACAATGGGCTCACAATACTCCTCCCTAAGAAGCACACAAATGTAGGGAGCAAGACCATGATTTTTCATGTACTTCTCCAACGTACTTGTGAAAGAGACAGGTGCCCACGGGGTTTGTCCAAGCACCATCCCGTTTTTCTGCTTCTGTAGCAAATCCGAAGGAAACTATTGGTCCAGTGTCATCATCTGTATCTCCATAGGAAACTATTTCAATTTCCCAGTAGAATGATGGTGCCTAGAAATAAAAATAGTAATAATTTTTAAAAAATTATTTACAAAATATAGGTAAAATAGAAAGTTGTCTTTTTCTTTTCACACACTATTGAATATTAAATGACAAACTGATGTACAGTTGTGAGTTCTTACCTGTACTGGAACTGGTGAAGTGGCATAGATAAATGTGCCCCGAGGAAGTCCCCCACCTGCGCTAGGATCAGCCAAAAAGGTCACAGCTGTGAGATGCGATGAAAACATGCATGCTCGCACAGGGGGAAACACTCTTGATGGGCTCCAGGTGATTTCTTTCGGCTACAAACAGCAACAGAGCATTTCATTCTACCAGTGACAGTTGAAGTCATCTACTGAAATCTAATGACACATTTATGAAGTGCATGTTTAACACAACACATGCAACTACCACAACTGCAACCACAACAGACCACATCCCATTACGGAATTTCATATTAAATGAAATGTTTAAATAAGAATCCAACCAGTTTGGCTCCAACACCACAGGCAGACCCTCTGCACTCAGTGGCTGGCTTCATTTGCAAGGGACAGAAGACTCAGCACCATTTCTGTGCTCACCTGTCTTCTGTCTGCTTGAAGTGGAGGAGGGGGAGGTCGAGCACAGTCACGATACAACATTCGTAACCTTTCACACTGCATTTCTACAACAAGGAGCCTCTCCCCTGCAACAACAAACCAAGCCAAGTAATGAGGTTCCAAGCAAATCTAGTTACTTGAATCCAACAATGCAATCTTAATACTGGTAAACTGAAACAAATATGACATTTGCATTTTCAGAGATCTGATCAAATAGTCTCACTTTCCCAATCAACAAAATTAAGGACAAAATCTAATGTATACAAGCATTTGTTTTCCTCATGTTTGATTTATATTTGGTTAGCAAAGACATTGTTATGTTAATTAAGATATAAACTTGCTCACTAAAATGAACTTTATGACCCAGCAAAAGCAGGAAGTCAAAAGAATTTATGCCTACTGTCAAAAAATCAGTACGCTCCCTTTTACACTGGAGATCATACTGAAATCCACTTGATTCCTACCCTAACATCCTTTGCTTCAGCCATTTTTCCTCCACTGAAAGGCTCTGACATGTTCCTAAAACTTGCCCTTGAACTAAGACTTCTGCTGGGCCCACTGCTTATCCTTAAACAAGAGGGAAGGAAATCAAGAGCTCAATCATAAGAAATATAAGAAAGCATTGCAAAAAAACAGCAAAGAGGTCATAAAAAGAAAACATATAAATGATAATGTCAAGGAATACAGAATTGGTTATACTGGAAGCAAGAAAAGTGGAGAGGGTTCAGAAGCATAGCAGTAGAGAGCTAGTCCCAGGACTTGCATCTTCTGTGATGCGTAGGATACCCATGTTCTGACCTAAAATTTATGCCTAATGTTTAAAATTATTTAGTCTGATTATTAGCTACTCTTAAAATAACAGCTCTGCAGCTACGACAAGACATGCTGTACTGTGCTAGCTATCAAACTCTTAAGTAGCTGGAAGACAAACCACTGAAATGATTTTAAAAGCTGTTATGTCTCTGAGCCAAATATGACAATGAAGCTGCAAGAACATGTTGAATACCTACCAGGACTGCACTCCTGAGCTACCAAATTAAGAACTTCTACAGCAGCTGGACACTGTTGAATGAATTCTTCACAGAATGAGCTATCTTCTAACAGCTGAGCCATCACCAGGCATGCTCTTAATGGAAAAATAATATATTTAAAGTATTACAAAAGTATACGCTGAATTCAAAGTTGTCTTCACGTGAATTGAATTCAAGACTAATTTAAAAGACAGCACGCCGACTGATCTATGTCTGGTTGCTTAGCTATCCATTGGAACTTCCACAATGACAGCCTTCCCCTCGTTCATAACACTTACTTATATGAAGAATTTGCTCAATGCATTGTCAGTGTTACAGGGGGCACTTTATTTTTGATACTCATTTTAACAACATCCAGACGCTAAATGTACTTAAGGAAGCAAACAAGAATTTTTGCATTGTCCCCTGCTGTCATATGTCAATACCCATAGAGGAAGAAAACAAGAACCCATGCAATTTTCTTGAACATTTGTGTACGGCATCAAAACAGACTCACGTGCTACACAAAAACCAACAACTCACCTGGTTCTTATTTCAGCAAGAAGCCGGACCACTGCCATTACTGGAGTTGAGCCATCTCCTGTTGCAGGAAGTGAGGTGTGAATAGATAGACTTCCCTCCTGAGGAAGCAACATGGACTGGACTGCCTGTACTACCTTCTCAGTAATGGACAGTTTATGAAGAGGCAATGCCTGATGGTGGGGGGGCACGGTAAAAAGTTAAATTCAAGTAGTTAGTTTCTAAGAAATGAGGGCGTTTTATTACCTGGAGTTAATTCTCATTTTGTATTATCACAAAACCAGCACCAAACACCAGTCAAAAAGAGAAAAAATAGAAACAAAACCAAGAGAAACAACACAGTATGCAATGGAACATCTTCAAGCACCAAAAGATGAATATCCATGTTACTTGAATGAGAACTTAAATATAGGTATTGTTAAGATATGTTTAAAATAATGAGGTAAACTTTACAAATAATCTTTAATCAAAGATGAAATAGACTTTTTACATGCTGTAGATTAACTGCCAGTATGCTGTGACAAAAAAATAAATAATTGATATTATACTTAATATTGGATTCTTAAAACTACCGTACCTCAGATCTTGGAACACAGAGCCTAGATAATGGAATAGTTAATGTGTCTGATGCTTGAGAGGTCTTTCTACTGTCTATACTGGTAGGCGGAAATTTGACCGTTGCTATACCTTCTTGTTCATTAATAGATGCCACAACTCCAATGCTTCCTGCTATTCCTTTACCTAAAACCTACAACCAAAGAAGGCCTGCATAAGATTTAAGTCTTTACAAACAAGAAACACCGAGTGTTTAACACCACACACCAACTCAACACACAATTAGAGCTGGGTGCTTTAGGAGCAGGAATAACACACAACAGCAGTCTCCACAAGTGTTATTGCAACTGCTTCACAATTGCAGGCCATCTGCACACTGCTTCACAAGTATGCCAATGCAGGCAAAACATCGTCAAAAGCACCAATTCTCATTTAAGATATAAAATGTGAATGGTGCTGAATTACCTGAACTTCAGAACCTATTTTAATCGTCTCCTTAAAGCCACCCAGAGCACAAAGGGCAGCTACTGCCTGCCGAGCAATTCTTTGAAGTTTAGCAAGTTTCCTTCCACTGCTACTCCCATTCTCCAAAATACTCTCTGCATATTTCCCAAGTTGTGGAATGTACATCAGAGCCCGAGACAGAACCTGAAGACAGAAACAAAAATACCAGAGAATGACTTCAAAGCACAATTCAAACAAAAACCAACGCCCCAAGCCTTCAGCCCACACACAGTCTCAGAAGAATTATTTTTGTTCTTGAAGAGAATTATATAACTCAAAATATTCTAAGTTCTCTGAAGTGCGAACACCATCAAAGCCGGCTCCATTCCTTAATAACTTTTAGAATCACTGAGTTACATATATAATCTTAGCAAAAGTCTTCATTCACGGATTTAGCCTAAGCAACAGATTAGGTGCTACAGAATTCAGAGGAACATAAAAGCAATGTGCCATACTTTCCAGCCAACACTTTAGACCCTCAGACGTCATGGCAGAGGACTGAATAGCAAAGGTAGAATAACTCCCCGGCAAAGGCAAGATAACTCCCTAAACAAACAGCATTATTAATTACTGAAAAGAATGACAGGTGAAATACAGAATAACAACACATTCTCTAATGCTGGACAATTTTTGGTTATTTATTTCACCCCAAGACGTCAGATAGATACCATCTACTAGAAAGGGCTGCTTCTATGAAGTTACACATCCCGGTTTGAAGTGTTAGAAGTAGTAAGACAGAAAGAAATAGCTTAGCAAATTGCTAATAATTAAGTTCTCTTAACTACCTAATACATGCTTGGTGTAGAATCTGATACTTAATCTTGTGTTTGCTTACTTTTTCAGCAGTTGTTGTCCATATCTGAGCTGCATTTGATTCTGGTGCCATCAACAAGCTATGTAGCAAAGCGATCACCTCTGCTGCCATGCTGTTTGCAACATGACCGCTAATGAATGGCCTCACAGGATCAGTCCTATACAGAAGAAGAAAGCAATTTGCCCATTAATTTCAAAACAAGAGAAGGAAAAGAAGCTTCAATTGTCAACAACAATATACAGCACAAAAAAGGGAAGTTTATGAACACCCAGATTATTTCTGGAGAACTACAAATACTGGTATACAGAGAAGCAAAATCTAGACTCTAAGTATAGAATCGAAGTGACCTACCTGGCAAGCTCAGAATTCCTCTCTCTGCAAATAGATGTTTGTGCAGTCTTCTTTTTGTCCCCACTGGACAACCCACTAGTTGTTTCTGGATTGACAGTTTCTATGGGTGGCCCAACACTAACTATTAGACCAGACTGTGCCCACTTAGTTGCCTTTCGAAGGGCTGCAGCAGCTTCTTCTGTAATAACTTCACAGCAGCCACTCTGCAAATAAAATTGCCACGTAAGACAAATACTAACATTAGCTCTATTTGGCCACAGTATGTGATGGATTTAACTCTCCTCCCTCTCCATAGGTAAAAGTACTGAGAACGCATCAAAACATCCTCCTGTGTATGTATTAGTCACAGTCATAAGAGAAATTCTCTGTTGCTTTTTCTCATCTACAAAGAGATCAGAGATCAATGTGGATTCCATTCTTAGCTTAACAGTATAGTTTCTCTTCTCTGGTCAAAAAACCATGCATGAGTATTTCTGGTGCAAATACTCAAAAACATGTCTGAAAATATACATGAACATGTAATTGAAATATGTGGTTTAAAATTTCTACTATCAATGTGCACTAAATACTTCAGGAAACAGAATATTAAAGGGACTTAAACATGACCTACAACTGTTGGAGGAAGCATTAGCTGAAATTCTTTTTCATCATTTACCCCTGTATTTACATCAATAACTATATAATGCTAACATTACATATAAAGTTATCTTTCTGAACAGTTCTGTAAATTAAACAACATTTAACGAAGGGGATTTAACATCAGTAAAAAACAAGAATTCTGACTGGCCACCAATTTTTACGATGTTGAATAATTCTTTAGTTATTCCTTTTCTTACTTTTGTCATGTCTCGATCCATTTTCACTACTTTCTCCATGTTGGCTCCAGTTCCTAGTCGGAATGGACGACCTTCTGAGCTACTATTAAAGTGAAAACAAAACACATTAGCTTTGTTTTCATTGGTGGAAAAAATAGTTGAACTATACAGTCCAATTTAATATATTATGCGTGCTTTTAAATTATGTGAAAGCAATCCTTGCAACTGAATTGCTCAACAGTAATAGAAACACTTGATAGTTCAAGGACATAACCAGTTGCACTATAATTTACAAAAGGAATTTAATACTGTTGAATGTAGTTATTTGCATAGCAATTTAACCCTTCCCCCCTCAAAAAGAAGCATAATGAAATTGGCTTTTAATGAACACAAATGCCTAAGGGCTCCGAGTTAAATTTTCACCTAAGAACACCCAACAGCTGTACCTTTTAGTGTAATTTTTAGGGCATGGGTTCAAAACCAACTTGGAGTGGAGGAAGACGAAACAAACAGTATAAAATGCAAGAGGTGATAACGTTGGCTGTTTGATATTCAGAGATCTCAAAATCCAGGTGGGTACTAAGAATACTAAAGAAGCTGTAATAGCAAATTATTATCCAGCGTATGCATTATTAAAAGCAATGCTTTTAAAGCCATTTTGCTTTGATAGTTCTACTTGTTAGTCCTACATAGTCTGTAATACCATAACAAGATAATGTTCAATTTTTCTGATGGGAGTATCATTTAAGTAGCTAATTTTTCATGTGATTGTTTTCAGACAGATTAAGATGGTTTTATGTTCCTTTGCTAGTGGCTTACATGGCTTGTAGGCAAGCCAAAACCAGAATGTTACACTTCATATACCCCTCCTCCTTTTATACCTCACCTCTGTATACTCTGCTCTGTTTCAGCTTTGCTACTCTCATCATTGCTAAATAGTCTTCTACAAAACAGGCAAGTCCAGGAAGCACTGGGACTTAGATTCTTTCTGCTGCTGCCTCACCACAAATTCAGTACAGTGACACGCATTGTTATCCAGGTAACAGTATGCTCAGCATCAGCTCTATAAAGCGTTTTTGCATTATCTTATTATTTTGCCAGTAAACACAACAAATTGGGAAGACATTTTGCTTGCCCATTTACTATTATGTCTAGAATGCATTTTTCTAAGCTGTAGCACTAAAAAAAGAAGAAAAATGGAATTGGCGAAATTGGTTGCTAATTCCAATCCAGTGAGTTAAGATTACCTTAGTAATGGCTGAAGGACTTCATGGGACGACTGGTCTTCCCGTTTATGAATAAAAATAGAAAGTTTACCATCCACTGCCTCGCTTTCTTCTCCAGGATCTTTGTCACCTTTTATGGAATTTTTAGGGCTGGCTTTTGTCAAAGTAGTATCTGGCTCAGAGGCAGTTGGAGAAAGAACCGTCTGACATCCTTGAAATAGAAAGGAAAAAAACAAAACAAAGAAAAAACACACAACCATGAGCTCCATTGACAAACTTTTTTGCCCTTGAAACTAATGCTAACACACCCGAGATGCACCTAAAACATGACTGTGACACACATCTTAGTTTGAGAACAGTTAAATTAAGAGGCACATGGAAAGTCACAGAAATATCCTATCTTTCAGCACTGACATATCATATACCTTTTCCTACTTGAGCCTTCTGTCAATACAAAAGCTCCTTGCAGAAACATGACTTGCTTGGCAATTTCTCAAATTAGCATGACACCAAAAAGATGCTGGTACCTGGTACTACATAATCTGCCAGCTTTGCCAACAGCAGAGAGGCAATCTTGGAGGCTGGGTCACTGGGATCATCTTGTTCACTGTTCAGAGAGGGTACCGAGTAACTCCAGGGAGGCAATTCCACATTTCCACAGTCCTCAACACTCATGAGAGGCAGTGCAGCACGACACAACTGGAGGATTATAAGGACCAACTTTGGAGAAGGACGCTGATCCAAGAGAAGGGACAGAAGCTTGGACACACAGGCTGGCTGGCTCAGGATTGCTTTACCTATGTGACTCCTGAAAGGGAAAAAAATGAGGTAACTGCTGTTTGGGAGAAAAAAAAAAAAAAAAAAAAAAAAAAAAAAAGGATTCTTTGATGATGCTGTTGGAATTAAAAACAAATTAATTTATTTTTTACAAGATGTAATTAAAAAAAATTTCAGTGTCTGGCAAAACCTTATCTGCAACAATTCTTACATAATCTGATAGCATTGATTAAACAACTACGACTGAGTAAGTGTCAGTTTACAATCAAGTTTTAGAATGGCTTTGAAAGTTATCTTACCTTCACTACTGTAAAAAAAAAAAAAAAAAAAAAAATCCCCCAAAGAACCCCCACCTGCTTTCATACATAGGAAAAAATACTCCAGAGACACGGCCTAGTACCTTGACAGGTCATTAAGAAGACTGAGAACATCTTGAAGCGCATCATTTCCTGCAGCTTGGTTACCACAACACTCTGTAGCTCGTGCAAGGTGGTTGGTAAGAAGGCTGGAGACCTGGCGAGCCAGACCAGAGTGAACAGCTTCTGTTGAACCACCTTTAAAAGTAATGCAAGAATACACAACTGTAATTAACAAAAATGAAAGTACACATCTACAAATTCCTTATCTATAAGCTGAAAATAGTAAAAAATATTTTTGTTTTGCTATAGCAAAACTTTTATATGTAAAATATCTTTAATTAAAAATAAAACCTGATACAACATCTATGTCCCATTAGCCAATAGCCACGTGGCTGTAAGTTTATGTATGTTATGGGTGAATCCTACCACAGGAGAAATGTGTAAGTGATCACTCAAGGTCTGCAGGTTCTCTGGTTATGTCTAGACAGAACCAAGTGGCAGACTTGAAATTATCTGCAACATAAACACTCCCATGAGGAGGAAAAAAACCTAGAATTTAAAAAAACAAGAAGAAAATTAACATATTTTTGTATCTACTTGTGGGTTCTAAAGAACCCACACAGTGCTGAAGTCATGGTGAGTGAATGCCCTGTTTTAAATAGATTTACACCACTTCTCAGGCACTTGGGCAATTCTAAAGCATGCAGTAGATATATATTTGGCAGTGTCCCTACCTTCTTCTTTCTCCCATTCAACACACCGATTGGCTAGCACCTGGAAGGCAGCCCAAGCCATGGTGGCCACCTTCTGTTTCTTAGTCTGTTTTTCATTCGAACTGGATTCTGTCTGGCTGCTTAAACTGCAAAGCCTGTCCATAAGCTGTACCAGGCCACTACGTACCAAACACTTCTCTTCACTCCTGTATGAGAAGAGAAATTCAGATTTTACTTCAGTAACTTTTCAGTCACTAACAACAGACACAACGAAAATCCAGAACTTGCTGTTAACTCAGCAATTAATGACTCCACTTCACAGAAAGATGGTTCTGTCTCTCCCTTGTCCTTCCCAGATGAAATTCTATATTCTGAGAAAATTTAAGACGATGTTCTCAGATACTCTTCATTATGAAGAAAGGGAGTATATTTATACTATATAATGCTTCTCCTTGAGGCAAAATCTAATAAGGACAGCTGTGGATGTCCTCCTTCCCTTTCTGAAAGAAATACTTTCATACCTTGTGTAAGGTATAGTGCATAAGAGGCCAATGCTATTTGCACAAGCAATGGGGTAGCGAGCACACAGCGATACCACAGATGTCATAGTCTCTCCAAAAGCTTCCTGGACTTGTTCCACCATCCCACCACACGTGAGCTCTTCAATTCTGTTGGTAGTTAGAAATTTGAAACAGTAGGCTTTCTAGGTTAAATAAAATAAACAAACTTCCAAATATAGCTTTTAAAAAGAAAAAAATAATCAGCACATATTGAGAATTACTCAAGGAAGATTTAGAAGCAAAACTGCAAGTCATTTAATGTTTTAATATGAAACATATGTAAACAAGATAGTATGTTAGTTTTACCTCAGACATGATTGAAATTTGACTACAAACAAAATAACTACAAAATATTTATCAAATTTAGATGACAGCATCAGCTAAATCTACCACCAATACCTAATTAACATGAATTTAGAATTAATTCAGGAGACTAAGATATCCCATATACATCTCTGTGGACACATCATCCCAGTATGAAAGGAAAGTTTATCTACTGCCAAACAAAAGCATTTCTTAGAAGTTTCTGCCTTTTTACCCTGCAAGGGCCAAAGTGGTTGTTGCAAGCTTTGTTCTGCAAACTTGAGCCCTCACAGCTAGTCACTTCTCATGGTTTTTCTTTGCACAAAACAATTTACTACTGTCCTGGTTTCAGCTGGGATAGAGTTAATTGTCTTCCTAGTAGCTGGTACAGTCCTATGTTTTGAGTTCAGTATGTGAAGAATGATGATAACACTGATGTTTTCAGTTGTTGCTCAGTAGTGTTTAGTCTAAAGTCAAGGATTTTTCAGCTTCTCAAGCCCAGCCAGTGAGAAAGCTGGAGGAGCACAAGACGTTGGCACAGGACACAGCCAGGGCAGCTGACCCAAACTGGCCAACGGGGTATTCCATACCATGTGACGTCCCATTTAGTATAGGAACTGGGAAGGGGAGGTGGGGAATCGCCGCTCGGGGAGTAGCTGGGTGTTGGTCGGCGGGTGGTGAACAATTGCACTGCGCATCATTTGTACATTCCAATCCTTTCATTATTGCTGTTGTCATTTTATTAGTGTTACCATTATCATTATTAGTTTCTTCTTTTCTGTTCTATTAAACCGTTCTTATCTCAACCCACGGGTTTTGCTTCTTTTCCCGATTTTCTCCCCCATCCCACTGGGTGCGGGGGGGAGTGAGTGAGCAGCTGCGTGGTGCTTAGTTGCTGGCTGGGGTTAAACCACAACAACTACCTTCTACAGAGACTGAAACATTTAATTATTTTTCATAGAAATAAACAAACCTTGGTCCTCCCTGAAGTACCATGGTCACTGGGCCTACAAGATGCGTCACACCACCAACCCGAACAGCTGCCGTCAGCAACTCCCTCATATGCACTAGGGCTTGCTTCCTTGTATTCCCACGCCGCCACCTTGTCTGCGCAGCCAGCAGAAAACTGCTGCTGGATACCTATGAGATTTTGTTTGTTTGTTTCTGTTAATGAGACACAAGCAAGACCCCTCCCTTCTTTGCGAAAGTTTGAATTTGAAATTATAATGATTTAGCACATTTAAAATGACGTACTGCTTGGTCAGGATTCGTTCCAATGAAAGCAAACAGTTGTCCCAGTAAGACACTGTACGTGGGTTTATCTCTGCTATCCTCAATGGTCAGTGACTGGAGAAGAGTGAAAGAGCTACTTCTATGGCTGGTAACATGGCGGCGCCTACGAGAATATCAGATAATTACATCTGGCAGCAGTAAGCTCATCCAATGAAAAAAAACCATGCTATGCTTGCAAAGTTTATGATGATTTTAAGAACACAGGCCACAGTGTTGCAAAGCAGCTTAGTGGAATAAACCCTTGTATACCTTTGACTTGATCTAGCAAACTCGATATCTTCGTTACCAATCATTTCCAAGTCAGATGGTGCTGACATACTGCGAAGGAAGACGGGCTGACGCACTGCGTGAGATATCACTTTTGTTTCAGATGCTGATTTACAGGCTGCAATATTACACAATACGAAAGAATGTCACTCCTGGTGTAGGAGGTTATGTATAAACCTTTTTTAAAATTACTGTGGACATTCCAGTGAAAGCTATAACACAGAGTGAAGAAAACACAGTCTAAGCAAGAACTTGCAATTCAGTTCTGAGGACTTTCCTGTTTTCAGGTATTGTTTCAAGTTAGTTTTGTTTTGATTAGGTTAAGCAATTTTTTCCCCAATAATTCAGGAGACTAAAGTTTAAATTCCAGATATTATTACTCAGACCTTAATTTACCATCATTATGGCAATCAGAAAACAAATACTCAACTTCATTCACTGTAAAAGAACTTATTTAATTTGAAAAAGTAAAAAAAATGGTTTAATTTTAATTTAAGTGAAAGAGAGAAAATGAGAGGAAAGGAATAAATCATATCTTTAGAAAAAAAGAAAAAAAAAAAAAGTACAATGCTGGTAATGAGATATATACCTGGAGTCTCTGCAGGAGTACCAGATATACTTCTTGTGATACCAGACTGTGCTGCAATAGTGACATGTAATAACAGCTCTGCTCTGTTCATCAAGCTCTTAACTAATGTCTTTGTTTTTGCTAGGGGATGAGAGGTCTTCTGTATCA